>NC_064861.1:65618492-66269531 GCF_024139225.1 Suncus etruscus | reverse complement strand
TCTGAGCTGCCATTCCAGCTGTATAGCCTTAGGCAGGGTTTTTGGCCTCTTAGAGTCCTGGTATTATGTAATGGGTTGTTGAGATGTTGAAATAGGATAAGGCACATACAGTCCTTGTAGAATATTTGACAAATAGGCAGAACAGAAGCACCTCTACCTCCAGGTAAATGACTTCTCTGATCTGAACCTACTTACTTTTTCTAAAAGTGTGTCATGCACAATGACAGAGAAAAATAGAATGCCTGTCTTAAGACATGAGAAGAGGGAAATGAAGAGAAGAGGGGAATGGGGGACTTTGGTAGTGGGAAAGTTGCACTGATGAAGGGGTGTGTGCATAACTGAAACCCAGTTATGAAAATGTTTGTAACCATGGTGCTTAAATAAAGAAATTATTTTTTAAAAAGTTACCTCTGCTAAAAAAAAAAGTGTGTCAGGCAGAAGGTAAATCGTGTTCACTTTTTCATGGCTATAATAGTGACATCCCAGAAGAGCAACTCCAAAAACTAATCCCAGTAGAGATCATCCTGAAGTTATGAAGGAGGACTCCTGAAAATTCAAATTAATACACTTAAATTACTAAGCATCATAGAGAAGTCTAGTTTACCTAATCATGCTCAGACCACTTACACTAGTTTACAGTTAGGAAAAAATGATCACACACAAGTCTATCTCTGTTTTTGTTGTTGGGGGCCCAAATTCAGAGGTGTTCAGGGTTTACTCTTGGCTCCACACTATAGAATACTTCTTAGTGGCTTGGGAGAGCACATGTAGTGCCAGAGATAGAGCTAGGTGCACACAAGGCTAGTAGTACCTGTCTGATCTCTGATCTACACAACCCTCTCTTAAAGAATGGGGTTTATCTTGGGGCTGGAGCAGTGGCTCAGCAGTAGGGTATTTGCCTTGCATGCAGCTGACCTAGGATGAACTGTGGTTTGATTCCCCGGTGTCCCATATGGTACCCTAAGCCAGGAGTGATTTCTGATTGCATAGCCAGGAGTAATCCCTGAATATTACCAGGTGTGCCCCCCCCAAAAGAATGTGGTTTATCGAATATAAATGATTTAGTACCACATAATGTAGAATAGTTTTGTTGGGTTTAGCAGGAGCTACAGCTTTCTGTGGTTGTCTAATAAGGGATATTGTACTGCATACCACTAGCTGAGGAAAATGTTGAAATGGTTTATACTGAATGCATATTGTTTGTAAGCCATTAAGAGTAAAAAAAATTAATCTAAAAAGTGATCTCTAAGTTAAAAAATTCCACATAGAAAGGGGATTTGAATGGGAAATTAATAATTTCCTTATTTTTTCCAGAGTTGGGAAGAATGCAAGGTCTGTTCTGACCAGAAGTCAATCAATAACTCAAATCTCTATTTTGTTTTGAGAGATAGTCTAGAACAGTGAGTCAGATAGTGGAGGATTTTTAGAGGCTTACTAAAGAAATCTGAGCATTGCTCTGAGTCATTTGAGGTGACTAAATACATGACAAATGGGATGAAATGTTCTGTAACAATCAATCTGGCAGCATTGTGCATCATGGAGGGAAAGAGGTAGTGAAGGCAGGAAGAGTGATGAAGTGTAGGGGTTGAAGGCTGGGCTAAGCAGAGAGAATGAAGAGTGGCTAGAAATAAAAGGAAGAAAGAGCAGGATTTGGAGATTAACTGGATCTGAGTAGGGGAAGGAAATAAAGTTTTCTTATAGTTACATACTTACTTATTGTTATTTCTTTTTTGGGGGCCACACTTGGTGACACTCAGGTGTAACTCCTGGCTATGTGCTCAGAAATCGATCCTGGCTTGGGGACCATATGGGATGCCAGGGATCGAACTACGGTCCGTCCTAGATTTAGCACGGGCAAGGCAGACACCTTACTACTTGTGCTACCGCTCTGGCCCCACTTATAGTTGCTTCTTATAGTTACAGTAAGAGGAATAAGAGGAAGAAACAATGATTTTGAGATTTATCATTGAATTTTAGGTGAGATGGAAGTAATGAGGAACAATGCACAATAGATGGTTGGAGATTATGCATTGGAACACAGAAGAAACATTGCTATGATTTAAAATGATTTTGAGGTAAAAAATGATAATCAATGATTTTGAGATAAAACCATTGAATTTTAGGTGAGATAGAAATATTTAGGAACAATGCACAATAGATGGTTGGAGATTCTGCACTGGAATACAGAAGTAAATATTGCTATGATTTAGAAGAACGAGAACAGCAATAGGAAGAAGGCTAAACATCCAAGATATGGAAAAAAGAGGCTTTGGGAGGCTGACAGACCAGTGAGTATCAGACAAGAAGGACAGAGACCAGGCTGCAGAAAGCTGGCAAGACTGCTGGTAACATGTGGCTAGTCTCTCATGTTATTTGAGCCAGGGCTCCTCCAGAGAAACAGAGCTGAATCTGTAAGCAAAAATCTGTGTTGGTTCACACAATTCTGGAGATGAATGGAGCCCTAAGAACTGTGGAACAAGCTGGAGACCCAGATGAACTGATACAGAGTCCAAATGCAAGTCTAAAGAGCTGAGACGTAGAAGAACCTGTTGCCTGCCTTCCAATTCAAGAGTCAATGGGCTCAAGGCCCAAACAGAGCAGATGTTTCTGTTCTAGTTTGCAGGCCAGAAAAGACCAATGTCCCAGCTCCATCATACTTTGGACTTCCCTCTTTCTGAGACTTCTGGTCCTAGCTGGTCTCTCATTACATGAAGATCATGTAATGAAGGAGGACAATTGGTTTCATTCAGCCTATGGATTCAAACTTTAATCTCATCCAGACAGTTCCACAATGGCACACAAAAATAAAACCAAATATCAGGACACGCTGTGGTCTGATCAATTTAACATATAAAATTCACCATCACACATGCCATGAAATTATAGGATCTGTACAGAAACCAAGACCTCTAATTACTAAAGCCTGACTGCGACATCTGTGATTAAGAACTTTTTCTGGGACCATAAAGAAAGAATTTGGGATTTGACAACTAACTTAGTATGCCTGGAGCCTGTATTGTTCTTATGGCAGGATACTTCATGGGTAAGGGACACCCTGCTTTTAGGCCAAAGGCTTATTCTTTCTATTTTCCCCAACTTTTGCAAACTGCCATTTTTTAAAATCTTTTAGATAGAGGCTCCCACCTTTTTCTTAGAAACTTGGGATACAAATTACTCTGTTCTACCTCATATTTCCACATTTTTCTACAAAATTAAGAAGGGGGAATAAAGAAATAAAGGCTGGGGGCCAAGGCCCAAGTGGTCTCAGGTGCATTGGTGGAGATAAAAAAGGACAGAACTAAATATCCAAGGCAAAGTCAACAACAAGAGAATCAAGAGACCCAAACTCTAACAATATAAACTTTAAATGGGCCCCTAACACTGGCTGAACAGGGGTCAAAGGATGGTGGGATAAGATATACTTTGGGAACATTGGCGGAGGGAACACTGGTGGTGGGGTTGGCCCTGATTCATTGTATGTCTGAAATCCAACTATGAAGATCTTTATAAATTGCTCCAGCCCCTTCTTTGTTTTTGTTTTTGTCAATAAAAAAATTAAAAATAAAAGCCATGAAATCAGCTTTGGGGATGGGGGTGGGGTGGGACCAGGGGCAGGGTTCAAAATAACCCTGAGATTAGAGTCAAAAGAAGAAAAATCACAAGTTAACCTGAAAGGGCAGCAGGTCGACCAAAATTTCTTTAGAATGATAGAGGAGACCTTTGGATTTGTGTTTTCATTACTAACCCAGATGGACAGTCATTCTTTCATTTCTTCTTCTGAAGATGATTAAATTGGGTACATGATGGTCCATTTTAATCATATTTAGTCAAAGGTAAGTTTGACTTTGTGGGCCTTACTGGTAGGCATGCCAACTACTGCCAAAAGGTAGGTAGCTCAGAAACAAGCAGGCACAAAGAAAACAAATCAAGCTCATGATCTAAAATTGTGTTCCGGATAAAAGTGCATTCTGCTTACAAAAATAGTCAAAGTTAATTATCTATGTACTATGTGGATTTTCATCAGGATGAAGCCAGGCTCTGTTTCTTTGCAAGCATGTCAACTACTTGAGCATTTACTTCAAGTACACAAAATTACACCTTTCGAGTGCTGTGTCAGATGGCTCAGGAGGGAGCCAAGAAACTTGCATTTTTCTTAGCCAGATTGGGTGACAGTGATATGTCTCTGCGCCAGTCCACACCTAATCAATGCTCCAGCAAGAGAGACAGAGCAGTCTTCCAGTGCCGGAACTGAGACTGCAAAAACTTCAAAGTAAATAGTGAAAAATTCTTTTTAAACCTCTGCCAGTGGTCCTCAAACTATGGCCCGCGGGCCACATATTGTATTTGTTCCCATTTTGTTTCTTCACTTCAAAATAAGATAGATGCAGTGTGCATAGGAATTTGTTTATAGTTTTTATTTTTACTATAGTCCAGTTCTCCAACGGTTTGAGGGACAGTGAACTGGCTCCCTGTTTAAAAAGTTTGAGGACCACTGCTAGACCATTTGCTAAAATCCTAGCTCCAAGTTTCCCCAGTGCTGCTCTACTTAGGACCCCACCACACCCTGATGTAATAGATTTACATAACCTCTGGGCCAGATCCCCAGCCCTTCTTACTGAAAATGACTTCTTTTTCCTTGTCATATAATCTCTTAAAGAAGATTGTATGGGCCCAGAGAGATAGCACAGCGGTGTTTGCCTTGCAAGCAGCTGATCCAGGACCAAAGGTGGTTGGTTCAAATCCCGTTGTCCCATATGGTCCCCCGTGCCTGCCAGGAGCTATTTCTGAGCAGACATCCAGGAGTAAACCCTGAGCACCGCCGAGTGTGGCCCAAAAACAAAAACAAAAACAAAAAACAAAACAAAAACAAAAAAAAAAGAAGATTGTATGACTGATGCCCTTCAAATAGTGTTTGTTTTCAGAAAGTCACGGCATAGTGCAGCTGTTCATGTCCCACTTTAATTTCTCAATGGGCTCTACTGCTTCTTTCTTTTTTGGGTGGGGTGGGGGACATACCTAATGGTGCTCAGGGATTACTCCTGACTATGCTCAGGAATCACTATTGGCAATATTTGGTAGGTTGAACCTTGTTTTTTCCCTTTTATTTAACAGAGGCTCCTCTTTGTATTTGTATTACTGGTTAAGACCCACTCATTGGCTTACCTCATATATTTTTAAGTTCCATGATATAAAGTATTACTCTATTGCATATTAATGCTCAAGAAATGCTCCTGTGGGCTAGATTGTATATACAGTGGGTAGAGCGTTTGCCTTGCATGTGGCAGCTGACCTAGATTCAATCCTTAGCATCTCTTATGGTCCCTTGAGCCTGTTAGGAGTAAATCCTGAATGCAGAGCCAGGAGTAACCCCTGAGCACTTCCAGGTATAATCCCCCCCCCCTTACGCACACACAAATAGAAATGCTCTTGTTAGATCATTTTAGTATAATTATTATAGTATAAACTATAACTGAAGAAAGGAGATTATAGTTAGCAATAATACTGTTATATATTGCAAAGCTACTAAAAAGATCACATCTCAAATGTTCTCACCACAAAAGAGAACTGGTAATTATGGAGCATGAAAGAACCAATACTATGGTGGTAATCATGCTGCAACATATAAAAATGTACCTAATTAATGTTGCAAGACTAAATTTATAAAATGTCATATATTAATTCTTTTTTTTTGTTTTTGTTTTTGTTTTTTGTTTTGTTTTGTTTTGTTTTGGGTCACACTCAGCAGCGCTGAAGGGTTACTCCTGGCTTTAGTCATAATGAGCCCTTTCTTCAGAGGGGGAGCACACATTCATAACCTAAACCTTTTCCTAGAGGGTTTTTCACTTGGTATTTTGTTCCTATTGAAACTATACGAATTCGGGGCCGGGTGGTGGTGCTAGATAGAGGTAAGGTGAGGTAGCTCCATACTCAGAAATCGCTCCTGGCAGGCTCAGAGGACCTTATGGGAAGAAATCGCTCCTGGCAGGCTCAGAGGACCTTATGGGAAGCCGGGATTTGAACCAATGACCTTCCGCATGAAAGGCAAATGCTTTACCTCCATGCTGTCTCTCTGGCCCAATAAAATGTCATATATTAATTCTATTTCAATAAAGCACACTTAGTTGTAAAAAATAGAAATCAGCCAGTGTTATACCACATCTTAATATTAAATATGCTATATTTTATACATATGCCATAATAGTATCTTTTTTTTTAATTTACAATTTTTTTGGTAGGTGTTTTTGAGGCCACAACTGACAGTGCTCAGGGATGAATCCTGTCTCTGTGCTCAGGACCATCTTGGCTGTGCTTGGGAGACCATATTGGTGCTGAGAATCAAGGCAAGGACCTGACCCATCCTATTATCATCACTCCAACCTTCAATATCTCTTTTTAAATGATGTGTTTTATACTAAGTCACTAATTATATTAAACAAATTAATAAGAGCATTATTAAACATCTGTGTATTCACTACTGAGTTAAGGTACATAGACTATAGAACAGCCAGATGAGAATACAGCGATCCCTCGTTTTTCGCGGTTAATGGCGACCAGAACCTCCTGCGAAAGCTGAAAAATAGAATTTGCACCTAGGAATTTTTGTGTATTCGGGTACAAGAATGTTTTAGATATGTAAATAGTATTTATAGTTTACACATTTAAGACAAAAAAGTACAACAGTATAAGTATTTACTTAAACGTGTCAGTGCTAATTAATAAGGTTGATTGCAAAACCTTATACAGTAATAAAAAACGAGGGATCACTGTAAATCCACTCGAACTTTCATTGGCCGATGTCGCACCGGAACCCAATCACGGGCCTTTATGAGAGCCCGTGATATGGACTCTGAGTCAACTCATCTCTTTGTTTGACATGTAGGGATCCTTCTCTCTAGCGCATCAACATGAAACAACACTTCTTTCTGCAATGTGGCTGCCTACCTGGTTGTATTTTTCCTTTTTTCTCTTTGATGAATATTTTGGAAAAACACTGAAGCCGCAAAACATGAAGCGTGAAGTGGCGAGGGAACACTGTATTGGCTCTCCAGTTGACCAGAAACACCCACATACAACAATCGCCAGAACACAGGGCCCAAGAAGGCACCCCTGGAGATTACACACCAGAATCAGAGGCAGGAGGGTCTCTCTCCCTGGCTCCAAGCCTTACAGGAAAGACTCACTTCTGCCACCAGTGTTCCCTGTTTGTCCTCCCACCCCAGGAAGAGTAAGTTTTCTGTCATCACTAGCTGCAGCCTCCCTGACCTTTTCTGGCTTCTCAGAGCAGCCCTTTCTGCCTCTCTGTTGCTCCTGCCTTAAATTCTTTTCCTCTGCATTCCTAGGGGTGAGTGCTGTCTCCCCTGGGATTTTGACTGATGAGATTAAATTGAAGAAGCTGCAGGTAGGGGGTTGCTTTTTTTTCTTGCTCAAGAGTCCTCTGTGCCAAGCATAACAAACACTTGTTTGATCTAGAAGGAGAGGGGCAGGAGAGGAGGAGCTTTGAAAGCAACCGACTGCTGACAGAGAGAGAGGGCAAGGCCAGAGCTTCAAGTGAGCATGTTGGCGCTTTGGTATAGACAAGACTGATCTATCCCGCTAATTTTGAGACTTTAAAAAGTTAAATGAATCCTTCCCGGAGGCTTGTGATTCCCGTCCTGTTACTTCTTTTGAAACAGGAGCTCCATCAAAGCTCCAGGCATCAGAATTCCCCAGAACCCCAACTTCACAGTCTTGCTGGGGGACAAGTGCAGGTCCTCAATTAGGAGGAGGGGAGGAGAGCAAGGAATCCCTCCTGCTTTAATTACCCCTGCCTTAATATTCCTTTTCAAGCTTTGTTAATTGAAATTAAACAGCTGCCACGTTTGGACAGGGACAAAAAAGGATCCATTTTTAGCCTTCTCTGATGTAACAAAGACTGATAGGCTGTGAGGAAACCAGGGACAATTTCACGCCCCTCATTACTGAGTTCCCCAATGGCTGACCCCAAGCAAAACAGTGTTAGAAGGGATGATTTTTCTCCTACTTCAGAGTGGCGCTGTCCAGAAATGCACAGGACAAAGGGCACATTAAGATAGTATGATGGCCCTGGCCATTGAAACGAAACAGTGGTCAACTCTTTTCAGTGCTCTGAATTACCAAGATACCCACTATCTTAGTAATTGGAAGGGACTAGAAATCATCACAGGAGAAAGAAAACTGTCTGCCAAAGTCCTTCAGGTTGTGAGGCTAAGGGATAAGGGGTGGGTTTTTAACCAAGGATCAGTTAAGAATGAAAGGATGCTGAGAGGAAAGAAATATAACCTGCACCTAGGGGGTACACTAGAGATTTCCAGAGAGGTGCTCCCACTTAATCCTGCTTAATCCCATCAAACCCCCTCAATCCCATTCAATCTCCCTCAATTCTGCTCAGTCCTACACTGTCCTGTTCAATCTCACTCACGTCCCCTCCAAATCACTCATTCCCGCTTAATCCCATTTAATCCATTCAATCCCACTCAGTCTACTCAACCCCACTCAACCTCACTCAATCTCACTATATTTCCCCCAATTCCACTCAATCCTGCCCACTCATTCCCACTCACTCTTACTCAATTCCACTCAATTCCCTTCCATCCAACTCAGTTTCACTCATTCCAACTCAATTCCCTTCAATTTCACTGAATCCTACTCAGCTCCTCTCAATTCCACTCAACTCCCCTCAGTCTCACTCAGTCCTGCTCAATCCCTGCAGCCTGGTAGTGTGGGTCTCATGAAGCAATCTAGACTAGGAACTACTAGAGGATTTGCGTGTACTGTTTGAACAGCTCCGTGTTCTTAACTAAATTCACATGTTGTATTACCTTAACTACCATTCATCTCCAGAAGTCTTTTTGTCTTGTAAAAATGAGATTCTCTACCCATTAAATACTAGCTCCCCATTTCCCTTCCCTCCAGACACTGATAACTACCCTGTATGCTCTGTGTCTAGGATTTTGACTGCTGTAAGTGCCTCAAGTAAGTGGAATCATACAGTGTTTGTCTTTTTGGTGACTGGCTTGTTTCACTTAGCATAATGTTCTCAAGGTCACATGTGGTAGCATATGTCAGAATTTTCTTCCTTTTAATGGCTGAAGTGTTAAATATTTTGATTCTACAGAAATTTTTGTATGGAGCGTTCTAGAAGATATCTAAATACTCCATCCACTCTTCTTAAAATATGTGCTTTATAAAAGTAGTGAATACTTTGAAATTCTATTGAAACTGCAAAACAAACTCAGCAAAGAAATATTCACTTGCTCTAATATTAAGGACTGAATCAAAAGTAGATGTTGGTATCAGAATCTAAGACAGAAACAGACTAAAGACGCCAGGATATAGAAAACAGTTAGGTTACTATATGTTTAGGTACATCTATGTGTTTATGTTATATAAATTTTTTCTTAATAGTTCACATAAGGAAAACATATTTTTTTACTCAATATGGTTTAAGTTTTTTCTGGCAGTAAAGATCCATCTTTTATCTTGTGAATATCCTTATATGGGTCACTCACTCTGAAGAATATTCAGGTTTATAGATCTCAGTGAATGACAATCCATTCATCCAAGGTGATGAATCCCAAATAAGATATATAGGACTTCATTAAATACAGTGGATCAGCTCCATGTCTTTAGCTCTGCTTACATTTGAGACTTTATTAATATGATTGCTTGGGAATTAAAAATAAGACATCAACGAGCTATAGAGAGACTGTAAGAGGTGATCTACCATTGATAAGGAAGTTCAGTGATAACTCCAAGGTAGAAAGTAGGTGATGAAATAAAATGAGTCACATAGCAGGGTTCATTTAATGGGTGGTATGCATAAAGGACTTGTGGTTAAGTCCTTTAACCACAAGAAAGGAGAAACCAGTGACCAGAACATTTGAGTTGTTTTCCATCTTCCAGTTTCAATGTTCAAAAGACAAGCAGGAACGTCTCTCTCCTACTCTACTAGAGTTTATTTTTAAAAGGGAGATCTACAGACTGAATTTCTACACATAGCATTTTCTACCCAGTAACCCTGAAGTGAAGCCCACTAGCTAGCAATCCTTGCCCCACTCTCACATTTAAATAGAAGGGACCAGCAAATATTTTTGAGAAAAATGCCTAAAGGAAAAAAGAAGAAATAAAAAATAAACAAGTAAAAAGAATGAAAGTGAAGGGAATAATGTAGAGAATAAAAAAATGTTGAAAACAAACAAAAAGCAATGTATAGTTTATTATATAGTTTATTATCTCCAGTTTGAGAAAGCAAACTTAGAATATAATTTTCTGAAATAAGGTTGATGAGATCATACAGTGGGTAGGGTACTGCCTTTTACATGGCTGACTGGGTTTATTCTTTGGTATCCTATATGGTTCCTGGAGCCACCCAGGAGTGAATTCCTAAGTACAGAGACAGAAGCAAGTCCTGAGCATCTTTCTGTGGGCCTCAAAACAAAAAAAAAGTATTTTTTAAAATAAAAGAATGTGGTAAAAGGATTGGGGTATAACATCAAGAAAGTCTCCCAGAAATTATCATCGAAAGTAAAAGCAAAATTGAGAACATATATAATGCTAGAAGAAAATGAAGCAAAATCTTTCATATTCTTTTGGAAAGTAATTTTACCTTTGAATTCTATAGCTGAAAAAATACTAGAAAATATGAATATATAGACATTGCAGGCATGTGCAGATGTAGAAAATTTGCTTTCTGAGTCCTCTGACTAGGGAGCAGTCATTATGGTTGTGCTTTCTTAAACTGAGAGAGTAAACAAAGAAAAGAGGAAATTCAGAAAATAGGGAATCCAACTCAGGTCAAATTTGGAGAAGACTCTCAGGATGTTTGTGAGAGCAGGACCAGAGATTTATTTGTGTAGAGTGAAGTAGGAAAATAAAAAACACTCTGGGGAAAAGGGGCCATGATGGGTAATTTCTAAAACCATGTAGACTGATCTGATTCCTGGCAGTTATGCTTTTGTATAACTTGTATGAAATTTTGAAACCATTAAAATTCTTAACTTTGTGTATGTACTTCGATGTTAACTTTGCTACTTCTGAACCTGGTCACTTGCTTTTAATACATATAAATAGTAAAAGTAATGGTAAAAGTGTAAGTGGTAAAAAAAAAGATGTAACTTTCATGAGGAGAGAATAAAAATATTTGGCCTACATCTTGTTCACTTTTATTTTTTTCCTGGTGTTGTAAATTGAATCAAAAGATATCACATACACACAGAGCAAGTATTATATCCTTGAGCTATATTCCTGGCCCTTAATTCTCTTTTGTCTTTCATTTGCTGGTTCTGATGAAAGCCAATTGCCATATTATAAGTTGTCTTATGGAAAGGTTCACGTGGCAAGAGACTGAAGGAGGGTCCCAGTCAGAGCCTCCTGAAGAAACGAATCCTGCTAAGAACCCCTTGAATGATCTTGGAAACTAGGAGGACTTAAGTCTTGAGATGACTTCACTTTGGTGGATGCCTCTATTAAAGACTGTGGGATATTCTGAGCTGTTGACTGATTCCTTTGCCACAAGAATTGTGAAATACTAAACCTCTGGTTCAAGTAACAATGTTTTGGGGGTGGTTTATTACACAGCTATAGATAACCAATATGAAGAAGTTGGATGAAAACCTAATGTGTAGTAGATGGAGAAAAGACCAATAGTAAAGTAGGAAGCAAATAAATAAAAATTACATAAAAGTTTCCAAAAAGTCCAAAGATTACATTGGAATTGGCATAGTAGTTTAATAAATCCAATTGTACTTTATGCCCCAGTTTAACAGAAAACAGTATTAACATAGGTATACTATTGTCCATATTAAGTATATAATTTCACAAGACATGATATAAGATAAAATAAGATAACAATTCTCACTGATGATGTTCTAAAGTTAATGGATAATTTATAACACTGCAAACAAAAAATAGCAGTTTGCATGCATAAGTTTGGAGAGCTCTGAGAAGCATTGAACAGAAGTATTAGACTAACAGAAGGAAAACCTACAAGAGCTGGTGGCAGTTGACCTGTGGAATAGAATGAAGGTATTTATATAAGAGAGGGGCATAATGGAGACTAGGTTTTCACGAAAAGTTTGAATCATTTAAATACTTAACTGTGTATGTTACTTTGATGTTAACTTTGCTGAACATGATATGGAAACACAAAGATTAATAGAATAAGTTCAAATATTGAAGACATAAATAAATTTTTTTTTTGGCTTTTGGGCCACACCCAGTGATGCTCAAGGGTTACCCTGGCTATGTGGTCAGAAATCATTCCTGGCTTGGGAGATCATATGGGACACGGGGGGATCAAAGCACGGTCTGTCCTAGATTAGCATGTGCAAGGCAAATGCCCTACCGCTTGTACTACTGCTCTGGCCACCATACGTAAAATTTAATAAAGAAGATTAGATGAGCTTTTCTAGGTGCTCAGAAATGAAGAGAACTTAGACACAAGATGCCATTTGACTTGTGAAGCAACTGGGAAAAATTTAAGCCTTAAGACTTAGGGTTTTTTTTTTTGTTTGTTTGTTTGTTTGGTTTATTTTTGGGCAAAAGTATTCAAGGGTTACTCCTGGCTCTTCACTCAAGAATCACTTCAGGAGGACTTGGGGGACTATTTGGGACACTGGAGATTGAATTCAGGTTGGCCACATGCAAGGCAAGCACCTTTCCCTTCTGTAATGTATCTCAGCCCCAAGAGCAGAATTTTAACTCTTCTATGGATAGGTACTTAGAGGTTCTGGAATGTGCCTCCTTACTAATGATATTATAAGAGCTAATCATTAGTTTTAGTAAAAGGGAGAAATCACTATAAAAGTCTAATAGAAATAAGAGAAATACAAGAGGTACTTTAGGGAATGGAGAGATAGTACGATGCATAAGGCACTTGCCTTGCATGTGGTTGACCTGGATTCAATCCTTGTCATCCCATATAGTCCCTCAAGCACTGCCTAGAGTGATTCTTGAGTGAAGAAGTAACTACTGAACATCACTGAGTGTGCCACAAAAACAAAACCCACCAACACTTCCCCAAACCTAAAGGGACTTTAATAATATGTTAAGAATCAAAGAGTCAAAGAAGTTTAATATGGAATCAGTGCATCATGAAAAGGTCAGGTCACTGTGTGTGTGTGTGTGTGTGTGTGCAAGAAATTAAACATAAATTCCTGAAAAGACAAAGCATTCTATACTATAGTATAAAATAGCTAAAGTAAAAATGAGAGAATTGGAGAGACCAAATTGGAGAGACCAATTGGAGAGAACAAAGTATTGTGCAGTGATTTATGTATGGAATAGAAAGAAGAGTGCCATGGCATACGTACACTTTTAGGGGAGCTCAGCCTACCAGATGTATCCTTAGATTTTCCTGGTGGGGAGAACTAAAATAACACCCACGAAGTTCCTGCTTCATGCACCTAAAAATAAGAATGAAAGAGAAAAAAAGGAAGAGAAAAGAGAGAGACAGCTTGCTTTCCTCGATGGCCCCCAAACATTGAGCGCCAAACTGCTGCAGGTGTCCTGCATCTTAGCAATTCTAGTGGGTCATAGTCCTTCACGAGAAGAACGAGGAAGCACGAGTGGTCGAACAGAATAATATTGCTGAAATGATTACCACACATGAAGTATGGGAACTCACGTCTGACGAGCGTGCAACAAGTTTAATTTTTTGAGCAGGGGAATTTATAGGGGTAAAATTAGTCATAGTTGAAGAATAATTATAATCACAAAGCAAAGTACAACAGTAACAATACTTAAGCTATGGATGTGACTGTAAAAATTTTAGGTTACAAAGGAGAAGGTTACAACTCAAAGCAACTCTTTGCAAGCTTACTTTAAATGCAAAATTAGGATTAGGAGGGAGTAGAAAATATCTAGGAACTTGATCTTTACTGGGTTGGACTCTATTGTTTTAGGGGTCAAGTAAAGAAAGAAGCCAAATCCCCTAAAATGTGGTTAGGTGTGGTTCCCTTTTTCTATGGAGAGTCAATAGTCCAGCGTCTGCTTTCTGACTTCGCCCTTGATTACCAGAAACTGCAGCTGCAAGGACATGTTTAAAAAAGAGAAAAAAACATTGTCTTTGCTTTTAGGACTAAATATTATTCAGAAAAGGGGTTCTCTTAGTAACCTTTGGTGCTGGAATTTCTGAGCCAAATTATTTGATAGAGGCCACAATTTTGTCTGAGATTTACAAAGGAGAGATAGCCAAATACTGACCGAAAATGCAATATCAAGCATCTCTTCGGAAATTCCTCAACCATCCATGCAGGGGAAAAAGGTGTCCACAGTGGGCCTTTTGAGGAACCTCATGGGGGTTAATTTAGTTCTCCCCACCAGGAAAATCTTAGGATACATCTGGTGGGCTGAGCTCCCCTAAAAGTTTATGTATGCCGTGGCAAAGAGTAATAAGAAATCCTAAAAAAGAAAGTCTCTAATCTGTACCTAATAAAAATTCCAGGAAAAGAAATACGATGAATACGTGGTAATAGTTGAGAAAATTTAATTAGAAATAGAGAAAATGATTGAGAAAATTTGATTGAAGAAATTTGAAGTCAAGAGAGTAAAAAAACAAAGAAAACCAAATCCAAACCTAGACAGAGTACAGTAAAAGCAGAAACTAGTAAGCCAAGAAAAGCTTCCAGGAAATAAAATGTAAAAACAAAATCAGTGGTCTACAAGAAAACAGCACCAACAGTAAAACTAATCAAACAAAATCCAACCATCAGTCTGAACTCAAACTTCTGTCAAAACTACTATGCCTAGAGATAACAGAAAAACTGTCAAAATGTGTAAAAAAATAATTGACAAAAATTTTAACTTTATAATCAATGAAATTATAATTGAAAAGTGAGGTGACTAAAAATTAAAAAAATGATGTGTGTAAATTATACTTCTACAAGGGATCAATTATTCAAAGTAGAATACAGCTCAACAACAAAAAGCAAATAACACAATAAGGATGGGAAAAAAGTCCTAAATAGGTAACAATCCATGGAAGACATACAGTAAGATACATATAGTATGTTTCACAGACAGATGAGAAAATGTTCAATATAATTTATTATTAGGGAAGTGCAAACAAAACCACAATGAGATATCACAGCACAGTGGTGGGACAGATTCATGTCAAAAAAGAGAAAACAAACAAGTGTTGGTGAGGATGCGGATTACAAACAATTTTACACTGGCGACCAAAGGGTAGTGTGGGGGAAGATTATTAATGATCACAGTATTAATTTCTCTCCTTTTTGGACACACAGTGACATGAATTAATCTGTAATCCTTTCATCTCTAGGCGATCAAGCAATGGAATTCTGGCCAATGGAGAAGAGAGGCAGATGCCATGGTTTGCTGGTGAATGTTTAACAATGGGCTCTCTGTATAACACTATCTGCATGTGCTCTTGAGTTATTATAAACTTGCTGATGAAAAGCACATATTTCTTCAGCATCAATAATATTAATAATATGACAATGACATTAAAATATGCAATAATCCTCATTGTAATTTCCACTTAGGCAACTGATTCTACAGAAAGCTTTTGTTGATTTTTACTGAACTCTTATATTCTAACCAACCTATGCTTACATGTGATGAATGAGTTTAGTTCCAACATGAATATTGGTTGATATTTTCTTTTGCATTATTGAGTAAGCAGAATAATGAAGACATTTGTCAGAATTTACTTGTTTATCAGTAGTAGGAATAACTTCTTTGCTGAATCAGTTAATAGCTATTAAACACCAGAAAGATATTTTCTTTCTATTCTGTGCTTTTACAATGTAGTGACTATAGAAACAACACCTCTTTTGTTTTCTGGGAACCATACTGGATGTGCTCAGGATTTATTTTAATAGTGCTCAGAACTTTTGCTCTGCACTCAGAGATTACTCCTGGTGGGGTAGAGAGAGCAAATGTGGTACTAGGGTTTAAAGCCAGGGTGGCTATGTGTTAAGGTGGCTGATACCTTACCAGCTACACTGTTATTCTGGTATTGCAGCATGCTTTAATTAATGCAGATTTTTAATAACTTGTACCTTTTTTTTTAAAGTTTCTATACAATCAATGAAACAAAATGTTCTCATTTACAGCGCTTAGTGGTTTCCATGGTGTAAAATCTCCCTACTGTGATTAACTAAGCAGTGCTTAGGGGTCTTTTATGACCACTCCTGATGCTAGTAAGTCAATTGGACTGGACCATTCACTGGTAGGACCTGATGATATAGTGCTTCTTGGGTCCAGTGTATCTGGGGGCCACCAGGATTGTGGTTGATGGTACTTGGGTGAAAGTATGCAGTGCCAGAGATTTAAATTGGGACCTTCCATATGCAAGACATGTATTCGTGGACCCTAAACCTTGGGCCCAGGCCCTAGTCCTAACTATGGTTATGAAACATGGAATCAAGTGATATGTGGGAGCCAGAGAGATAGTACAGCAGGTAGGGCATTTGTCTTTCATGCAGCCAATCTGGGTTCAATCCCCAGCATCCCATATGGTCCCCTGAACACTTCCAGGAATAATTTCTGAGTTCAGAGCCAGGAGTAACCCCTGAACACTGCTGATGCAGCCCCCAATGAAACACATATGCAACACAATGAAACACACAGAGAGAGAGAGAGAGAGAGAGAGAGAGAGAGAGAGAGAGAGAGAGAGAGAGAGAGAGAGAGAGAGAGAGAGAGAGAGAGAGAGAGAGAGAGAGAGAGAGAGAGAGAGAGAGGAGAATAGCCACAGAGCTTTTTCCACTTACAGGTACCAGAAACATAAATAAGATCAAGCACAACTAATAGAAAGCATAATAAACCATGAAATTTGAATAATTGTTACCTTTTTTCATTTAACTTAACTTTATATTTAATGGAATGCCTGAACAAGTTCATTTTTTATCATGTCTGTGTTTAACAACCAGATTATTAAAGGTCTGAAAGTTGAGCAAATGTCTCTTGCACACAACTCATTTGAGTTGGGCCACGTATATACCTCACCTCTAAAATGTTGAGCATAATCCTTAATAATGGCATCTCTGCTTAGCAGCCAGCTCAAGAAAGACCCAGTAGAGGACTCGAAAATTTTACACACATTTGTTTAGGGCGCCAAGAGAAGTACCTCAAGTCTTGGTCAGATCAGGGCTCATGGTTCCGGTCTCAAGAAAATGCAGTTAAAGCAGCCTTTGGTCTAAGAGAAGCAGTACTAGATGGGACTTAATGGAAGGATGAAAGAAATACTTTTAAATCTGCTGGATCAAAAAAATTTATTTTTACAATTGTAATACCCTATGCTCTTGCAAAACTTGAGGATATAGACATACTCATGTATGACAGTGAGAAATAAACAGGCATAACTTATTGGAAAGTCATTTTAGGAACAGATATCAAGAACCTTCAAAAGGATTATGCTCTTGAAACCAACAATTCCTCAGGCTATCCTAAAGGATGCAACACTTAATTTACATAAACTTTCCATACAAAGATGTTCATCTCTATGGTCTTTGTGGGAGTGACTTGAGAATCAGCTCAGACATTGAGTTGTGAGAGACTAAGCAAGTAAATGATGGTCTGTGGATTGAATACTAAACAGACATTACAAATGATGCCTGGAAATTGGGAAAACAATATATTCAGTATCATCAAACACGTACAAGATAAACTCAAAGCTCATGCACAGGAAAAGAAAAAATGTTTGGAAGGAAATATAATTTTTTTATCTTTGGCTGTTTTTTAGGCACCACACATTGTTTTCCCTTATCGGATCTATTCTTTTGCATTTCCCAAATTTCCTATCATCTTGAACAATGTTTATTAGAAAGTGAGCTCTGACTAGCAAATATTGAAAGACTGGTGAGGATTTAGTGAAGACTGTTTTTGGACTAGAATGGCATCAGAGAGGGTTCAAGTAAGGCAGTTGGCCATATTCTTGGGGTCTTGAAGGATAGACAGGGATTGAGGATACAGAACTCAATGGAGGGGTATGTGGATGCAGGGCTGGGAACAAAAGGGCAGATGCTAAGAGGACAACCCTTCCTTGTTCTTTCAGTATTTCCCCCTCACCACTGTCTGTTTTAGGGAAAGTTAGATTTCCTAAGGAAAAGAAGGCTCTGGAGATCTTCATTCAGGGCTACTTGATTCGTTGCTAGAACTGGCAAATTCCTGGGGAATTCTGTCTTTTACCCTTTTCCGGCAGCAGCTTTTCAGACTCGGCAAATCCAGAGCCAAGTGGGGGAAGCCCTCGATTGCTCAGAGACACACCATAAGCCCAGAACGTCTGAAAGGTTAAGCAAAGACTGAGGCATGAAGAGTGAAAATTCTCCATTCAACAATCCTCCCCCCACCAACTCTTCCTAAAATGGAAAGAAAGGGTACAGGATGACATTAGGCACTTTAAAATATGCAAAATTAGGAGCTGGTGCAGACCTCATTAACACCCGCCTCCAACATCATTAAGATGTTTCCACGAAAATTAATTGAGAGACTCATTAAAAATAAATTAAGAAAAATGTGTTGCAGAGCGCCTGCACTCAGCTCATAAATCACAGCTCAGAGCTCCGGCCCGCTGCTCCGGCAATTAACTCCAACCTATTTGTTTTATCCTGACTGTGAAAATTAGAAAGCAGACGTGGAGATTAGATTAGGGACGTCTGTCAAGCGGAACTTGAAGTGAATATTTTAGGATACAAAATGGAAACCAGGAAAACAAAGAAAGCAGAGGTTTCATTCTGCAAAGCTTGTCTCTGAGAAGTGACAGGCAGATGAAGGGGGACGGAGGGAGCGTGTGAGCATGGAATCCATCCACGCCAAGGCAGGGCGGGTGGGGGAGAGGAAGGAACAGAGGTTGAAGGCTTCTGGTTGGGAATAGCACAAGGCATTTACATTATAAATATAAACAGCCCCGCCCTTCAGGAAAGACGGCACTGAAATGTAAAATAGATGTTCCTGATGATACTTGTATAAATCATATTTTTATGTTTAGACATACAGCCATTTGGCCTAATCACTCAAAACAGTTATTGGTCTCCTGCAGTATGTTATGTATCAGGGCTGATTACTCGCTCCTCTGTAGGCTGTGAAATATGTCAGTGGCTCACGTGTGTTTCTCACTCAACAACATAACCCACGAGTATTGGATGGAGTAGCAGGCTCCTTTACTGGGCTCAGTCATGTATGTGATCTCATTTAACTTCCGTTTTTCTCAAGAGCACCATTTTCCAAGTGGTGGAGACTGCAGTGTGAGAGGTGCTTGGCTAGTCAGAGGGATACTTGGAATTGCAATGCCTAGATTTCAAGTTGACACCAGTGACATCAGTATCTTTTTATTCTAAAGTCCAAGAGTTAGCACAGGGGTTGACTCTAATATATATATACTATATATATATGTATGTATATATATATACTATATATATGTATGTATGTATATGTATATATAAAGGTATATATAAAGGTATATATATACACACACATACACACACACTCACACACATATATTCTGTGTCGATCCCCAGCACAGGATAAGGTCATGTGCTGAGCATTGCCAGGGGTCACTTCTGACTACAGAGCCAGGGATAACCCCTAGGCACAGCTGGATGTGGGCCACTCCTCCCTCCCAAAGCCCTTACCCTTATTTGTTCTTTCTTTCCCTCCACCTTTTTTCTTCTTCAGGTATTTACTCTATACCTAATGTATTCCAAGCACAGTGCTAGGTCTGGGGAGACAACAGCTGATTGTTGAGTTTGGGAAAGGCCTTGGATATATCACCTCATAGATGAGGGCTGCTTTCAAAAAGCACATGCCCAGAGCATTGTGCAAAGAAAGGAAGCAGAGACTTGTCCTGTACCTTTCCCATAAGCCTGCTTCATCCCTGCACAGAGCAGACAGGGTTAGACCATTGCTTTCCAATTCACTTGCTTTGAGGGATGGGGCAAATCATTTAACCTCTGAATTTCCACATCTGTAGAATGGGGATAATGCCAGTACTTGCCTCTGAGGTTTAGTGTGAGGAAGAAATTGGAAAACCCATTAGCATCCCAGAGCAAAGTGACTGGCTCAGAGTAGGTACTGAGTAAATGTCAGCGGTTATTATTTAGAGGTGACATTTAAGTTGGCTCTTAAAGGAACAGCAGGATTTTAATCAGAACTCCATTTCTAGGGACAGCTGCAGCCTTATGGGTGGTCTTCAAAGTTATTTGGATTTTTCTAACGAAAGAAGGAGTGAATAATCTGGACTGGATAGTGAGGGCAAGCTATGCCCATTGGGACACATAGCCTGGCTGTACTTAGGCCTGGTGAGACCAGGCTAGGAACAAACAGGGTGGCATGCAAAAACAGATCAGTTTGGTTTCTTTCCTCCAGAGCAGTTGGTAGGAAAAACATATACAAGGGAGCAAGATTAAAGTTGAAGAGGTGTTTCAACATCACAGTATTTAAATAATTCGGTCCACTCTTGTCTGAGAAACAGCTCTGGATCAGTAGAGATGAACCAGTATACGGCATCCATAACCTTTGGGAATTCAGTGATAGTGCAGTGGAATATAGTTTCTTTTTATTTTTTTACGTTAGTCACAAAGACTGTGTGTAATTCTGAATTCTAGGTTTGCAGGATCCCCCTTGTCTTGTAAAGCTACATGAAACCAAAAGATGCCAATATGCAAGCTGATGCTCAGCTGGATATTCTGATAGAGCCCATTGTTGTTTACAGTGGTTGCTCCTTATCATAGCCAGTAATGATGCCACCAGGAGTTAGGATTTTGAATATCAAATAGAGCTGGATCAAGGTCAAGTTTAAAATTTGAGAATAAAGTATTTCCTTATTATTAGGAAAATTATAAGGCAACATTACATTAGAGATGTCCTTGACATTTGCTTATTTATTTGATGGGGCTACGCCCAATGGTGCTTGGGTTTTGTTCCTGGCTCTGTGCTCAGGGGACCATCTACACAGTATCAAGGATTGAGTTAGAAATGGCAGAATGCAAGGCCAGGTTTTTCACTCTTGTACTATCCCTAAGGCTCAGAAGTATTCTTTTGAAAAGTTTCTATCTCTATCTTAAAATTTAGCTATCTGTTGAAGGGCAAATATCTTAGGAAGGCAACATCTTACCAGACAAAATGGGCTTTATACCCTTTCCAGATAAAAGGCTTTATAGTGGGGACGAGGGCAGAGCTGGTGGCATAGTGGCAGGAGTAGAGGGGCACAGCCCTGTCATCTCTGCAGTGCCAACATAAAGCTAAAATATTTCAGGAATTTTCCCAGTGCAAGCCTACTGATAGTCTTTACTTGAGAAATATAATTTTCAACTCCATCCTAACCTCCTAACCTGAACCACAGGTCCAAAGAGGCACCATGTTCTATATGGTGCCTCTGTCCTCTGAATCCATCTCCATCCCTCCAATTCAGCTTTTTTTTTTTTTTTTTTTTTTTTGGTCCATACCAGGTGATGCTCAGGGGTTACTCCTGGCTACGTGCTCAGAAACCCCTCCTGGCTCAGGGGACCATATGGGATGCTGGGGGATTAAACCATGGTCCATCCTAGGTTAGCGCGTGCAAGGCAGACTCCCTACCGCTTGAGCCACCGCTCCGGCCCCCAATTCAGTTTTCTTCGTATTCTTGTAAAAGCTTTCTAGTGGATCTCCCCCTCTCCATGTCCAACACTCCACTGATAGACTGATTATCTTAGAAAATATCTATCACCATGTAACTTCTCTGTTCCAAACTCTTGGCAGCTGAAGAATAAAGTTTAAGCTTCTCTATTGGTGATGTCAAATCTGGCCACAGTGATCTTTTCCAGCATATTCTTTTCAGAGTCCCAATAGACTGATACTTGCCCAATCAGACTCCTCACACTGTCTAGCATTTTCTATTAATTTCCTCCGCCTTCCATGCCTCTGCCTCAGTTCATCTATGCCTAATAAATAGTAATCCCTTCATCAAAGTTCAGACTAAAGTCATTTCCATAAAGATTTATGATATGGGCAGAGAGATAGTACAGTGGGTGAAGTGCTTGTCTTGCTGACCCAGGTTTGCTTTTCAGCATTCTGTATGGTCTCCTGAACACTGCAGAGTGAGGAGTAATCCATGAGCATCACAGGTGTGGCTCCAAAACAAAATCGAAAGAACAGAAAAAGCTTTATGACATTGCCTCTCACAACCTCAGAGAGAAAACATTTACTCTTGTGTTGGCGCAGTACCTGTCAATACTTGCTGAGTGACTGAATGAACTTTTTCTTTGTTTGTTTGTTTGTTTGTGCCACACCTGGTGGCCCTTAGGAATTACATTCAGAATTCAGCTACATTCAAAAATTACTCCTGGCAGGCTCAGGAGAGCAGATGGGGTGCCAGGTATTGAACCCAGGTCGACTGTGTGGAAGGCAAATGCCCCCACTCACTGTGCTATCACTCTGGTCCCTAAATGAACTTTATTATAGTAATGACCACATGTTTGTTGTATCTGAGATGATGGTGATATGTATACTGGTAAGTCACCTCATCAGATTCCAAAATCCCTAAATATATGAGCCAAGTTTTCTTGATGTCTCACACAGACCTGTACTTTGCCCATAGGGAGAGCACCTTACATCTTGCTTTACTTTACTTACAGTAAAAGGATTCAATACACTAATATACATAGGGTTTTGGTCTTGATTATGGAGAATGAATAGCCTGTAGATGAATTTGGCTGTGTAATGTAGTTATGGAGCTGAAGCCATAGCTGTCATTTCTGGTCCAGTGCTCTTTGATTCATGTTACTCAATCCATATTCCTCAAAGAATGAATGCATTTCATGAGTTTCTTCTTTAACTAAAAGAACCCATTGGCAAAGTATGTCTGAGTAGTATGCCATGCACTTTCCCTCTCATCTCAAACAATGATTGCTGATCACACTAATGATGCCTTTGGAGATCTGTTTGGGTCACTCTTTTTCAGGATAGCAGAAAATTTAAGAAGTCAATACTCCATCCCTTACAACATAATAGAAGCTTTTATTTAGACCTAGTCCTCTATAAGTGAGTCTCAAAAATAGGGCTACACAAATATAGTCACCTTGTCAGTACCACGTCAGCTCCAAAGATTCACTCTGTTCTCAAAAGAGTTGTAAACCAAGCTGTGAAAAATCATGGGTACACCAGCTGCACAGCTAAAAACTGGTAGTCTGAGGAGGAGAGGGTGGGCCAAGTACCTGCCTGCTGAAACTACACCTGCTGAATCCATCACCGATAATTACTACTTTGCCTATGGCTCTGCTTCAACACTCCTCTGTGACTCTCTGACCAAACTCCAGGTATGCCAGTACTTGGGCTGATATCAGCAGTACTTGTTTGCAGGGAGTGTGGGCACCCCATCTCTATCTTCTTTATTTTTTGTTTATTACTGTCATCCTAATAGGAACACACCAATTTAGATGCCAATGTGTAGCTGAAGTTACTTTATGTTTAGAAATAAATGAAGTAACAAATGGTCAGAGAGGCTTACTAAGCCTCCTGACAATGACTTAAAGGCCTCACTGGAAATACAAAATTTATTTTTATAAATTTGCTTGTCATTATGCTTATTTTTCTCTTCACTTCATTCATTTTTCCATTACTATTCTTTTAAAAATAATTTTCCCTCATTTATCTGGAAACAAAAGTATGATGATCAACGATGTCAACTATGTGATGCATGCTTTTAAAATAAAGTAAATTAAAAAAAAAAGAAATAGGACTGCATAACAGAGGAACACATTGCTACATTTGATTCTTTTACTGTGTATGCAAACATGGAATGGTGTGCAGACACACCAGATGTGGGCACACACAGAGTAGCAATCTTCATGGGCAAAAATATAATGTGGGTAAAGCAACCAATAATGGTTTTCTGAGATGCCTGGCACATTTTCTTGCTGTCAGTGCTGTATTTTCACTGACCAGGGTTATTCCCAGCAGGAGACTCCTCCCTCTACTACAGAATCTGTCCTCTGTCAGATACATATTTTTATGTTTTATTATCCAATTGGGTTGGTCCAGGCTTTATGAGCAGTGTCTGAGTCTTCCACTGGGAATTCTTCAGTTACTAGATTATTCTGGGCTAGGGTTTATTTTTCTGATACTTTATAGGTATTTTCCTAGTGTTTCCTGCAACAGTAATTAGAGAGATTAGCATGGCCAGTGACTGGACTGATTTATCATCTCAAACTCATATGCAGGTAGGAAAGATTGATCTGCCTCGGTTTTGCCACGGTCCAAATGATGCTGAGGCTTCCATCTGCTTAGGCAAGCATTTCTGGGGTTAATTTTCATTGAAATGACCCTGACACTAATGACAAGTGACTATTTCTGCCCCCACTTGCAATTTTATAATAATGTGCTTTTGTCTGCTTCTCACTGAAGGATACAGAGACATTGCCCAAAGCTTCCATTTGTCCCCATTACATAAAATTCTTATTTTAAATTTCAGAGTTTTTTCTTTTTTTTAAAGAACTTCATACTTTTATTGAAACAAAATCACTAAGGACAGGATCTGTATGTTTTCCAAAAACCTATATAGTGAGAAGTTGAAATGATGAAATAAATAAGCAAACAATTTCACAGCTGCTCTGATAACATTCTAGGAATCCACCAAGAAGCTTTCAGGTTTGAATCTTGTTACAACATATTGGGAGTGACCTTCCATTGGTTCTTTAACTCCTTGATGTACATCAGCAAAAATATGGACAATAATGTTCACCTAACAAGGTTTTAGTGAAAATGAGAAATTTTTTTTTGTCAGAGCAGTGAGTAGTGCTCAGATGTTGTATGCATCTGAGCATATTATCATATTACTAGATAGCCATGACCTAATCAAAGAACCCACCCCAAATGCCCATGAAAATGTAACTAAAGCAAGAATTTAATCTATCTTTTATGCCCCCTGCCTGGTTTCATTTATACTTTTAAAAAAAGGTCTATAAAATTTAATGTTTTTAGGAACTGTAGAGACTATTTAGCTTATCTTCCTCATTTCCTAGGCAAAGAAACTGAGACACAGAGAATTTAACTTCAAGGTTATATGACGGGTAATGAGCACAGGCTGATTTCCCGTCCATCCTGTACATATGATCATTTGTTCCATTGTTCTGAGAGGTGTTATAGAAGCAATCCTTTCCTGAGTCTTGGATGAGAAGGATGGCAGCGATTCATCTTGAATAAGTTTTATTTTGAAATTTGTATAGTTCTAAATAAATATAATATATATGTATATGTTGCCAATTAGTTCAAAATGCTTGTTAGATAATTAAGAAAATGTATTGAGCAAAAAATTGAATATAACTCAGCAATTCATATATATATATACATGATATATTTATATATTGCCAATTTTAGTATCTTCTATAGTTAAAGAAACACGTTTTTTTGGTTTTGGGGCCACACCCAGTAGTGCTCAGGGGTTACTTCTGGCTTTGCACTCAGAACTTAGTTCTGGAAGGCTTGGGGGACCATATAGTATTCTAGGGGTCAAACTCAGGTTGGTCATGGGCAAGGTAAATGTCTTACCTGCTGTGCTATTGCTCTGGTCCCTAGAGAAGTACACTTTTTTTTAATTTTTAATTTTTAAAAATATCTTTAAGCACCATAGTTACAAACATGTTTGTAGTTGGGTTTCAGTCATAAAAAGTACACTCCCTCTTCATCAGTGCAACCTTCCCACCACTAATACCCCCTATTTCTCTCTTCCCCCCTTCCCCTGCCTGTATTCAAGACAGGCATTCTATTTCTCTCACTCACCACCATTGTCATGATAGTTGTTGGTGTAGTTGTTTCTCTAATTGCACTCACCAATTTTTGTGGTAAGAAGAAGTACATTTTAAAACCACAGCTAACTTCTGGTGCTTGATTTTGTTCAACACAGAGACCTGCATTGGGAGTGGTCATGGCGGCTCTGAGATACCAAATGTCTGGAGATGCTCAATGTTGAACTATGTATGGCATGAATACTATTTTCCACTATGTGATTCCTTGCATCTATTTTCCTGTATGTAAATAGGTTTAGTGATTTCTCTTAAGGGGTTATATGATGATTAAATGGAATAAAATGGAAAGATACTGCACAGAAAATTCTCATACATTTATTCTTAGTAACTGTTAATGAGGAGAGCTGGATAAAGGAGAGTTGGGTTATGGGAACTCTCAAGGGGAGAGAGAGAGAGAGAGAGAGTTTTATCCAAGTTTAGGAAATGTTTCAACTGATTTCTCTCATCAGTTTTGC
This sequence comes from Suncus etruscus, assembly GCF_024139225.1. Classification (NCBI taxonomy): domain Eukaryota; kingdom Metazoa; phylum Chordata; class Mammalia; order Eulipotyphla; family Soricidae; genus Suncus; species Suncus etruscus. The sequence continues at coordinate 66,243,319 of NC_064861.1, read as the reverse complement.
TTTTTAGAGACTATCATTGCCCATATGTGACCTATTACCTTATAAGCAGATTGTTCTTTCCAGTCATATAGAAAATAAGAGAGCCATGACTATTAAAAAAATATCTTAAAAATTTAAGAGGAACTTGAATATAGTGAAATAGCTATAGGACAATTAAAATATATATCACTATGTTCTTATTTTATTCTATGTGTTACATATCTGTGACTTAAAAAAATCTCTTGTATTCCTGACTTTTCTTCTGAGCTCCGTAATGCCTATATCCACTTGCCTATTATTATACAGGAACTTTAATGTGCTAAAAGATGAATCCTTTACCTTTGCAACCCACATTTCTCCAAACTTATCTTCTTATCTTCCTAGAGAATCTCTGCCTACTGAGTCAGCTCATCAAAGCTTGGGACTTCTCTTCAACTTCTCCTCATTTCCATCCTCCACACCTCACTAGTCATTAAATCCTATTGTTCTAAGGCCTACACATCTCTCATGCTCACTCTTTCTTCTCCATCACCACAATCATTATGCTATGCTAGCTTCTCTTTATTTCTTGCCTGGATTATGGTAGAAACTTCCTCACTAGTCTTCCTGATTCTGGCTTCTCTCTCTCCCTTCTATCACTCATATCCCTGACATGAGTGTATAATCAATCTGGATGGAAAGGAGCTGTAAATGGCAATAGATATCAATGTCTTCAAATCATGTTCTTTAAAAAATATGATGTCATAGGTTAAGGCCTAATCACTTAAACATAGTTCTCTTGGAGACAGGTTGACTGCTCAGCACTAGAATCAAATGAAATATAAGAATATATCAGCTCACTTGAAATAATACTCATGGGGAACCGACATTTATTGGATTTTGCAGAGATGATGTGAAGGTTAGGAATGCTAGAAGGCATGGTGGATGGAGATGAACTTCTTTTGCATTGTGAGGGCCACATGGTGTCTGTGAATGAGCCAGTTAAAGGTTCAATAACTGAAGTTTATTATATTCTGATGATGCCAGGAGCCAAAGTCACAACCAGCAGGAACATAATTTCTACCACCCCAATGCTAAAGTGGCAATAAGGGGACTTCATCAGCTTTATAACCACAAATAACTCCTCAATACTAGGAGTCTTAAGTGAGGGCATCAGTAGTTTTTCAAACTCTCAACATACCTAATGCGTGCAGATAAGAGGAGGAAACAGTCTTCGTGAGCATGCTCAGAGAAAATAGCAGAAAGTATAATAAAATGGAATCAAATTTGGGGTAAAAAAAGACTAGCAAACAATTAGAAACGAGTCATTGTATTTTAACTGGTTTCCCAAACTATCTGTGGTTAAAGAATAGAATGTAGTTTTATTACACAAACCATTGTTCTTGGGGGCATCAGGGCCACTCCCAGTGATATTCGGCTGATCAGGCCAAAACGTTCAATGCTCAAGCCCAGCAGCAAGGGGGGAGTCACTTCCAGTGGAATTCAGGAGCTGTGTAGTGTGGGGGCCTGAATGCAGGTTTCTATACATCAAGGGTCTCAAACTCAATTGACTTGGGGGCCGCAGGAGGCAAAGTCGGGGTGAGGCAGGGCCGCATAAGGGATTTCGCTTACCGAATATTCGCAATAAAAAAATCGCATTAGTAAGAAAAAAATCGCAAAAAAATCGCATTAAACATTTGCATACCCCAAACAGAACGGAACTACTCGGGGTATGCAAATGTTTAATGCGATTTTTTTCTTACTAATGCGATTTTTATTGAGATTATTCAGTAAGCGAATAATCGCAAATACTGCGATATTTGAAGGTCGATTGCGGGCCACAAAATGTTGGCCCGCGGGCCGTGAGTTTGAGACCCCTGCTATACATGAAAGGTATGTTCCCCTTACCTATCTATCCGGTCCTGGATTAATTTTTTTTGTTGTTATTTGTTTTTTGGGCCACACCCGGTGACGCTAAGAGTTACTCCTGGCTATGCACTCAGAAATCGCTCCTGGCTTGGGGGATCATATGGGAGGCCGAAGGAGCGAATCGCAGTCTGTCCAAGGCTAGCACGGGCAAGGCAGACGCTTTACTGCTTGGGGCACTACTCCGGCCTCGGGACTAATATTTTTTTTTTTTTTTTGGTTTTTGGGCCACACCCGGCGGTGCTCAGGGGTGACTCCTGGCTGTCTGCTCAGAAATAGCTCCTGGCAGGCACGGGGGACCATATGGGACACCGGGATTCGAACCAACCACCTTTGGTCCTGGATCAGCTGCTTGCAAGGCAAACGCCACTGTGCTATCTTTCCGGGCCCGGGACTAATATTTTTTTAGCATAATATTGCATATACTTATGCAATTTTTTTTAATTTTTTAATATAATTTTTATTTTGATCATAGTGGCTTACATATTGTTGACAATAATATTTTAGGTACATATTTACATAAAATCAGGGGGGATTCCCATCACCGGTTTGTCTTCCCTACTCCTCCTTTTTTGTCCTACCTTCCATATCCTCTTCCCTCACCCCCAATATTTTTATAAAGCACAATAAAATTAATTTTTGCTCATGGAGTCTGGGGCCTCTATTGATGATACTTGGTCAACCAGAAAAGTGGTTCAGGACTAGGATCTGGGGATCTGGGGATACTGTGATGCTTGGGCTGTCATGATGCATACCACTAGGGCAATCCTGGCAGTGTTCAGGCATCTGCTGGGCTCCATGTGGTAAAGCTTGGGAGGCCACTTGGAGAACAAGATTGAGCCAGGGTGTGTGTGTGTGTGTGTGTGTGTGTGTGTGTGTGTGTGTGTGTGTGTGTGTGTGTGTGTGTGTGTGGCCTGAGCTCTGAAAGCTATACTAATTCCCTGGCCCTGAATCCTGATATAAAATTACTCTCAAGTAGGGGCTGGGGGAGGAGGGAGATGGGACATTGGTGGTGGGAATGTTGCACTGATGAAGGGCAGTGTTCTTTTTTATGACTGAATCCCAACCCCAAACATGTTTGTAATCATGGTGCTTAAATAAAGGTTTTATTAAGAGTGATAGCACAGGGGCCTGAGAGATAGCATGGAGGTAAGGCTTTTTTGCCTTTCATGCAGAAGGACAATGGTTTGAATCCCGGCATCCCATATGGTCCCCTGTGCCTGCCAGGGGCGATTTCTGAGCATAGAGCCAGGAAGAACCCCTGGGCGCTGCTGGGTGTGACCCCCAAAACAAAACAAAACAAAACAAAAAAACAAAGGAGTGATAGCACAGCAGTAAGGCATTTGCCTTGTACGCAGCCAACATAAGACGGACTCTGGTTCTATTACTGGCATCTCATATGGTCCCCCAGTCTGTCAGGAGCAATTTCTGAGTACAGAGCCAGGTGTGGACCCCCCCCCCAAAAAAAACAAGAAAAAATAAAATAACTCTCAAGCCACTATATCATTTTATAATTTTTGTATTTATTCCACATTGGATCATCAACAGACACTTCACAGAGTAACCCTGGTCTATGGACTGCCCTTTGAGTAGCAATGTTTCAAAGGATTTATAAAATAAATGACAACTGTCTCACTAATATATTCCCTTAGAAAGACACTAACATTAGTTTAATGTTCATATCTCTTTTCTTTTTTTTTTTTTCCGAAGAAAACAGCTCTTTATTCGGTGAAGAGGCCGAAGCCAAAAGGCCTAAAAATAGGCCCTAGGAAAAGCCCCTCGCCTTCCATAGACCCTTGCTTTTATGCCCCAGAATCAGGTACTACCACCCAATGGTGGGATCAGGTACCACCCAATGGTGGGAGCAGAATCAGGTACCGCCCTAGGGTGGGAGCAGAATGGCAGGTCACACCCTAGGGTAGGGCACAATCACCAATCAGGGTAGGGTCAGTAATATAATAATCCCATTAAAATGTTTACATACACAACAATTTCCCCATTTGTTTTTAATAAACAAACAATATAGTCTACAATTATTAAAAGAAAAACTAGTCAATAATAAAAGAGCAGCTGTTTGCATAAGCACATCACAGGAAAATATAAAGAAAAACTTCTAACCTAAACACAGGGTGTCTAAAACCAGAAACACGTATCAAGGAATCAAGCTCCTGAGAAGATAAATCTACGACATACATAGATCCTTCGAAGAGATGCCAGAAAGGTTGTGTAGCAGGAGAGAAGAAGCACCTTTTCTTTATTCGTTGTTGTTGTTGTTGGTTTTTGGTATTTGGTTTTTGGGTCACACCTGGCAGCACTCAGGAGTTACTCCTGGCTCCACGTTCAGAAATCGCTCCTGGCAGGCTCGAGGGACAATATGGATGCCAGGATTCGAATCACCATCCTTTTGTGTCTAAGACAAACACCCTAACTGCTGTGCTATCTCTCCAGTCCCTTTACCATTCAAGTCCAGGTAGACCAGAAAGCCCATCTTTGAGGGCATTGAACTAGGCCTTTATTTCAGTGGAAGAGGCACATACACCCCCTGCACAGTGGGGGAGCCACTGCAATACATATCTCTTTTCTTAAAGACTGAAGCATTTTGGCTGTTTGGGTTTTAGAATAAGCCCATTTCTGGCTGGTTCCATCTCCATGAGAAAACACGTAGGAAATCAGAAGTCAGCATCCAGAAAAACAATAGTTGGGGAATTTAAGCCCTATTCAGAGAATATATAAACTGTGACTACAATGTTGACTGTATTGTTTAGTAATGGTTTTTTTCGATCAACCAACCATTAAGAATGTCTCTCCATGCATCCAAATCTAATCAATTATCATGTCTAATTTGAAAGGCTGATAGTCATAGTGCTAGAAACACTTGTGATAGGGCAACTTTCTTTAACCTGCATCAAACAATAAATATTTATCAAGCATGAGTTCCCTATCAGCTTCTTGCCATATTTATTCTAAACACCAAGGTAGTTCACTTGCTCTCTGAGAAGACATGCTTCACCTGTGCTTAGGAAAAGCAGAAAGAAAATCTCAGTTCCTTCCCTCCCTCCCTCCCTCCCTCCCTCCCTCCCTCCCTCCCCCTCCCTCCCTCCCTCCCTCCCTCCCTTCCTTCCTTCCTTCCTTCCTTCCTTCCTTCCTTCCTTCCTTCCTTCCTTCCTTCCTTCCTTCCTTCCTTCTTTCCTTCCTTCCTTCCTGACTCTACGCTCAGAAATCACTCCTGGCAGGCTTGGGGGACCATATGAGATGCAGGGGTTCGAATAACCGTCCTTCTGCATCCAAGGCAAACACCTTATTCCCATGCTATCTCTCCAGTCCCAGGATCTCAGTTTCTTATGCCCACTCTTGTTTTAGTAAAAGGGGCTCAAAATGATGACACAGGACGTGAAAAGAAAAAAGGAACAGAGGTTTTTATTTTATTTATTTATTTATTTATTTATTTATTTATTTATTTATTTATTTATTTATTTATTTATTTATTTTGTAGTTTTTGGGTCACACCCGGCAGCGCTCAGGGGTTACTCCTGGCTCCAAGCTCAGAAATCACCCCTGGCAGGCTCGGGGGACCATATGGGATGCCGGGATTCGAACCACTGTCCTTCTCCATGTAAGGCAAACGCCTTAACCCTGTGTTATCTCTCTGGTCCCATGTTTTTATTTTTTAACCTCTAAAATCTTGTTCACAGAAAAGCTGTTTGACAGTGGCTTGAACTCCCTGAGAAATACGCAAATGTGACTTCTAGGTACCTCAGTCTTCAGGGATCAGGGTGAACTTATGGCTAGAGTTGGGTAATGTTGGAATTAAGGGAGAGAATAGGTATTAATTCATATCCCAGCTTGGGATTCACATTTCAACTTCAACTCTGACATGCAGGGTCTGGAGGACAGAAGACTTGAGGGAAATGGCCCTCAAGTGGGCGGAAAGCAGCAGGCTGAGGAAGCAGGAGTTCAAAGTGTCAAATACACAGAGAACTTGCTTCCAAGCACTGGGGGTGAAAATCTAATAAAATGCTGTTTTTCTCTTCAGGAGTGTCTTGTGCTAGAGGCAAACAGGAATGCAAGTCATGACCAAACAGCAAGAAAAATGTAGAAATAAAAATTTGTATGAGGGGCAGATATTCTGCCAGAGTGATTATGTCTATCAGGTAGAATCACTGGGAAAAATATAAAAGGTTACAAAGCTAATTCTAATAATGGCAAAGTGGATCTCCCTAAATTTAAACAGTACCTTCTACAAGCTGCTAAAGAAAAAATCAAAGTCTAATTCCTTCTAAGTAAAGCACACAATATAACACCCACATCTAAGGATTCAAATTAAAAAGTAGGGGGTCAGAGTAATAGCACAGCGGTAGGGCATTCGCCTTGCACACAGCTGACCCAGGAAGAACCTGGGTTCGATCCCTGGTTTTTCATATGGTCCCCCAAGCCAGGAGCTATTTCTGTGCATATAGGCAGGAGTAATCCCTGAGTGTCACCAGATGTGGCCCAACTTCCCTCCAAAACACAAATAAATTAAAAAGTAGGACAATGTTTTTTCACTCAAAATTTGCATACACACTTATTACTATCTCATTCCTGAACACAAACCACCAAGTCAAACTTGTTTTATTTTAGATAGAACCAACCTAAATGCATACAAGGAATCTATATATATGATGTATGAAAAGAATGAGAACTATTTGTTTTCAGAGAGTTATTATCAAACATTTTATTCTTTTTAATATTTATAGTTTTCCCTCCATTTTATTTTTAGAATTTTCACTGTCAGAGTGCTGCAAATAATTGATTTCTGTGTATTGATTTGGTTTCCTGCAATACTGCTGCACTTGTTTGCTTATATTTTTGTTTGGGGGGGGCACATCTGTGATGTAGAATCACTCCTGACTGTTTAGGGGATCATAGGGGGTTGCCAGGAATTGAATCTTGGTTGGGTGATGCAAGGCAAATACCTTAGCTGCGGTGCTATCTCTCCAGCCCCCACACTTGTTTACTAATTGTTAATATTTGTAGAATGCTTAGAACTTTCTATATACAAGATCATAGCTTCTGAACTAGAGATACTTTTGATTTACTAGTCTTGCCTAAATCTCAGGCTAGAACCTTCCCATACAACAGTGACTGGAAATGGTGAAAGAGAACATATTCTCTAGTTCCTGATATTAACAGGAAAACATTTAGTCCTTCATTACTAAGTATGACATAAGATTTCTATTGATGCTCTTTATTTCAGACTGAGAAAATGGTCTTGAATATGGAGATTAGAAAAAACTATGAATTGCTGTTGAATTTAATCAAATGCTTATTAAATAATATTTATGGTTTTTAGTTTTAAAAATCACATAATTTATTTTGCTTTTCTAGGATGGCAAATCATGCCCTTAATTAGCTTATGGATGGTTTAGGTGAAGAGTTAAAGAAACAGAGTGCTACCTATATTCATTGCAGCACTATTTACAATAACCAGACCTGGAAACAAACAAGATACCCTTCTACAGATGAATGGCTAAAGAAACTGTGGTACATCTCACACCACAGAGATTGGCACACATCACAAAGAATGAGAACAAGCAGTGCTGGCGAGGATGTGGAAAGGAACTCTTATCCACTGTTGGTGGGAATGCTGTCTAGTCCAGCCTTTATGGAAAGTAATATGGAGATTCCTCCCAAAACTGGAAATCGAGCTCCCATACAATCCAGCTATACCACTCCTAGTAATATACCCTAGGAACACAAGAATACAATACAAAACCCCCTTCCTCACACCTATATTCATTGCAGCACTATTTACAATAGCCAGACTCTGGAAACAACCAAGATTCCCTTCAACAGATGAATGGCTAAAGGAACTATGGTACATATACACAATGGAATATTTGTATTCCAGCCATCAGGAATTGCATATATTTTCCAGTAGAAACTTAGACATGTTCTAATTCAATCATTACTTCTTTCCCTTGGTTAGTTTGTCCAACTAAAAGGAGCCGTCAGGAGAGATGAAGTCATGAAATTTTCCTATACATGGATATACATGGAATCTATTATCTGGAGTGAAATAAGTCAGAGGGAGATAGACGCAGAATAGACTTACTTATCTATGGGCTTTAAGAAAAATAAAAGACATTCTTGCAATAATTTTCAGAGATAAAAGAGAGGAGGGCTGAAAGTTTCAGCTCACTACATGAAGCTCACCACAAAGAATTATGAGTGCAGGTAGAGAAATAACTACATTGAGAACTATCCTAACAATGTGAATGAATGAGGGAAGTAGAAAGTCTGTCTAGAGTACAGGCAGGGGTGGGGTAGGGAGGAGGGAGATTTGGGACATTGGTGATGGGAATGTTGCACTGGTGAAGGGGGGTGTTCTTTACATGACTGAGACCCAACCACAATCATGTTTGTAATCAAGGTGTTTAAATAAAGATATTAATTTAAAAAAGAAACTGTGGTACATATAAACAATGGAATATTAGCCATCAGGAGAGATGAAGTCATGAAATTTTTCTATACATGGATGTACATGGAACCTATTATGCTGAGTGAAATAAGTCAGAGGGAGACAGATACAGAATAGTTTCACTTATCTATGGGTTTTAAGAAAAATAAAAAGACATTATTGTAACAATGACCAGAGACAATAGAGATGCGGGCTAGAAGGACCAGCTCACAATATGAAGCTCACTACAAAGAGTGGTGAGTGCACTTAGAGAAATAACTATGGTGACAATGTTAATGAGTGAGAGAAATAGAATGCCTGTCTTGAATACAGGCAGTGAGTGTGTGGGAGATTGGGGACATTGGGATGGGAATATTGCAACATGGGGGTGTTCTTTTTATGACTGAAACTCAACTACAGTCATGTTTGTAATTAAGGTGCTTAAAGAAAGATAATATTAAAAAAAAGAAACAGAGTGCTACTATTGTGCTTAGAATTCCACTGGCTACAATTAATAAGGTATTATAGAGGTAAGAGAGCTCCAGAAAGAACTTGATAGATTTTAATGGAAATTGAAAATGCAACTATTTTAAATTTCCAGCCAACAAAAAATAAAACTGAAAGATGCTTTGAACAAAACAACAGATTTAAAAAAGTAAAACAACCAAACTAACTTTCAGGACCTAATCAAGATCAAAGCCATCATCTCTTCCACTGAAATTACTGAACTGCTTCAATGCTTTTAGTTGGACAAACTGACCAAGGGAAAGAAGTAATGATTGAATTAGAACATGTCTAAGTTTCTGCTGGAAATTATATGCAATTTCCATCCACACTTCACTAAGTTTTATGAACAAGTCTAACATCAAAGAGAACTACCCGTATGTATGGGTGCTAAAAATCAAACAAAGATAAATAGCATGTACAATCATTTCATAGTGGGGGATGCAAATAGTGGAGAAGAGTAGTATTATCTGCCACAATCTATTTTTTTCAGTGACAAATATTTTGTTCCTCCCTTTCAAAGAGAAAATTTCTTCACTCCTCTAAAGAAGTCTTATCCAATTATACTACAAATTTAAGGAGAAGAATCTCCTTTCTCTACTTGATCCCTAGAGCACTGAGACCCACCAAACCAACATGTAGTGGTAGGAGAGAGTCAGTGAAGCTGTAGCAAACACTCATATGGAAGGGGAACAAAGGGAAATTATGTAGCAGTCATTGATATAGAGCACTTCTGAAAGCCTGGGGAAAACAGGGTAAAGGTATCCTAGGAGAGACCATTTCTGTTTCCTGGCAGATCTTACCAGTTCATTGTTTTCTATTATGGCATTGGGTGGTTACCTCCCATCCTTGTTATTTTCCTTAGTTATGTAGGAAGAAAATATTAAAAAGTTGCTCTCCACTGATTTTTTTTCTTGTGTTCTACAGAAGAGTAAGGGCTTTAAGATCATTTTTATATAAAATAGCAATAATAAAATGAAACAGCTAGAGGGGAGGCTCTTTGGGAAGGGAGAGGATGTAAATTTGAAATCTTTCAGTTCTTGGCCACTGGATATCTTTCCATCTAAGCATTCCATTTTTGGGGAACAGTTTTGTTGGCAGTGTATCTCTTTCAAAGATGTCGTTGACTTTTGTTTCTAGTCAATTCTGTATGTGAACAATCAATTACTCTACTGGCTTGGAGACCTGTGTCCTTCTGGATTTGATTATCGGTATTCAGAAAGGTCAGTTCTAAGGAAGAAACAGTCGTTAGTTAATGCATGAACAGCATCATGGACCATGAAGTAGCTGCTATGCTTTGAATATTGTCAGAAACATGGGTCTTACTGTAGAAATTAAGGTTGTTTTCAAAACATGGGACATTGGAGTTTATTTTATGATGAGAACTATTCTAGTCTAGTGGGCTTACACTAGGAATGCTTTTTCTCTTCAGGGGACATACAGCAATATCTGGAGACCTTTTAGCTCTTACAACTGAGAGGCATTATTATACTTAGTGGGTGGAATTCAGGGATGGTGATAAGCATCCTATAAATGCACAGGGAAATATCATGAAAATGGCAGTCTTGGTAACACTCCTGCTAGTGCTCTTGAGAGCGAAAGCAGATACATTTCTGCGTTTATCCCACCAGTCAGATATACGTTTTTCACTGTTTTTTCTTTCCCCAGAAGCGCAAAGTAGACTTTAAGTCCACTTGTTTCAATAGTTGGAGAAATCACAATTTATATTTTAACACTTTCATCATCTATGGATAATCCTCTTTATTTGTTAATATTTCTCACATAATGTAAACCTTTTTTACTTTCTTTATCTGGCAAAATACTCTCTTTTGTGCTACAACATAGGACAGACATAGGTCTTCTTTAATTCTAAATTTGATTCTTAAAGAAATTCTTTAAAAAAATTCTTAATTTGAATTTTGCATCTTTCTTAGAATGAAAAGCAGGGCTATGGAGAGGCCCTGTTCCATTTTATGATAATGTCTGGTTTATAGTGACTACTACTGAGTGCCTTCAATAATTTTCCTCTTGCCAATAAATGCTTGAGAAGAAATTTGTAAGTTTTCACACTCGAATGGGGGATACATTTGAGGAAGCAGGAATTCCATACTCTAGATATTAGAGTCTTCAAGCACCACGAGGGAATTTTAATAGAAGTGTGCAGAACATTTTAGACGGTGCTCAGTCCAACAGAGGTGAGAAATTAGAGAAATCAGAGCATGAGAGTAATTAAAGATGAGAAAATACCTACCGAGTTATAGCAGGTAGACCTTTCCTCAGAGAGCAAGGCAACCTGTGTCCTTTAAGATTCTAGATTTTAGAAGAAAAAAAGAAAATTCTGGGTCAGTTTAATTTCAGTCACTAATTTATAGAGTCCAGGGAGTTTCAACCACCAATTTAAAGAGCGCAATACCACAGTAGGAATCTAGGCAGAATATGACCGTATTATTCTAATATTTCAGAAGACAATAGAGAGGGAAATCAAGCAACAGGACTTTTTGCAAGAAGGGATCACTTCCTTCTTTAGCTCCAAATTTTGGGATGATGTGCCTTCTAATTAAATTCCTGGCCAGGCAGATCATTTGACTAGATAGATATTCTATTAATATTTGTACTTCTTCATTTCATACCGCTTTCTGTTTTATTCCTTGTGGCATGACCATTGAAAGGCATGATTCTTATCTTTTCCTCAGGTTTTTCTTTTTTTTCTTCTTTTTTTTTTCACTGCGACGCTGCAGCATTAATCACTGTTGAGCCACACTGCAGAGAATCTAGTTCTCTAGATGGGGGAAACCTTAGCACAGGTCTGTGACTTGGACACCTGGCTGCTAGCCTGGCACCTGGAGCCCTGTTTGACTCAGTCTGTTGTTTTAATCCAATTAGGGTTGCATAAAAGACCTTTAAGCATCCACTTACATCTCAAATATTCTCTGTATATTGAATCTTCTTTTACAGGCATAAGACTAGCTTAATATTTTCTTTTCTTTGGTCAGTGAAGTAGCATACATATGTGTGCATCTGTGTATGTGAAAGAGAGAGAAAGGAGAGGGAGTAAAAGAGAAATGGACACACTTTAACATCGACAGATACACAGAACCCGTGAAGAGGGTGGGAGTGGAGACTTGGAAGAGAATAGACTTGCTAGCCTTGGACAACAATAACGAAATGTTAAAGTCTCTAAATACAGTTTGTGGTGAAGACAGTATGTAGGTTGATTTTATCTAGAGTAGTTAATATATAGGCATTTTACAGATGCAGTTTTCTGCTTGTTTAACATATGCATACTATATATATAGAAATATATATAGTATATTTATTGTGGCTACAAAACAGCATTCTCAGAAATGTCTTTCTCTCCCTCCCCCAGGACAGATAAGGCACCTGCGGACTCTGACTGGCCTCGGAAATATCCTTGCAAACCCAGTGTTTTTATAAAGCAGGACAAGGCTTTGAAGCTTCAGCTTTAAATCGCCCCAGCAACTCCCTGCTTGTAATGAGGACAGCATTTCCCTAGTCAAAACATTCTGCTTCTATTTATAGGCTTTCACTTATCTGAATAATAAACAGAAGGAGCAAGCTTTTCTTATATCATTTTCTTGCAACTACCCTCCTATTTCATACCATGCCAACAATTAAAAAAAAAATGTCCAGATCTCAATAAATAACAGTGGATTTAGTTAATTACCTTAGAGAAGATACTGACCAACATATATTTGAATTGTTGAAGTCTTGCAAGAATATTTGATTGGTCTTTGTTTACCGTGGCTTCCAATATTCCCCCTTGCTATTTCACTGAGGGGAAAAGAGATTTCAGCCTTTTAAATGATTCCAGAAATATCCAGTCTCCCTAGCTGAAGGAAGGTTGTATTCATCTGGTAGGGAACCTCCCTTAGCTGATGTTGCTTTAAATAAGGATGGCAGACAATACCACATCCACAGAGACCACTACAATTCAGCCCTATTCTTTACCCAATGTAAGTTTGTATTAGGTTATTTAATAGGCCACAATATATTCAGTAGGTACAGAATCCATACCCCCAAATGACTAGTGCTTAATTCCATCCCTCTAGCCTGTTTTAACTAAGACGTTTTCTCCTGTGCATATAATCGTCATTATCATAGAAGTTATTTTTAATTTATAATTAACAGTCTCCTCATTATGGACGCCTTGATGGACTTGAACCCTCCAGACACATCTCGTCTGGCACATTGCTGACTGGGGCCTGCAGTTCTCTGAACGTGCAGTAGGTGTCTATCTTAGCCTTCCCTTCATCCTTCCTCCTCCTCTGCCCCTGACACTGTGATATAGTGCATAATTCCAAAATGGCAGCTTTTTGAAAATTCACCTTGATTATCAGACATTAAAAGTGACTCATCCCGCAGTGACTGTCTGGCAGAAGGGATGGGATCAGACAGCAAGACAATGAGGGGACTGGGCGCATTAGCGCACTAGATTACAGAGCCCATCAAAAATACCTTTGTTCTGTCAAAGATCCAATCATTTACTAGTTGTGTTCTGCAGAAGAGAAAGAATGGGAAGGAAAAAAAAATCCACCAACAAACAAATGAAAAAAAAAATCATCCAAGAATTAAAAGCCTTCTCAGATCTCTTTATTCAATGAAGGGTGGAAAGTATCTAATCACTCTTCTCAAGAGAAGAAAAGATGCGAATTGTTCTTCCAAAACGGGAATCTATAAAAAAAATACTCCCCCTTTCCCTTCTTCACCACCTGCCCAGTGACTATCACATTTTCTACACTAGATTCTGCTCTCTAGTTTCCGGTAAGAGGGGACTTGGCAAGTTAACAGAATTTGGTTTTGGCTACAGCTACACAGATCCTGATTTATAGGCAGAATATTGAGAAGACACATATATTCCACAATTAGTATATTTATTTGCATTCAAAGCAAAGCCTCTGAGTTCTATTTAGTCCCATTAGAATGCTAACCAAGAAATGCGTGGCAAGCGAAAGGGGGGAAATAGGAGTGAGGGCCTCTAAAATGGCAGTAGGAGATTTTGAAAAGAGAGCGAATATGAATCACTGCATGGAGCATTTGTGTGTTTGTGTGCCAAGAGGAGGAGGGGACTGAAGACGGAGGAAGGTGAGCAATGAGGGCATTCATCCGAGCCTGTGCGGCTGTGGAACTGGGGGAGAAGTGTGTGGAGCTGTCAGGATCACCACAAGCCCGGCTAGCTTGTGTGATTCTCCAAGGAGACAAAATATCCCAATGGGAGGTTGGTGCCTGGTTTTCGTCTTCTTCATTGTCATTTCTTTCTTTCTTTCTTTTTTTTTTTTCTTATCATTTTTTTCCTATGAACTCTAAGAAGCAGTTTATCAGTCACAGAAAATGCCCCACAGGGGTTTAGATCAAAGACAGTCTTTTTTGGCTTGTGTACTTAGGTAGATTTCTCTGCCAAATGCATTGATGTGATTAAAACACAAATTCTATAAACAATTACTTTCCATCTGTTTAGCAATTGTAATGGTGATGCTATTTGCCATGGGTGGCGTTCCTCTTTTACAAAGATGGACCAAGTCGACCTGAATGCACTCTGTTCACGGATGCTGCAGCTCCTGGGGAGGATCTGGTGGGTCTCATGCACCAGGAGGGACTGATGGGTAACAATGGCAGTGCCTGAATGGAGTCTCATTTAGTACATGGATTGATTAAAACAGCTCATTGCATTCACCAACTGTACAATGTACCTAAGGGGGTTGTCATTTCTCTCCCCTGCCCTAGTATTCATTTTTACTGTCAGCTACAGAAAACATATCCTTTTTGGATCTCTGCAAGTTACCCCTAAGCGACTTTCTTTCTTTATTGATGGGGAAAAGCAGGTTCTGCTGACTGCTTGGTCAGTAGGGCTCACCGACAGTTACATATCCAGTGACCCGTTTGTGTTTGGACTCACAACATATACCCTGATTAGGGAGAGAAAGAAATAGATACGCTTTAAAAATCTCTGCTTAAACCTGACCAAGAGATTAAAGGGGAGGGAACAAGGGGAGGGCCCAGACCAATTTTCACATCCCCACGCTTCTAACACAGGGATGGATTCATGAAAGGCAGAGCAGCATAAGAGTTTTCATCAGTGGAATTTTAATAAGCCCTAAAGGTTAGCCTTCGACTTCGTTAACAAACAGTCTAGAGATAATTTCCAATTTTCAGTGTTTATAGAATAGTGGTTCCTTGGTCATAATCAAATTCGGAGACTGTTGAGAGCCTATTTTGCATGTCCAGCTGATGCTGATACACAAACCATCAGAAATATTAAATGTGTGCTCAATAATCAAATATTGAGGAAGAAATAAAGTGAGGGAGAAATTTTTGCAAATTAAAATGACGGCATTAATCTGCTCTGGTGAAATCAGCTCAGCCAAATGAAAAAATACATATAAAAAACCTGCACAAAGATTTTTAGCCGTGAAAAGGATAATGATTATCCAATATGTAAGTGGAGAGAGACAAGGAAACAAAGAGAGTTCATAAACAAAAGAGGAAATATTTCTGCAGGAGTGAGAAGCCAGAGTCCCTGGAACAAGGAAATGGCTTTTAAAAGGAAATAGAAGCAAACTAGACTAAGGCAGACACTACGGCACTAGAACATAGATCAGTTCACTGGATATGTCCTCTTTTGCCCTCTCTGCTTTCCTCTCTTTACTGGACCTTAGCAAAACTGCCAGACAGGGAACATGTCTGACTAAAATTCCAGCCATATAAAACAAGAGCAAAGGGTAGTTAAGACAAAGGGTTACACCCAGAGACCTGGCTTTTCTGCAAATCAATGGCAGCATGGAACTGTGGGATGGGAAGTGGGCCACTTGCCTTGCAAGGATGATCAATTTCCTAAGACCCCAAGCCAGCAGCAGGCATCTGGGCTGTAAGGTCTGGAAAGGAGCCTTTTTTTACGTTGTGCTGCTTTATTTCTTCCAGTGCAACTGATCCCTTTTGGCTGCCAGGACTGCCACTTCTGCTCTAGATTTGCAGAGACAATAAAAGTGTTAATAACAAAACCAATAACAACAGTGGGTTAGAGCAATAGTACAGAGGGCAGGACACTTACTTGTCCTGCATGTGTCTGATCCAAGTTCAATTCCTGGTACCCTACCAGAAGTGATTCCTGGCACAGAGCCAGGAATAAGCACTATTGAGTGTGGTCTCAAAACCCAAACTTAACTCAAGTCCCCCCCAAAATAAACAACCAACAACCAAGCAACACCCCCCCCCAAAACAAACAAACAAACAAACAAAAAACCAGTGCCAGTGCTGACTGGAGACTCTGAGACCACAAAGGGTCCAGCCAGATATCAAACACCTTGGTTGGAGTTTGGTACATGAAAGGACACAAAGGTGTAGGTTAAGGGATGGCAGGTTTGGGTTTTAATTCTCTTTTGCATTTTATTCTCTATGTGACTTTGGCAAGAGCAATTAAACCCTACTGGAGTTACTGTTTTCAGAAAATTTTAGAGCAGGGAAGGACCTCAGAAATCATCAAAAAGATGGAAAATTAAGCAGCAATAAGAATGGTGACAAAAATTTTGGTTTTGGACCACACACAGTGGTACTCAGGGTTTACTCATGACTCTGCACTTAGGCATCACTCCTGCCATGATCAGGGACCAGGGGTACCAGGTATAGAACCCTAGTCATTTGTGTGCAAGGCAAATGCCCTACCAACTGTACAATAGTTCTGGTCACAAATACATTTTTTGGGGGTGGAGTGATAGCACAGTGGTAGTGTGTTTGCCTTGCATGTGGCCGAACTGGGATGGACCTGGGTTTGATCCCTGGTGGCCTATATAGTCTCCCGAGCCTGCCAGGAATGATTTCTGAGAACAGAGCCAGAAGTAACTGAGCGCTGCTGGGAGTGGCCTCCAAATAAACAAACAAACAAACAAACCTAAAAAAACCAAATACTTTTTGGGGGCCTCCCAAGTAGTTTTCAGGGACTTGTGGGCCATTCTAGTGTTACTCAGTAAACAGAGTTAGTGGTTTAGTGCTAAGGCCTGAAGATGTAGTGCTGCTTGGATCCTCTGGCACCAAGGACCACAGGGTCCAACTTAGCATTGCTCAATGCTTGGGGTCCTCCAGGGCTATAACTAGTAATGCTCAGGTGGCTGTTGTGATCCTGAGGATTGAAGCCAGGATACATGCCTTTGGAGCATTACTACTAATACTCAACAACTGAGCAGGATGGTTAAATGTGAGATTTATTCTCTTTACATATCTTTATTTCATAGGTATTGTTGTTACTCCCATTTTATAGATATAGAAGCTGACTCAGGGATTTTAATAGCAACGATGACTAGCTGGGAGATAGTGAAACTAAGCTTCAAACCTAGATAGACTTGTCTTTATTGCACTATCCATTCATTCATTCCAGGAAAGGCAGTACCTGATCTCATGCTCTGACCCTAGAGAAGACTGGTCCCAGAATTACAGACATGACCGACAGTGGCTACTTGACTCCTTTCTGGTATCTTAAGGTTACAAGTTCCTTCCTCCCAAATGTTCACAGGTGCTGTGCAGTTCTCTTGGGGTCACCTTGCTTTTTAGGGACCCTTCTCAAACTTAGTAGTACACCTAGACTTACTCTTTTTGCCAGTGGATCATTACTGCCCCACTCCAACCATTTCCTTAAAATTCACTTGAGCTGCTATTATGCTTGCATTTCAGTACCCAGAAAGTACTCCACAATCTTAGCTCCAGTGCTACCAACTCTTTTGTTAGCCATATGGATATAAAATCCTAATTTGAAAAAGGCGTTTACTTTGCATGTAGAAGGTCAGTGGTTCGAATCCCGGCATCCCATATGGTCCCCTGAGCCTGCCAGGAGCGATTTCTGAGCATTGAGCCAGGAGTAACACCTGAGCACTGCCGGGTGTGACCCAAAAACCAAAAAAAAAAAAAAAAATTAATGTATTCCTCTGTTTGTTGCAGCACTGTCTATAATTGTCAAGACCTGGAGACAACCTAAGAGCTCACTGACAGATGAATGGATAAAGAAGATATAAACATTCTGATATGAGATGATAAGGACGACAGATATATAATTGAGTACTATTCAGCTATGGAAAAAAGAGGAAATATTGCTATTTGCAAAATGTGCATTGACCTTGAGTGTATTATGCTAAGGGAACAATATCAGACTGAGAAAAACAGACATTTTATGTTTATTTTACTCATTTGTGAATATAAAGAAACAACACAAATAAAAAAAGCACACCAAAACAGAAATAAACTTTTTTTTTTTTTTTTTTTTTGGTTTTTGGGCCAAACCCGGTGACGCTTAGGGATTATTCCTGGCTATGTACTCAGAAATCGCTCCTGGCTTGAGGACCATATGGGATGCCAGGGATCAAACTGCAGTCCATCCTAGCCTAGCATGGGCAAGACAAATGCCTTACCGCTTGTGCCACCGCTCAGGCCCCCAGAAATAAACTCTTAGATAAATAGATTAATTAGCAGAGTGGAAGAGTGGAAGAGGGTTTGGGATGAGTGAATTGATAAACACTGTTAATTGAAAGAGAGAAAAAGTTGATTTTTGATGATGATCATGATATACACAGATATTAAATTATAACGCAGTACAATTAAAATTTATATAATTCAATGTTTCCTTAATAAAATTTTATATAAAAAAAGTTTATGTGGGGCTGGAGTAGTGGTGCAAGTGGTAGGGTGTTTGCCTTGCAAGTGCTGACCTAGGATGGACTTTGTTTCGATCCCCCAGCATCCCATATGGTCCCCCAAGCCAGAGCGATTTCTGAGCTCAAAGCCAGGAATGACTCCTGAGCATCACTGGGTGTGGCCCAAAAATCAAACAAAAAACAACAAAAAAATAAAAACAGTTTATGTGACAACAAAGGAAGGTAAAACAAAATATAATTTAACAGTTTTCTTGAAATTATGGTTCCACCTTACTATGAGAAAACAAGTGTGGAGATCAAATATTATATCTACTTTTATGTAATTAAAGGTCTGAAACTAGTTTTATAAGAAGGAGCAACACTAAAAATAAGACTAATTTTTGAAGCACTTTTCCAGTGAGTATAACATTTACTCTTTTGGGGGAGGACTTTTGGGCCACATCCGGTGACGCTCAGGGGTTACTCCTGGCTATGAACTCAGAAGTTGCTTCTGGCTTGGGGGACCATATGGGATGCTGGGGGATCAAACCTCAGTTTGTCCTGGGTCATCAGCCATCACTCCGGTCCCTAACATTTACTCTTTAGTGCTTACAGTTGATAAAGAAAGGCCTGTTTATCTAAGGGATTATATCTTTTTCAATAATGAATTAATGTTTAATTTGTATTGTACTATGTATTTTCAGGTAATCATTTCATATCTATAGATATTTTATTATAATATGTTACTTATTAATGCATATATTTAAGTATTAAGTATAATAAAGTATTTTATAACACACACAAAGAAACAGGTTATGCATCTTAGGCTCAAAGAAGTTTCATAACTTGTCAAGATATCTATATATCTATATATGTGTACTTATATATAGGCTATTTAGGAAAATACTCCTGTACTTTTTTTATTCACACAGCATATTTCAAACATTTCTGACACTAGTCACATGTGATTTCTATACTAAGCTATTCTTCCATACCACTTGGGTGGTGCCTTACAGTTCAATTCAATTCTGACAGTAACCAGAGTTGTTGCATATACCACAGGTCAAGGTTCCATTCCCAAAAGTCTGCTCTCCATTTCAGATGCCAGGCACAAGTGGTTTCCCAGGTTACCTATAACTTCTGCCTAAGTTACAAATTGGAAAGTTCAGCAAACCCCCCTCACTTTCAATCATTTGCTACAATATTCCCAGAACTCAAGCACACGTGTTCACTAACTTATTTTATAATGCAGTATACATGTATATATACTACAGAGTAAATATAGGGAAGGACAGAAATGAACAGACAAAAGAGTACATAGGTGAAGACTGGAAAGGTCCTGGAATAAGTGTCTGTTTTCATGCAGTTGGAGAACTCTACTCTTCAAATGTATTGATGTATTCACTGATCTTAGCCTCATACTCTTGGAATTTTTAGAGGCTTCAGCATGTAGACATGATCAACCATTAACCTAATTTTATTCTCCCTATTATCCCTGAAGGGGTTAAAATTCCAAGTTTTTAATTATAACTTATTTTTTCTGATGAACAGAATAATCAGCCCACAAGTTATCCAGAAGTCTAAAGAATCAGTTCATTAGAACAAAAAACATATCAAACAATTCCAATTCTATGGAATTAAGGAGCTGTGCTGGTAAGATTAGTGTTTGGTAAAAATTATATGTACATATATGTGTGTATGGACATACTTTTTTCTATTATGTCAGAAAGACACAATAATTTTTTATTTGACCTCACTTTCCATTTTAGCCATATATTTCTTGGGTGGGCTCTTACTCACTGTCCTGTCTACTTGAAGCAACGACTTCCTCAACTCTCTTCTTACTACAAACTCTTCTCCAGTTGTAAATTCCCATTCATTTTTAGATGTCTGTTACCAAAGTTACTTTCTCTATGATGCTTGATTCTCAAGTTTATGGAGCTTTCTCTAGTATATCTGGTTCAAACACTCAACACTTCTGATGATAATTAACTGGTTATTCCTCATCTTGCTAGCAAAGGAATTTTATGAGGGCAGAGACTTTAATTACCTTTGTAGCTTTAGTGACCACTACGGAACCTGGATCACCTTATTTACTCAATAAATATAAAGGAAAAATTAATAGAAGAGAGGGAGGTATAATTTGCTGAAAATAATTAGCATTATATAAAGACAAAGAGAAAACTGATCACTGTGTGATGCCAGTATTCTGTGCAGGAATGAACTTACTGATTTCATGAGCAAAATTAGAGGCACAAAACAGGTCAAAAGAGGCACGAAGAAGATCAAAAATTGGTCTTCATATATCTGCCTGATGAAGAGCTAGGTACATAATTTCCCAGGTGAGAAAGAGCACCTTACTAGCATTCACTAACAATAATTTGGTTAGCTGAATAAGCATAAAACCTAAAGAATATAGAGACTTAAAAACTGTTTAATTCATGAAACTGAGAGAGTTTATCAGGTGGCATGTAGTTAAATACCTTTAAACACAATCACACAGCATTTTGCTTGGTCACCCTCATCTGGGGGTGTTGGAAGAACCAGGAAAGGAAAGAAGCCTCCTCAGGGATTTTTTCCTTAGAGTACAATTTTTACAAAAAGCTGAGTGTACAACTTGCAAAAATAATAAGCTTCAGTGATAACGTAAGCTTCAGCTACAATTATCACAAAGAGCAAGTCTGCTGTTCAAGCTTCTAACTTATCTGTGTGGCTTCAGAGCAGTCCAAAATGTCACATTTTAGTTGAAATGACTGCAGCCAATTAGGTGATTTCTACCAAATTGGGTCCATTAATACTTGGGCATTATCTTGAGGAGAAATAGAACTCTGTGACAAGGTGCAGTATGGCTTATGAAATATTAGTTTTGGACAATCACAAATCAAGATCCAAGGGTATGTTAAATTATTCAGCATTCTTGACCTCATTATGAAGTGACTTTATATGGGTTTCTGCTCATAGTCATATAATCTTAGGATTCAAGAGGCTTGATTTTGTTTCCTTTCCCTTGCCATTTCTCTCTTTCATCGTCTTTTTGCCTTTTCCACTCTTTATGTATCAGAAATTGAATGTACATATCTTTTAATTTTTTAATCCTGCTTAATTTATAATTTAAAGGGAAATTTCAGAAACAGACCCAGAGCACTTGATAATATAATGACACATAAAGAAATATGTAGAAATTTGGTTTGCACGCTTTTCTTATTAACCTCAGGGGATATTAAAAAAGTCTTTGAACTGGACATCTTTCTTGGTCCACTATGTACCAAACCAAAACCAGCACTTAGTAATATGTGGCTTTAAAAATGAGTCAGAACTTCAATGCCAAATTTGCTTCTGGCAGATTCTAAAAGGATAGCAATAATTTTATTTCCTAACATAATGAGAGCAGCCCTCAAAATACTCTAGAAAGATGACATCCTAAAGATATCTGTTGATTCTATTTTGTTCCAAAGAAGTTAGGAACAGAGTGGTTGTGACTTTTTATAGCTATTGTGCTGGATATTTACAAATTTAAATCTGCATTCTAATAGGCTTTAAAGCACATTTTTACTCATCAAAGAGTTATCCTAATGTGGCTAACAGATAATACTGAGGTTTACAAGTTAAAATACATCACCAAGGGCAAAGCAATAAAATGAACTTCAAGTGGGATAGGCACTGGATCATGAGAATGCATCAACATTGTGCAAAGACAAAAAGATTTTGTGCTGGGGCTCTTTAGGAGATTAATAAAATTAACTAGGCTATTAAAATTATATCAGGCTAATAAAATCATGGTAGTCTCTTCTGTTAGATGTGTTTTGTATTGGTGTCCAAGATTCAAACCATAATACTTTGAAAGCAGAGACAAGACTTGATTTCTTCATACTCTAATCAGATGGGCCAAAGCAGGTTTCAAATCACTTTGCCCACTTTGAAAATGCTCTTCTTTAGAACTTAACATCTGATTTATTCCAGAGTGGAGCTGTCAGCCCTCAGGCTCCCACTGAAGTTGAGAATTTTTAAGCAAACTAAACACAGGCATTAAAATAATGTTTGAATTAGTTTTAATCACAGTGGCCTAGATTCTCTTGCTCCCCAGGACTCTCCTGTATCTCTTCCATATGTGTGAGATGCACGTGAGGGCTGCACATGGGAAAGTCTCACTGTCGTGCAGAGCAGGCAGGAGAATTTAGGTCAATTACCTTTTGAAGCGAGATTCCTTTAAATAGAACTCAAGGTAAAATTTGGCTAACTGAGCTGTGTATATTAAAAGTGACCTGTGTTGTTTCTTTACATAAGGCCTTTTCATAATGAGTGATCAAAGTATATTACCTATGTATATTAAAATAAAACATCACAACAGATCAAGAGAAGGTTCATCCATACTTGGGAATCTGTTAAGAATGATTAGATATTTGATTTACCTCTAGCAAGTCTTTGTTGTAAAGTAGGTGTCTCCATATTGGGTCTTTGTTTTCTTTCGCTGTAGGCCGAGAAGACAAAGAGTTAAGCTGTTTTTGTGCTATATTTACCTCAAGACCTTGGGTAAATACATTAAGAAGTAGGACAACCATCATGAAGGTGGGTGTAAGGGGAGGGAAGATATGGAGTCAGGGAGTATTTGCTACAAGTCCAATCTCCAAAGTTTTTTTTTTTTTTTTTTTAATAAAACAAACCTCTGTGTGCATGTGTTTATTAGCTCTTGAAAGGAAAACAATAAGAACATTGAATAAATGGTTCTGTCTGCTTTTGGTTTGGGGGTCATACCCACTGGATCTTGGGTGTTGATCCTGATGATGCTTAAGCTTTGGAAACATAAGCAGTACTGGAATTGAGCCCAGGGCTTCTGGACACAATAATGTTCCAGCCCATTGGCTCAATGGTTTTGTAATTAAAAGGGGGGGAAAACCTATATTTTTAGTGTAGGAAAAAATTGAAGTGTTTTTAAATTTTAAATACTAGTGTTTCTCATATCATAGTAGGACTTAAGAAAAAGCAGATAAATACAAGGGCGGAGAGATAGAACAGTAGGGAGGGCTTTTGCCTTGCATGTGGCTAACTCAGGTTTGATCCCTAGCAACCTACCAGGTTCCCTGAGAACTGTCAGGAGTAATTCCTGAGCACAGATCTAGGAGTAAGTCCTTTGCAGGAGTGGATGGACCCCGCCAAAAAGAAAAACGGACATGGCCAAATTAGCATTAGAAATATAGAAAATACTTTCAATAAATTCTCAGAGAAAACTAAGTACAATTTCTAAACATTATTGATGAAACTAATTGATATTTATGATTATAAAATAATATATACTTATATAAATTAAAAAATGTAAAATCACTCCAGATTTAAAAATGATCCTACATCTTTCAATTCATAAATAATAATTTACTTTATTCCATATATATATATACACACATTTATATTTATACACAATGGAAAAATTGTCTAGAAGGCTATATCTTTATTTATTTAACAGTTTCCAGTTGGGGGATGTTCCAGGCAGAGTTCAGGGATTTGGGGGCCACTTCCAGTTAACAGATTAGTACTGACCAGTGAAGTGGTGTGTTGCTCTGACTCAGTGGTGCTAGGAGAGCCATTAAGGCCTCCTCAGCTGTGCTTGGGGGAATTCATATCTGGCTATACCCCACAGTGTTCAGGAAAGACCCAAAATTGAATTCAGGTCTTTAAAGACCCTTTGATCTATATCTCCCTGGCTCTATAAGTATTTCCAACACTTTATATGCAGCTATTTCTTCTTATTCTATACTATGTAAGTAAAAAAAATTCATTAAAAAAGTGAGATCTTTTCAGGTTTGCAAAGAACTACAGCACTCAAATGATCAGAACCTGTTTTCCTGTCACTGCCTTCCTTCCATCAGGCTTACTGGTTATTAGAAAGTTTAAGATAGCTTTCCAAGATGAATTAGTTCATGCTGAATTTCAACAAACATCCAACAGTGAGAGCAATGCACAAAATCCATTAAGCCTTGTGACTGTTCGTTACGAAATTCTGAATTTTAACCATCTAGAAATGTAATCCAAGCTCAGATTTATTTTTCATCCCTCAAGACTGAAATACCAAATAGAGCAGGAATATCTTCTTGGGGCCTCAGCAGCTACAAGCGGGGAGAGGAGAAAATTTTTTTTCTTTTTTTTCCCTGGGTGTTTGAGCTCCAGGCTCCCTCAGGATCTTTGCTCAGCTGAGTTCTTATGGGCTGATTCTCAGAAAGAGCTTCTGCTTCTCTTCCTGGGGAATTAGAAGGTAGCAGATGTAGGGGTATGCACACACATGCACACACACACACATGCATACACACACAATCTTCCCAATGCCAGACATGTAACAAAAAAAGCCCAAATAACACTCCCACCTTTCCCACCCTTCCCCTCTATGTGCCCACAGCACATAGACAAAAGCCACATAGTTGGAGAAGGGGTCTTCTCCCCCACTATATGCTGAGTTGGGGGAAATTGTGGAACAGTAGAAGATAGACTAATAATGTTTTAAAATAATCTCTAGATGCTCATTACTGCAGTCATTGAGGAAAGAGTGCAGGCTTTGGGGTCATGGGGTCTTTTATTTATTCAGTCAACAGATACTAATGAGCCCGTCCTAGGTGGTAGGCACAATTGGAATTGCTGAGGAAGCATCAAAGAACAAAACAGACAAAAATCCATGTCTTGGTGGAGCATACATTCTAGCAAGGGAAGCAGACAATCAGGGAAACATTAGAGGGAGAACACAAAACAGCTGGGTAAGAAATATTGAGAAGGGTGAGGGGAAGCCTAGACTTTAAATGGAATGGTAAAGAGAAGTCTTGCTAAGATATCAGGGCATCTGAGTCAGGGAATGAGAAGGTGAGGCAATGAGTCATTTAGATGTAGGGGGAGTGGATTTCAGGCAGAAGGAACTGGCAGTGGAAAGGCCAGGGAGTGGGAGAAGGATTGCAGAGTTGGATGAAAGGGAAGAAGAAAATAATAGAGAATGATAGATAATGAGCTCTGCCATGTCAGAGAGGGGGTATTCATGCAAAACTTTGACTGTCAGGAAGATTTGGGCTTTTCTCCTAGGTTTGAATCCTTGTACCCTTTGCCAAAGGTCACACATTGAGTAACCCTCAGGAATTGCATTAACTTGTCTGTAAAAATGGGAATCACATGGCAATTATTTTGATTATTAAGATGTCGAGCACAATGTCTGATATTTTCAACAAAGGTTGCTTTCTTTATTCCTCTAGGTTTTATTTTACATCTTTAAAGGAGGTGATTTGACTGTCCAGTACTTGGAGGTTAAGTATCCAGGTAGAAGTAAACTTTGTGAATGAATAATATTTTTATTCTCCAACAAAATCAACATAGAGCCCAACCTACCACCAATACACACTAATGATTTTAGAAGGTAGATTGGGAATTCAAGTTGACCAAGGAGCTAAATCTTGATGTATCAACCATTAGTGAAGACTGGTATATTAGTAGAAAGGTACAGGAAATCTCATTATTTCCCATTTCCATTGAGTGTCTATTTCAAGGTTAAAAAATGCTACCTGTCCTTCTGGGCACATCTGAACATTCAAACAATACCAGATAAAATGGTCGGCTTGCAAACTTTTGAAAACACCATTGCCTGCAGGGTTGAAAGGGCTTCTCTTAGATATCAATCTGCTCTGCGTTAACTTTTTTTACATGACGGTGGCAGTTTTTCTCTTATGTGGTGGTATCATTATAGTTTCACTTGAGTTCACAGAAATCATTTTCGGGCTAAGTTTCCACTCAAATCCAGTTGCTATAGAAGTCGAACATCAGTGGGGGAGGCAATTAGTTAGCTAGTTATTATGACTTTACTTACTTAGTACATTTTGAACCAAAAGAAAAATGACAAAAACCTAAAATAATTCTATAGAAATATACAAGTGACTTCTTTTGCCCATAGATCATTAGCACAGTGGATAGGATTTCAAAGAAGCCACCAACATCTATAACATCCTCTCCTGTTGTATTATTATGCAGCTGTCAGCAGTTAATAGGGTCCCAAAGAACCATTTTTAATGAAAGTTACAGAGAACTTAGTTTTGGTGAAATGAAATTATAGGAAAAAACTAAAAATGAATTTCTCTTTCTAAGTAAACAGCTACAATATGGAAACTATTATCAAGCTATTTATTTGGGTATTGGACATTTTACTATCAAAACACTTGTAGAAACTTGAAACATTATCTGCCAAATGTACAAGGCAAGATGTCAACTGTTTTCACTTATTCAATATAGTATTAGAATTCCTGGCTACAGCAATTAGGCAAGAAAAACAAATGAAAGGGATTCAAATTAGTAAAGAAGTACAATTATCACTATTTATAGATGACAAGATAAAATACATAGAAAATCCTAAAGAGTTCACAAAAACATTCCTAGTAACAATAAGCCACTTTAGCAAACTAGATGCTACATAGTCAATACACAAAAGTTGGTTGCATTCTTTTATATAAAGAATAAATCAGAGGAGAAAGAGATCAAGGAGTCTATGCCATTAAAAAAGTATTAGAAAACATCAAGTATCTAGGAATCAATTTAACAAATGGCATGAGATATCTATGATATGATAACTTTGAATCACTTAAGATATTGAAGAAGACCTTACAATATAGAATAATATTCCATGCCTATGACTATTCTACATAAGATATTATATATTCAAAGATATTATATATATTCAGTGAATTCCTGATCCAAATTCAGATGCCATCCTTCACAGATATAGAAAAGTCAACAATAAAGTTTGTATGGAAACAGAAGAGTTCCTGAATAGCCAAAGTCATAGTGAAAAATAATAAACTGGAAGGTATCTCATGACCTAATTTGGAACTGTATTATAACGCTATAGTGATTAAAACAGCATGGTACCCAAATAAAGGCAGGCTTTCTGATCAATGGATCAGAATCAAATACCCAAGGAAAAAGCCTCTTATATATGAACAATTAATTTTAGATAAATTAGCTGAGAATATAAAATGTAGTAAAGTTAGCCTCTTCGACAAGTGGTGCTGGAAAAACTGGATAACTATATGTAAGAAATTTAAAGCTGGATCCATATATCCAACCTTACCAAAACTCAATTCAAAGTGGATCAAAGACCTTGAGATCCAACCAGAAAATATAATGAAATGTATTTTGAGGGAAATATAGAAAGAATGCAATAAGATTTGGACCTCAAAGTTATCTTCAATATGATACCACTGGCAAAGTCAACAAAATAAAAAATAAAAAATGGAACTATATTAAATTAAGTAGTTTCTGCATGGCAAAAAATGGGCTAAAAAGATATTTAATTAAATGGGAAATATTTGCATTAAAAACATCAGATAAAGGGTTGATAACTAGGATATAGAAAGTATTCATAAAAATAAAAAAAAAGGCAAAAACTTTACCTAAAAATTGGGAGAGAAAATGAAGAGATATTTCTCTGAGGAAGACAAGCAGATGTCCAACGGACACATGAAAAAAGTGCTCAGAAATGCTTATTATTATGGAAATCCAAATCAAGACAACAATAATATACCATCTCACACTAGTGAGAATACACATATCAAAAATAGTAGGAACAATCCGTGCTAGTGGAGATGTGGTAAAAAGGAACTCTCAACTCTGTTGGTGGGAATGCTATCTGGTTCAACTCGAGTGATAAATAGTGATAAATAGAGAGTTCTCAGTAAACTTAGAATTGAGCTTCTATACGACCCAGCAATTCCATTTGTGTGTATCTACCTCAAAGACTTAAAAATATTTCAACCAAAAGAATGTATATATACCATTAGTCATTGTACTTAGTACAATTGCTAGTTTATGGAATCAACCTAGTATCCAAGCACAGATAAATGGATTATGAAGATGGAATACTAGCAGTTGCAAAGAATGACGAAATGCAATTTGCTGCAACCTGGAAGATACCATGTTGAGTAAAGTAAGCAAGAAGAATAAAGACAAACACAGGATGATCTCTTTTTTTTTTTCAGGATGATCTCTATATCTGTGTTATATAAATTATAAAATAACTGGATGAAGAAATGTAGCAAAGGGGGATGCCTAGGGAAGAGGACAGAAAAGAAAAGAAATCAAGGCCAGGAGAAAGATGAGTAAGGGAAGTAATGAAGAAACGAGGTCAGGGGTTTAGTTATAGTGGTGAAATGGGGGAGTAGTACAGCTCTACATCCAAAGCACAGATTTAACTGCACTGAAAACTTGAGCTCTAAGCTGCAATCAATGCATTTGTAATGTGCCTGTCAAGGTGGTAGGCATTTCTTGGGAAGGGATGGAGAAAGGGAAAACTGATTGAAGGAAGTTGACAATGATGGTGGGATTGATGTTGAACTATTATATGATTAAATTCAACTATCAATAACTTTGTAAATTATGGCCCTTTAATTAAATTAAAAATACTTAAATTGTCTACCAAAGCCTTCTAGAAAAATACCCTTCCTCTGAGAATCCCCTTTCATTCCTTGGAATGAATGAGCTCCAGCGCTGAGTCACTTGAGTTCTCCACCATCCTATCTTCCAAAGACACATATCACTCATTTCTCTTTCCTTTTACCTGGTACAAACAAAAGATTTAGCACACACAAATGTATATAACAATGGGTGTGTATAACATGCACACATATACATATGCAGACATACAAAGGGTTGGTTATTTTGAAATTTAAGTACATACACCAGTATTTTTGGTTCCAAAGGAGAAATGCCCTTTCAACAGACACAATTAAGAAATTCTGGGAACTGTTTTCTGGCCAATTCTCTCATGACCTCTGGCTATTATTTTGGTTATTATCATTGTTGGCAAGTTTTCACCATTTAACACTAGATTGGATTTCTAAAATTAGCCCAAAGTCACTTGGAACCAAACTTCTCAGATAAAAGACACATTGGATACTTGTTTTTATGTTTTGGTTGGTGGGGACATACCCAGCAATGATTAGGGAGTTTCTCCAAGCACACTATTTGGGGGAGGGGGGAGGTCACTCCTAGATGTGTTTAAAGGACCATGTGGTGATAAACTGAACTTGGCCTCGGGTATGAAAAGTCTGTACTTAACTATGAGCTATTCTCCTTGCCAAGGAGTAATTTCCTTGGCCTGTCTAAAAATACTAGGATAGTAAACTATCCTTATTAAATGTTTTATTTATTTATTATAGTTTTGGGGCTACACCTGGTGATGCTCAGGGGTTACTCATGGCTCTACGCTCAGAAATCACTTCTGGTGGTGCTTGAGTAACCATATGGATGCCAGAGATCAAGCCTAAGAAGGCCATGTGTAAGGCAAGTGCCCTATCCATTGTATTACTGCTTTGGTCCCTTTAATATTTTTAGTATGGCTTATACAATGTTTTTCTTGATAAAAAATTTTATTGTGAAATCATTTACACATCATAACATTGCTGGTTTAAAATATACAAATGATTTTTAATGTCTGTGTAAATGTATGTTATCACATCCCAAATAATTTTCAAACGTTTTCATTTCCACAAAGAGAAATCCTATACTTTTAGCCACTGGTCCCTTCCCACTGGTCTGGCATTTCCGCTCTGTCTATAAACCAATTGAGAATCTAAGGAATTAATCTGAAAAGGAAACATCCATTTTCAGATCTAGGCCAATCACACATCTATAGGCATCTGATTCTTCTTTCCCTTTGTTCCAAGTTAGATAATTACAAGCAAGTTGATAAGCATTAGAAGGAGGAGGGATAAGCAAGTAGAGTTGATAGAAGGGAGATAGTAGCTTGTTGGGAGAAAAATGGGATGATTCGTGGGTTGAAAGGATGGAAGGGGAGGAGAGAGACTAGCCCAGGCTGCTAGAAGATAGTAATCGAATATAAATCTTCATAGTTGAAAAGATTGGTCAGCTGACCTGCAAAACAAGCTTCTGATGGAGTCCTTTTCAAACACCCAATTCCGTCTACTTGGGCAACTCTGAAAGTTACAAATTGCCTCACTGGGTTCAAGTAGCTCTGACTAATTTTTCCCATCCGGCTCTTTCCAGATCTTTGGAGTGGATCAACGGTTTGCCAGAAAAAAATGAACGGAGGGTGGGTGGGTGGGTTTGCATGTTTTCCTGGCCAGCAATTACCCAAAGGCTTTAACCTGGAGACCTGAGAACAGAGGCAGCTTTTTCCAGCTATGTTCTCTAAAGGACAGTATATGAGGAACAAGATGAAAACAACAGACTGAAAGGAGAGGGAGTTGGTGACTGGTTCGAGGATTTTTCACCCCCATTCATCTCTCGGGTCTGTCTTTCGAAAACAAAATCAAAATTACAAAATACAATTCCTCCCCAGCCTTTCCCATGTTTGGAATTAAAAATCATCTACTGAACACTTTCTCACTTCAAAACCCGGTCAGGTGCTTTCTACTATCAAGGAAGGTGCCCGAAGAATAAATTGCTCCTATCAGAAAGAAAGCATTTTAGTTCTGCCACAAGCGGTGAGATCTGTGTGTATAAGTCCCTCCAACGGCAACTCCATTTTTGCTGCTCTCCTCTCATTTTCTTTTGATGCATAAAACCTGTAGACTGGAGCACTGTGATTGCATGCGGCACCGGAGCAGGGTGATTGTAAATATTCATTGGAATTCAGAAGAGCTTTTCCTGGTCTCTCTCAGGGCTGTGCAGCTCTGCAAACAGCAGCGGTGCCACATTAGCTCAGCCCGGAGGCCGCCTATTTCCCCACAGCCCTTAGGACCATTTCTGTCGAGTGAGCACACACAGGGAAACTGGCCCTTAAACACCATTTCAATCTGCCATTTCACTTGGTTTTCCTTTTCTCCCCATGACTGCTGATCCTTAGTAATTCTGTCAGTTCCAAATATGCATGAAAAAGAGAACCTTGTCCTTGACTAAAAGCCCAGAGCCTCAATGCTCTCCCAGTACATATGCTCCATCTAGTTAGATTAGTCAAATTCTAGCCAGTCTATCAATATAAATATAAATATACAAATACAAACATTCATATATATATGTATATATGCAGCAACTATTGGTGGAAAATAAGAATAGATATTTACTCTATGATACAATGCAGTCACTGGTTTTATATCCTTTTTCCCAGTTAAAAGCTGCAGGAATAAAACATAAATAATATGGGATCAAGACCACTGCATTAGTTCTAACAATATAAGAATGCAGGATTATTTACATATTTAGAGCATAAAATTTCAGCCAGAAGGAACACATATTTGACAAGGCTGACCAAATTCTCAGTGTACTATTGCCCATAAGACGGGAGCTGAAGATTCAAATCAGGCTCTCCTAACACTTCCCGATGAATCTTCTGCATATCCGAATGTGGCTACTTGCCTATTAACTTCAAAATAACCAGAGGAATAAATCAATTCATTAGAAAAAATGACCTACAGAAATTGAGAGAGGAAAAGAAAGAAAGAGATAGATGTTAACAGTGATGAGACAGACATTTTAATGGAAAAGCAAGTCTAGACTGAGTTTTTTATGGGAATGGCCAATGGTTAGCTTCCATGATGAAAGTGAAAAAATACTTAATGTGACAAAAATATAGGAAGAGCCAGTTTCATAGATACATATAAAAGTACTTTAATTCAATGATGTGAGTTTATGGGCAAAAGATACTCTGGTAGGCAATTTGAAGGTTGGAAAAGTGAATGATTTACATACCCTATGTTTTCATGAGTTTGGTATTTATCAGCAAAGAGAAGCTTTTAATATATATGTATATATATGCTATAAGTAGGGTAAATACTAAGTTACCCAAAATGGTAGGTGGAAGGGAGCAGTGAAGAGAAATTACAGGCCACTTTCTAGCCAAAGTAAAAATCACCTAGACACTAGAGCAGAAGGACTCTGACACACGAGTTACATGGAGGAGAAAACCCATCTCTAAGAAGGAATGCTGAGGCTACACTGTGCTTCTCAAAAAGATATGTTGGGGTTCCCAGCATCAAAGGGTACAGCTCTGAAGGAGCCCTGAGAAGCCCTAGATATGGCCTTAAAAATTCACTTAGCATTGCCAGAGTGGTCTGGATAATCCCCAACACCAGAGGACCAAATCCATATCACATCTTCAGACCCTTGCTTTGAACTGCCAACATGTTCAGCCAAGGATGTGGTATCTTTTAGGAGGAGGAGAATGGAGCATCACTTAGGAGGTCAACTAAAATTTTGCTTATTTCTGTGGACCACACCTAGAAGTACTCAGAGACTAGTCCTGATTAGGTACTCAGGGGTAACTCCCAGTAGTAGCTAAGCATCAGACTTGGGGCTCCCTCATTTGAAGCCCACACTCAGTTCTCTAAGCCACCTCTCCAGCTGAAGTTGATAAGCATTTTTTCTAGTAGGCTTTGTATAGATAGTGGGAGATTTTCTACCTTAATGCCATGTATTAACAAAACCAGATTTGCTTCTTTTCCTTTGTAAGTTGTTTTTGCCTTTTTCTGTTTCCCCCTCAATACTCTTCACTTAATGTTCAATCAACTCCCTTGCTTTCCTCAACCATTCCTATGCCTTTGACTATCTCTACAGTGCAGATTTCAAGAAAGAGTGGATAATTAACCATCACATAAAACACTGCTGGGAGATTGAAGTGGACAAGGATTCAGAAATCATTGGATATAGGGATTAAAAATGTCAACAGTAATTTAAGAGAGGTCAATTTAAAATTAGACTGAGAGGTCACTGTGTAAGAGGTAAGGAATGGCTAAGGAATGAACATGGCAACATCTTATGGATTCTGGGACATGTTTGTGATAAATAAAAGGATATAGATGACAAGTTTTGTTGCCCTTGTTTATATGTAGAAATATACCCAGGCATATTTGTATATAAAATAAGTAAGAATTAGGGGACAGTTGTCAACAAAACAAAGGGGGATAATGGATGGAGCAGAATTCTGGAAGGAAAAGGGATGTATTGGGATTAAGGTAGTGAGAAGTACCTTTGAAAGGCCATGGGACATGTCCTCTCTGAGTTAGGCAGAAATAACAGCAGGGATTTAAAATCACTTGGATATAGAGAAGAAATTTATGGAGTATTTCAAGAGTCTCCTCTCAGTAAAGCAAAAGATAGGTCATTTCTTGAGAGAGAGGTGTGGGTATGTGGTTGTGGCTTGA
Organism: Suncus etruscus; assembly: GCF_024139225.1. Classification (NCBI taxonomy): domain Eukaryota; kingdom Metazoa; phylum Chordata; class Mammalia; order Eulipotyphla; family Soricidae; genus Suncus; species Suncus etruscus. Next base: position 66,209,750 of record NC_064861.1, on the reverse strand, counting down.
GGAATAGAAAAGGTATCTTTGGGGACTCTAATGGAGGAAGAAAGGATTGATAATAAGACTAGATGAAATGGTCAGAACAGTACTTACAATATTAAATTTTAATAGATAAAATATAGCTTTTGAAAAAGCACATTCCAACAAAGTGGGAGAAGCAGGGAGGCAAAAAAGCAGATGGAGTTGAGGTTTGGTTGCAGCCTAGGAGACGAGAGGAAAATGCAAAATCAAGGGATCCTGAAACCTGATAAAAACTAGGGTAGGTAGAACTGATGTTTGAAAAGCTTCGTCAGGATTACCAGGCTCCTTGTATTTGAAAGAAACCTAAAAAATATTGGGATGAAAGAAAGAATCTTTCTGAAGAGGGTAAAGGATAAAAGCTGTGTCCCTTAATTTATCAGTATTAACAAACTTGCTGAGTGCTCCTTCTTCCTTTGGGCAGTCTGGAACAAGGACAATGGACACTTAACACACAAGTGTCTGCCCACATATTAACTCAAGACTTGAATTCTCAAACATAGAAACAGTGACTATATTTCAATGATGAGGATATGGAATAGAAGAGCAGTTAAAGTGCTTATCAAGGTTACACAGTGAGTTACCAGTAGAGCTGGAGCTTGAATTTAGTGTCTATGCCCTGAACGGTCATGTTATAATTATTGGAAAAGAATTGAAGTGGATTATAAGTAAGTCTGAGATAGACTTATTTTGTTGTCCCAGAACAAGTACTCAGTGTACTCCCTTTCAATAGTGGGTTTGGAGGATAATTTATATGGTGATGCTAATGACAAAAGATATCAAACAATTGATAGGTTTTTTTTTTTAAACAATTATTGAGTCTGGTGATGAATAGACAAAGAACTGAAAGGCATTTAAAAGAAACAAAATGGCCTTCCCCTGCTCAGCCTTAAGACCTGCAAAACACGGCTTCTTTCATGCTCTTGGTAAGATCACAACCACTTTCCATTTCAAGTGGCATCTGTTCCTTTACCCATTTTAACCCTGCTGCTTTCAATTAAAGCAGAAACAAAGAAAGGTACATTTTCCAAGCTGTACAGAACCAAACGGAGTTCTGTATACTCCTTCTCTAAGTGGTGATGGAAACTGAACACACAAGACCTCTACAGCTGATTGGTCAATCCATCTCTCCTGAATCATCCTTCCTCATCTCCGCCCCCAGCCAAACTGGAGACATAGACACCACATTCATGCAGGCGGGCAGCCTCTGCCAGAATTGGAATCACGCTGATGCCAGGTCATTTGCCTGGATGTTAACTGGTGATTGCCCTCTGTCCATATTGTCATTAGCTTTCAGTGGAAAGCAGGGAAAACTGGTACAAGCCAATGTGGCCTGGCACCATAGGATTGAATATCAAGGAGGACTAATTAGTCAAGGGGGACTAATTTGTTATCTCTTGGAAAATTTAGTGCCTCTCAACTCCCCATGGACAAAAGTAATGTGCCATGTAGTTTTCTAACACTCACAGATGACAAACACGAAACATTGTGATAGGCTCTTATTCCAGTTATATCTTTTATTTATTTATTTAGTTATTTTGGTTTGGGGCCCTTGATGGTGCTCAGGGGCTTCTTTTGGCTCTGTGCTTGGGGGTCAATCCTAGCAGTGTCTGGGGGACCATATGCAAGTGTTAGAGATCAAACCTGGATAGGCTGCATGCAGGGGAAATGCCTTACTCCCTTACTGTCTCTCAGACTTCTCGTTATACCATTTATAATGCCATGATGTGCAAAATTGATGGTATTGCTTAGGTTGTAGTAAGCAGAGTGCCAACTCAGCAAACTGAACAGAAGATATTCATCCAGAATTTTCAATATCCTGCTGAATGACCATTGTTTTGTAAGGCTTTATTATTCTCTGAGGTTTTAATATGCTGCTGTATAGAATTCTCTTGTTACTTCTCTATTATTGTCATTGTCTGTCTGGGGTCCTCTGTTTTCCCTCCCTTTGAAATTGTTCATGCAGCTTATGTATTCATAATTATTTCAGCTACAATTTAGATTTTAAAAAAATGATTCCAAGTAGACATCGGAGCTACCTGAAGGCTATTTTATTCTTGTTCCCTTCCTTCCTTGGTAAGCTCATCTTCTAATATAATTTCAATAATAGCCAACATTTATCATGTGTCAGGGACAAAACGGATGCTCGGAACCCTACAAGGTAAGTACTATTATTATCTTTGTCTCTTGTAGAATGAGCTAATAAATGATGAAACTGAGATTTGATCCTAGGGAAGCCCTAGCATCAAGGATCTTAGCCAATATACTGATTCCTCTTCACAGACAGCTATTTGGTTTACTATCCCATGACTGGAAAATACTAATAGCTTCTTAGCACATGTACACCAGAAAACACAATATCAGTTTTCACATGGAAGGTTCAGTGCTCTATATTGACCACATTCAAAGATTCTCACTAATCCAGTTTCCTGTGACCTTTGTCTTCCAAGCCCACCCAAATGTTCTCTTCCAAGACTATCTGTGTGTCATGCATAAATGTTCTTCCTACTTCTTTATTCCCTCTAAGACACTCTTTCTACCTCCTCTCTAGGCAGCCTTTACTTATCCTTTTAGGATCTCCTTTCTTCAGGAAGTTGTCTCTAACTAAAAGTTTAAGGGTAAATTACAGAGTCAGGGATACTATCTTCTATTTCCTACAGAGTTTAGTAATGTTTATCATCCACTGGATATGCAGTAAAGATTTTTAAGTACTGAGTACTGACATGACCATCTGAACTAATACTGGAAAGAATTCAAGTTAGAATGCTGAGTGATAGAGACACCCTAATCATTACTGAAGATCAATGTGTAGAATTTTGTCTACGAGAAATAGACAAAATAGCATGGAAGCTATTTCCTTTTTTGGTTTTTGGGCCACACTTGGTGATGCTCAGGGGTTACTCCTGGCTATGCATTTGGAAATTTTTCCTGGCTTGGGGGACCATATGGGACACCAGGAAATTGAACCGCAGTCTTTCCTAGGCTAGCATGGGCAAGACATCTTACTGCTTGTGCCACCACTCTGGCCCCTATTTATTTTTTCTTATTAAAAATTCTTTCCTTCTCTTTCCTCCTTCCTCTCTGTTGTTGCAATGACTACAGATTGTACAAAAGCCTTCTAGAGGTGGTCAGACATTTTAACTGGGGTGTTCTCTTGTGGTTGCAGAGACTGGGACTGGGTTAGATGTACAAGGGTTAAAGGAAAGAACCCTACCCACTTTATGATTTCTCTAGTCCTGAAGTGTCATTTAATTTTTATGTCTCATTTCTTTCACAATGCAGAAATTCTTTAGTTTGAAATGGTCTGTTTTCCAACTCTGCAGACAGTAGGGGTGGCTATATGCCTAGATTGGCTAAAAATATAAGCCAGGTCTGTTGAAGTACTGGGAAAAGGACTTCCAGGAAAGCTCCTCCTTTTCAAGTAGAAAGGAAAGGGAGCAGGAGGACATGATTCTTCTCTCCTCCTTCTACCTCCTTGTTTGACCTGGACCTAGTTTATCACCCATCTTGGAACTAACATGAAGAACAGTCCCAGGAATCTCTGCATGTTTGCCTCTGATGTCATAGAAAGGCCTTGGATCTTTAATGATACCTCTGAGGGCTGAATCAGTACCAGCAACTTCTCATGCGAGGGCAATAAAACCCACATTTCTGTTACTTGTGGTTGAATAAAGAGCTGACTAGTAGAAATATTTTTTTCTTTCAAATATCTTAAACTCTAGTATAATTGCTGGTTTTAGATTCAATTTAGCTGGATAATCAACTCTTTATTCAAATTGTGCTTTCATAGAGATTTCTCCTTTCTTTTCTCTAGTCAGGAATGGTGATCTTCATAGGAACCAACATACATTTTCTATAAAGAATCCAAGAGGAAATATTCAAGACTGCCAGCCCAATAGGAGAATCTCTGTCAGAAGTACTTAATTCTATTGTGAAAGCAATCAGAGGAAATATGTAAATAAACAGGTATGGCTGGGATGCCACACACATTTACTTCGTTTTAAAAAGGTGATTGGGAACCACACTCATGTCTCATAGCCATTGCCATGTAGCCTCATCAGTCCAGCTCTAATGACTCAATATTCTCAGAAAATAAGCAAGCCAAGCTATGAAAAATCCATGTTTATAACAGGCTTCTGACTAAAAACTCTGAGCAGTGACTATAGGCTATACACAAGAGGTGCTGGAAGTGGGGGAATAGGCCAAGTCCTTGCCTCGCTAAAGCTCCAGCAGTCAAATCCACATTCAACAGTTGCCACCATGCCAAAGATCCAACTACACTGCTTCATTATTCTCTGCAAATACCAACCAATAAAAACCTGCAAGTACAGTCTCCCTGTTTTTAGGTCAAAGATTTTTCCCTTCTATTTTCTCCATATTTTGTTGTGCCTATGCAAAAACAAACAAATAAACAAACCCCCAAACCAAAAAAACACCTGCCATGCACACACCTTTTTAAAAATTATTTATTGTGTTTTTTTAATCTTTTATCTTTTAAATCAGGGCTACTGTCTTTTTCATAGAACCTTGGGACAAAGATCACTTTATTTTAACACATATTCCCACAGTTTTCCATAAAACTAAGAGAAAAGGAATAAAATAAAGGCTGGGGCCAGATGCCAAATGGTCTAGGATGCATTGACAGAAAAATAAATATGGGTAGAACTAAATATTCAAGCCAAAGTCAACGATAATAGAATCAAAGAACCTAAACTTTAACAATCTAAACTCAAAAGAGTCTGTTACACTAGCAGGCTAGAGGACAAAAGGTGGTGGTATGGGATGTACTCTAATTCATTGATCGAGGGAAGATGACACTGGTGTGGAAGGGCCTTGACTCTGTATATCTCAATTCAACTACGAAGGACTGTGTAGATCACAATTGTTTCAATAAAAAAAAACTGCAGGTATGCCAGTGTTTGAGTTCAACACTCTGGGGTCTTGTTGGAGTGGGTCTTAGCAGCTTCCCTCTCACCCCTCTGTAATTCTGGATGTTCAGCATCTACAGCTGTCGCTATTTAGTCTCACTGGCCCAACTCAACAGATTTTGGGGTTTCTGGAGCAAACGGCTGAAAAACATGAGCAGGGTGAATATATGACACTGCCAGATTTCTCAGTACTGACACCCCAGTGGGAACACACCAAGATGGATCAAAATATGACTCCCGAGTAGGAGCACACCATGTTAGATAACATGGAAGCCATCTAAGCTCAACAACAACAACAACAGCAATGAATGCTCAATTAGCTGCAAACAGCTCAGTAAACCTTCAGATAATGATTTAATGACCCCTTGTGAAATATAGCATTTTTCACAAATTCTCTTTTTAAGTTTTTCTTTTTCTTTTTTTTTAATTTTTGGGCCATACCCAGCGATGCTCAGGGGTCTGGCTGTCTGCTCAGAAATAGCTCCTGGCAGGCACGGGGGACCATATGGGACACCGGGATTCGAACCAACCACCTTTGGTCCTGGATAGGCTGCTTGCAAGGCAAACGCTGCTGCGCTATCTCTCCGGGCCCTCTTTTAAGTTTTTTTTTTTTCAATAATTTCATTACCATTCAGTTATAACAAGCAATATATGATAAGCTATTTTGTGCCTGCCAAGGGGGCAAGTGGTGGAAATGATGTTGAAATATTGAATGCTGTAAACAACTGTGCAACCCCATCCCCCATCTTCCTATTTCTGGGAGGGGTCTTTGTAAGGTAACAAAAGAGTTGCCTCAGGGGTGTAAGAGAGATTCAGAGGTTGACAGGATGGTGGAAGAAGAAACAGGTTGAGATGGCAGGGCAACTGAAATAGGCAACGTAAAAGGTTAGCCTAGGTGGCTAAGGTGTATTATTAATAAAGCTTCCTGCTCCTGAACCTGTCTGCCTGTGGATCATTTCCCCCGCTATACTGAACCCTGAAACCTATCGGCTGGAGGGGGTTGCAGGTGTGTGTCCCAGGCTGGCAGAGAATGGCCTCACCCTCCATCTCACCATCATCCAAAATATCCAGGACTCAATAATTAATATGTTTTTCTACAAACTGTATTATGAATAACCTTGTAAATAATTTAAAAATCATTAAAAATTATTTACAAGGTTTAAAAATATTTTTAAAAATAATAAAAAAAGTGATTAGGGGGCTGGAGAGATAAGTACCTTGTGTGCAACTGAATCAGGTCCAATTCACTGTAAGCCATATTGTCCCCTAAACCCTGTGAGGAGTAAGGTTACTTACTTAGTTACTAAACAGAGTCAGGAGTAAGTCATGAGTCCCACTGGATGTGGATGTGCTTCACCTCACCTAAAACAAAACAATATAATGGCTGCTCTAAGTTCCAGTTTGCCAATTCTGGATCTTGAGAAAGTAAGATCTGTGACCAATTTCCACAGGTCCCAGTATATATCTAACATAAACAAACAACATAAGTCAATTTGCTTTGCCTATTTGTCCCTTCTATGGAGGGATCCTTAGAAAAGGGCAAACCCTTTACTAAAATCAAGTCAGAAAGAATTTAGTTTTCTCAGAAAAAAATGTTTTCCCAGAATATATTATAGGGAGATGGAAGAAAATGATCTGAGATTTCCCCCTTAAGCATACATTTTCTTTCTAATTATTTTTAGTGAAGCAAAAGTTTTTAGTGAATATAACTCATTTAGAAAGATATGATGAGAGAAGAGGAAAAAAGGAGACATGTTCAAGAGAGAAAATGGGCTTCTCTAGAGTGAAATAAGCTAGCAAAGAGATAAACAAGTGAGAAAAGTTTTCAAGGGAGATTATAGGCTTGAATAGCAAGTCTAAACATACACTTTCTCCTAGAATAAAGGACATAGGGTAGAATTTCTATTCTGTCATTGGTGAAATTTAATATTTATATTTGAATTGAGAGAAAAAACCCATAATTTTTTCCTTTGGGTGGGCTCAAAGGAAAATCATCTCCCAAGGTCAATGTCATTCGGGTAACATCAAATAACTTTATTTCTTATATCTTCGTTTCAGCTATTTGGGTTTTAACTTAGTTTTGTACATCTGCTTCTAGAAATACAAAAAGAGAGCAAGGTTGTTGTGAAACTCTCAATCACTAAACTTAAAAAACAAGGGGGAAATAACAATGAACAAAATTTCAATCCCAGTGAATTCATGAGGCAAAAACACTAGGAGTTTCTGAATCATGGCAAATATAATTTTTCTGTCACAAGTATAAAAAAAACACGTAAATTATTCTGTGCTGATTATACAGAGGCCAAAGGAATGAGAAAAAGGCTTCATGATCTTTTAATCAAGAGGCCTAAGAAAATTGATCTTTGCTAGAATTAGAGAAGTTTATGAAAATTACCTGTTTGATGAAGAGAAGATGACATTCACTTCAACGAATATTTTTGGTGTTCTCTGCTGTTTTTGAGCTAAGATGATTGGCCTGAGGGAATAATGGGGTGAGTAAGTGCGCATAAAATTCACAGCCTTTAGGGATAAGACTTATGAGCAAATAAATCATAATATGAGAGATAAATATAAAGATTGATATATGTTCAAAATTACAGGAGTAACATGGGGGAGTGGCCTGGTTAAACTGATCTAGAAGCCCATAGAAGGTGGGAGGAGGATGCAATTTCTTGGCCAGCAGGAGCCTGAGCTTTCTGGGAACATGGGAAATACAGGCCTTGCAATCAAGACTGCCTTTCTTCCAGAATTAGGATCCCTGGCCAATCTTCAGGCCATTGCCCTTATCTTTCCATTGTGACTGTCTTGGAGACTTTCAACAAATGAAGGACCTCTACTAGATCATCTCCAATGCCATAGAACACATGGACTTTCCTACCAAAGACCTATACTCAAGACCTGCTTCTGCAACGTAAAAAGCTTGTAACCTCGGGTTACATCCTTCTGAACCTCCCTTCTCACTTCTGTAAAATGATGCTGTTTTGCCCAGGCTAGTCTTCTTCCTTTTTAAAAATTATTAGGGCCACAGCTACTGGTGCTCAGGGTTTACTCCTGGCTCTGCACTCAGGGGAAAATACAGAGTGATGGGATGGAACTTGGATTGGCCACATGCAAGGCAAGTACCCTACCTGCTGTACTATCACTCCAACCCCTTTATTATTTAAAAAAAATCTTGTATTACATCTTGTATTGAGTGCTGTCAGTTTTCTTCCCGCTTTGATCCTCAAGCAAAGACAGAAACAAATGAAAAAAAGCTTTTTCAAACAGCATTTAAATGTTTATGGACATTTTTCCCTATTTTCCCCTGGATTCTAGGCCTAGCCTGAGTGCCACCTCGGGTGGCCTGCCGTGGGTTCCAGGTGGACTCTATTAGGGGTCTCCAGGCTTCACCCCCCCTACTCCAGGGAGGAGAAACAGAGGGAGGGTCCGGGTAGATAGCTGGCTTCCGGTGCCTTGATCCTGGAGGCCAGCTCTTCCCAGGTATGGGGTTAGGGGACACCCTATGCCGGAGGCATTCTCCCTAGCTTTGGGGGTGCTGGGAGGCTTGGCAGGCCCCCAGCCATTCCCCTATTCCCCCACCCCCCACTCCAGGCCTTCCCTGGTTGCTGGCCCAGGTGGACTCTATCGTGGTCCTCAGGCTTTCCCCCTTTCTCTCCCGATAGTAGGGGGGGGGGACACATGTGGTGGATGGTGGTCTGATGCAGCACTGTTGTATGTCGGGACATTACGTCATGACATTCACTGGTATTTTTTTTTTTTCCTCATTGGTCTCCATTTCAAAAACCGCGTGGGGACGCTAGCCATATTTATTTAAAATAAAAATGGATGGATGGACTCTCAGTTTGGGAAGAGACCAGGTCAGGTGGGGGTACCATATATTTTCAAAATAAAAATGAGAGGATGGACTCTCAGGCTGGGAAGAGGCCAGTACTCTTTACCTACTTGTTTACTCTCAGCAGCCTCTTGGCCTCTTCCTTCTTTCATTGTGTAACTGTGGTTACTACCATACTAGGTTTCTGATTAGTTCCCATAAATGGTGACAATTGAGTCCACTGTCTTAAGTTAGATTGTTTATTTTTCCCACTTTTTATCTTTTTTCCTCTTTGTGAACTGTTCAATAAGGTATTTTGGTGAAAGAGTCCCTCTCTATTTTTCCTTCCCTTTGTTATTTGCTAAATAAGGAAGTTTGTAGAAGTGTTCCTCCACTTAATGTTTATATAAGAATCAAGTCAATTGGATTGTTGGACTTGTTCTAGCATCCCCATAGGCACCAATCTCCCCATGTGATACTGTTCTTCCTTTGCATAGGCACATTAAAATGGGAAATTATATACAAACACATTCTTATTTTACAGAGATGGGAACACACAAATTTTCTTAAACGGTGACAATTGTGTCCACTGTCTTAAGTTAGATTGTTTATTTTCCCCACTTTTTATCTTTTTTTCTCTTTGTGAACTGTTCAATAAGGAATTTTGGTCAAAGAGTCCCTCAGTTTATTGCTTATGTTTGAATCAGGTCATGGGGATTGTTGAAACGTGTTCTTGCGGCCCCCTTATGCACTGATAATGCTAGGTGGCATTATTCCTTGTTTGCATGGGCACATTAAAATAGAAAATACTATACATACAAATAAGTTCTTATTTAATAGAGATAGAAACACACAAATCTTGTGGTGCAAGGGAACCTTACACCCTGAACATTGACATGATGACCTGGTACAGGCCTCAGAGGTTTGGGCATTTTTCAGTCATCCCTGAACTAAGGAAGTCATCTACGAAACATCCAAAGTTGTCTATCACATCACCTGGAAGCAATCCTCTACTGCTGCTCTGACATCGATTTACTCAAAAGAGTCTTCCCTTAACACTGAGAAGATTTAAACAACAACAACAACAACAACAACAACAACAACCTGCATACTGGACAGGGTTTTCTGCATTGCCCTTTAATTGTGAGTTGAAATTAGACGTCCTCCACACCATCCTGACTTCAGTGGAGAATATACAGATTCCAGGATCTTCAATACAAAAACAGGATATCAACAACAGAGACTGTGAAAAATATAACTGTATGGGCACTACAGACAATGACCGGGATTGGACAACTAATTTGCCTGGAGCCTAGAAATGGTCTTATGTCAGGAAACTTCAGGGTTAGGGTCTCCTTGTACTTAGGCCAAAGTTTTTCCTTTCCATGACCCTCATACTTTGGTGGGCCCATGCAAACGATAATTGCCACTCTAACATTGTTTTTACAGTGCTCCTTTGACTCCAAACCTGTAAAAAACCACTAGTAAAAATATCTGGAACTGTAAAAATAAAATGGTTTATAATAGTGTTAACATATATGCTTTTAGTTACACTAGCATTCTGGGGGATGAAGGAGGGAGATAAGGGATATATGCTTGGGAACAGGAATGAAGGGGGGACAACACTGGTGGTAGAAAGGCCCTCATTTATTGTGACTGTGTACCTTAAATATCACTGTGTAAGATTTGTAATTCACTTTGGCCACAATAAAAAAAAATCCAAAAAAATGTTTATGGGCATTCTAGTACCACCTCAAAATTTTTATATTATTTTGCTATCATACTAGAATATAAAACATTTTTGAGGCTAACTCTGGTTTGATCCCTGTCACCACATAGGATCCCCCAAACCCCTTCAAGAGTGATTTCTAAGACCAGAGTCAGGAGTAAGCCCTGAGAAACCACTGGCTGTAGCCCAAAAGCAAAACAAAAACAAGAAATGAAGAAGAAAATTTTGAGAAAAGTCTTATTATAAGCCTATAATTCATTCTTCTAAAAAGTTGTAGCCTACTTAAGCTCTTTTTGTTTTTCCGCTGATAGAGAATCCTTAATATCATGGGTCTTCAGTCACCTGGGCCCCTTGATCTTAGGAAGAGGAAACATGTACACTGGTCCTAATAAGAGCAATTGTACAATTGGTTGTAAATACCCAGGGCTAAAGATGTATGTAGTAATCAAACAGCCTTTCCTTGGGGATAGCTCAGGAGGAAGCAGTCAAGATCCTTCAGGGCAAAATGGAGGCCACCAGCCTCAGTCATAAACCTTTGTTTGGGTGGTTTATGAGTGAAGAGTCCCCATATCACATGTGGTCTTGATAGGCTGCATGGCAGAGACTGATGGAGACTCCGATGATTAAGTTCTGGGCTTGACCCTAATCTCTGTCACTTCCTAAATTTATCTACGTCTTTTTTTTTAATGGAAAAAATGGATGTAATGACTCCTGCTTCCGAAGTTTGATAGTAAAATTTTATAGGGATTTATTTTTAAATATTAGGAACAAGGAACAAGGAAGTGGTACTGAATAGCAAATGCCCAGTCAGCTGATAAGAAATACTGTAGCAGTTAAGATACAGTTTTCAGTGGTGAGAGATTCTAGGAGTTTTTATAGACATATAAATACACAGATAATAGGTTTTTAACATTTTAGACCTGTTATATAAGAACATACATTGTAGATTATTTTAAAAGAATTTGTTATTTCACATTGTATTACCTATCTCTCTTTTATATATCTTATAAAATATGCATTTGGGGGGCTTCACCGAAAAGGATCAAATTTTGAAAACAGATGGATTAAATTATTCAAATTTCTTTTATCAAAGCTAACTCAGAAGGCCAGGAGAGGAATATTTATTTCTTCCTTTAAGGGGCCTCAACATTATTATTTCGTTTTCTGTGATTTGGAGGGACCTTCATCAGCCTTTCCAGAGCACTGGCTCTCCTTCCCCAAAGCAATGAGCACTGAGTTCAGCCTCCACATTGATGATTTATCCCGGTCACAGAGGGGACACTCGGCTAACTGAGGTTAACAGCTTTCTCGGTTTCATTTCAAAAAGACATTAGCATGGAGGCTCTATGAAATGCTGATATGCCAAATACTGATTCATTCACCTGCAGAGTTCGCTATAAGGCAGGGACCTGTTTGACAGGCAGGGCTGAGCTCCCAGCCTTTTCCTAAAGGGCATTCCCATAATTCTTCTCCCAGTGCTAAATTACACCTGACACTTCACTGAAGATTTCAGGTGCATTCAATAAGCCTAATGCAGAAGAACAGGGCTGGTACTGACAACCGTATTATTTTTTTTTTGAAAATAATATAACTAATCAATTGTGGGTAGAAATAATTTTAATGCAATATATTCTTAAGCAGAAATGGGCTAAGGGCAGGTATTGAGCTTGGTTTGTCTTTGTTTCTGGGTGTGAACTAGCCTCCTACTCAGAAGTGTGTGGCACTTACCTCTCATCATCTTCCTGTAGTTGGACTTCAAGTTTGTACATCACCATCGGAGCTATTTGCCCCTCACTGAGTCCGTAGGTTTGCCCTACTCACTAAAGGTGTGTCAAGCTTTTATCTAATCTGAGATATCTTTGCCCAAGCTCCTTCCAAATTTGTTGGAAAGCATATATCTAAGCATCATAAAGCCATAGGCTATTACTGCTTCCTGTACAAGGCTTTCTAGAGAGAGGCCGGACAATGAGCCAAGAGATGCAGTTTGCCTTCTGCCTTGGCAATAAGTGTCCCAGTAGCTAAGCACTAGAGCCTGGTGGTTTATTTGTTATCAGTCATGGCATTAGAGGTGAAAGAGGGACAAAAGAATTGTCCACCCAGGACTTTATTCTGTGCTTTCAGTGTGTGCGGGAGGTAATTGTCCATTTGACTTGATACAGAGAGTATGCAGAGTGAAGGAACTATATGGGCACATGAGGCTTGTACTATACTGCAAGAGAACTTTATAGGGGTGAAACTAAGTGCATTCTCTCTAAGACAAAAATTAATTTGAGTATGTGCTAGGTGTTGGGAACATTGCAGGGAATGAACTCTTACAGGATCTTCTCTCAAGGTGCTATTGCCTATAGGAAAACTTGAGCTCAAGAGAAATAACAAAGATGACTAAGAACTAAAATGCATGCACCTGCACAACACCCAGCCCCTCAGGTGCTTGATAACGTTGCTGAAGAAATTTCAAATAGGCCGAAAAGCAAAGAAAAGTCAATAAACATTAATGTCTTCCATATCCTAGACTCTGTTAAGTTTACATTATCTATCTCAGAAGGAAGCAGACAGTAAAAATTAAATCCGGTGTATGACTTCAGAGATTGTTTCCTTCATGACAGACACATAGAAAACAGTATATTTAATGGAAAGATTCCAAGAGTAGGTCTCTTTAATACTTGGTCTTTGGTATCAAGTTTTGGGTACTAAATTTTTAGTACAAATATTGAGTAGCTCTCATATATTAATGGTGTCATCTGGACAAGTTAGTTATCCTCTGTAGTCTCAGTTTCCATTTATTTAATTTAGGTATGATATTAAATACCAAGGTGGCCAAGAAAATTGGATGATAGTGAGTTAAAATGTTTCTAATTAAAAATAAGATTCTGATCTCTCTGTAAAAGGGGAAAATTTATCCAGTACACCTTTTTTAAAGCAGTTTATTGATTGATTGATCAATTGATTGGTTTTTGGGTCACACCCAGCGATGCTCAGGGATTACTCCTGGCTCTGTGCTCAGAAATAACTTCTGACATGCTTGGAGGATTATATGGTATGTCAGGAATCAAACCAGGTCCGTCTTGGGTCGGTCGCATATAAGGCAAGGCATGCAAGGCAAATGCCTTATCGCAATGCTATCTCTCTGGCCCCAGTATCCAGTGCACTTTTAAAGATTTCATTATTTATCTTTGTGTTTGGGTCATACCTGGCTGGACTCAGGACTTACTCATAGCTCTGTGATCAAGGATCATTCCTAGAACTCCTGAGAAACTATACATATTGCTAAGATCAAACTGAAGTAGACCTTGTGCAATGCAAATGTCTTAGCCCCACTACTATCTTTCTGCTCTAAGAGTTTACTGGTTTTAAACAAGAAAATTTTATACAGCTTCAATAATTCAAATGTAACATTAGAAACAACAGTAAAGTTATCCTGACAGTTACTGAAACTGTATTTAGGGATTTTGTATCAGAAAGTTTCTTATAACCAAAGTTCACTTTCACTCAAATTAATTATTTGGCTTGGATTTATTACATATGTAGGGAATTTACTGATACTCCAGTAGTTATACACTTAAGTAGACATAATTAAATTATGTTTTTAAGAATCCATCTTTTTTGCTCTTTGGCATTCCTATGAATTCTTCAGGGGAAATTGAAGCATAGAGAAACATTTCAGATTCTAACCAAATAAGGAATGACCTACTTATTGAACATATAATTTTAAGTGTACTTTCTCTAGTAAACATTTTAAAAATTAAAAGTAACAAAATTTAAAGCAATCTTTTTCCCCTAGTAATACTTTTTTAAAATTAGTAATGAAAAGGAGCTAAGCATTGCCTGTATTTTATTTCCTACCTCTATTTTAACTATATTTTGATGATCTTATTCTGTTGTGGGTGTGTGACACTTCCTTATATCAAAAACTGTCTAGTCTATGATTGCCTTCCCCCTTCTCAAATCATTAGTGTTGTGGTTATATGATACCACAGGAGGTATTGGTCCTCAGGGAGGTACTGGACATTCTTTCCCCCTAAATGTGAGGGACTGCCATTTGTCATTACTCTTTGTTTATGGTCCTCCAGCCAATTTTCAATCTATGTGACCATGCACATATTCCACCCAATTTGAATTAATTTTGCAAGTGGAAATTCATGGAGCAGTGTATCAAATGCTTTAGTAAAATCCATATATATTACCTCTAGTGCATTCCCTTCATCCATTAATCTCGTAATGCGATTTAAAAGAGTGATCACATTTGTCTGGAATGATTTGTCCTTTATCCATCCTCAAACTTGCTTCCTACTCTATACTCTATTCTTCTCCACAGTCTTTCAGTTTTTTCTCCTAACATCTAATTCATCATACTAGACACAGATATGAAATGTTAATAGATGACTATTACTATAAATTCTTTTGTTCTGTTTTGAAAATACGATTTTTAAATCATCTTTAAGATGTTAATTCTTAAAATAGATTCTATTGATTATGAACTTTACAACTAAATTGCATTAATGAAACCTCTTTCAAGTTATGACTCTATTAATCTCTTTACTCAGGCATTTCTTTATTTTATTTAAATAAGTTTCTGAGTTTTGCTATATAGTGTAGTCTTTAATCTGTCTTCCTTTATGTTTGTTTGAATTGTATTTCCAGAACTATATTTTCCTTTCTGCCTGGGAAAGATATGTATTGTTTTGTATAAATTAAGGATCATTAAAAATAACAAATTCCTGCTGTAATGCTAACACAATCATATCAACTATAAAAGTCTATATTTGTTGGCAAAAAGTCTTAGCAAAGAGCTCTTTACATACATCTAGATTAATTTTTCTGTCTGAGAAAAATATTGCCCATCTTTCAATTTTAGGTACAAGACCTTAAGAATTATATATAAAATCAGAAAAATATAGGGCATCATTAACTCATAATTATTAACTCATAATATAAGATGTTTTCAAACAGCAAGGATAACAGAAATGAGAAAGATAATAAAAACAAGAATAGTGAAATAAATATATATATATAAAACATTAGAATATGCAATTAGTAACAAACCTTTAGAAACCCAGAGATGAGACTATTCATTAAGTGAATGTATGAATGTTGGAACATTGTATGAAACTCAACCATTAACAACTTTTAAATTATGTATTTCTAAGGAATTCAATAAAAATATTTTTAAAATGAATATTCATTAAGACTAGGTGGAATCTTTCTTTCAAAATGAAAAAGGCTTTATATTGATGCTTTAAGATAAATTAATGACATGTAGTTCCAATGTAGCTCGTTTGCCCTAGCTACAGTTCAATCTTTTTTTCTTTGCTCCATCAATAGTGCACTTGGGAATGGAGGATTGAAAGAATTACATTTCCAACTCTGTGCTTCAGTGGGTGAAGATAGGTGAATTCTGAGACAAGGGACAGGTCTAGCAAAACATAAGGGTACTTACTCCGTGAATACTCACCAACAGTCCTGATGATACCATTTGCAGAATACATACAGTGTAAATGGATAAGTTTCTTAATAACTACTTGGAAAAAATAAGTTTCATCTAAGTCTAGCTCCTAGAATTTGATATTAAAGCAGATTCAATTTTGTTACCTAAACTGGTGATTGATAAGCACATTTCAAAGAGATATGCTATAGAGGGAGATCAGAAATGCTAATTGACAACACAGCTTTAACATGTGCTCATGCACGAGAATATCAGAGGAAAACTACTAGACAATAAAAATGACTCTAAATTCTGTGCCCCGCAAATTTTATCATCACTTGATCTTGATCCTTTATATCCTGTAATAAAGTCAACTATAGATCAAAATCAGCTTGAATCCAAGAAATATGCTGCCTCACACTGATATGTGAATATCCATTTATTTGGGTAGAAAATGGCAGGTATTTATTACTGGGATGAAAGAGAGGCACACAAAATGAAGTCACTGTGCATGAGTAAATGCTGATTTCTATGTGATATGAATGTTAAGGAGCTGAGCGCATGTCTGAAATGTGTACCTCCTGCGTTTAAGCACTTATGCTTATCCTACACAAAGCATCTGAACGGAAGATTTAACAAATTTTTATTATTAGTGTTTTGGAGCCAGAGAGATAAAACAGCAGGCAGGGCATTTGACTTGATTGTGGCAGACCTGGGTTCAATCTTGGGTATCCCATATGGTCCCCTGGGCGCTGCCAGGAGTTGTTCCTGAGCACAGAGCCTGAACTTATATCTAGGTGTGACCCCCAAACAAAAATATTGTGTTTTATTTTTCAAGAAAATATAAATAATAGTTTCCAAGTCCATAATGCTTTTTAAAATTAAGATTTTAATTCATTTTGGGGCAATGAATCACACCTATTTGTGTTCAAGGACTACTCCTGCCTTTGTGGTCCAGGAGCTTTGAGGGATTGCCATGGTTCCAGGGATTGAACCAGGGCTGGCAGCTTCAAGGCTTAACCCTTATATTCTCTTTGGCCTGCTAAAGTTTTTTTTTTTTAATAAAGATTATACACAGGTGTGTTTTAAGACTTAAATAATTTTCCCTGGCTTTTATTACTGACTTGTAAAGTTCTGGGAGCTTAAGATGTAGATAAAACCCTCTATTTCTATAACCCTTCTTACTTCTTTTGTGATTTATCTGTACTAATGAAACCTCAAAAGAATGGGAGATAGTATTACTATTATTATGTTCTTTTTTTTTTTTTTTTTGGTTTTTGGGTCACACCCAACAGTGCTCAGGGGTTATTCCTGGTTGTTTGCTCAGAAATAGCTCCTGGCAGGCACGGGGGACCATATGGAACACCGGGATTCGAACCAACCACCTTAGGTTCTGGATCGGCTGCTTGCAAGGCAAGCACCACTGTGCTATCTCTCCGGGCCCATATCATTACGTTCTTATGGTACTTTTTTCAGAGACTATAAATTGAGAGTTGCATTAAAGGAAGAGTACATCAGATATGTTCATCTTTCTGCCTGAAACATCAATATCACTGATTAAAATTTTTGACTCAAGAGCATATTCAAGTCACTTAACTTTTCTGTTCTAATTTTTTGTGGTTTATGACCTCTTGTCTTTCAAATTTTCTTCCTTTTCTTTTACATTATCTAATGATAGACATTGTAATATGTGGCATTAATAGACACCATGACCTGTGCCTCAGAAATGTATATTATTTAGGAGGAATAGATATGGAAGTTTATTTAGAGCATGTACAAGGTAGCAGGCAGGTGAAACTGAGACATTACTGGGGTACAGAAGAGTGGCAAACACCACTTGAGGGGAGACAGTTATATTCTTCAGGAGAAATTTCAATGATTTTTGAAAACCGAGTCAGCTAGTTAAAGTAGTGATTTATAACTCAGTATTTTTTGATTCCTAATCTCACCTTTACCTTTAATATGGAATAGGATTTAACATTTTCTTTAACTATAAGATATAAGACATATGGTGTAGTCCATTTTTACCCCATTATATTGCTTTTCTCTTCCTGAAACAAAACCACATAACTTGAACTTTCTAGTCCCGCCTCCCAACTAGAGGGGGCAGTAATGGAGGCACCAAGACCAAACAGTTATAAGACCACTAAGTAATAAACTAGACATAAAAGGGACCATACATTCTAGCAGCCCATGGGTGGGGGGGAGAGTGGAGGATATGGGAGGCAGGAGGGGAGCAGATGTGGGAGGACAATTTGGTGGTGGGAATTCCCCTGATTCAATGTAAATATGTACCTGGAATATTACTGTGAATGATATGTAAGCCACTATAATTAAAATAAAAATTATATTAAAAAAGATATAAGACATAAACCACAGTACTACTAACAGTATCAGGGACACTACCAATAGAAATATTAGCTATTTTCATATCATATTTAATCATAAGTAATTTCAAATATACTTTATGCTCATTACTAACTTAAACTTATTATAGTTGATCTGCCTTACCAATGTATTAACTTAATAATATATAGTCATATAAATTTTAAAAGTTATTTAATTTAAACATTTGATAACTGAATTGCAATACAACTTGGTTTAAGGAACCTCTGAGTTTTATTTTATGGTACATGTGAGTGTTTGTGTGTGATGTCAGGGATTGAAATCAATGCCTCACACATATACGGCATGTGTTTTATGATTGAGTCATCTCCCTAAACTATTTCATGCATTGTAAAGGATTATTATGAGAAGAGATCCAGAGTCTTTAAGTCTATGGCAGATTTGCAATAGTGCTCATGGCACAGAAAAGTGTAACAACCCCTGGCCTACTACGGGGAAGAGGCATCAGTTGTTTCAGGAAGATGACAAGTTTATATTCATATTTCTGATTCATCTGTAAACAAACATCTGTTTGTTTAAAAGGAAATGGTGGGGGGGTTGGTTGGAGAGATAGTACAGGGAGTAAGGTGCTTACCTTGAATATAGCTTACCCTGGTTCAGTTAGCAGTATCATATTAAGTTCTCCTGAACCCCAACAGCAGTGATCTTTAAGCATAGAGCCAGGAGTAAGCCCTGGGCACCACTGGGTATGAACCCAAATAAAACAAACAGAATAAAAATAAGTGTTGGCAGGTGTGAAGACTAAATATGTAAATAAAAGTTTGGGAATAAAATAAACCAAATAATATATATTCACTCCGTTTTTATAAGTACATATTCTTGGGGAAGGAAACCTATTGGTTAGGTAAATTTGTAATTCATAAATTTCTGAGTCTAAGGATAAAAAGCTCTTACATGACATCAGACTCTGCAGCTGGTTGTGGTATCAGAAGAACAAAGAGGGGCCAGAGTGATAGTATGGTAGGGAAGGGCATTTTTCTTGTACAAAGCCTACCCGAGTTCAAATATTGGTATCCATATGGTCCCCTGAACACTGCCAGAAAATGACCCTTGGGTATTCTACCACCAAAAGAACAAAGAAATATACCTTAAATGTTTATTTGCTATTTATCCTTTTCTAAGTAGAATCCTATAATCATTTAGGTTCAACCAACCTTTGCCTTAAATGCATTTCAGTGGTTGCAGTAGGTATTGAAAATAGAGAATCTGACAAAATTTTTAACCAAACATTAGTGGAGGAAGCTGGTAGCTTCAGAAAGTACTTGATCAGGAGTCCATAATCTCAGGTCAGAGACCCAAGTCTAACACTAATATCTGTGTTGCCCTGTGTGTGTTTCTGGAAATGGAGGTATGACTAGTTGTAATTCATTTAATAAGTTCGCACTAAGGAGCAAATGAATGTCATGATGCGTAGAACAGTTTGAAACATAACATATTATCAATATGAAAAACAAATGAACTAGCATAACTACATTTTTTTGCTATAGCTATGGAAATAATAGTAAAATAATTCTATCCTTGAATTATCTAACAAATTGAGTATAAAGACCTTTTAGACAAATAGAATTGAAATATATACTTAAATGTTTAAAATATAAGAAGCAAATAAATATATCTATAACATGGGAGTAAAATTTTTATAAGACTAAAATATTGAAGCTTGTTATCTTAAGTCAGTAAGTGATTCCTAAAGAAATAATTTCCCTATGGCTGGCAACATGCTTTCAAGTATGACCTGTAGGAATGGTAGTGCAAAGTAGCAATTAATTTATGTGCCTGTTATTTAGATTTAGTGGCACTAAAGATCATAAGAAAACATTTTTAATTAATGGAATGCATTCATTGATAACATTTAGATCACTTTCCCTAAGTAAGCTTCTTCTTCAGAGAATTCATACAAGCAAATGTTGACAAACATTGCAAACAATGGGAAAGATACACAAGTTCAGAATTTCTCTTCCTAAAAATATCTATTCCTATCATTATACTTTTTATTCTAACATAGCAGAGAAAAATTTAAGTACCAGCCTGGGTCTTCCATTCTCTAGAGGTCAATGTTGAAAGTTTATTTCTATAGTAAAATACACCTTTCACATTCTGGATGTCACCATATAAATCAAACAAAGGGAACTGCATTCCAATTCTCTCCATTACCACAGAAGCATATAACTTACTAAACAGAACATTCTTCCATTTTTAGCTTGAAGTGTTTTTCAACCTCAAGTATGCTTAGAAACATTCTTAAATCAGGACTTTTGTGATTACACCTGTTAGATTTTTATTTTATATAAATTATCTAAGCCAAATGGAGTCCAAACTACTGACCCTTGGATGGAATCATCTCTAACCCTCAATTATTTGCTAAAAGAGACAAATGAGCTAGATTTGAGTTCAAAACTACCACCTCTAAATAAAAAGGTAAGGGAAGCCAAGCTTAATGTACCTCTGGGAAAGACAGTTAATGCAAATAGGAGAAATGGGGGAGCACTATTCTCACTAGCTTCATTTCTGTTTATTGCTTCCCAAGCAACGACACCTGCACAGACTACACAGACATGCATTTATTAACAGCACAAATGGACCAGAGGGATAAAAATTCTAAAAATAACACTAACACAGTGAATTTTATTCATATCCTAGATAGTGCATACATTCCCTTCACACATCCTTCACATGCATGTTCAGAAATCTTTACATAATTTTGTAGGCATCAACAATATTTATTAGACCAACTAAGGACAAGTAATAACATATGACAGTGACATAAAAGTCCAAGATATAAGCACCAAAACAGGTCTGATATGATATATTAAAAAATAAGTTCCCAAACTGAAACTGAAAGTTCCCATCTTGAATACCAAAGCAGAGGATAGGTTTAAAGAGTACAGGAAATTATTTTCAAGAACATGCACCCTACCACCCAAGAATACTTTCAACTCTTCATAAGTGGACAATAGTCTTGTGGAAGACAGTAGTCATGGTCTTAGTGGCATACTGGGTCACCTAAGTCCTCAAACCCTTTCTTTCTCCATTTTCTTGGGTAAATGCTCAGTTTCAGGTGAGCTTGTATTTGCCAGGTTCTGAGAAATGGGAGTGAAGTGGATCTCTCCTAAGCTTCACGTTGCAAGCCAGCTGACACAGTCCAACATTCCTTACAACTTTGGTGCTACAAACCTGTTTCTCACTGTAAGCAAACTGGTGACGCCCTATTGAGAACAAGAACAAAGCAACAGCTTAGGAAGTCTACACCTGCCCCTTGACAGCTATTTCTTTCTGAGTCCAGCTCTTGAATGCACAGATAGGAAAACTGTGTAGCCTTCTTGAGGGGAATTATATTTTCTCCTCTGTAGAGACTACTCTCACAAAGCCTGGCTCTTATTCTGATAGTCTGAGTGTAAGAAAAACCTATTCAAAACAGCAGAGACGTGTAAACAGATAAAAGGGGAAGAAGAGCAGACAAAGTAGGGAGACAGAGAGATGGAGATCACAGCTTGTCCTGGGACAGGTCACTCTCTGTGCCTGGAAGAGGCTCCGAGGCAATTTTAATAATAAATATTTATATCTATGGAAGCAAATTTAGAAGGATTTATATCCCATGGGAGTGCAGATCAATAGGTCTGAGCAAACCTCATCTCCGGGCTGACCACTTAGCACTGTTATCACCGATTAGGGCTGCATGGCCCTCTGGGAGGGTTTCACTCTTGTCCACCCCATTCTTGGCCCCATGAGGAAATCAATAACAGGATGCAGGGATCGATCCCCAGGACATCTGTTTGGTTACAGTGGCTCACCTTTTAGGCTGAGAGTTTGGTTAGCCCTCATCTATCCCGCGGACTCTCACTCCTCCACACCACACTACCGCACCATGCTCCCAGATCTGCTGGGAGCACCCCAGTTCCATCTTTAGCTCATTAACTGCAAACATCCCGAAAGCTTGAAAGACTTGGCAATCATTTGCCTCACTTTCCAGAAGTGAGGAAACTTACCAGACCTCAACGTTGGGGCCATATCTTGCCTCGTGGCCCGGTCTGGCCATCAGCACCATCAGAACTGCTGGAGCTAGCTGGTTTTCTGTTCCGGGTCTGCCTGCGTCTCCCTATGCTTGGTCTGCAGTTGATAGATCCTCTGCTTCTGAAGCATCCAGCTATTGACCCGCCCAGGGAAGGAAAGGAAAAAAATGGAAAAAAAAATCAATTAATACTAAACGGCTTAACAAAACCCTGCATTGCACAGGCCCGATGCTTGCAGGGTAGGAGTTGGGATGGTTTCAGTGGCAACAGTGTTTGTGGGGACAGACTCAGCCAGCTAGAAAAACTGATGTTCCAGGGACAGGAAGCCAATATGGTAGGCGTGATTATACACACGTACACACGCACGCACGCATGCATGCATGCATGCACGCCTGCACATGTATATATGTCTGCGCAAGTGCACGCACATGTGTGTGCACACCCACGGCAACTCAGGCTGATATGTCCTAGTCTGGGAGCTAAAGAGCAAAGATCATGCAGGTACATGACCACTGTGTCAAGGGCAATAGTCATCGAAACAGAGGACTGTGACAAACTCATGGGAGGGTGGGTCAGCATTTTTCTGTTTTCTGAGGGGTGGGAGGAGGAGTTGAAGGAGAGGAGACACTGTTTTGTTCTACAAAGGTCAGGAGAGTCACCCCGGGCATTTCTTCATGCATCTCCTGATCACACCACTACATACAGACACACATGAAGGTTTTTAAAGGGGGACAAGGAAATGGGGGAGCACCATACCTCAGCGGCCAGACCCTTTCTCTTCTGCAGAAGCTGGCTTTGAAGACTCAGGATTTTTGCATCTCGCTGTTCCAGCTGTAAAGAGTTTACATAGGGAGGGAGCAAGGAAGGATCATGAATGTCAACCAATGAGCAATTAGCATGACAAGACTAAAGTATTGATCCACGAAAGCTCTGCACGGCCAGCCGGCCGGAGCCCCAGAGGTAGAGCGGCTCCCCTGTCACTAACTCCGACTGCATTTCAGGAACCGGTAATGTAGGACTGGCTACCCCTGTAGCCCCAACCTCCTTTCCAGGGCACTGGCAGGCGGCACTTTCATACAGTTCATTTCTAGGTAGACCCCATCTTCTGAAAGAAAGCTGTGGAGTAGAATGTAAGGCATGGAAAGATTTTGGCTGACCTATTTCATTCATTAAAAAAAAAATGCAGCTCCCTCCCGATGGCACCAGGCAGTTCTATGTATTGATTGGAGAAAGGCTAGGGCGAAATCCTGGCCTGACAACTGGGGCTGGAACTAGTGTGGTTTACCATTCTGTATGGTCAGGGGCAAAAGGTTTCTATGGAACCAACATTTGTCCATCCACGTACACATTTCCTGGGGTTGTTGGACACATTTTAAAGGCCAAGTGTGGAAATGGGAGAGGAAAGACATGATTCCACTTAAGAGGCACCCTTTAGGTGTAAGGTTGTAACACAACCAAAGAGAAAATGATGGAATTTGAAATTCAGCTCTCACTGTGTTTAGAAGACACTAGACAAGTAAATTATTATGACTGTGAATGTCTCTGTTTTCTACAGATTTTTCTCCTTGTTTTACACTAATCTTTCGCCATTCTTTCTTCTACTCCTCCTTTTAGCCTCATTCTTTCTGTCTTTACAAATTCACTAAAATTGTTTCTCTGATTCTTTTCCATACTCTTCTCTAAGGATTCATGAACTGTGACTCTTTGCCATGAACTTTCCAAATAGAGTGTGTGAGCTTCTTGTGTGAGATTCCAGTAGGTGTCTAAATTTTCTTTATGGAGGCAGGGGGTAGGGGAGGTAGGAAGTGGGGGACAATGGTGGCGGGAAAGTTGCATGGTGAAGGGGGTTGTGCATTTTATGGCTGAAACCGAATTACAAACATGCTTGTAAACATTGTGCTTAAATAAATTAGTTTTAATAGAAATAAAGAAAACACAAAAAATAAATTTTCTCTATGGGGATAAACAATGCAGATATTGTCTCTATCCTCAGTGAATTTATGAACTAGCTGGTCAATGATATGCCAGATGATCACAATACCATCCTTTCATCCACCTTTCCTTCATCAGTTCTCCATCCTCTAGCCTCCACCTGTTCATACCAACTTTCTGTGCATTTATTCACTCTATACATGCTCTTCACATATTACTGAAAACTTCCTACTGTCAGGAATTTCTCCTTGCTCAACATACAAAGGTGTACTCTCTGATAGCCATGCCCTCCACTTCTTCAAACAGATTTCTTCATACAAGACATCTATATTTTCCAGCTTTTTTGCAAGACAGTCTTGTGACTTAAGTTCTAGTCAGTGAACTGTGGGTGGAAGTGATGCATTTCTAGCTTGACTCATAAAAACCACCCATAGGACCCTTTGTTCTCTTCTTCTTTCTCTGGGTTTTGATGTCAATTTGTTGAAGATGATACAATCTGGGTCTTTGGGATGCTGTTGAAGAAGCATTTGCCTGACCTGCACTGGACAATGACTCAGAAATTAATTTTTATGGTGCCGATAGTTGAACTTTTAGAATTTTTATGTGTTTGCATGAATAAATTAACTAGTATTACTTTATAGGACTAATACAAAATAAGAATAGATGTCAGAAAGATAGTACAGAGGAATAGAACCCTAACTTTATCAGTCATACATGGCCCATCATGAGTGTTTTTTGAGCACAAAGCCAAGAGTAAGCCCAAGACCATTGGATGTGGCTCCACAGCAAAACACAATGAGGGGATGGTGGTGAAGGAGAGGCAGACAAAAGTAGACATGGTTCCTATCTTCAAAGAGCTTAAAGATCAATGGTGAGTAATATTTTTTAAAAAATCATAGAGAACCTGAAAATATAAGTAAATATATATATAAATATAGTAAAGGAAACAATCTATCTGAATATCTACATATTTCAGAGAAAATACACCTAGACAATTGCCATCATCATTATGTTAAAAGCACAGTGTTAAGATGCTAAGGAAGAGTAAACTGGAAACACATAATGATTTTCCGGAAAGTGGAACAAAATATAGAAAATTACTATTGTAAAAAGAGTTATAGTTGAACAATCCTTTCTAGATACTGAAGAACTTCAGTGTGAATAGAGCATGGAGCATGAGGAGGGGTGTGGCACCAAAAGAGGGATGGGGGAAGTAGGTCCATTCGAGACCTTGCAGATTATGAATTCATCTTTAATTGTAAGATCATAGGGGTTGGGTCCCACATCAGTGTTTTAAATAAGACTTAATAAAGTCATGCTTATTCTTGGAAAAGCACGTCTAGTTGCAATGTGTTAAATAATAAACTGACAGCTCCATTTCCAGCCATGAGGTGGCTCAAAATTCCTTCTATGGGGCCGGGCGGTGGCGCTAAAGGTAAGGTGCCTGCCTTACCTGCGCTAGCCTAGGACGGACCGCGGTTCGATTCCCCGGCGTCCCATATGGTCCCCCAAGCCAGGAGCGACTTCTGAGCGCATAGCCAGGAGTAACCCCTGAGCGTCACCGGGTGTGGCCCCCCCCCAAAAAAATTCCTTCTATCAAAAACATGAAACCTTTTCAATTAAGATGGAAACATGTTTAAAAAAGAAATGGCTATTGCTGTAAATACAGAACTCCCCAAGAGCCAAGTAGAGAGAGGAAACTGAAATGAGAACAGGGAGCTATGTTTGGGGATACTGACCATTATAGTAACTACAGGGATTAACTGTCACCATCCATGCGTCCTAACTTCCCACAACAATTGGAACTGCTATTCCCATACAAAACTATGACCTGTAGAAGGATGGCCTGTGGTAATGAGGATGTTTGTCTTTTTCTGGCCCATGGTGGGGTGGAAACCGGAGGCAGGAGAGGTGTCCCCTGAGAACTTGTGACTTTGCCCTATAGATTTGGGGGTTATATTATCTATCCAGCCTATTCTGAAATTTTTTGGCTGAGAAATTAGCCTTAAAACTTTGTCTCTTCTAAGTAAACCAGGAACTACTCCAGGAGGCCCAAAGAGGTCACTTAGGATTCTTGTAGATAAAGCTCTGTTGAGGATTGTGGCCAGACCACACAAAATTCAAAGCAGACAAAGGATCTGCAGATTGAGACTGAAGTCGTCAAAATCAGAATAATTTTGTAGAGATGATGTAAAATTAATTGTGTTTAAACTTATTAAAGACACAAAAGAAGGTACACAAACCATACCAATGTATTATATACAAAAAAAGAGGAGAGGGCTATAGGTACTGCCTGGAGATCAACAATGTAATTCTTTTACCAAATGTGCAAGACTCTGGGTACCTCTGTGACTTTAGGAAACAGCTATTTTTTTATTCTTTTTCTTTATTCATGTTAAGTATGTTATTTATATAAGCCAAACCTCTCACCTTGCTTTGTAGGAACATCTAATATATAAGGGCATAATGACAGCCCCAAAGCCAGGAAACATTTTCCATATTTAAAAAAGGGATGGTCACCTCATAAGACATTCTCTCTGTTATGATTGTTGAACTTCTCATAAAGCAAAATATCATCTCAGTGTGATTTCTTTGCTGCTTTGCACTCTTCGGCTCAATAGTCTCTTTCCAGCTGGGCACAAATTGAGGACACTGGCCTTTTCCAGGGTGGACAAAGAGCCATAATGGGAGGGCGGTGGCAAGCATCAAAGGGAAACACAAAATAAGGAAGGCTCATTATTTTATCAGAAACTTTTTTCTTGGTACTGTTTCAAAAAATTATTCCTATGCTATACAAAGGAACTAGGAATAAGTAATGTAGTCACACATCAAGAGGTTGCTTGATCAGTGGGAGCTGATGAACTAACATGGCTTCACAAATCTCAGGATTTTTCTCTGTGACTCAGCTGCAGGAAAGGTTTGGGGAGGGCAGAGAACTAGAACTAAAAGCTACATGACTAGTGCAATGGGGCCAAGTTCACTCTCTGTCTTGTGAGGTACTGATGATCTTCACTCTCTCCTTCACCTTTTATGAAGCTCAGATGTCAGGACATGTGCCAAGCTCTGCAGAATGGGCAATAATAAATGTCCCCATTTCTCAGATGGCACACAGAAGAGGAAAGCTCCATATTCCCTCACCACATGTTAGAACTAGGAATAGGACAAATGTCCTCAGCCCTCCATAGCAGTTTAAATGGAGACAAAATTACTCACAGCTTGAAGAATAGGGCCAGGGGCAGACATGAACCTTGAGGTAGAGTGTTCAGCTCTCATGTCTGAGGATCTGATACTGCAAAAAGTAAAAATATAAAAACCAAACATTTTTTGTTCTTGCTTTTTGTCTTAATTAATTAATTAAATAATTAATTTTGGTCTTCTCTTGGCTGTGCTCAGGAACCACTCCTGGCAGTACTGGGATTGCAGTGCAGAGATTGGGATCTGGTTGGTTATGTGTAAGGCAAATACTTCAATCCCTGTCCTAGCCCTGGAGCCCCTGTTCCCAGATTTTCATGTGGCTCCTCTCTTGGACTTTAAGTGTTGGTTCAAATAGCAAATATTTTTCTCAAGACCACACACCTCATAGACCATTCCCCATCTCATTACTCCATTTTGTTATCCAATTTTTTATTGTAGAACCCCAATGACCAAGCTCAGTGCCTAGCACATGAATATTCAGTAATATTTACAGAATGAATAAATAAGTTCCATTGCTTCACTGACACCTATGACCTTCTAAAACAGAGGAAATGAGATACCTGATGACTAAGAAAAACTATTATTAGCAAGCCTTGGGGGAAAATCCTTTGCCAATTTTCTCAAGCTAAAAAATGAGTTTCTTAGGAAATGAGAAGAAAGAAGGTTTTTGTGGACAAAATTAGGCTGATAAAAATAAACTCTTGCTAGTATTTAGATTTACAATTTAGAAAGTTGTGGTGACACTAAGTTTACATCTACCCGCATTTTCTAGCATAAACACCACTCTGCAAATATTAACTATGTTTCTGGCAACAGCTTTATAAAAGGGCATATATTATTCTCTGGATTTTACTGAAGAAAATTACTAATGATGCCATAGCTAGTGAGTGTCAGGTCACAACATGGTCTTGCAAGCCTGAAGCCCCAAAGTCCTACCTAAGGATGTTCAGAAGATACTTTAATTGATAACATGCTTGGAAAAAGACAGGTAGGACAAACTGAGAAAAAACTTTTGCTTAATCAAGGGGTGGGGAAAGAGGGAGATGGGGGGCATTGGTTGTGGGAATGTTGCTCTGGTGAAGTGGTGTGTTCTTTTTATGACTGAAACCCAACTACAATCATGTATGTAATCATGGTCTTAAATAAAAAAATTTGAAAAATATAATATTAAAAAAAACCCAAAAGTGTGATAGAACAAATCATAAACTGGTATGTTTCAAAAAACAGAACTGTTATCTGACAATTTAGGAGACCAGAAGCTCCAGGATTTCTAAAGGCTAGACTCTCTCTAGGCTTTGAGAAGTGGTAGTTGGGGAATCCTTCCTTGTCTTTTCATGGCTTTCATGGGTTCCTAGTAAGCCTGGATGTTACTTGGCTTGTAGCAACATCATTTGATATTTGGCTGCTTTGCGCAACTTTATTTTGGTCTGAGTCTGTGTACCCCCTGCTAAGCTAGGATGAATTCATCTTAACTAACTACCCTAAAGAACCTGTTTCCAAATAAAGTCCAGTTCTAAGATTTTCAATGAACATGAATTTGGACAGATTCCATTCTACATTGGCGGTATTAGACTGTGAGGACCTCTCCTTCCTGCCCAGTTTCTGTAAGTTCTTTAGAAGAGCAGGGGTTGGGTTGGAGAGATAACATGGAGGTAGGGCATTTGCCTTGCATGCAGAAGGATGGTGGTTCAAATCCTGGCATCTCATATGGGATGATTTTTACCAGGAGTGATTTCTGAGTGTAGAGCCAGGAGTAATCCATGAGTGCTGCCGGTATGACCCAAAAACCAAAAACCAAACCAAACCAAAACAAAACAAAACAAAACAAAACAAAAAAAGAGCAGGGGTCCTGTTAGTGGTGCTTTAAATTTTTTTTCTCGCCTGTCTGTGACTCACATCTATTGACTCTAATCACTGAACCATTCCCCACCAAAAAGAAGCCAAGTGTTTTATATGGATAAGTCACACCCACTCACCCACAAACACAATTATAAATGTGTCATCTAGAGTATCGCTTGGAATTGGGGGGTAGTCTTCGCAGCAGTGCTCGGGGTCTTTCAGGTTATGTCTAGAACAGATGGCTCAATTCTATGGCTTGGCAAGGTGGTGCTGCTTGAGACCTGTGGTCCTAGAGGTCACCAAGACACACTTGGTGGTGCTTGGAGGGGGCAAATGGTGCTAGGGATCAGAATTGGGTTCTTGTGTAATCACGGCACATTTCCATACCCCCTGAGCTATCTCACCAGTTTTCCTTGGTTTTTATTAGAACCTTCCCTAGATGGCTCCAAAAAATGTTCCCACAGTAAGATAAATAAGTAGATTTGAGCTAGAAACATGATGGTCAAACAATAAATAATGAGTGACTCCAGATGTAGTAAAGGAAGACTGAAGAACTTTTGGGTAACAACTATGATAGCTCATTAATAACTATAACTTTGTTATGGTCACTAACTCTATAGTTAATAAAAATATTTTTATTTAAGAACCATGATTTAGAGTTCTTCATAGTTGAGTTTTAGACATATAATATAATAATATAATATAATATAATTAATATAATATAATATAATTAATATAATAATATAATACAATATAATATTATTTTATTTTATTTTATTTTTGTTTTGGGGCCACATCAGTGATGATCAGGGGTTACTCCTGGCTATGTGCTCAGAAATTGCTCCTGGCTCAGGGGACCATATGGGATGCTGGGGATCAAACCCAGGTCCATCCTGGGTCAGCTGTGTGCAAGGCAAACACCCTACTGCTGTGCTTATCACGCAGGCCCCCTTTTTTGCATATAATATTTTAATGCCAATCTGATCAATGTCAACTCCATAACCATTGCTGCCATACTCTGTCTTCCTTCACCCTCAACTATCCTCTCCTACTGCCTGCCTGCCACGTTGGTACATTATAATGTTTGGTGGTTGCAGCTTAGATCTTATATTTTCAGTGTTGTTTTGGATGTATAGCTTTGGATATAACCAAATCTTTGGATCCAAAGCTAGACATGCTTTGAATATATAGCTATAGTACTCACATCACCTATATAAATAACCAACCAATACTCAGATTCCTCTTCCCCCATTACTTCCCTTTCTCATCATAATGTTCCTTTCTGCATTCATTTATTTTCTTCTCTGTGCTTATGCTTTGAAGGCTCTGGGGCCAAGTGTGATCTAGGCTTCCCCTCTTTCCTACATTTCACCATCCAATTATTTTATACACCACATATAAGCGAAATCATCCTGTATCTTTCTTCTTCTGGCTTACTTTGCTCAACATGATATCATCTACTAGTTCCAACCAGGTTGCAGTAAATTGCATGATTTCAGCATTCCTTGCAACGACATAGTATTCCATTGTGTATTATTAGTGGATCATCTGTTAGTGAAGCCTATGGCTCCGAAATAAGTGACTGGTAAGACGCAGACCTGGAAGTAAACGTAGTTGATGCAGGAAATAATCCACACAGTGAAGAGGTACAAAAATGGGTTCAGGAAATCCAGTGCTCAAGAAAGAAATTCAACCACCCAAGCTTTCTGCTCTTAAGATGGAACGCAGCTCAGTGGAAGAAGACTGAAGAATGAACCTCTGCCTTCCTCAGACCCCTGCTTTTATTGACAAGAATCAGGTCCCATTCTAGGGTGGGAGAAGTAGAAACTAATCTAATATACCATCACCAGATTACACCCTAAAGTGGAGTACAAATATTAATTAGAGTAGGATCAGTAATCTAATTGTATATATGCAGCACATTTTCATAATTCATTCATCTGTGGTTGAACTCTTAGGCTATTTCTATATCTTATCTTCTTTACTAAGTGCAATAATGAATAATGGCATGTATACATCTTTTAAATAATAGTTTTAAGTCATGGGGGGTAAATACCCCAAAGTGGAATTGCTAAGTGATATAGAAGCTCAATTCTAAGTTTAATGAGAACTCTCTATACTGTTTTTCACAGGGGTTGAATCAGACAACATTCCCACTAGCAAGAATGAAATTCCTTTTTCACTACATCCTCACCAACACCAATTGTTCCTATTATTTTTGATATGTGCCATTCTCATTGGTTTGAAATATCCATTGTCTTGATTTTTATTTCCCAGAAGGTAAGTGTTGCTAAGCACTTTTTCATGGACCTATTGGCAATTCACCTGTCTTCCTCTGAGAAGTGTCTGTTTTATCTCTTCCTATTTTTGGATAGTTTCTTAATTCTTTTGGTTGATCTTTGTTAGTACTTGCTATGTCCTGGATAACAAGACTTTATCTGAAGTGTTGAATGTGAATTATTTTTTTCCTATTCAGTTAGTTGTCTTTTAGTTTTAGCTTGCATTTCTTTTGCCATGTAGAAAATCTTCAATTTGATGTAGTCCCATTTGTTTATATTTGTATTTGTTGCCTTTGTCAGTGGCATTGGATCTTGAAGAGGCCTTTGGGCTCCAAATCTTGGAGCATTATGTTTATATTTTCCTCCATGTACTTTATAGTTTTTGGTCAGATCAGCTAATAGAAATCTTAATAGCAATATAACTAGGATTATTTTCAAACAGAATTTGAAATTTATATTCTTTTGGTGCTCTTTCTTAAAATAAAGGAATATATACTTAAAAGATGAAATCTCCTAGTACTGGTGGGTTTTGAGCCCATAAGCCCTATTCCAGGCAAATGTTTACATAGTGACTATCACTGCTGTCTTATATTACAGTGTTTCATATTCATAGATATTGTGGTCTTTACAGATATCTTCTTTCATCAATTTCATTTTCTGTCCTAGTTATAGAGAAAGACTTTCACCTACCAGAACTGTTTATAATTGCTTTCAGGTCAAACTAGCTCATTTTCTCACTAAAAATGATTATAATCAGTTTTCTCTAATAGCAAGGGGTTCTATATTGTTGACGTTTTTGCTTTGTTTTGTTTGAACAAAGCAGAGTAGTGCACTGAGTCTCTTGGGCCCCTCCTAGTAGAACTTTATCTGTCATGAGCCATACCCAATGCTACCGACCACCAGCCCACACCTGGCACTGCTCAGGGGCCACCACGTATCTCCCAAAGGTGACTGTGGGGACCATGCAATACTGGACATGTGCACTACTACTTGATTTATCTCCCCTTTCCTTGATTTTGTTTTTAATCTGCTAAGAAAAATTTTGAATCTCAGAACTTGAGATTCTGTCTTCAGTATTTTAAGGGAAAATAAGAAAAAAATTATATTATGCCTTGCAGGTATTCAGGTACTGCAGGAATTCAATCAGTATTGATTTTACTTGAAAACTTAAAGCAGTATTTTGATTAAGGTATACTAATGGAATAATATAAATGGTATTTGCTCACTGCAGCAAAAGGGTTTTAGGACTATCATCACCTAGCAATGTACCGAATGTACCAAAATAAAAATAAATGCTAGATGAAAAAAACTTTATATGGGTGCTGAAAAGCGATAAAATTATATGTTTGGTACTCCTTCATTAACACTAGTGAAAACCACAGTATCAAAGGGAGAGGGGGATGAAGAAAGAGAAAGAGAGAAAGAAAGAAAGAGAGAGGGGTAAAAAAGTGGGTTTGGGGGTAGGAAGGTAGGGG
This sequence comes from Suncus etruscus, assembly GCF_024139225.1. Taxonomy (NCBI): domain Eukaryota; kingdom Metazoa; phylum Chordata; class Mammalia; order Eulipotyphla; family Soricidae; genus Suncus; species Suncus etruscus. Next base: position 66,176,712 of record NC_064861.1, on the reverse strand, counting down.
ATATTGCTGGCAGGAAAAGTGCAATGGTGAAAAGTGGTGTATATTCTATGACTAAAACTCAATAATGAACAAATCTGTAATCAAAGTACCTAAGTAATTATAAAAAACACTTTGAAAATAAAATCACAAAATTACTAAAGAAAACCATGAAAGAGCAGAAAAAAATGATATTGAAATGAGAAAAGTTTTTAAAAATGACCAAAAATTCAGAAATTGTAATATAAGGATTTCTATCTTTCATTATTATGAAAACAAATTTCTGTTTGACAAAAATCACAAAGTGAAAAATGATAGTCTATCACAAACTGTTCATTTCTATAATATATAAAATAACCTTAAATTATAAAGAATTTTGTAGATTTATACCCCTTTATTTGGCATCATCCCAGCCACCAAGATCTTAACATCACCCCTCACCACACCAATCTTCACTCCCTTTGGTAACCACCATTTTTCTGGGCCTAGACTTTTTTTTTCTATTTTTGGTAGCTTTAAAGAGTTTCTTTAAGTAAGTGTATAAAAAATACAATAAGCTACCTGGCTTGTATAGCCTGGCTCAGTTTCACTGGCAGTTGCACCTGGGTTCTTTTAGCACTGCTTGGAACTGGTTGTGAGGTTTCCACTCTCACAAGTAATGTCTGAAATGTTTGTATTGCCATATCCTCACTAGTACATTGCCTTGTTGGTTATTTTGGAGTTTTGCCAAATAAAGCAATAGGAATATATATCTCAGCATAATTTTAAGAAAGACGTTTTAGGGGCCGGAGAGATAGCATGGAGGTAAAGCATTTGCCTTTCATGCAGGAGGTCATCGGTTCGAATCCCGGCGACCCATATGGTCCCCCGTGCCTGCCAGGACCAATTTCTGAGCCTGGAGCCAGGAATAACCCCTGAGCACTGCCGGGTGTGACCCAAAAACCAAAAAAAAAAAAAAAAGAAAGACGTTTTAATTAAAGATTTTCAAGGTACAGTAATTTACAAAGTTATTCATAGTTGAGTTTTGGGCATACAGTGCTCTGACCCCCATGACAGCTTCCTTCCTCCAGTGTACCCAGGCTCCCTTTTGCCCACAGCCTTGCCTCTTCAACAGGCACATTTTTGTATGGTTGTTGTAGTTTAGGCCTCCTACTTACAATGTTATTGATCTGTAGTTTATATATATACATATATATATATACTTATATATATGTATATATATAATGTATAAACACACCTCTACACATCTACCACACCTATGCACCTGTACCACACTTCTTCAGTTGTACCACTCCTCTATACTTGTATCAAACCTCTACACCTGTAACATGCTTCTACACCTCAATACCTCAAATACCTCCACACCTCAATTACACCTCTGTATTTGTACATCTTGATGACCACTCTTCTACACCTCTACCACACTTTTACATCTTGAGCACACCTCTATACCATGACCAACTTGTGTTGGTCCCATGTGCCCATGGCCACCCCTTGCTCCTGTTACCACTCATTCATCTTACCTAATGACTATTGCCTCAGTTTCTTTCCTTCCTTGCTCTTATTTCTTTTTGTTTGTTTTTCAGAAAAACCTAAAAGTGCTCAGGATGTACTTTTGGCCCTATACTTGGTGATTACTTCTGGAGGGTCCTGGGGACCATATAGAATGCTGAGAATTGAATCTGTCAGTCACATGCAAGACCTTACTTGACATACTCTTTCTCCTGTCTTCTTTGAGAAATTTTTGGTGTCTCCTTTTGAAGCAGTTTGTTTAGATTAAGGGTACAGTCCTTCATTACAGGCTCGCTCATTCACCTAACAAACATTTAATCATACTAAGGGATGAGAATTTTGCATAGACCTTGAACTATCTGAAGTTAAGGCAGTTTCTTTCTCGAAGGATTTAAAAGTTCTGAAAAAAAAAACACTAAGTATATGGGGAAATAAATAAAATGTAAAGTGGATGACATCCTTATCCACTATAAAATTTAATTATGTAGACTTGTTATGTTTCTTATCTGGAGATGTAGTTTCTATAATTCTGCTGTGATCTTGGTAAAGTTACTTCAATGAGAAAGCTTGTTGTGGGATTATTAAAAAGGGACCCTAGGATGTTTACTACAGTAAATTCTCCTCGCAACCACAAAAAAAAAACCCAGACTTCTTACTTCTGGCGTCAAGACTGTGCTTACATATGATCTTTTGTCATATCCAAGTGGGAAAGACTGCCTTGTCCTGCTATACCCAGTAACCTGTAGGTAGCCCTTAACAAATACTTATGAAATAAAGAAATATGTCAATATCCTTCTGCTCTCACTCTTGGTCTCTATGCTCCAGCCTTTGTTCTGTACCTTTAATGTGTTGACTCCTCCACTTCATAGGGCCTTTGTACTTAGATCTTTGTACTTTGTACTTTAATCTTTACTTAGAATATTCTTCCCCAGATCATCACCTGAAATCCTCCTCATTACATTCAGACTAACCTGGCTAACAGATCTCTCCAGCCCCAGTCACTTTCCCATTGTTCACTGAAGTAACTCATTTCCAAAATGATCTTACTTACATGCTTATTTTGTTATATTCACAAAATTTAGCCCAGTTACAAAATTTGTTGTCTTTTCACCTGATACAGCACATTCTAGGTGATAGATAACTGTGCTGGCCTGTGAGTTATGCACTACAATTGTGTCAAATACATATTCCGATTCTTTAATGAGGATGCCATTATGTACAAGGAATAGTGCTGTCTCCAAAAATGGGTTGACTTGTCTTGGAGAGTTTTGTATGAGTGCTTCTCTGTTTGGCAAGCTTAAGTTCCTTGCTGCTAGTTTTATACTTGTGTGTCTATTTCACATTTTCTGCGATCACCTCTCTCCTAAACATAAGTGTTTGCACATATTCTTTTGTTCCCACTCACCCACCCCTTGAACTTTTCTGATTTCTCACTTTGCACTTCCTGAGACCCTTCCTGATTTTTTTCCTGAAAACCTAGTATTTTAAGGGCTGATCACAACACTTCATCCTCTTCATACAATATCAAACCCATTAAAACGTCTGTTTCTTCAATGCTACTTATCTGAGACTTTCTGAGCATCATTTAGTCAGCTCTAAAATATCAGTTGTGTCAGATTGGTATAGCTAATAAAGAATCCATCCATTGCCTTTCCAACATTTTTTTCTGAAATCTAAAAGAGGTTTTCATTATTATAATACACATTTCTTTGTCCTTCATATAACCTTGTTTAAAACTAATTTTAATTGAAACTTATTTAGAAAGATGTACAAGTAGAGAAAATGATATATATGGTAAAGAGAGAACACAGGCTTTTCCAGAGTGGAAAACCAAACAAAAATACAAAGATAAGCGAGAAAGATATGAGTTCAAGGCAGAACATGCTAACCTCTGAGGGCACATTTATCTATACCCCTCATTTTAGTATTTAACAAATACAATATTGCTTAAATATTAGTGTTTCTTGAACTTACCCTAATAGAACAAAATTTGGAGTGTAAGCTTTAAAACATTTCAAATAACATTCACAAACTTTTGTACATGTAGTATACAAGAGATATGTCCACTTAGTATATAATCAATATATTAAAGAATAAATATAGATATAGAATGAGAAAATGTCTCAACTAGTAACAATTCTCTAAATAAACTAATGGTAGAGAAGAGTTTTAATTTGCTTCTGAGATATCTTTCTTGCAATGTTTCTCAACTCTGCACAATAGAATCACAATATGATTTACCAATAACAGCCTCCTCTCATAAGGAGTCTATCTTAGCTTTTCAGTTTGAGGCATTTATGTTTTGTAAAAAACTTGTCTGTAACTGGAAAGCATCAAACCACCGGGTTATATTATATTTTATAGATTTCTAATTACGTATGCCCATGAGTGTTTAACTTTATTCTGGAATTTGCGGATTTTACCTATGACAAATTTAGTTTATATCAACTAAATTATTCTATATATACACATATACCCATTTATAGTTGAAGAATGAGTAAAGGAAAAGGTAACAGTTCATTTTAATAGGTTGCCAAAATACTGCATGTTACACAACGCTACTTAAAGTCATCAGGCAGGGCTGCCTTGTTCCGGTCTGCTAGGTGATACAGGCGTACCATGTACTTTTTGTGAGGAAGTTTGGATCACACCCAATGGTTCTCAGGGCCTATTTCTGGCTTTATACTTAGAAGTGACCCTGGCAGTGTTTAAGGAACCACAAGGGAAGGAAATTGAATTTCTGCCATATGTTAAGTGACAATAACAATTTTGCAAACTGAAAAATTTTGAGAGCCAACAGTGATCTATTGATCAGTGGTTGAAAACCAACTAGTTTGGGTACCACTGAAATGAGAGCTTTAAATATACAAAAATCTAATCTGGGGAGCAGTAACATATCTGTTGATAAAACTGAAATTACATAACAGAGACTTGGTAGCAGGCATTAATTATTGGCCATTTTATGCCCACTATAGCTCTTTTTCCTTGTTAAACTGAGATATGTCTAGCTGGCAATGTGCCCAACCTTAGGGGGTAGATTATGATAGAACTATGCTTATTGGAAAACTTCATTTCCTTTTTTGAAACTCACTTGAGCAGTCATTGGAGCTAATGAAACAATTACAGTCAATGAGATGTGCAAGCAAGCTTACTGTTTTATTTATTGTTGTTTTATTTTATTTTTATTTTGTTGTTGTTTTGTTTTGGGCCATACCCAGTATTGCTCAGGTGTTACTCCTGGCTCTGTACTCAGGAATTACTCCTAGTGGTGCTTGGCGGAGACCATACGGGATGCCAGGAATCCAACCCAGTTGGCCACATGCAAGGTAAATGCCCTACCCTCTGTAGTATCACTCCAGTTCCAATAGTATTTTTTTAAGAAAGACTTGAGGGGGGAGAAAAAGAAAAAGGAATAAAAAAGAAAGAAGACTAGATTTGTGTGTGCCTCTTATTTTCTTACTTACTTTCCTGACTGGCACTTCATCAGAAATCCTATAAAATAACAAGCATGGGGCAAAAATGCAGCACACTTAAGATGACAGAATAGTCCAAAGAATAGACAAAATGAAAAGATTTTGAGTTTGTGATAATATTGTTGACTCTTTGGGACTTCTTACTATGTAATATTAAAATTTTTAAATTACATACAATTATGTAGAAGTCGAGTCTTTTGTTATTTGTTACCCCAAATATTCCCAACTAGCTTAGTCTACAAGAATAACCTAAATGATATACATAGTAGATGGTTTAATAGAGAAGAAATCAATTTCTTTTTTTTTATTTCAACAACTTTATTACATACACGATTGTGTTTGGGTTTCAGTCATGTAAAGAACACCACCCATCACCAGTGCAACATTCCCATCACCAATATCCCAAATCTCCTTCCTCCCCACCCAACCCCCGCCTGTACTCTAGACAGGCTTTCTATTTCCCTCGTACATTCTCATTATTAGGATAGTTCAAAACGTAGTTATTTCTCTAACTAAACTCATCACTCTTTGTGATGAGCTTCCTGAGGTGAGCTGGAACTTCCAGCTCTTTTCTCTTTTGTGTCTGAAAATTATTATTGCAAAAATGTCTTTCATTTTTCTTAAAACCCATAAATGAGTGAGACCATTCTGCGTCTTTCTCTCTCTCTTTGACTTATTTCACTCAGCAAATAGATTCCATGTACATCCATGTATAGGGAAATTTTATGACTTCATCTCTCCTGACAGCTGCATAATATTCTATTGTGTATATGTACCACAGTTTCTTTAGCCATTCATCTGTTGAAGGGTATCTTGGCTGTTTCCAGAGTCTTGCTATGGTAAACAGTGCTGCAATGAATCTAGGTGTAAGGAAGGGGTTTTTGTATTGTATTTTTGTGTTCCTAGGGTATATTCCTAGAAATGGCATAGCTGGGTCGTATGGGAGCTTGAGAAGAAATCAATTTCTCCACAGTTACAGGAGGTGTTCATGAGATCTGTTCCTGGCAAAGACTTCCTGGCTTACAATGCCCACCTTCTTGTTTGACCCTTTCAAAAGAACTAAAGGGACCAGAATGATAGTACAGTAGGTACTACATTTGCCCTGCATGTGACCAACCTAGATTTGATCCCTGGCATCCCATATAAATCTTGAGCATTGCCAAAATTGATTTCTGAGTGCAGATCCAAGAGTAAGCCCTGAGCACCACCTTGTGTGGTCTCCAACAACAACAACAATAATGACAACAAAAATCAACAACTACAAAATTAACTAAAGAATATCTCCATCAATCTATTTTATGAAACTTTAAATTTTCATTCATCTCTACTATGTAAACTCCACTTCCACTGGCCTACTTCTAACATTTGCAGAACCTGGGATGAGAGCTGAAATGGACCTACATAGCATAATTATAAATACTCCCAAATGATTATATAAGGCCTGTTCTAGATTTCAACTTTGACAAATACATACTTTTATATCACTCTAAAAATTTCTAGTTAGGACTAATTAGACCAACCCGGGAGACAACTTGGGCATTCTCTCTGCTGTCCTGTGGACTGGGATTTTGTTCCTCTCTGCCATTGTTCCCTGAGGACTTGTCTTCTTCAGAGGTGAGCAGTCCCCCTCCCCACACACACAGACAGTAAAGCTGGTTTCTGCTATTTGCTCTGAAAAATGGCAAACCTCTAGAACCTTCTTTCTGCTGTCCTGCAGCCTGGGATTTTGATCTTCTCTGCCATTGTTCCTGAGAGCTCATCTTCTTCAGAGGTAAGCAGTCCCACCCATAAAGGGTGGAGCCAGAGTAGCGTGGCCTCTCCACTTTGCTTAGTGGCCGTGCACACCTTCTAGCCAATAAACACTACCACAACACGTAGAAAAATCCACACTACAAGCATGACAATGGGGAAACAACAGAGCTCAACACCAGGTGTAGAGAATGAAGATGGCAACTCTGATGATCCAAAAATTGCCAACCACCAAGTTAGTCTCACAGATATAAAGTTTAGATAAGAAATATGGAAGATGTTCATAGAACACAAGAAAGCATAGATCGAGTTAAATGGAACACGAATAAGAATCAAGAGAATATGAAGATAGAAATCAGAAAACTCCAAATTGAATTTACAGGTCTGAAAAACTCAGTAGACTAAATGAAAACCTCAATTTAAAGACTCTCCAACAGGGTAACAGCAGCTGAGGATAGAATCAATGAGCTGGAAGATGAGATGCATAACAACTCCTCCATACAGCAGAAGAGGTAGGAAAAAAGCCTTAAAAATAAATGAGAGAAATAGAATGCCTGTCTCAAATAAAGGCAGGGGGTGGGGAGTGGGTAGATAGGGGGCATTGGTGGTGGGAAGTTTGCACTGGTGAAGGGGGGTGTTCTTTTTTTATAACTGAAACCCAACTACAAACATGTTTGTAATCATGGTGCTTGAATAAAGATATTATTTTAAAAATTTTAAAAAAATGATCAGAAAATGGAAAAATTACTCAAAGAATGTGAACAGATGAAATAGAAGTCTTTTATAAGCTCAACAGAAACAATATAAGAATCATTGGAGTCTCAGAGACCCAGGAAGAAAATCCCCAGGAAGAATCAGAAATCGAGGATATCATTGAAGAGAAACTCCAAAGATAAGGACTGCATGCAACCAAATCCTGCATGCCAAAGAGTACCAGCTAAAAGAGATCTGAAGCAAAGCACTCAAGACACATACTAGTCACAATGATGAATCCCATAGATAGGGTTAGAATTCTGAAAGCAGCAAGATCAAAAAGAGAAATTACATTTAAAGGAGCATGCTTAAGATTTACAGCAGACCTGTCACAAGAAACACTCAAGGCCAGCAGGCAGTAGTGGGACATAGTGACAAAACTCAATTAAATGGATGCTTTGCCTAGAATACTGCACCCAGCCAGACTCACTTTCAGGTTTGAAGGATATATACATAGCTTCACATATAAACAACAGCTCAGAAACATTGCAGCCTCAAAACCAGCATTAAAAGCAAAATGGAAAGGTCTATTTTAAGACAAGATCGACCAACAGACACACCAAATTTCTACACAAAGATGGCATTAAATACCATGACAATTCTTTCTCTCAAGGTCGATATATTAAATGCATCAGCTAAGAGACACAGAGTTACTAAATGGATCAAAAAACGGAATCCAACCTTCTGCTGCCTACAAGAAACACACCTGAATAGTCAGAACAAACATAGATTCAAAATCAAAGGCTGGAGGAAAATCATCCAAGCAAACAACATTCTTTAAAAAGCTGGAGTGGGCATATTAATATCAAATGACACAAACTTTAGACTCAGAAAAGTTGTAAGATACAAAGACGAACATTTTGTACTAATCAAGGAGTATGTACAACAGGAAGAAATCATACTTCTAAACATATAGCACCCAATGAGGGGCCAGCAAAATATTTAATACAATTGTTTACAAGTCTGAAAGAAAATATCAATAGCAACAATAATGGTGGGAGACCACAATACTGCCCTGTCACTTTTTGATAGGTCAACCAGACTGAAACCCAACAAACATATACTAGCTTTGAAAAGAGAAATGGAAGAAAGTGGACTAGAAGATATATATGTATATCATATATATGCATATATGTGTATATATATGGCACTCCATCCACAGAGGCCTGATACACATTCTATTCCAATGCACAGGGTCATTTTTTCAAGAGAGACCATACATGCTGGCTTATAAAACACACCTCCATAAAATCAAGAGGATAGGAATCATGCAGACTACCTTTGCTAATCACAAGGCACTGAAATTAGACATGAACTACAAAGGGACACAGAAGAAAAACTTTAACACCTGGAAATTAAACAGCTTACTACTGAACAACCAGTGGGTAAGAGATAAAATCTAAGAGAAAATCAAACATTCCTGGAAACAAATGACAATGAAGACACAAATTATCAGAATTTATGGGACATAGCCAAAGCAGTACTGAGAGGAAAATTTACAGCTTTTCAAGCACACATCGGGAAAGAAGGAGCCTACATGAATAGTTAAATGACACGGGTTATAAAATTAGAAAATGATCAACAAAAGGAACCAGAATTAGGTAGGCAGAAGGAAATAACAAAGCTTAAAGCAGAAATCAATGAAGTGGAAATCCAAAAACCAATCTAAAGATCAATGGTTCTTTGAAAATAAAATAAACAAGATTGATAAACCACTGGCAATACTCACAATGAAAGAGATAGAGAAACTTGATAAACTGGATTAGATATGAAAAGAGGAGATCACAACAGATATTGCGAGATTCAAAGGGTAATCAGAGACTACTTTGAGAGACTCTATTCCATGAAACATGAGATCCTGGAAAAAATGGATAAATTTTTGGACTCTTAAAACCTTACATGATGTAGCATATCTAAATAGACCCATCACTATTGAAGAAGTTAAAATGGCAATAAGAAGTCTTCCCAAAAACAAAAGCACAGGCCCAGATGGGTTTACTAATTAATTCTTTCAAACTTTTAAAGAGAAACTACTACCAATACTTTTCAGGCTCTTTCATAAAATTGAAGAAACAATAACATTTCCAAATAATTTTTTGAAGCTGATATCACCTTGATACCAAAACTAGAGAGAGATGCTACCAAAAAAGAAAATTATAGACCAATATCCCTGATGAACACAGATGCAAAGATCCTCAACAAAATTCTGGCAAATAGGATCCAATGCATCATCAAGAAGGTCATTCACCATGACCAAGTAGGTTTCATCCTAGGAATGCAAGGATGGTCTACGTACCATATTTTCTGGTGTATAAGATGACTTTTTAACCCATGAAAAACTTGTTAAAAGTCGGAGATCATCTTATACACTGGTATACAGCATACTGAAACATACTCTAGCTTCTGGGACAAGTGATCCATCCCCTCTTACTGCCGCATCCCATCCAGCTGTCAGAAGTCATCAGACAGTTCTCTTCTTTTCCTGATTAATCTTTCAGGGAACACAGAGAAGTTAAGTCACCGAGCACTGCATCCCATCCAGCCTCCAGGTGTCATCGCAGGTATGTGGCTTTCAGTCATCTGCCCACAGAGGAGCTGATTTACTGAGCACCACATCTCATCCAGCCACCGGGTGTGCGGCTTTCTGATGCTCAGTCCTCTGTTCAGCTTTTATGGGACACAGAGGAGGCACTTTGTCTCCCTCTAACTGTTCTATTAATCACTGCACTCCAGCCAGCCACTCTTGGAGGAGCCACCTCTCCCTGCTCTCAATGTAGATCACAATTAAAAAATAACAGTCACTCACTACAAATGACAAATGTAAAATGATTGTCTAGCTCTATTAAACACATACTGTTAAACTTTGAGGGTTCTACTCTTTTTCTCTTACATTTTTTAATTTCCATTTGGTGTGCATTAAAAGAGAGGTAGTCTTATATGGCAAATATAACCCAAACCTTATATTTTAACAGGATAAGGAGTGGGTTGTCTTGTTTTCCCAGTCGTCTTATATGCGAGAAAATATGTTAAATTAATTAACAAAATACACCATATCAACAACAATAAAAATAAAAATCATATGATCATATCAATAGATGCAGAGAAAGCATTTGTTAAGGCTCAATACCTATTCTTGATAAAAAAAAAACCTCTTAGCAAGATGGGAATGGAAAGAACTATTTTCAATATAGTTAAGGCCATCTATCACAAGTCACTGGAAAATATTATTCTCAATGGAGATAAACTGAAAGCCTTTCTTTAAAATCTGGTACATGACAAGGCTGCCCTCTCTCACCACTCCTATTCAACATAGTACTGCCCTAGTGATTAGGCAAGAAAAAGATATCAAGGGCATCCAGATAGTAAAGAAAGAAGTCAAGCTCTCACTGTTTGCATATGACATGATACTATATTTAGAAAACCCTAAAGACTTTGCCAAAAATATTCTAGAAACAATTAGATTCATATAGAAAATTGGCCGGCTACAAAATTAACACGCAAAAATCAATGGCCTTATACACCAATAATGATAGAGAAGAAATGGATATTAAAAAATCTCATTCACATTAGTGCCACACAAACTCAAAGTCAATTTAACTAAAGATGTGAAGGACTTAATACAAAGAAAGCTACAAAAGCCTGCTTCAAGAAATAAGAGGGGACACAAGAAAATGGAGGCACATACACTGCTAATGGATTGACAGGGTTAACATCATTAAAATGGTAATACTCTCCAAAGCATTGTACAGATTTAATGCAATACTTCTAAAGATAGCCATGACATTCTTCAAAGAAGTGGATCGAATACTCCTGAAATTTATTTGGAACAATAAATACCCACAAATAGCTAAAGCAATCCTTGGGAAAAGGAAGATGGGAGGTATTACTTTCCCAAATTTTAAATTGTATTATAAAGCAATAGTTATTAAAACAGCATGGTATTGGAATAAAGACAGACCCTCAGATCAGTGGAATAGACTTGAGTTTTCAGAGAATGTTCCCAGACATACAATCAACTAATCTTTGATAAAGGGGCAAGAAATCCAAAATGCAAGGAAAGCCTCAACAAGTGGTATTGACACAACTGGTTAGCCACTTGCAAAAAAGCAAACTCAAACCCTTAGATAACACTATGCACAAAGTGAAATACAAATGAATTAAAGAACTTGATATTAGGCCTGAAACCATAACACGTAGGTAAAACACAAAACATTGAGACTAAAGGCATCTTCAAGGAGGAAACAGCACTCTCCAAACAAGTGGAAGCAGAGATAAACAGATGGGACTATTTTAAGCTGAGGTGTTTCTGTACCTCAAATGAAATAGTGCCTAGGATACAAAAGCCACCCACAGAATGGAAAACTATTCACCCAATACTCATCAGACAATATCGAAAATATACAAGTTACTGACAGAACTTAACAAAAAGAAAAATCTAACCCCATCAAAAAATGGGGAGAAGAAATGAACAGACACTTCCTCAAAGAAGAAAAACAAATGGCCAAAAGACACATGAAAAATTCTTCACATCACTAATTATCAGGGAGATGCAAATCAAAACAACAATGAGGTACCATCTCACACCATAGAGAATGGAATACATCACAAAGAACAAGAACAATCAATGGTAGTAGGGATGTGGAGAGAAAGGAACTCTTATTCACTGCTGATGATAATGCCATCTAGTCCAGCCTTTATGAAAACTGTTGGGTTACACCTTATTTTACCCAAAATAAAGAACATCCAAGTTTCTTTTCATAAGTTTCTCTAAACAAAATCACAAGAACATTGCCACAGATATATACAGTTTGAAAATAAGTTTGCTAAAACATTCTTACAATGAGCAATATTAATAATATTAATAACATAGTTAATATTAATAATACAAATTGTTATTTATATTATTAACTAATCCTAATATAATATGAAAGCACTCACCATTGTTGCAGTTTTCTTCTTGGGTCCAGGGTTCAAGTTAGTCCCTGTTCGGGTGCCAGTTGTATAACCACCCCACATGCCATATCTCCAAGTTCAAGTGAATGAGTCTGAATCAGTGTCCCACATGAAATAACCCAAACCAGGCTGAGGATGAAACAGGTGTAGTCTGGCATTGTTCTTCCTAGTACTGCCAGAACTACCATTTTTATTGAGTACAGAGATTACCCTTGTATGGAGAAGTAAACCCACCCAAGTTTACAAGTAAGACAACCTTTGTTTTGGGTTAAACCAAGTTATAAACAAACAGATACAAAGAAACTAAGAATAAACTTTGTTTTAGGTAAAATAAGGTGTAACCCAACAGAAAACAATATGGAGATTCCTCAAAAAAAATGAAAATTGAGCTCCCATATAATCCAGCTATACCACTCCCAGGATTATACCCTAGAAATAAAAAAAATACAATTCAAAAATCCCTTCCTCACACCTTGAGTCATTGCAGCACTATTTACTATAGCCAGACTCTGGAAACAACCAAGAATAACTAAAGAAACTATGGTACATATACACAATGGAATATTATGCTGCCGTTAGGAGATGAAGTCATGAAATTTTCCTATATGTGAGTGTACATGGAATCTATTATGCTGAGTGAAATAAGTCAGAGGGAGAGAGATAGACAAAGAATAATCTCACTCATCTATGGGTTTTAAGAAAAATTAAGGACTGGGGTTGGAGTGGTGGTAGTAAGTGGTAAGTAGTAAGGCATCTGCCTTGCCTGCACTAGTCTAGGACAGACAGTAGTTCGATCCCCCAGTGTTCCCAAGCCAGGAGTGATTTCTGAGCACATAGCCAGGAGTAACCCCTAAGCGTCACCAGGTGTGGCCCAAAAACCAAAAAAAAAGAAAAAAATTAAGGACATTATTGTAATAATGCCCAGAGACAATAGAGATGAGGGCCAGAACGATGGGCTCACAATATGAAGCTCACCACAAAGAGTAGTGAGTGTGGTTAGGGAAATAACTACACTAACAACTACCATGACAATCTTAATAAGTGAGAGAAGTAGAATGCCTGTCTTGAAGACAGGCAGGGGCTGGGAAGAGGGGTGGGTATTGGTGGTGGGAATGTTGCATTGGTGAAGGGAAATGTTCTGTTTATTACTGAAACCCAACTACAAACATGCTTGGTGCTTAAATAAAGATTTTATAAAAAACAAAAACAAACAGACTATAAAACCCAATTCTGCACTTTGACAGCAGTTATGTGTATAGTTCGCTTACATCAGTCCTAGATGCCAACCAGTTTCCCTTATATTTCCAACCTGGCTTTATATTGGCTATGAATAATTTTATGCACACATGTATGAACTCTCAGCACATTCACTATTCTTGTCCCATTTCTGCAAACAGTCCCTCCTTGGCCCTAGTGGTACAGATCAAATGAATAACTTTAGGGAAGAATCCTGTACAGGTCTTGAAAGTGAACTTGAAATCCTACAGTTCTGGGGACCAGAGTGTGGTCTGCAGGCTATAAGAACTGGTAAATGCTGAGGGGATCCTCATTTGATCATAGCGATGGGAAGAGATGAGATGCAGCTAGAATGGGGTCCAGAGCAAAGACCATTAATTATGAGGGCCTAGAACTGGGCTCTCTTGCCACACCACCAGGTCTCCCTCCTCTGTTGAATAAAAATGTATACAAGTTCTTTCAACTAGATGAACATCTATTTCTTGCTCTGTATGAGGAGTCATGAAGCTGCGTGTGCTACAGAGACTGGCTGTTGGAAGGTCTCAATGAATTTAATGGCCTATGTTAGTGTGTTTTTTAAAGTTGCTAGAGTATCGCTGTGCAGTTATTATACTGGCTTTTCTTGTTTATTTGGTTTGTTTTCCACTGTACTATGTACTACATCAAAAAGGCAAAATAGCTTCCTGCCGTGCACAAGCAATTATGTTATCATTAAACCACAACAAAAAAGAATTAAATAAAAGCATATATGGAGCCCCAAAATGACAAAGAAAGCAAAGGTTATTCTATATTTGTTGGTTTTATATTCCCTCATCCCACTGCCTGATTCCTCCAGCACCAGAATAATTTTTTTTTAAGCCTCGAATGTGTGGACATGTGCTCATTTGCATGGCTGATCTGGGCACCCAGATTAATGACTGGTGAGGGACATTAGTCTTCGGCTGTAGGACAGGGTAACTACTGCATTAAGCAGCAAGACGACTGATATCTCAGTGGTTCAGCCGGCAGAGAATAAGCAGTGTACCTTTGTAGGAAAAGCAGACGGCTGAACGAGCGGGCTATGCCAGGGAATGAATTACAACGCGAGCTTCTGCATCCATAAAAACGAGGCGGCTCTGGGGTCAGGCTGGCGGGTGATGTGTCACCGAGGCAGGTTAAACTGATTCGACCCTCCAGCGCGCTGATTTGAAACTGACAAAAGGGGCTGGGTCGTGGCTCTGGGCTCAGAATGATCTTACTATTTATTGTCTCTGGCCATCTCGAAAAGGAAAGGTCTCTGGATTTCTCTTAAGGATCTTTGCTTTCTTTTTTCTTTTTTGTTCTCTTCCTTCCTTCCTTCCTTCCTTCCTTCCTTCCTTCCTTCCTTCCTTCCTTCCTTCCTTCCTTCCTTCCTTCCTTCCTTCCTTCCTTTCTTCCTTCTTCCTTCCTTCCTTCCTCCTTCCTTTACTCCCTCCTTCCTTCCTCCCTTTCTTTCCCTCCCTCCTTCCTTCCTCCTTCCTTTCTTCCCTCCTCCTTCCTTCCTTCCCTCCCTCCTTCCTTCCTCCCTTTCTTCCTTCCTTCCTTCCTTCATCCCTTCCTTCCTCCTTCTCCCTGTCATCCCATCCTTCCTTCCTTCTTTCCTCCCTCCTTCCATCCCTCCCTTTCTTCCTCCCTCCTTCCCTCCCTCCTTTCCTTCCTTCCTTCCTTCCTTCCTTCCTTCCTTCCTTCCTTCCTTCCTTCCTTCCTTCCTTCCTTCCTTCCTTCCTTCCTTCCTTCCTTCCTTCTTTTTTTCTTTCTACTGTCATTCCTTCTTGTATATGAGCTCAAATTAATTTTTATACTTGGAGTAGGATTTTAGTATGTTTGGGGCAAAATCCCCATATCTTTAGCTCCTTTTTAGTATCTGCTAAGTAGAACAAATTGTGCTATTTCTGGGTGTTTTTTTTTTTTTTCTTTCTTTTTTTTTTGCTTTTCAAAAGCAATTACTTCCCTGTCATTTCATGACAGTCGGGCAGAAGAGTCTGCCTTGATTACCCATCCTTCCACTCCTCCCCTCCCCCTGTGAGTCCTCCTCAGGCTTCTGCACTGCTTGGGAAGGATTCAATTAAATGAAGTGTCAATGGTGCTTCAGTGGTTTCAGGTCAGAGGCATCAGTAAAAAGCTGCAGCTCTGTGGTGCCCTCGTGTATGTAAATGTATATATTTATACCGGGGACGTCAACTTTCAGGACTCTCCCCCTCTGCTCTTCTCTGATCAAAGATGATTGCCGAGGCAATTACTGCAAAAGGAAAGAAAATCAGGGCCTCCCTTCATTTCGGTTGCTGTCGTAGTTTAATTGCTTGGAATAATGGAGGAGCAGTCCCTTTGCTTTGCACACGGCCACACGTAGACACACACAAACTTCCATGCATGGCTGTGTTAAGACCCAAACACCCAGGAAGGCAGCATAGGAAAACATTCTTTCACCTCTTTCGTCTTTATGTTGGTACAAGTCCATGGAGCTGCATGAGACACAAAGAAAAACATAGTGCACTGGCTAGTTCCATGACAACAATGCAAAACAAAGCAATGTCTGCAAAAAAAAAACAAAAACAAAAAAAAATCATTTTTTTTCATTTCCTTTAAAGAAAAATTCTATCCACTTATACAAAGATATGGTTTTATTTTTTAAATAAAGAGAATGAAAAGTCACAGCCACTAAATTCACACAATCTTCAAATTGCCTTTGTTGTTTATAAAAATCAAAAATAAAATTCATCTGGACACAGACACAGAAATCTCTGATCTCAGTACAACACTTTATCAGCTAAAATCCATCTGCGATACCTTTTGTTATATGTCAGCAGTTAGGACATGTTGAGTATTCTGTGCTATTCACTGTGTTCTAGGCTATTCTATTTTTGTTGTTGTTGTTCTCATATGACATGAAGAGCAATTCCAACTTGCATCAACACATATATAAAGTGACATTCAGATGCAGAGAATTCAAGCTCTCTCCCTAATTAGCTTTGCTAAGACCAGGCACCAGAAGTGGCCATGGCTTCAGGCTGAAATGAACCCTAGTTTACACACACACACACACACACACACACACACACACACACACACACACACACACACACACAGGTTCTGCAGCATCTATGGGGGCAGATTTAGACTTTCAGGCGCCCGAGTGTTGTCAGATTTTAAATACTATTATTTGCCTTAATTGGTTTCCCCTTTGATGGCAAAAGAGTAAAGACAGAAAAGAAATACC
Source organism: Suncus etruscus (assembly GCF_024139225.1). Classification (NCBI taxonomy): domain Eukaryota; kingdom Metazoa; phylum Chordata; class Mammalia; order Eulipotyphla; family Soricidae; genus Suncus; species Suncus etruscus. The sequence continues at coordinate 66,159,825 of NC_064861.1, read as the reverse complement.
CTCATGAACCCTGTCATCTATACAAAGATACACAGACACTTAGCTTTGTGTTACAATCACTAGAAAATTTCTTTTTCTTTTGGTGGATTAGATAGTTAAAGCTGTGTAAGGGAAGCACGTGCCTATCTCTTCTAAGAAAGCTAAGGGATAAAAAAACACTTTTCAGAAAAGATATATAAATACTTTTTCTATTATTGACCAGAGGTTTTTAAATAATTGTTTCTGGGTCATACCTGGTTCTATGCTTAGGGGTCTCTCCCAGTGGTACCATGTGATGTCAGGGTTAGAATCTGGGTCTTCTTTGGCCTATGCTCCAATTCGTAGAGTTATCTCAATAGTTTTCTTATTGCTTTTATTGTTGAAATGAACATTTTCTTCCTGAGACTTCAAAAAATAGTAGAATACCAAATGCCAACTAAAATAGTCTCAAAGTGGAGAAAAATGGTTTGGTGATCGTTTTACAATGTAGAAGAGTCCCAGTAATTTGTCCTCAAATGTTACAATTGAACCTCCAATAATGTCACTGATGCTTTTGTTTGTTTTCCTTGCTCTGGTGCAGAACCTGATACTGTGGATTTTGCATTCTGATTTGCAATCTGATTTCCTTTTTTTTTTTTTTTTTGGTTTTTCAGGCCACACCCATTTAATGCGCAGGGGTTATTCCTGGTTAAGCACTCAGAAATTGCCCCTGGCTTGGGGGGACCATATGGGACGCCGGGGGATTGAACCGAGGTCGTGATCTTTCCTTGGCTAGTGTTTGCAAGGCAGACACCTTACCTCTAGCGCCACCTCGCCGGCCCCCTGATTTCCTTTTCTAAGGGCCCTTATGATGTCTTTACAATCATAGTCTAACTCCAGCTGCACTGATATCTGAGCTGGGCCTCTATCCAGTCCAAAATATTTAGAGTAATGGGGTAGACAGAAACAAAAACTAATCACTGCACAATTAGATCAAGGCCGTGGAACAGCTTACAAAGAGTACAGAGTCTATGGGAGAGGAGGAGAAGAAACAAAATGGGATCCTGCTTTGGTAGTGATTCCTAGGTCAGTATCAGTCAGTAGAGCTGCTGGGTACAACCTGCAGTCAATGTTACCTTGCATTTGAAATTAATTTTTCAAGTTATTTGATCTTTGTGACCCTAATTTAATGAGAGTTCCAAGGCCCTCCTTCAGAGTCCTTTAAATTCCTGAGCAGGAGTGGCTTGCTGTTTAGCTCCTATTGTTCGTTTGATGTTAGTGGAATTGAAGTTGCTTCAGCCTGTCCCTTCCTTCTGGTCTGTACCAATTTAAGGGGGATGGACACTTGACACTACTTGGCAAGCAGTGGACACTGCTTTGTATAAACTACTCAGATGTGTGTATGTGTAAACACTTGCATTTGGAGAAGAGAACATAAGCATATCATGTTACCATATTCTTGATTTTCTGAAACTCCCTACTTTTTTTTTTTTTTGCAGCCTCTTCCTTCAGAATCCTTCCTGCTACTCAGCTCAACTTCAAGAGGAAAACAATAGAATTTTCTGCCTCTTCTGCTGCTCTAACTTCAGCATATCCAATGTGCATATCCACCAACCTTTAAAACTGCATTCACAGACATGTAAGTACTCACACCCACCCACAAACACACACATACATGTATATACACATATTGCATGCTTGCACACAAAGGTGCTTTGGAGAATCTTTGAAATTTTAGTATTTTCCTACTTCCTTCTTTGTCTTTGCACAGACTGATTTCCTAATGCTAAGGATTATTGAATATCTCCTTATCAACTCTCCAACAAAGTAGGATCATTCCATAAGTAGTTAGTATAGGCCAACTGTGTCTGGTTCTGTTTTGTGAGCACTGGGACACAGCAAGAAACAAAGGGTCCTTAATGCCACAGGTCAGCATTTATTTTAAAACTATTTCCTCCTCTGTTCTCCAGCAAGTTTGTCGAATGAGAATTCTCAAATTAACTTTCTTCTGTTTCTTTATCTCTTTAGTCCACTGCACCAATCCTGTGCTCTAGTCTAGAGTCGTTTCCATCAATGCTACCAAAGTTTTCTTGCTGTTGGAACCTTGAAAACGATATTTTAAAGCTCACACTTAATGCGAGTTTCATCATTAACTTGCAAGCACTTTATATTCTTTTATTAATCCTCACAAAACTCAATGAGGTAAATAACATAATTTTCATTTTATGGATGAAAAACCAGAAGCTTAACATGTTGATACTAGTGCCAGTGCTGTAATTTGTGTTAATGCAGTTACATTTTCTTGTCTAATACCTGGCCTTGATCTTATTAAAATCCTACCCTGCCTCTAACAAATGCTGAACCATATGCTCTCTCGCTCACCTTTGAGGTTCCATATTATTGTGTTTCAACTCTGATTAGATTAAGTTAATTTACTATTTGTAGTCAAGATATTTTCTCACTATCAGGTTGTAAACTTAAAGGAAAAGAGTAGGGATATATTCATCTATAAACCCACTGGGTTGTTTGCAAACATCTTTGTTCACAAACAACTTGGAATTAATTGGAATTAAATGCACATAATACTTAGCTTATAGAAGAAGGCTTATATCAAAATAGTTGGAGGCCATGTATTATATATCAACTAGAAAATTCAGAATGCTTTCCTGGCTTGAGCCAGTATTTTGAAAGAAATTGAATATTATTAACAACAATTGTGTGAATCAGTATGGCTCAGGTTATTTGAGGCAAACCCACACCATAATAGGAATGAAATAATTTTGCGGAGGTTAAAAATTAAAGATAGGGGCCGGAGAGATAGCATCGAGGTAAGGCATTTGCCTTTCATGCAGAAGGACAGTGGTTCCAATCCCAGCATCCCATATGGTCCCCTCTGCCTGCCAGGGGTGATTTCTGAGCAAAGAGCCAGGAGTAAATCCTGAGCACTGCCAGGTATGACTCAAAAACCAAAAAAAAAAAAAAAATTAAAGATAAAAACTAAATCAATTTCAGAACCATAGGAATATACTTATAGCTATTATTATAAGCTATTAGTGTATAGATACAACTTACACAACTGCAAATTTCAGAATAGACATGCAGCTAACAAAGGGACTCATTTCAAGGAATAAGGGACTATGACTAATGGAGCCAAAGACATGTTCATTTGTGTATGTATCCATCTTTCTTCTTTTAGTGTCATGATAGTAAAGTATAGCAAATGTTGTCTCAAAGAAGGGTTGCCAAAAACTCACAAAAAATTTTACTCTAGGTAAGGGCTAGTAGGAAGTATGGGTATCTGGTCTTGATCTTGTGGTCAACTTAAAGTTTATTTCTCCTTTATATCTTATTTTTGAGAGTTATAGATATATCCATAAGATTAGATAAATACCAATGCCTAATACAGGTGAAAGTGTGAGAAGATTAGAACAACAGCAGCAACAACAACAATAACAACAAAAGACAGGGTTGACTCTGAAATAAAAGAGTGTTAAAAGAAAGTGGTGGATTCTGGACAGCAGAACTCAATACGGAATGCAGTTCATTTTTGCTGAGGTTGTTACTCATAAAAAATAGCTTTGGCTCATTGATTTTCATTGGTCATTGAGTCACCAATTTTCTGGTTGGTGCTTTGACTCCTTTAAAAAATTTCTTTATTCAGCTGCTTGAACATCTGTAATTTTATGTTATGTGTTGCACTAATCAAATGCCAGATCAATGTTTTCCTTGAAAGATGTGGCTTTAAAAGTTTCTGTGTTCAGTTGAATACAGTCACAGAATCATGTCACATTCGCAACAATAAAGATGATGACCTCTATAAAATGTACTCAAGTTTTTCAAAAAACAGTTTCAGGGGCTCTTACCTCTGTGTTCTGGACATCTTCCATTTGCCTCTCTAGTCAATCCTGAATTCTTCTCCACTCCTCCTCTCTGTGCTGTGGAGTCTGACCTTTGGGAGTACCAACTGTCCCTGTACCTCTGGCTTCCAGTTAATTCAGTTATAGGGGATCAATGAGAGGCAAGGGATCCTTTTCCTCTCTGTACATCATGAGAGCCCTGTTGTATTCTTTGACTGAAAGTCACAACTCCTTCAAAGGAGTTTTCCCATTACACTTTCATATATAGAGTTGGCAATAGTCCCCTGTGCTGTTGTCAGCTTCAGGATATTAAACTGTTCCTTACTCTCTTTTATATTCCTATACTATATATATATACATATATATACATATATATGTATATATATATATTCCTGAACCTATACAGCTTTAGTAAGCTGTCTTTGAATTCTGAGTATGAACAGCAGTTTATTGTTAGGATCCTGGCTGATCAACTCAGGAATTTACCCAAACGTAATTCTTACTACTTAATCCATTTATTTCAATTAGAATAAAACAATCAGTTAATACCTAATCCAAGTCATAACCCAACTCTTTCTTCCTGAAGTGTCTTTATAATTCTCTCTTCCTATCCATGCTTATCAATATTGCATGTCCTAATTCAGAAGTACTTGCTTCTTTTTCAAATTTTTTATTGAGGCCATGGTAAGGTACAAGTCTTTCTCAGTTGTATTTCAGGCATTTAATGACAGTTAATTAGGAACAAAAAATTGCTTCATAAAACTAAATCCCAAATTATCAATCTTTCCTTATAGGCACCTATAAAGTTACTTGCTTTTTTGATGATTATTTGTATTTGTCCTTCATATTGAGATGATAAACTCATAGAATGTCAAAGACTTTGCCTTTCACTTTTATGTTAAAGTTCAATACAGAGTTTTCATATCAACTATGCATCAACCTCTATTCTTGGCTTCATGGACAAAGCAAAGAATCCAGCAGACAAAAACCTTTTCTTCTAGGAGTTTACACAGTCTAAATGAAGTGAAAAGTCTACCACTAATTTTTTTTAGTGTTCTGGAAAATGGCATGGGCTAATGAGAGAAAACAAGTCCAGGAATAATAGAAAAATTTTGATGGGTAAGTGCTTAACATTTTATGTATGTGGTTAAGGGAGGGATGTTTCTGAGAATCTGGCTAAATGTGTGATCACTGTGTAGCTGGAGGAGGAGCATTCAAGCCACAAGAAATAGCCCATGCAATGATCCTGTGACAGGATCGCAGAATTCTGTGATCAGAAAATCAAGTTACCAGAGTGGGAGAATGATAGAAACATTAGTACAACATGTCATTAGGGAGACTTTCATTCTTATTCACATATTCATTTTCAACTAGTTAAAATCATTTTATAAGATGGAGGAACGTGATTTGAAAGAATGGTCAGGAAAAAATAGGATAAGGCAAATCAAGGTGCTGCCAAAATCAAATAAGGAATCAAAGATGCATAGTATAAACAATCACTGAACATGACTCCTTCTTCTATTCCCATTTTAAAACTATTTTCTTCCAGTACCTGTCCCTGTTCTGTACATCTCCTTTTTCTACTAGTGATAAAATTGAGAACACAGTAATGCATGAATTATCAAAAGACTCCTCATGGTTTTCAAAGATATAACTCTAAATATTCTAACCAAAGTAGAATGTGCAAAAGACGCATGCTAGTATGGACATGACATAACTAGACAATTGGCAGCAAAAAATTCCTGATTGAAATAACAGGAATTACAAGGCCAAAACATAGGAGCATACATGGGATTTTAAAGGAATAGTGAGGAAGTTGGTGTGATAAGTAGTAGAAATTGGGTTCAGAGAAGTGTCCAGGTACTATATCATGTTGGTCATATAAAATCAGGAAGGTCATTTAAAGATTTATATTTTATTGGCTATTGAATGGAAGAATACAAAAGCAAAAGTGGAAACAATATCTATTAGAAAGGTCTTACTGTGTCCATGTGATAAAAGATGGTGGCCTAAACTATGATGTTAGCAGTAGAATTGATAGAAGAGTTCTACAATTTGTAGAGAAAGCAAATTGTTGATAAATTAGTTGTAGTTATGAAAGAGAGGGAGCAAGTGTAAGAGTTTTTGACCCTAGCCATTGAAGAATCTCATTTATTTATTTGCTTATTTATTTATTTATTTTCAACACCTGGCAGTGGTCAGGGGTTATTTCTGACTCTGTACTCAGAAATTACTCATAACAGGCACCGAGACCATATGGGATGCCAAGGATTGAACCTGGGTCAACTACATGCAAGGCAAATGCCATACCTGCTACACTATCACTCTGGCCTCAAAAATCTCATTTATTAAGACAGGGAATACTTAACCACACATATTATTTAACAATAATTTGCATCTTTTATAACTCAGTGGTTCTTAACTGGCTAGTGGTTTTGCCCTCCACGGGATATTTAGCAATGTTAGCGACAAATTTTGGATATCACAACAGAAAAGTGTGATCTTAGTCTGCTTGGGTTACTATTTTTCTTTTAAATAAATTCTTTAATTAAACACCACGAGATATGCAGTTACAAAGTTGCTTCTGAGTGAGTTTCAGTCATATAATGTCCAACCCACCCATCCCTTCACTAGTGCATATTTCCCACCACCAATATTCCAGTTTCCCTCCCACTCTCCTCCCTGTCTGCCTATGGCAGACATTCTCTCTCTCTCTTTCTTTCTCTCTCTTTCCTTCTCTTCCTGTCTCTTAGAAACTGTGGTTTGCAACGATATAACTGAAGGAGTATCATTTTTTTAAGCATCTTATCTCCCTTCAGCACCCAGTTCTTGTTTAGAGTAGTCAATTATCATTTTGTCATAGTAGTCTCTTCTCTGCCCTGCTATTTATGGAAAGCTTCCTACCATGGACTTTTTTGGCCCTCGTCCCTATTGTCTTTGGGTACTATTACTATACTATCTTTTTATTATATCCCACAAATGTGTGTGAATATTCTATATTTATCCCTCTCCTCCATTTGCTCAGCATAATGTACTTCATTTCCATTATGTATAAGCAAATTTCATTTCTTTATATTTTATAACACTTTCCATTGTGTATTCCATTTTGTAGATGTATCAAAGTTTCTTTAGCCACTCATCTATTCTTGAGCACTTGTATTATTTCCAGATTCTGGCTTTTGTGAATAGTGCTTCAATGAGTATAAGAGTGCAGAGGGCTTGTTTTCATTGTTTTGGGGCCCTAGGATATATTCCCAGAAGTGGTATTGCTGGGTCAAATGGGAGCTCAATTTCTAGGTTTTGTTTTGTTTTGTTTTGTTTTGTTTTGTTTTAGGAATGTCCATATTGGTTTCCAAAAAGGCTGGAGGAGTTGGCATTCCCAGCAGCAGTAAATGAGAGTCCCTTTTCCCCACACCACAACAGCACGGTTGTTCTTTTTCTTTCTGATGTATGCCAGTCTCTTATTTGCATCTTCTTGATGATTAATGATGTGGAACATTTTTTCATGTGCCTTTTGGCCATTTGTATTTCTTCTTTGAGGAAGTTTTTGCTACTATAAAATGCCAAAGACAAGTTGCCAAAACAACAAACATTTATTTCTCATAAGTTTAGAAATTGGGAAGTTCAAGATCAAGATATGAGCAGATTGTCTATGAAGATCTTTTCTGTCTTGCAATATACTATGCTGCGTGTCCACATGACTTACCTCAGGAGAAAGTAGTTGGAGAGGGGTTATATCTCTCTATCTCTCTCTCTTCCTCTTCGTGTAAGAATGTTCATTTTATTATGCCAGGCTCACCTTTATGGCCTAATCTAAACTTAGTGACCTACTAACATCCATCTTTTCAATCAATTTAGCATCCAGAGGCTAGAACTTAAGCAGATGAATTTGTCAAAAACACAATTAACTCATAACAGGTGTTTTACTATCATCTAATACAGGAGTCCTCAAACTTTTTAAACAGGGGGCCAGTTCAATGTCCCTCAGACCACTGGAAAACCAGATTATTGTTTAAAATATATAAACTACACACACTCTACATATCTTATTTTGAAGTAAAAAGCAAAATGGGAACAAATACAATATTTAAAATGATGAACAAGTAAAGTTAAATCAACAAACTTACCAGTATTTCAATGGGAACTATGGGCATGCTTTTGATGGGCTGTAGTTTGAGGACTGCTGCCCAAGACTGAGAGGAGGAGTCGATAGACATAGAAAAGGAGGGGAGTCAAGAGTGCTGTACATATCCCACAAGTGCTCACTGCAGGCCTGGATAAGTCAATTACTAAGTAGGACAGGCAGCAGTAGCAAAAACACCTTGTGGTTTCTTAGTGGGCCACATGTGGTCCACAAGCTGTAGAACTATAGAGGCCAACGATGCTTCTAAATATTCTAAAATACATTTGCACAATAAAGAATTATCCAGATTAGAAAGCTATCTCTAAGGTATTTTCAGAATGGGTAGAAGCAGATCCCCTTTCTGCCTGAAGCCATTGAAGCCCACAAACACAGGAACACCTTCTGACAAAAACAGCCTAGCTCCACAATTGCCAAGTCACCATAGTTGCATAGTATTTATCCTGGATCAAGTGGCCACAAAATTTCCTAGTAGAATCAGCCCAGTATTATCACAGGAAATCTGATGGGAAAGCTGCATAGAAATTCACCAAGCTCAGTGACCCTAATTAGGAACACATAAGGCTCAACTAGTACCAACCACAGCCTAGAAAATCCTGACACTGATTTTTAACATCATGGACAGAACCATTATTTCAAATTAAGTCTTGTTGATCTAAGTTTTGATAATTCCATTTACTTTGTGTTATACAAACAATATAAAGTAAATTTGTTTCTGCAAGGGGGCAGACTATGATGGTGGGTAAGAAATTGGGGCCACTTATGAAGGGAAAGTCACATTAGTGGTGGGATTGGTGTTTGAAAATTTGCTGCCTAAAACAACAGTATTATGAACAACTTGGTAAATCATTATGTTATAATAAAAGATTTAAGAAAGAATAATTAAGACTATATGTCCACAATGCCACTGTTGAGAAATATGATCTGATTAAAGATGTCTTTTTATAATTTTTAAACCTATGACTAATATAATACTTACATAAATTATAGCCATTAAGAGAAGTCAACAAAAGATTCAAGATTAGCATGACTTGTCAACAACAGTATTTTTATCTCAGAAATAAAAATAGCTTAATATTTAAATTTCTTGAGAAAAATGAACCAATAAATTTATGTCCAGAAAATCTGGGAAGGCATATACAAATTGTTTTAAGTTTGTAAGATTTTAGAGAAATCTCTGTCATGACCCTTGTCTAAGGACTCTACTAGAGATCAAATTCTAGATCACTAACATGGCCCTAGAGATAGACCATAGACACTGAGAACTAAATGTATTTATTGTATAACTAAGACTAAGTAGGGATTAAAAAGAATTCATGTGATCTGAAAATATATGTATATATTACAAACTACTAAAATTATACCTGGAAAGGTAGTACAGTAAATATGGTGCTTGCCTAGCACATGACTGGTTTTGATCCCTAAGGAGGCCAGAAGTGATCTCTGAGTGAGATTCAGTAGTAAGCCCTGAGCACTTCCGGTATGGCCCACAAACAAATAAAAAACAAAACTCAAACCTTCTAAAACAAACAAAAATACCTCAAAACCAACCAAATAAAAATCAAGTACTGTAAGAACTGAGAGAAATAGAAACAGGTGTAAAAATATTTAACTGCTTATAAAAATTAAAATGATAGTGATAGCATTAGGATCATTTTGAAATATAAGACAAGGTAATAATACATAAAAATAATTATGGAATACTATAATTCTATCATCCCAGGGGTCCTTAAATTAAGAACTATTATAGAACATATAAATTAACCATAGTCTTTGAATGGCATCTTATTGATGACATCAACATGAAATTATGGACCTTTTTATATTTCTCTAAATAAAAAATAAAGATTATTTTATATGAAAATATAAAAAATAAACAAATATATTAGAGGCAGATATAAAATGCTATATTTTATATAATTATATACATATATATATAGTGTATACATATATTCTTAGTTCAATCCAGTGAAAAGAACCAAAAATAATGACCATCACTGTAGCATCAAAAATCCTCAGTACTCAGAATATGATCTTAAAATACTATTCTACATTAAAAAAATATCTAGGGTTTCTGAGAGAAAATGGTTAATTCCAGTTATGTCAGAAGAAAACTAAAAGATGAGCTGGAATATCATACTGCATAGCACAAAAGATGAGTAGGGGCTTTTCAGAACCTTTAGAAGCCAACTCAAGACTTTTATTTTATAGGCAAAGAGTATATTTTCAGTTTCAGTCATTTTAATCATCATAATTAAAATTCATAAGATATGCTTAAGTCTATGAATTAATAATTATATGTATTAAAACACTCAATTGGTCATTTTCTGAGCACAACAAGAAACTAATTATCTTAATAACAAGGTAAATAAGCAGAAAGATTAAAACATTTATTTTGCCCTTATGAATTATTTTGTCTAATATGAATTGTCCCACTAGGTGGCCAAATTATAGATATGGAGAAACACTTCTTAATCAAATCATTGGAATTTTAATACTTAGCAATGTTCAGTTTCAGTGGCTTAGTGGAAGCATGAAAAATTAATTTATATAAATAAAATGTTCACATTTTTATTCTTTGATTTTTGGTTATGGGTCACATCCAGCTGTGCTCCAACCATTTTCCTGGCTCTGTGTTCAGGCATCACTCCTGGCACTGCTATGGGGTGAAGGGGAATGGACTTTGTGCAAGGCAAGTCTATCAGCTTTACTACTTCTCTGGTCTTGTTAACATTTTTAAAAAAACAGCTATTATACATCAACTGATAGTAAGAGTTGTCCAAGAGTTTAAAATTCCGAGGGATAAACCTCTGGTCCTATTGCCAAATTATAGAAAATACACAGGAAAGAGAAACATGTTCTTTATTGGTTCAATTTTTCTTTTATTTGTCTTACACTTCAGGTATATTGTTTAAAAAGACCTTTGAGGACTAACTTAAACTTCCCATCATCTGCAACAATACTTCCAAGGAAAACTGGTTTTAAAATGATTTAAAAATGAAATTTGAGATACAGTATCATCTTAGCAAACAAGAAATTTCCCATGTACAATCTGTGTTTCTGTGTATAGCTCGATGCAAACACGCATTCTGAAGGAACTGGATGGGAAAAAAAAAGGTGTAAATCTTTTATAGACACATTCATGGTTCATAAAGGTGCATGTGAAATATGTTGCTTTCTAAATCATTCATGTTAGGCAGGATCTAAATGCTGCAGTGGTTGTTTCTCCCTCTCCCGCCTGGGCCCTCGTGGTTGGAGGAGCACATATGCAGTAATCACACTATTCTGCCAGTGAAGATGGATTTCAGTCTGTGTTTTGTTTCACTATGGCAGCATCTTGTTTCAATAAAGGCTGGCTCTCAGTCTTCTCTTGGCTTTTATTTCAAGCTGAGGACGCATGCTTACATGCTGCCTGTCTCTTTGCGTTTAGCTTGGAGTGTTCACAGCCCCTCCCCCAGCCACCCTTCTACTGTTTCTGCCACGACTTTTATTCAATTCAACACTTGAGGGGACTGCAGATGAAATGCCTCTGAATCTAAATTGCCAGCAATGGAAATAACAACCCATTTTCTGGCCTTCCTTTCCTCCACCTACACTCTTTAAGGCTAAGTCTAGGAACATACAGCGGTTCTATCGCTGTCTCTTGGGTTTAGTGGTAGCGTAGATTTTCTAGCCTGGGGGTGGGGAATACTTCAAATGGAAATTTATTAGAAAAAATATTTGGTAAGGTAAAGAAAAAACTGGATATGCCTAAGTATATAATGTATATGTACAAATGCAGTAGCAAAATATGTGAGGTAGAACCAAGAAACCAGAATTTATACACCTTGCAGTATAGCTGTCACCTTGTAAGATTATACATGAACTCCACCAGCACTAATCATTGCTAAAGCATTTCTGAAATTTCTCTCACAGAATGGCTTTCAGTGTCAGCAGACAAGATAGATGAGAAAACAAGCCTCTTTACACCTCGTTTTAAAAAAAAAAAATCCTAGATGGTATTACTCAGCTTAATCACTCACCCTATTATAAGATTTCTCTATGAGTGAATTTTACCAGTTTGAAAAACACCAAATCTTCCTTCAAAGAGGAAAAAAAATTAACATTGACAAGCTTCACACATATGATGCAGGTTTAGTGCAGATTCCCATGAAAACCCTACCGTGCCAGTGGATAGGAGCCACAGTAAATAGTAACAGTCTCATTTAGATTAAGAAAACTGGCTTGGGCCAGAGAGATAGCATAGGGTAGAGCTTTTGCCTTGCATGCAGAAAGACGGTGGTTTGAATCCTGGCATCCCATATGGTCCCCTGAGCCTGCCAGGAGCAATTTCTGAATGTAGAGCCAGGAGTAACCCCTGAGCGCTGCCGGGTGTGACCCAAAACCAAACACCCCCCCCCAAATGGCTTTATTAGACTCTTGTATGTGGTCACACAGCCTTAGATAAGGGAATTTAACTACTTTTATGATAAGCCAAGTAGGTAAAAATGTTAGTTGTCTCCTAAGAGTCACAGGAACAGATTGATTTTTCTGCGAAGTATTTCAGGATGAGTAGGAGAATCCCAGGTACTCTGGCTACTAAGGCTTCAGAAGTGGCTACCTTCAAATGCCTCTGAATCTAAATTGCCATCAATGGAAATAATAACCAATTTTTTTGGCTTTCCTTTCCTCCACCCAAACTTTATAAAGTTAAGTCTGGGAGCATACAGCTGTTCTGGTGATATTAGAATAGAGGTGAAGAATAGAAGATCAACCGATCTTCCCAGATATACCATATTTTCCGGTGTATAAGACGACTGGGTGTATAAGACAACCCCCTAATTTTGCAGTTAAAATATAGGTTTAGACCTATATTCGCTGTAACAGACAGAACGTTCCTGTGCTGCAACTGTATGTACCACAGTGAGCCAATCACAACAAGCAAAGGTCCAAAGGTTATATTGTAATAGACTTCCTCTCTGACTCTGGCCAATCTGAGCAGGCTTTTTACAGTGTAGATTTGGGTACAGAACATTGTCTAATTTGCATGCATCAAAAGCCTGCTTGGATTGGCTGAGTTAGAGAGGCAGTCCGAGCAGCCTTGCAGTGGTTGGTGCAGGAAGGAGTTGGAAAATTCGTTTTGTGGCAATACTCAGACAATTTTCGTTTAGCGGCATATTGAAACATTTTTCGGGATATACTTGGCGTATAAGACGACCCTGATTTTCGGTTGACTTTTTTTTGTTTCAAAAGTCGTCTTATATGCTGGAAAATACGGTAAGAAAGTTGTTTCCTTCAGGGATTCAAATATAGATATCTGGGCCTCACCCTCTTACACACACACACCTTCAAAAGGGTCCATCCAGAAAAATGTGGCTTCCGTTCTACTTATGTCTATAGACTGATATCAGTTATCAGACTCTCCATATAGGGAGTCACTTTTATTTGTCAGTATAAGAACTGATATTTCAGAAGAAGTGAATAAAAAAAAAAGAATTGATATTTCATGTCACACTACAAAGAATAATTTTTTGTGGAAAGTGCATATAGTAGAATTTAATGAAATTAATTTATTTAGGTTTGGGGGACACACAGTGGTGCTTTGAAGTCTACTGACTATTTTCTCAAGGATACTCCCAGCAGAGCTCAGGGGACCATGTGATGCTGGAGAGGAAACAGTTCTCTCATATAAAAAGGATGCACTCAGCTCTTTCTCCAGTCAATATAGTGGTATTGTAAAGTCTTTGTGCAAGCAGACTATTAAGTCAGTATCATTTAGAATTAATTTTTTGTTCCAATTAAATTATTGATTTTGTTTTTCCTTATCATAAATTTGTTTATGATATTTAATACACGTTCTTCTGAGGGGAAGGACTTAGAGTAGTTCCTTTTTCTTCACCCTCTTCCCATCTTTCTTAATGACTTGGCATTGACTTTTGGCAACTCCATTAGTCCAAGTTCAAATTCAAGACTTAAATTTGGCGAAGACCCTTGTACTATACATTGGGGAGCTATCACAGCATTGGTCAAAGAGGTAGTGAGATTTATTTTCTAGTACAGAAATTGTCTCCTCTCCTCCATAGTCCAGGAATGATCATCAGTCACTCTCCTTTAGTCTTATGTTTGGCTGTGGAGAATCCCAAACCTCATCCTTGGTTTCAGAAATATGTTTTGCTCCTGCTTCGTATCCTCTTTCCACAAGAAACAGCTTTCAGTCTCAGTCACTGTTTCTATACTCAGAGCTCTCCCTATCCATGTATTATCCTTCTTACTAATTTGAGTTCTAATTTTATTTCTTGGCCACAGGGGTTAGTTAACTCATTATTAATAAAAACACACATCTTCAGTTCTCTTCTATTTAACTGTTGGTTTTGGATTGAGTGGGGGTGTTTGCATTCAAATATGAACCCACGGAGACATATTGATGAAGTTTTCCCCATTGAACGCACTTTCAGAGGTTTTATTCAGGTGTCTCAAATATCTCTATAAGTATTAACTATCTTCTCTAACCCACACCTGATACTTCATGTTTTTTTTACTTTATCTTCAGAATTAATTGTAAAATTGACCTGTCTTCCAAAATTATAAATAGGAAAACATTTTCAATTCTTCCCTCTCTCTTCCCTTAGGATTTCAAATCTCTCACCAGATCCTTTAGACCCTATTTCAAAGCAACTTCTGAATCCATCACCCTGCCTGATCCCACTTCAGTTTAAGAATTATCATCTTTTTTACTTGAGTGTTTTGCTCTTCCACCTATCAATGACCTCCTGCTTTCAACTGTCCTTCGCCTATCAACTAGTTCTTGATTTATTTTCACAAATAAAGCATCACCAACCCTCCTAGTAAAAATTCAACTATTTATTACCTAGAAAAAACAGTTCAAAATTTTTAGCAGGGATGATACTGGAAGAGTAGGATGAGGTTAGAAGATATTACAAAGGTATATACCTTATGATGATAGTGTTATGATTGAAAAGTAGAATTTATGTTTATTATGCTCTTAAGTAATATTGGATATGATCTCTAGTATCAGCTAAAATGTGAGCATGTGAAGGAAGGGACACACCTCTCTATATACACTATACTGCTTAATCTGGTTATATCCATAACCGATATTTTGCTCTTCTCTAGTTCTATATCTAAGAAGTTGAATTCTATTGATTATAATATCTGAATTTCCTTGGCTGCTAGAAACACCAATAGGACAGAAAGGGTAGAAGGAAATAATGGACATTTATTCCTCCTTTCATCCCTGTTTTCCACTGTCCTGATGAATCTTGGTTGGCGACATGGAAGAGGCCAGATCATTCATAACGAAAGCTCCATTTGTTCTTTTTGTAGGGTCTATTCTCAACTTCACCCCCTCATTGTCCCTCAGACCTAGAGGCATGTGGTAATGATTTCCACCATAACTGGTTTATGAGTAGCACACCTCTTCTTGCTTTCTTTATTCCTGTTCACATATCTATAGCTAGTTGTCCATCCATTACATCCTTTTTAGATAGATTCCTGTTTTCTTCTTCATTTCAGAAAAGATGGTAAGTATAAAATAACAGTCTGGGAAATAAGCAAATGAGAGGTTAAGTTCTTACAAACACACACATACACACACAATCCCCTCAAAAGCAAACTATCCTACATTTCTAGGAGTAAAGATTATTTAGTTTTAATGAGCAACTCATACATTGTCATTCAGGGTAAGAAAGATAAATTTCTGACCCAGCTAATAGAACTAGAAAGTGCTCAACAGAAGGACCCAAAAATAGGGAGACAGAAGGAAATAGCAAAGCTGAGAGCAGAAATCAATGAAGTGGAAACCCAAAAAACAATCTGAAAGATCAACGAAAGCAGAAGTTGGTTCTTTGAAAAAATAAACAAGATTGATAAACCACCGGCAAAACTAACAAAGAAAGAGAGAGAAAAACTTGATAACTCGTATTAGGAATGAAAAAGGAGAGATCACTACTGATATGGCAGAGATTCAAAGGGTAATCAGAAACTACTTTGAGAAACTCTACGCCACTAAAAATGAGAACCTGGAAGAAATAGATAAATTCTTGGACTCTTATAATCTTCCATGTTTGAAGGAAGAGGATGTAGCATATCTAAACACCCCCATCACTATTGATGAAATTAAAACGGTAATCAAATGTCTGCCCAAAACCAAAAGCCCAGACCCTGATGGATTCACTAATGAATTCTTTCAAACTTTCCAAGAGGAAATACTACCAATCCTGGAAAGACTCTTTCATGAAATTGAACAAACGGAAACACTTCCAAATAGCTTTTATGAAGCCAACATCACCTTGATACCTAAATCAAACAGAGATGCTACAAAAAAAGAAAATTACAGACCAATATCGCTGATGAATACAGATGCAAAGATCCTCAACAAAATCCTGGCAAATAGGATTCAATGCCTCATTAAGAAGATCATCCACTATGATCAAGTAGGTTTCATCCCAGGAATGCAAGGATGGTTTAACATCCATAAATCTATCAACATAATACATAGCATCAACAACAAGAAAAATAAAAACCACATGATCATATCAATAGATGCAGAGAAAGCATTTGATAAGGTCCAACACCCATTCTTGATCAAAACTCTCAGCAAGATGGGAATGGAAGGAACCTTTCTCAATATAGTTAAGGCCATCTACCACAAGCCAGTGGCAAATATTATCCTCAATGGAGAAAAACTAAAAGCCTTCCCTCTAAATTCTGGCACAAGACAAGGCTGTCCTCTCTCACCACTCCTATTCAACATAGCACTGGAAGTACTTGCTATAGCGATTAGGCAAGAAAAAAATATCAAGGGAATCCAGATAGGAAAGGAAGAAGTCAAGCTCTCACTGTTTGCAGATGACATGATACTCTACTTAGAAAACCCTAAAGACTCTACCAAAAAGCTTCTAGAAACAATAGACTGATATAGCAAGGTGGCTGGCTACAAAATTAACACACAAAAATCAATGGCCTTTCTATACACCAATAGTAATAAGGAAGAAATGGACATTAAGAAAACAACCCCATTCACAATAGTGTCACACAAACTCAAATATCTTGGAATCAACTTGACTAAAAATGTGAAGGACCTATACAAAAAAACGATAAAACTCTGCTCCAAGAAATAAGAGAGGACACGCGGAAATGGAAACACATACCCTGCTCATGGATTGGCAGGATTAACATCATCAAAATGGCAATACTCCCCAAGGCATTATACAGATTTAATGCGATCCCTCTAAAGATACCCATGACATTCTTCAAAGAAGTGGATCAGGCACTTTTGAAATTCGTTTGGAACAATAAACACCCAATACCCATCACATAAGGGGCTAATCTCCAAAATATACATGGCACTGACAGAAATTTACAAGAAAAAAACATCTAATCCCATCAAAAATGGGGAGATGAAATGGACAGACACTTTGACAAAGAAGAAATATAAATGGCCAAAAGACACATGAAAAAATGCTCTAATCATCAGGGAGATGCAAATCAAAACAACTATGAGGTACCACCTCACACCACAGAGAATGGCACACATCACAAAGAATGAGAACAAGCAGTGTTGGCGGGGATGCGGAGAGAAAGGAACTCTTATCCACTGCTGGTGGGAATGCCGTCTAGTTCAACCTTTATGAAAAGCGATATGGAGATTCCTCCAAAAACTGGAAATTGAGCTCCCATACGATCCAACTATACCACTTCTAGGAATATACCCTAGGAACACAAAAATACAATACAAAAACCCCTTCTTTACACCTATATTCATTGCAGCACTATTTACCACAGCAAGACTGGAAACAACCAAGATGCCCTTCAACAGACGAGTGGCTAAAGAAACTGTGGTACATATACACAATGGAATATTATGCAGCTGTCAGGAGAGATGAAGTCATGAAACTTTCCTATACATGGATGTATATAGAATTTATTATGCTGAGTGAAATAAGTCAGAGAGAGAGAGAAAAACGCAGAATGGTCTCACTCATCTATGGGTTTTAAGAAAAATGAAAAACATTCTTGCAATAATAATTTTCAGACACAAAAGAGAAAAGAGCTGGAAGTTCCAGCTCACCTCAGGAAGCTCACCACAAAGAGTGATGAGTTTAGTTAGAGAAATAACTACATTTTGAACTGTCCTAATAATGAGAATGTATGAGGGAAATTGAGAGCCTGTTTAGAGTACAGGCGGGGGTCGGGTGGGGAGGAGGGAGATTTGGGACATTGGTGATGGGAATGTTGCACTGGTGATTAGTGGTGTTCTTTACATGACTGAAACCCAACACAATCATGTATGTAATCAAGGTGTTTAAATAAAATATAAAAAATTAAAAAAAAGAAAGATGAATTTCTTTCTCTACATTCAATTTTAAAATAAGAATCTATGAATTTACTGTTGATATAATCTGGCATCTCTTAAATTCTAATTTGGGTGGGGGAGATGCCTAACTCAAGAGTGTTCAGGGCTTACTCTTGGCTCTGCACTTAGGGATAACTCCTAGCAAGACAGGGGAACCAAATGTGGTGCTGAGAATCAAATCCTAGTTGGCTACATGGAAGACAAATGCCCTATTCCTATTGTACTATCCCTTTGCCTCCTTTTCTTCATTCTTGCTGCATTGGTAACCTTGTCTATAAAATTTAGAGATATTTGAAAGAGGTCTATTTTAAAAGCAATGCAATTGGACTGAAGTTATAGATAATATTTTAGATTTTTTAATTGACAAAAATGCCTATCTAATAGCAATAATTGATCATGCCAGCTCACTGAGATGACAGTCAGCTCACAGTCAGCATGTACTCATTTTTCCATTTAGATGTTGAGACCCTTCTGAAATATTCTTTTTCTTCTCTGACCTTCTTTCCAAAGTCAGAAATGCATTTTGATCTTCTTCTAGTGCTTAAAAAGGACACATTGGGGATGCATCTACAAACCAAAGTATGAATCAATTTCTGGGAACTAAAAATTGGCGCCCAAACCAAAGCAAAACAATGTCAAGAGCAACATCTCCACTTCATATATTCTTTTTATCTTCTCACTGAAAAACAATGACTAGCATTCTATGCATCAACCAGGAAGCAATGTTATATGACTCTTCTCTACTGGGTCTCATAATCCCCCTTTCACCAACCACCCAACTTCATTCACATTTCATGTTGGAAAATATACGGTGAAGAGACAAGGGAAGCAAGCACTAAAATCATGGTCTTTGTTGGGAAAATCAGCAAGCTCTACCTGTTTTTATCTGAGTGGCATTTAATTTTGCTTAGTTCAATGTTTGCAGATTGTTCATGCTGTCTAGAAAAGCTTTGATTAAACCTTCTCATTTCAGCTAAGCTTTTTCTTTTCTGGAGGGCAATCACTTCTCCTGAAAGTACAGAAATGTGGTCAAAGGAAAACAACAAAGTAGGAAAATTGAAGGGAAGAAATACAAGTTTGATGGATTCTAAGCAGAATAATGTTATGAAAACTAACCAGGGGCTGGGGAGGGAGCTTAAGTGATATAGCAGAACACATGTCTGGGATGTGAGAGTCCTGGGTGTGGTTCTTGGCCCCAACCCCTGCTTCAAGGTGTGGCTCTGGTGGGCCTTGAGCATTTCTGGTGTGGAGCCATGGTAGGCCCAAACATTTTGGGGTGCAGCCCACACAAATATGAAAACTGTTTTACTAATTTCTTATATCCTGTAAGTAGGATAGGTGAAAAACAAATATCTTTATCTATAAAAATCATTTTTAATTTAATTTATATCTTACCAACATAGATGATACAATTATATTCCTTATTGATTCAAAATGTGGCTATCTTGGCTTTCAGAATTTCTTTTTATTTGATTCACATGTATCAACAAGTTTCTTATTCCTCTTTATACACTGATATATATTTAGTGCATATATATTTATATACATTTATATAAATAGGATACATATTTATATAAATATATATGCACTAAATATGTATCCTATGTATAAGCAGTCATAAAATGTTATTTGAAAAAATTAGTATTGTGATTTTCCTTAATACTCAGCTACAAGAGGGGTCTGGTCTAAAATATAATTCATTCAATTCATCCTTCCTTCCTTCCTTCCTTCCTTCCTTCCTTCCTTCCTTCCTTCCTTCCTTCCTTCCTTCCTTCCTTCCTTCCTTCCTTCCTTCCTTCCTTCCTTCTGGTTTATGGGCCATACCCAATGACACTCAGGGGGTTACTCCTAGCCATGCGCTCAGAAATTAGCTCCTGGCTTGGGGAACCATATGGGACGCTGAGGGATCGAACCGGGGTCCGTCCTAGGCTAGTGCACGCAAGGCAGACGCCTTACTGCTTGTGCCACTGCTCCAGCCCCTAATTTATTCTTTTCTATAATGGGTGATTTATAATACAAAAACATATTGATAACTTTATTTTATTATTGATATTAATTTTAATATATTTATTGCTTTGGTTAGGAATGTCTACAAAATACTGAAGAATAAAGTCGGTACTTAACTCTTTACAAACTATGTGCTGCACTTGATCTTAGCCAAAAGACCGAGAAATGATAACACTATGTTCTGAATTTAAAATAATTAAAAATTATTGTTTTGGGGATAGGAAGTCTGGGTTTTTTATGTTCATCTGTTTGGGTTTTTTTTGAGGGGAGCTACATCTGGTTAAGCTCAGTGCTTACTCCATACTCTATGCTCAGGAATTGTATGTGGTTCTTGGTATAAAACTAGGTTTAACTGCATAAGTGCAAGTGTCTTACCCTCTGCACTAGAGTATTTTAAAAAATATTGTATCCAGTTACCAACTTTGAAAGATAAATTATGACTATAGTTTCAAGTGCTAATTTTTTTTTTGTGTTCATGGCATAAACTCTACTTTGCATGTTTGGATTTGTTTGATTTGGAATTTGGATCCATATGATATGCAAACAGGGATAATGTATCTCTTCTTTTTTATTTATTTATTTTTTTCCTGATCACTCTGACAGAACTTTCAAGACTATACTGCACAGCAGAGCTAAGAGTGGGCATCCATTTCAATTCTGGATCTTGAAGAAAAGTTTCCCATGTTTCCTCCACTAAAGTGTTATCTGTAAGCTTTCCATCTCTAGTGCTAAGGTGATTTTAATTTTGTATTGTTAAAAAAGCATATCGCATTGATTAGTTTTTGTATTTGGAACCATCCTTCCACTTCAGGAATAAATCCTACCTGGTTGTAGTGTGTAATAGTTTAAGTATACTGTCGAATTTGATTTAGTAGTAGTTTGGGGAGGGATTTTTTTTGCACCTATGTTCATCAGTCTCAGAGTCCCTTATACGATACATTTTGTGTGTAATCCTTTGTGATTTCTTCTCTTTAATGCCTCATTTTGAGTTTTAATTTTTCTTAGCCACTTCCAACTCATTTCTTCAGAGAAATATGTGATACCAGGAATTGAACTCAGGGCTCCAGCACATTCAGAATGTGCTCCAATCCTTTGAATATCTCCCTGGTCTTAATTTTTCCTCTTTTTTTTTTTTGTGGTTTTTGGGTCACACCCAGCAGTGCTCATGGGTTATTTCTGGCTCCAGGCTCAGAAATTGCTCCTGGCAGGCACAGGGGACCATATGGGGCGCCGGGATTCGAACTGATGACCTCCTGCATGAAAGGCAAACGCCTTACCTCCATGCTATCTCTCCGGCCCCAATTTTTCCTCTTTTTTAATGTAAGAATTTAGTATCATTTTTGTTGTATCCCTTAGGTTTTGGTAAATTGTAATTTCATTCATCTCAAAGTAAAATTTTTTGGGTACCTGGACGTACTCAGAGGTTACTCCTATCTCTGCTGTTCTGGAGGGCTTGGGAACAAGGGATTGAACCCAGGTTGGCTGTGTGCAAGGCAAGCTCTCTATCCACTGTACTATTGCTCCAGCTCCTCAAAGTAAATTTTTAATTTCCCTTTTGAGTTTCTCTTTTAGCTAATGGTTGTTAAGAGTGTGTTGTTTAGTTTATGTTTAGTTACTGAACACCCTGTTTTATTTCTGCTATTAATTTCTACGTTTATTCTATTGTAGTTAAAGAAAATACTTGGTATGATTTTATTATGTTAGTATTGGTTATGACTTGGTGCTGTGTGCCACTTCTTCCTGGCTCCCATGTACAATGAAGCCCCCATGTTGCCAACTGTCTTCTAAATCCAGGACATGCCCTACATCCATAAATCTTTTTATCATATAGGCAAGTGTAGGCATATAGGCATGTGTCAAGGGCTCTGTTGCTGTGGCTTTGTGTCACTTTCTCCTGGTTCCCCTGGGTGGGGAAGCTTTTGTGCTGCTGCCCTCCTCTTGAACTTAAAACTGTGCTAACGCATTATCAACCATATGACATCGTCACCCCTTCAATCCTACTAACTGTGGTTTTAGATATCTTGCCTCAAATACCTCTATAATCACCCTCTATGCAAATGGGATCATTAATTATTCACCTTTATGAACACTAAAATAACAGGTTAGGGTACTAATATTGTTAGATTAATAGATTATAGAGGGTAACAGTTTGCTAAAATATAAAAAACAATTAAGATATCAGACTACTGGGAATTACAGCTCCCACAAATATTTAAGAATTAAGAAACAAAGGAATTCATATGCCATATGTTCTGTTAGATAGGAATATTCATACCAGAAAATCATCAAGCTCAAATAAAGCCTCAAGCTTCATTGATGAGGAACTAAAATCAATGCTCGATGCGATGGTCATGGACATAAGGCATTACTGGAAGAAAAATTCAACCAACAGATAGATGAACTGATTCAGGATATCAAAGAGTCAATATAAATGAAATAGAAGGAGTTAAATACACAATAGCAATATACAACAACAAAATTCAACACACAGAGAAATGTATCTGTTGTGGTGAAGTCTAAATATTGGCTATTACCAAGAATGATTATTAATATATCTGGACACTTTTATAAATCATTATTTTTGTGTTTTCTATTTGTTTTACCTTTGTCTGTTTTTAATCTGCATTCAATATTAATAACATTTTGCATAATCATTTTTTCCAATTGAAGTTTTAAAACTATAAGTGACTAATATGCAAATAAAAGTTCACAAGTTCTAAAATACTTTTCTTCCATTTGAATATGGTATGGTCTTTATGAATTTTAAAGAATCAAATATCACCTATCATGTTGTTACCATTTAAATGTATGTATTAAGCTTTTAACAATATAAATAAAAATCTCACTATAATTAGCCATTAATGACATACTTAATTTTTATGTTTGCTATCCTAGTATAAATGCCATGCCTCTTTCTATAATAAATTTATTTCTTATGTTCTTTTTCTGGTGGGAAAGGAGAGTCACATCCAGTGATGCTCAAAGCTTACTCCTGGCTTTATGCTCAGGGATTACTCTTGGCAGTGTTTGGTGTTAGAGATCCATTAAACCATATTCACTGTTCTATCTCTCCAGCCCCCTAGTTCTTGTGATCTTATTTTTTCCTCTGGTATTGCATTGTGGATCTACTCTCCTTGAAAGCTAGTATAGCTGAGTATTAAAATTCTAAGTTGTGGGACTGGGAAGATAAGCTCAAATGTCTAGAGTGCATGCTTTGAATGTAGGATCCCTGGTATCACATGGTCCGCTGAGCATTACCAAGAGTGAACCTTGAACAATCAGAACAAATCCTAAGCTCTGCTGGGTGTGGCCCAAAAGTCAACATTTTTTTTTTATTAAAATTTGTCCTTCCAATACCATTGTATGTTGGTATTATTGTTTCTTTTGAGAAGATTGCTGGAAGTCTAAATAGTTTGTTTTTCTCTTTAAGGGAATCTGTCTTTACAATGTGGTAGCTTTTAAGATTCCTATATATATATATATATATATATATATATATATATATATATATATATATATATATATATATATATATATATATATATATATTTTGATTTTTGGGCCACACCCTGTGAGGCTCAGGGGTTACTCCTGGCTATGCGCTCAGAAGTTGCTCCTGGCTTCTTGGGGGACCATATGGGACGCCGGGGGATCGAACCGCGGTCCGTCCTAGGTTAGCGCAGGCAAGGCAGGCACATTACCTCCAGCGCCACCGCCCGGCCCCTCCTTTTTATATTTTATGTTCTGAAGATGCGAAGATTATGAAGTATCTTGGAGTGATTTTATATTGATTTATCCTGCTCACTACCAAGATACGATTGGTATGTGAAGACTGTTGCCTTTTAACTCTGAAAATTGGCAGATTATCACCATTTCAAATATTATTTTCCCCTTTTCTTTTTATTCATCTCCTGTAGGTTTCTTTTGCAATATGGCATGGAACATCTAATCATTTTCTTTATACCATAGATACTTTATTTACCCTATATTTCTTTGTGTTCCTGTGAATTTACCACTGCCTTTCCTGTCACTAATTGTATATTTTTGTGAGGGGAGCTCATGGTGCATAGAGGCTATTTCTAGATCTACACTTAGGAGCAACTCTTGATGGTGTTTATGGAACTATTGTGCTGGAGATCAAACCAGAATTGTGATCAAAGTGAATACATAAAATGCAAGTGTCTTACCTCTATGTACCATCTCTTTAGCCCTTATAATCTAAATTTCAAGACCAATAGTATATTAAAAAATTTTGATATAGGGGTCTGAAATGATAGTACAGCAGGTGAGGAGTTCTTGCAAGTGATCAGCTGGGGGTAGATTTCTGACATCCCATATGGTCCTTTGAGCACCACCAGGAAGGATTATTGACTGCAGAGCTAGGAATAAACTTTGAGCATTAACAGGTATGTCCCAAAACAAAGAGAAAATGCTTTACCACCTAGAACATTTTGGTGGTGGTGTGGTAGCAAAGTATATTAAGACAATAAATGCTAAGATTATTGTATACACATACATAAACTATAATAATTTTTCCATCTACAGTTATTAATTTTATTCTAGTTCCTAAGGCAACTTTTATTTTCATTGGTTTCATGTCTAGAGGTGCCCTAGAACAACTAAGGACCACCTGGTATGGTCTGAGGCCATGCATTGCCAGTGATTAAACTTAGGACCTCACACATGCACAGGTGCTACATTATTTGAGTTCTTTCCTTGAACCAGAATATATCTTAAAAGATAATCACCCTAGTATTACTAGTATGAATTTAGGCAAAATGTATATTTCACAATACATGCATTACATTAAATGATACAACTGGGTGGGTATACTTTACTTAATAAGCCCTCTGTTATTTATACTTACACATTAGAAAAATTGTGTACTTATAATGATAATAACCTTGGTTATTCTTTATCTAATGGTCTCAGTTCGTAGCTCTCTAAGAAAATGAGGTATTCTGTAATTGTTTGAAGAGAACACAAACAGAACAGTTGTGTTTTCAAAATAATATATAAAAGAATGTTTGGAGTTAGTTTTCATATTTCAGTGCATTAAGGATGGCTAGATAATGAGTCCATTTTAAATGCAAAGAAAACACAGCTAGCTAAATACTCAGTAGAATTTCTCAGAAACAAATGACTTCAAAACATGTAATTCTTTGTCAAAATGGGAAAGTGGAGAGCAAATGGTAAAAGATCAGAAACAGGAATTTCAATAGTGGGTATCTGGCATTGTAATATAGTATTAAGCATGAAAGTTATGGTAAATGTCAAGTACATTAAGTTCATGGTTTCGCCGTACTGAGTTTGATAGAATTAGATTGGTTTGAAATATTGTATCATATGATTATTTATATACCACATTAATTATTTTTCAACTTAACTGATTATTTATGCAAATGCTATTTATTCTCTGAGAAAACATTCATTAAAAGATAATAAAAACTAATGCCTAATTCTAATTGTGTAGTATCTGTACTTCCTCTCCAAATGCAATATTCCACAACAGTGATCATGAAATAGGTGATAAAAATTAAATTTTCTTGGGATTCTTACAGGCTACCAGAATTTTGTACAGTCGTTGACATTTGATATTACTAATCAATCATTTCTTTACATAAAGTTATTACATTTTAAACATGGTCTTCTTATTAATTTGGGGCCCAGGGATAGCTCAAGAACACTTGCCTGGTAGTCATGAGACTATAAATTTGGTCCCTAATATTAGTCCTACATAAGAGTTTGATTCTGGCAATATAGTTATTGGGATCTTCAGCACTGCAAAAGAAGTATGCAATTTCTAACACACTGCAAACAGATGTGTATAAGCACCACAATTGAGTGTACGGCCTATGGAAAACACCATATATTTAAAGTGTGTGAACATCACAATAAAGTATGTGACCACGTGGTAATTGCAACAACACAAAAAGGGAAGGGAAAGGGGAAAAAACAACATCAGCCACAAGATCAAAATATTAATTCAAATGTTTTTGAAAATCAAAATGTAAAGTTCTTTTTTTTTAAATGTACAGTTCTGATACAATTCCAAAATGTTCACTGAATATATTTTCAATTACCTACTAAATAGTCTTATTTTGTTATTCAGGGAAGAATGCTATATGTTTAATGTTTATTCTAAATGAATGTTTATAGCAGATTTAACTATGTTTGGAATGCTATATATCAGTGCTGGGATTATATAAATTATGAAAGAAAAGGCACTCAAAGTTACTGGGGAGGAGAAATTCATAAACAAATAGTTATAGGGTTGATAGAAAGAGGGTTGAGAATAGAAATGTGTACAGTATGCTCAGTGATGCAGTCCAATCCTTGAAAAACTCCCCTAAGAAGGTGAGAAGGAGGGAGTGGGGGACACATTGGTGGTGAGAATGTTGTACTAGTGAAGGGGGTGTTTTTTTTAATAACTGAAACCCAACCACAAATATCTTTGTAATATGATGCTTAAATATAGACATTATATTTAAAAAAATTGTCAATATATTTCAAAGTAAAAACACTATTGAAAAATCAAAAAGAGCCAGTGGCAAATATTGTCCTTAATGGAGAAAAACTAGAAGCCTTCCCTCTTTTTTTTTGAAGCCTTCCCTCTTAATTCTGGCACAAGGCAAGGCTGTCCTCTCTCATCACTACTATTCAACATAGCACTGGAAGTACTTGTCATAGCGATTAGGCAAGAAAAAGATATCAAGGGAATCCAGATAGGAAAGGAAAAAGTCAAGCTCTCACTGTTCGCAGATGACATGATATTCTACTTAGAAAACCCTAAAGACTCTACCAAAAAGCTTCAAGAAATAATAGATTCATATAGCAATGTGGCAGGCTACAAAATTAACACACAAAAATCAATGGCCTTTCTATACACTAATAATAATAGGGAATAAATGGACAGTAAGAAAACAACCCCCATTCACAATAGTGCCACACAAACTCAAATATCTTGGAATCAACTAGACTAAAGACGTGAAGGACCTATACAGAGAAAACTATAAAACTCTGCTCCAAGAAATAAGAGAGGACACACAGAAATGGAACACATACCCTGCTCATGGATTGGCAGGATTAACATCATTAAAATGGCAATACTTCCCAAAACATTGTATAGATTTAATGTGATCCCTCTAAAGATACCCATGACATTCTTCAAAGAAGTAGATCAATCACTTTTGAAATTAATTTGGAACAATGAACAACCTTGAATAGCTAAAGCAAGCATTGGGAAAAAGAATATGGGAGGAATTACTTTCCCCAACTTTAAACTTTACTACAAAGCAATAGTTATCAAAACAGCATGGCATTGGAATAAAGACAGGACCTCAGATCAGTGGAATAGGCTTGAATACTCAGAGAATGTTCCCCAGACATACAATCACCTAATTTTTTTTATAAAGGAGCAAGAAATCCTAAATGGAGCAAAGAAAGCCTCTTCAACAAGTAGTGTTGGCACACCTGGCTAGCCAGTTGCAAAAATTGAACTTAGACCCCCAGCTAGCGTCATGCACAAAGGTAAAATCCAAATGGATTAAAGACCTCGATATCAGACCCGAAACCATAAGATATATAGAATAACACGTAGGAAAAACACTCTAGGACATTGAGACTACAGGCATCTTCAAGGAGGAAGCTGCACTCTCCAAACAAGTGAAAGCAGAGATTAACAGATGGGAATATATTAAGCTGAGAAGCCTCTGCACCTCAAAGGAAATAGCGCCCAGGATACAAGAGCACCCCTCTGAGTGGGAGAAACTATTCACCCAATACCCATCAGATAAGGGGCTAATCTCCAAAATATACAAGGCACTGGCAGAACTTTACCAGAAAAAAAACATCTAATCTCATCAAAAATGGGGAGAAGAAATGGACAGGTACTTTGACAAAGAAGAAATACAAATGGCCAAAAGGTAACATGATAAAATACTCCACATCACTAATCATCAGGGAGATGCAAATCAAAACAACTATGAGGTACCACTTCACACCACAGAGATTGGCACACATCACAAAGAATGAGAACAAGCAGTGTTGGTGGGGATGTGGAGAGAAAGGAACTCTTATCCACTGCTGGTGGGAATGCTGCCTAGTCAATCCTTTATGGAAAGCGATATGGAGTTTCCTCCAAAAAACTGAAAATTGAGCTCCCATTTGATCCAGCTATACCACTCCTAGGAATATACCCTAGGAACACAAAAATAGGAACACAAAAAATCCCTTCCTTATACCTATATTCATTGCAGCACTTTTTACCATAGCAAGACTCTGAAAACAACTAAGATGCCTTTTAACAGATGAATGGCTAAAGAAACTTTGGTACATATACACAATGGAATATTATGCAGCTCTCAGAAGAGATGAAGTCACGAAATTTTCCTATACATGGAAGTACATGGAATCTATTATGCTTAGTGAAATAAGTCAAAGAGAGAAAGAAAGACACAGAATGGTCTCACTCATCTATGGGTTTTAAGAATAATGAAAGACATTCTTGCAATAATTTTCAGAGACAAAAGAGAGGAGGGCTGGAAGTTACAGCTCACCTCATGAAGCTCACCACAAAGAGTGATGAGTTTAGTTAGAGAAATAATTACATTGTGAACTATCCCAACAATGAGAATGTATGAGGGAAATTGAAAGCCTGTCTAGAGTACAGGCGGGGTGGTGTGGAGAGGAGGGAGATTCGGGACACTGGTGTTGGGAATGTTGCACTGGTGATTGGGGGTGTTCTTTACATGACTGAAACCCAAACACAATCACGTTTGTAATCAAGGTGTTTTAATAAAATATTTGAGAAAAAGAAAGAAAAAGAAAAAAATATAAAGAAAAGAAAAAGAAAAATTCTCCCCTAATTCATTATTCCTTCACTTGAGCTCAAAACAATATTGTCATCTTTGAGTCACTTTTTCTTTTTTTTTAATTTTTATTTTGGCCAAAGTAAATTACAAATCTTTCACAGTGATATCTAAGGTGACAATAAATAAGGGGTAGTCCCACCACCAGTGTTGTCTTCCCTTCACCCCTGTTCCCAGCATGCATCCCATATCTCCCTTCTTTATCCCCCAGAATGCCAGTGTATCTGGTCCCCACTTGTACTTCTTATTTTAGATTGGGTATTGGTTCTGTTGTCATTGACTTTGGGTTTGGAGTTCAAGTCTGATCTTTTTTTTTTTTTAATAAAAGTTCATATAACTGTCTGGTCTTGGTTCCATCCATTTCCCCTAATAAGATGATTCAATTATGTGGTTCTATTGGAGGTAAAACAAAAAAAAAAAAAAAAGAAAAAATAGAAAAAGAAAAACTGGGAGAAGTCCATCTAGGTGTTATAAATATCTAGAGGAAAAAAAGAAGAAAAAAGTAATAAACCAAAACCAAAACCAAAACTAAAAAAACAAACAAAAAACAGAAACAAAGCAACAACAACAAAAAAGACAAAGTATAAAAAAAGAACAAATAAAAAACCAGAACAAGCAACTACAAAAAAAACAAATAAGCAACAAATGAAAAGAAAACAAAAACAAAAAAACAAACAAAAAAACAACTAAAAACAATTTTAAAAAAACCAAAATCCCAAACCAGCAACTACATAAAAAAGTTCGTATTTTCTTCTTTCTTTCTTTCTTTCTTTCTTTCTTTCTTTCTTTCTTTCTTTCTTTCTTTCTTTCTTTCTTTCTTTCTTTCTTTCTTTCTTTCTTTCTTTCTTTCTTTCTTTCTTTCTTTCTTTCTTCCTTCCTTCCTTCCTTCCTTCCTTCCTTCCTTCCTTCCTTCCTTCCTTCCTTCCTTCTTTCTTTCTTTCTTTCTTTCTTTCTTTCTTTCTTTCTTTCTTTCTTTCTTTCTTTCTTTCTTTCTCTCTTTCTTTATTCCTTCTTTCTTTCTTTCTTTCTTGGAGAAATTAGAAAATTAGAATGGGAATATCCTTGGACTAAGAGGTACGGGGTTTCTTGTTTTTTTTTTTGCCCTTGAATGATACTGTCATGGGATCACACATGCAGGCTCCGTACACACTCATTTTCACACCCCAAGGTCTTTTTATGGTGCCAGGCAATTTTTTCGCTCAGTTGTAGATGATAAAGTCATGCCTATCTAACTAGAAATCTTGGTAATTACTCTGGTCATAGGATGGAGCCTAAGATAGAATCTTTCTTTGCAGTTCTAGAGGTTCTGTTCCATCACTGTTATTGTAATCAGTCTTTTATAAATGGTGGTCTTGGTTTTTGCACCCATTCTAGGACGAAGCCTGGGATAGAGGTTTTTTTTTTATTATTATTATTAGGTTTCCAGAAGTTCTGTCTGTCGCAATTGTCAAAGTCAGACCTCTGAGATTGGAGATCTTGGTTTTTGTTTTTTTTTTTTTGTTTGTTTTGTTTTGTTTTTTTTGTTTGTTTGTTTGTTTTGGGTCACACCTGGCTGTGCTCAGGGGTTACTCCTGGCTGTCTGCTCAGAAATAGCTCCTGGCAGGCACGGGGGACCATAATGGGACACCGGGATTCGAACCAACCACCTTTGGTCCTGGATCGGCTGCTTGCCAGGCAAACACCGCTGTGCTATCTCTCCGGGCCCGAGATCTTGGTTTTTGTAAAGATCCTATGCTGAAGCCTAGGCTAAGGTCTTTTTTATTGTCTTTTTTATTGGGTAATCACTTCCCAGTCTTGGCTGTCAAAGTCAGTCTTCTGTAGTTGGCGACCTCGGTCTTTTGCACATATCAAAGGGCTATGTGTCTTCTGATTTCCTTACTGTTAGGGCAACCTGCTCTTAGATCAAGTTATTGCTGCTTCCTCTTTGTCAGGATGTCATATCAAAACTGGCGCAAGTTGGTGCTATTTGACTCCACCCTGGATTTAGGTGTATCTACCTGAGACCTGCCCATTTCTGGGAGGGGTCTTAGGAAGCGGATATTACATGTATCCTTACCTGCAAGACCCCGCTCATTCCTGGGAGTGGTCTTGGGAAGGTTAGATAAGGCCTTTGAGCCAAGGGATTGGTGCTTTTGGTCTTTTGCCAGGGTGGAGGTTGGAGGTGACATGGATGAAAGAAATAAGATGCAGGGCTAGCTAAGAATGGCTAATACTTAAATAGGTTTATGATATAGGCCACACAGATGTTGGCCAGGGCAACAAAGATGTTATCTCTCTGGAATCCTGCCTGTGAGTGAGTTCAATACCTGTAGCTTTCCTGAACCCAGACCGGTTAATGAGGGATGGAGCCACGTGGCTGGGGCCTAAGAACTAAGGCCTCTATCCACCATCCAAGCCCATCGTAAGGGCTGTAACGCTACAGTGCTAGAGCAGTATTAGGAATTTCCCAGGGGGAGTTTTGTTCCTGGTGCTGTGTAAAGAGCTGTGTCGGTTCTATGTCTGGGGTGTGGGTCTCCGGATTGGACAGCTCGTGCCTGATCATATGGAGTCTAAGTTGGGTCCACATGACACATGTTCAGCGTCGGAGGTGCTCCTGTATTATAAAATGCATGAGTTCTTATCCCTAGTAGATAAGAGCTTGTTTCTATGCGTAAAATTTCCCTTTTCTTAGTATGCCTTTGCAAAAAACGATGCCAAATTATATTTCTGGTGCATTTGAGAGTAAGAATGTCAAGCTACACAATCTCTGTGCCCTGGTTTTGACCTGAGCTTTTATCTCAGGCAAGACTTTTTCTTGTAGGTTTTTGTACTAAGCAGAACCAAAACAGATGAAGTTAAAAAGGAGAAAGAAAAAAGTTATATATAGTAGAAGAAATAACTAAAAATCAATTTTAAAAAGGAATTAAAGAAAATCACTTATTTAAGAGGCTTTTACATTTTGGAATAAACAGACTAGGTGGTATTATTATTGGTGAGTATTATTATTATTATACTAAAGGTATTAAACATATAAAGGACATATAGGCCTCCCCATTAAATCTTTTGAGATATTCTTGTGGGGAGTGAAATTCGGGGCACATTTTCATCACACACCGGGGTCTTGTTGAGTTTGAGAAATGATTTGTGACCATAAGGGATCAGGTAGTGTCCTTGGGCTGGGGGTCCTTCTGGGGCTGAATTGGTAGAATGTAATAATCCACATTTGGGAGGGTGTGAAGGAGGGCCACAAAGCATGAGTCATCAGGAGTGTTGGTTGTAGTTTCTTTCTGGTGCATGAGATGTGGGACTGAGAGGGTGTTCTTTTGCTTTGGGAGCTGGGTGGTGGCTTATTGGGGCAGGAGGTCCATCTCGGTACCTAATGAATTATGAACTGAGGGTAAAGAGGGTTAAATAAGGAGAGATATAGGATCAGGGTTGGGGGATAAAGGAATATTAGGATTTCTGAAAGGGGAAGGGAGATAATATATAAGAGGGGCTTTATACACTTTAGGCATGGATTGCTTACATTTTAGGTTTGGCATTCAGAGGGGAGTCCACTGTCTACAAATTTGAGTCACTTTTCATATGGTCCATATTTTTAGGTTATTTATCAATACCAGTTATGATTCTTTACAAAATTTAATAAAATTCCTATTCTCCTCTTTCTCCTACTTCTGCTGTCTCCATTGAAACAATGTTGGTGCAAGTTTCTTTAAATTTCCCAGAATTATTTCAATATCCTGTTTATTAGATATACTGTTTAAATGTCTCCGGAGCCAATATTTTCAATATTGGGGTACACTTTTATAGCTTCACTGAAGCCAATTTTACCACCTAATAACTATAAACCACACTCTAGTTGTTTTACTTCTCTAGTTTTCTTTTCCTAGTTTGTTTGATGGATTACATCTAAAAACCCCTTTTCCTTTTTTTAAAGTACATGTAAGTATAACAAAATTTATCACATAATAAATATAGATCAGTAAATTCACCTGCAATAATATTTATTTGTTCCCTCCCCTCTCCACATTCTATTGTACTTTGCCACTTGCTAAATTCATAAGGATTTACTCTACTTGTAGTTTTCTGTACATTTTCTTTTTCCTATTAAATCATAAGATCCTTGAAGGCAAGAATTGAATCTTATTTGTTTTCAGGAGTGGCTTGTGAAGCAATTTTTCTTTGGTCTATGATTTGTCACCCAACAGGACGTGATAGATTCCTGTTTGATTTACAATTGATGGGAATGAAAAGCACCAGAGCTCAATTAAAATGATACTTGAAAGATATATAATATTATTAAAAATCTCTGAAATTATGTATTAAGTGATCCCTAAAGAATAGTTATTTAAAAAGTTAAAATTATTACAAAGATCTTAATATATCATGTTATTCATATATCATATACCATAAAAATGTCAGTGGTAGCTTTATTTTACATTACTGTATTTCTTGAAGGTACTTTATCTAGACAAGTAAGGCTTGCTTAATTTGAACATTTTAAGAATCTGCTCAAAAATGAAATAAAACTAGAGATGGTAATGTAGAAGTCCTTGGAAGAATGCAGTTAGGGGATCTTTGAGTCTCAATAGTTTGCAATTCCTTTCGCAGCACATAAATAATTTAACAGTACTACACAGTGTGGCTAGAGTAGATTATTTTCATTTCTATAACTACACAATCCATAATGAGCAAATAGATAAGATGCTGAATGATATATTGTTATGATGTATGCTGATATGATTTGAATTTCATTTTCCCTTTTTGTTTTGTTTTGATTTCCAACGTCTGATTCTTTGCCAAATCATTAAGCAAGTCACATCCAGCTGAAGCTGAGTTGAATAGCCTCAATGGAACTTACAAAAATCAGTTCATCAAAACCCTCAGGATCACATAAACAATGAAAAAGTACCAAGGGGCCTCTCTCACTGGCTATCCAGGTTCCATGGGTAGGAAAAAGGAAAAAAAAAAAACCCAACCACCATAAACAGGATTTAAATGCTGTTTTGACAAGTCATTAAGATTCCAACCACAACTTGCCTACTCCCCTTTATCAAGCCAAGAATTGTTTTATTTCTAAAATAGCAACATGTAAATATAAGACATAAGTATCAGAAAATAAAAAAAGAGTGAAAAATATGCATCCACTAATAATAATTTGGTAGTGGGATGAGGTTAAAACCAAGATGTATTTCAGCATGGCAGAATACATCAGTATAGGGGACTTGTCCAAAATTTTCTGCACAGTATTTAGATATTGTGGCTCAAGTATTGACAATATCATCTTATACTACTAATTAATAGTTCTTACAGAGACTCTATGGGAGACCAGGTTCTTATTCCCTGAAATTAGAGTTTTCCTTCTGTATGAGATTTCCTAAAACAAGTTCAGCACTGATATAAGCACTGAGGCAGCACCATGGACTTCTCTGAAGCCCTTTGTAAATATTCTCCTAATGACACAAATATTATGAAGATGGGCACCAACTTGGGGGCCTTGTCTCACCTTTTCTCTTACAGGAGGTTATGTTTAAATAAATACGGGATGTGTCCATGGTGAGGGACTTTAGAAAAATCCTTTTAGATAAGAGACTTTTTGAGTATCACAGAAAACAGAACACTCTGGAACCATATAAACTAAAATTTGTCAAAAATGACTATATTTGATATAAGTAAGGAAAAACATTTGCTTTGGGACAAATCTAGCCTACTAGTAGTTCTTAGCTTTTGTAAAGTTTTATTGGAACATAGCCAGAGCCACCATCATTATTATAGTGTTTATGGCTATCCGGGTGAGTGGTTCAAACAGAGACTAAGATTTCCAAGTTTATAATATTATCTATTGTTTATGGGTATCCCCTCCCCCAACTTCCTGTCTATTCCACTTGAATGATCAGAACGGGAACTTTTGACATGCTTCATTTTCAACCTGGGCCGGTTCACCTCTCCTTAGACAACCTGGTGGTTCCCTTGAAGCCGAACTTATTGCGGACACACAATTGGCAGATCGGCATACAGTACTACAGCCCAGAACACCTAGACTCAAGTGACCCCCTGGCCTCACCCTCGAGAGTAGCTGGGACTACAGGCAAGCGCCATCACGCCCAGCTACTCAGGAAGCTGAGGCTGGAGGATGTGAGTATCTCCTCCCCCCAACTTCCTGTTTATCCCAACTGAAAGATCAAAACAGCTCACACCTGGAATGGGCGGGTAGAGAAGTCGGCCTATGGGGAAAGAGGGGATAAGAAAGAACTAGAGAAAGAGCCAGAGAGAAGAGGAGGCTAAGAGATTTTTAAACAGAAAGTGCCAGTGGGTGAGAACTCACCAAAGAAGCATGGAGAACAGCTGAGGGGGAGACAGAGGTAGAGAGAGCCAAAGAGGAGCAGAGAAGTGGCTGCTTCGAATAGGCTTAGCATAGCAGCCATGCGAGAAAATGCACGTGGTGGTTAGGACCATAAAATAAAACTGGCTGACTCCTATGAAACTTTGACTGCCTGTGAAATTATTTGCTGCAACAACCCTTATTCATACCCGACGATGGAACAGGGGTAAAGGTGGAAGGAGTAATGGTACCATGCTGAGAAAAGCCTAACACTAGGACTTTAGACTTTATATTTTATATTAAAACAACAGTTGTTCACAAAAATGTTGTCAATCTCTGATATATAGAATGAGGACGTTTTTGCAGTTCAATTCTTTATTTTGGTGGAAAATAACATGCCTGTTAGATGGAAATATGACAAAGAGAACAGGATAATAGATCAACAATACTCTGTAGGAAGACACTTAGTGGCATAAGTGCTGTGAAAGTAATATAAGGAAAGCATATTAATTTAGAATTTGGATTTGATCCATATTTTTTGCCAGTTTGGGGGGTCCCACAGAGCTTCACAGTATCTTGATTTACATCGTATCATAATAAAAACATTTTTTTACTTATGAAACTGCAGTGTTGCTTCTCTTTAGTCTCCTTATCTTCCTGTGCAAGCACAGACATGAATGCATCAGAGGCATCTGACCTTAACACATTTTGGAGGAATGGCAACTAACTAGAAATGTATCAACTTTCACTGGTGCCTTCTTTTTGATTGGATCATTCAAACTTTCTAGGGAGATACCATTGAAATTTTTTTTGTTTGTTTTATTTTTGGGCCACACTCAATGATGCTCAGGTTACTCCTGGCTATGTGGTCAGAAATCGCTCCTGGCTTAGGGGACCAGATGGGATGCCAGGGTATCGAACCAAGGTCTGTCCTGGGTCAGCTGCATGGAAGGCAAATGCCCTACTGCTGCACTATCACTCTGGCCCCATCCATTGCAAATTTGTGATATATCCTTTGTCTTCAAAATATTTGCCTCATTCTATAATATAGAAGGCATTAGGAGAAGCCTCTAACAAAGTAAAACTGAAATTATTTTTCTATAAGCAACTATGGATTAAAAATATTCACTAAGTACTCATCATGATAGGCTATTATTAGTGTTAATAACAAAAATTGATAAATACTTAACATGCAAATACCTATGTTATTACATAGGTGTATTACTCATAATGAGTATAACACTCAATAGTAATATTATCAAATAAAACCAGAAATTTATTTTTGGAGTGGACCATACCCCACCCCACCAGTGGCACTAGGGACAGACAAATATCACCACAAAGAGCAGAGCTCCCTCCCCCACCAGCGGAGTGTAGCACATTAATGCAGGTGAATGAGCTCCACCCTGAGGATGGAGCTAGAGGACTGTGGCCATTCCACTCTGCAGCCACACAATTCTTTTAGTTAATGAACCCCACAACAACATGTAGAAAACACCACACTACAAGTGTGACAATGTGACACAAGCTTCCACCATGCTTAGAGAATGAAGATGGCCGCTCTGATGACCCGAAAAGTACCAAGTACCTATTTACCTCTCAGTTAAGAACTTTTGAAAAGAAATATGGAGGATTATAGAACTCAAAAAAAGCATGGAATGAACTGAACGAAGCATAAATAAGAATCAAGAGTACATGAAACTCAAAATGAGAAAACTTCACATCAAAATAACAGGACTGAAAAACTTGGTAGGCAAAATTAAAACCTTATTGGAAAGCTTCTCCAACAGAGTAAAGCTGCTGAGGACAGAAGCAGTGAACTGGAATATAAGATGAGTAACACCTCCATACAACGGAACAGATTGGGGGAAAAGTCTTAAAAATGATAAGAAAAAGAATAATTCTCAAAGATGTAAACCGAGTAAAATAGAAGTCTTTGATAAACTCAGCAGAAACAACATAAAATTATTGGAGTCCCAGAGACCCTGGAAGAAACCACCAATGAAGTATCAACAATCAAGGACATTATTGAAGAGAAATTCCCAGAGCTAAAGAGTGCATGCAACTGAATTCTACAGGTCTGAAAAGTACCAGCAGAAAGAGATCCAAAGAAATACACCCGGATATACATCATAGTCACAATGATGAATCCCACAGATTGACATAGAATATTGGAAACAGCAAGATCAAAAAGGGAAATTACAGTCAAAGGAACATTCTCAAGACTTACAGCAGACCTGGCACAAGAAATGCTAAGGGCCCAAAGGCGGTGGTGGGATATAGTGATAAAACTCAATGAAATGAAGGCTTCACTAAGAGTACTTTACCCAGCTAGACTAACATACAGGTTTGAAGGAAGGATATACAGCTTCATGGATAAACAATAGTTAAGAAACTTTACAGACTCAAAAGACTAACTGAAAGGTCTAATTTAAGACAAGACAGACCAACAGATACACCAAACTTCTACACAAAGATGACACTAAATTCCATGATAATTATCTCTCTCAATGTCAATGAACTAAATGCATCAGTTAAGAGACACAGAGTGACAAAATAGACCAAAAAGCTGAATCCAATGTTCCACTGCCTACAATAAACACATATGAATAGACAAAAAAAACAACAACAACAAACAAACAAAAACAAAAAAAAAACCAGACTCAAAATCAAAGCTTAGAACACAATTATCAAAACAACTTTCTTAAAAAGGCTGGAGTGTCCATAAGACTATCAGAGGACATAGACTTTAGACTTAAAAAAAGATAAAAAAAATTAAAAGGGACAGAGATAGACATTTCTTAATAATCAAGGATATGTACAAAAAGAAGAAATCACACACTTAAACATATATATATATATATATATATATAGGGACTAGCAAAATATTTAAAACTATTGTTGACAAATTTGAAGGAAGACTCCAAATGCAATACAATAACAGTAAGAGACTTCTGTTTCTATCCACTTTTCATCTTGTCTTTTCTTTGTAAGCTGTTCAGTAAGGATTGTGGTGGAACTATCCCTCAGTTTGATGCCTATGATTGAACTATGTCATGGAAATTGCTGGTCTTGTTCCTATTGCCTCCAGATGCACCAATAACGCTTCGTGGCATTGATCCTTGTTTGCATAGACACATTAAAATGGGAAAACACTATACATACAGATTAGTTATTATCTAATAAATCTCATTACAATGTACCTTACACCCTGAATATTGATATAATGACCTGGCATAGGCCTCAGTTGAATGGGCATTCTCCATTCACGCTGGAACCAGGCAAGCTATCTACGAAACATCCAAGGTCTTTTATAGCAACAGTTGGAAGCAGTCCTCTACCAGGAAAGACACTACCAAGGGTGTGACATCGACCTCCTAATAAGACACTTCCGTTTACACTGAGAAGACGTGACAACAACAATGACCTGCGAGAAGACATGACAACAACGATGACCTGCTCTACAGGACATGGTTCTCTCTATTGCCCCTTAAGTGTGAGGTGAAACGAGAGGATGCTCTGCACCATCCTGACTGCAATATGGGATATGCAGACTCCAGGATCTTTAATACAGAAGAATGATACCAACAACAGAGACTATGTGAGGAATGGAGGTGTATTGCCACTACAGACTATGACTTGAATTGGACAAACTAGTTTGCCTGGAGCCTAGAGTCAGTCCTGTGCCAGGAAACTTCAGGGGTAGGGTCTCCATGTATTTAGACCATAATTTGTCTTTCCATGTCCCTTATGTTTTGGTGGGCCTATGCAAACAAATGCCACTTTAATATCGTTTTTTACTATGTTCTCTTGACTCCAATCCTTAAGAAAAACAACCCATTAAAACTTTTGAGGTTAACTTAAACTAGTAAGCATGTGCATGGAACTAGATAAATGTACTTTGCCCTCAATGTTTAAAGAGTTACATAAGTCTAATATCTTTAGATTATATGGTGTGCTGCTAAGAAACAATATGTACTACAACTGGGGATTTGAGGGACAAAGTAATTGTATTGTACATGGGTTCAGTTTTGTTTTTCTTAATGTTCTTTGGCTGAAAGTTCAAGGCTGGGATATCATCGATGGAACTACTGAGAATCCTGTTTATGGGTGATTGGGCTTCCACTGTAACTTTACCCTGTCCTCTTTCTTTGCATCTTTGTTGTCATAATTAAAATAATAAAAAAAAATAATTAATAAAAAAAAAAACAATAACAGTAAGAGACTTCAACACTGCTCTGTCACCTTGGATAGGTCAATCAGACTAAAACAAAACAAGAATATACTGGCTCTGAAAGGAGAAATGGAAGAGAGTGGCTTAGTGTGGTGTGTGTGTGTGTGTGTGTGTGTGTGTGTGTGTGTATGGATACACATTCTTCTCCAATACACATGGGTCATTCTCCCAAATAGAACACATGCTGACCTATAAAACATATCTCCATAAAATGAAAAGGTTAGAAATTATGCAAACTACCTTTTCAGATCATAATGTATAATGAAATTAGAAGTTAATAACAAACAGACTCGGAGAAAATAATTTAACACCTGGAAATTAAATAGCTCACAATTGAACAGAGATGAAATCAAGGAGGAAATAAAAAAATTCCTGAAAACAAATGAGAATGAAGACACAAATTAACAGAATTTGTGGGATACAACAAAAGTGGTACTAAGAGAAAAATTTATAGTATTACAAGCACTCATCAGAAAGGAAGAAAGGACCTATGTCCTTGAGGAATCTCAAGATTATTTTTATCTTTATTTAAACACCGTGATTACAAACATGATTATAGTTGTATGATTACAGTCATGTAAAGAGCACCCCCTTTCACCGGTGCAACATTCCCACCACCAATTTCCCAGATCTCCCTCCTCCCCACCCCCCTACACCTGTACTCGAGACAGGTTTTCTACTTCCCTCATTCATTCACATTTTATTATAGTTTTCAGTGTAGTCATCTCTGCAACTGCACTCATCACTCTATGTGATGAGCTGCATGTCCTGAGCTGCACCTACCAGCCCTCATCTCTCTTGTCTCTGAGATACTGTTAAAAATGTCCTTCATTTTTCTTAAAGCCCATAGATGAGTGAAACCATTCTGCGTCTTTCTCTCTCCCTCTGACTTACTTCACTCAGCATAATAGATTCCATGTACATCCATGTATTGGAAAATTTCATGACTTCATCTCTCCTGATGGCTGCATAGTATTCCATTGTGTATATGTACCACAGTTTCTTCAGCCACTCATCTGTTGAAGGGCATCTTGGTTGTTTCCAGAGTCTGGCTATTGTAAATAGCGCTGCAATGAATATAGGAGTAAGGAAGGGATTTTTGTATTGTATTTTTGTGTTTCTTGGGTATATTCCTAGGAGTGGTATAGCTGGATCATATGGAAGCTCAATTTCCAGTTTGTGAAGGAATCTCCATATCGCTTTCCATAAAGGTTGTACTAGACGGCATTCCCACCAGCAGTGAAAAAGAGTACCTTTCTCTCCACATCCCCGCCAGCACTGCTTGTTTTCCTTTTTTGTGATGTGTGCCAATCTCAGTGGCGTGAGGTGGTACCTCATAGTAGTTTTGATTTGCATCTCCCTGACGATTAGTGATGTTGAACATCTTTTCATGTGCCTTTTGGCCATTTGCCTTTCTTCTTTTTCAAAGTGTCTGTTCATTTCTTCTCCCCATTTTTTGATGGGGTTAGTTGTTTTTTTCTTGTATAGTTCTGTCAGTACCTTGTAAATTTTGGATATTAGCCCTTTATCTGATGTGTATTGGGTGAATAATTTCTCCCACTCAGTGGGTGGCCTTTGTATTCTGGGCACTATTTCCTTTGAGATGCAGAAGCTTTTCAGCTTAATATAGTCCCATCTGTTTATCTCTGCTTCCACTTGCTTGGAAAGTGCTGTCTCCTCCTTAAAGATGCCTTTAGTCTCAATGTCCTGGAGTGTTTCACCTACATGTTGTTCTATATACCTTATAGTTTCAGTTCTGATATCAAGGTCTTTAATCCATTTGGATTTTACCTTTGTACATGGTGTTAGCTGTGGGTCTGAGTTCGCTTTTTTGCAAGTGGCTAACCAGTTGTGCCAACACCACTTGTTGAATAGGCTTTCCCTGCTCCATTTAGGATTTCTTGCTCCTTTATCAAAAACAAGGTGGTTATATGTCTGAGGAACCTTCTCTGAGTACTCAAGCCTATTCCACTGATCTGAGGGTCTGTTTTTATTCCAATACCATGCTGTTTTTATAACTGTTGCTTTGTAATACAACTTAAAATTGGGGAAAGTAATGCCTCCCATATTCCTTTTCCCAAGGAGTGCTTTAGCTATTCGAGGTTGTTTGTTGTTCCAGATGAATTTCAGAAGTATTTGATCCACTTCTTTGAAAAATGTCATGGGTATCTTTAGAGGAATCGTGTTAAATCTGTACAATGCTTTTGGAAGTATTGCCATTTTAATGATGTTGATCCTGCCAATCCATGAGCATGGTATGTGTTTCCATTTCCGCGTGTCCTCTCTTATTTCTTGGAGCAGTGTTTTGTAGTTTTCTTTGTATAGATCCTTCACATCTTTAGTCAGGTTGACTCCAAGATATTTGAGTTTGTGTGGAACTAATGTGAATGGGATTGTTCTCTTAATGTCCATTTCTTCCCTATCATTATTAGTGTATAAAAAGGCCATTGATTTTTGTGTGTTAATTTTGTATCCTGCCACTTTGCTATACAAATCTATTATTTCTAGAAGCTTTTTGGTAGAGTCTTTAGGGTTTTCTAAGTAGAGTATCATGTCATCTGCAAACAGTGAGAGCTTGACTTCTTCCTTTCCTATCTGGATTCCCTTGATATCTTTTTCTTGCCTAATCGCTATAGCAAGTACTTCCAGTGCTATGTTGAATAGGAGTGGTGAGAGAGGACAGCCTTGTCTTGTGCCAGAATTTAGAGGAAAGGATTTTAGTTTTTCTCCATTGAGGATAATATTTGCCACTGGCTTCTGGTAGATGGCTTTGACTATATTGAGAAAGGTTCCTTTTATTCCTATCTTGCTGAGAGTTTTCATCAAGAATGGGTGTTGAACCTTATCAAATGCTTTTTCTGCATCTATTGATATGACCATGTGATTTTTATTTTTTTTTGTTGTTTATGTTGTGTATTATATTGATAGATTTACGGATGTTAAACCATCCTTGCATTCCTGGGATGAAACCTACTTGATCAAAGTGAATGATCTTCT
The DNA here is from genome assembly GCF_024139225.1 of Suncus etruscus. Taxonomy (NCBI): domain Eukaryota; kingdom Metazoa; phylum Chordata; class Mammalia; order Eulipotyphla; family Soricidae; genus Suncus; species Suncus etruscus. Next base: position 66,117,106 of record NC_064861.1, on the reverse strand, counting down.
TGATGAGGCACTGGATCCTGTTCGCCAGGATTTTGTTGAGGATCTTTGCATCTGTGTTCATCAGGGATATTGGTCTGTAATTTTCTTTTTTGGCAGCATCTCTATCAGGTTTTGGTATTAAGGTGATGTTGGCTTCATAAAAGCTATTTGGAAGTATTCCTGTTTTTTCGATTTCATAAAAGAGCCTGGCCAGAATTGGTAGTAGTTCCTCTTGAAAGGTCTGAAAGAATTCATTCGTGAATCCATCAGGGCCTGGGCTTTTGTTTTTGGGTAAATTTTTGATTACAGTTTTAATTTCCTCAATAGTGATGGGGGTGTTTAGATATGCTACCTCTTCTTTATTCAACCGTGGAAGGTTATATGAGTTCAGAAATTTATCCATTTCTTCCAGGTTCTCATATTTAGTGGCATAGAGTTTCTCAAAGTATTCTCTGAATACCCTTTGAATCTCTGCAGTATCTGTAGTGATCTCCCCCTTTTCATTTCTAATACGCGTTATCAAGTTTCTCTCTTTCTTTTGCTTTGTGAGTTTTGCCAATGGTCTATCAATCTTGTTTATTTTTTCAAAGAACCAACTTCTGCTTTCGTTGATCGTTCGGATTGTTTTTTTTGGGTTTCCACTTCGTTGATTTCTGCTCTCAGCTTTGTTATTTCCTTCTGTCTCCCTATTTTTGGGTCCTTTTGTTGAGCACTTTCTAGTTCTATTAGCTGTGTCATTAAGCTACTCAGGTAAGCTCCTTCTTCCTTCCTGATGTGTGCTTGCAAAGCTATAAATTTTCCTCTCAGTACTGCTTTTGCTGTGTCCCATAAGTTCTGATAGTTTGTGTCTTTATTGTCATTTGTTTCCAGGAACCTTTTGATTTCCTCCTTGATTTCATCTCGGACCCACTGGTTCTTGAGTATGAGACTGTTTAACTTCCATGTGTAAATTTTTTCTTCTGTGTCCCTTTGCAGTTCACATCTAACTTCAGAGCCTTGTGGTCAGCAAAGGCAGCCTGCAAAATGTCTATCTTTTTTATTTTATGGAGGTATGTTTTATGTGCCAGCACGTGATCTATCCTGGAGAATGGTCCATGTACATTGGAAAAGAATGTGTATCCAGGTTTCTGAGGATAGAGTGCCCTATATATATCTACTAGGCCTCTTTCATCCATTTCTCTTTGCAGGTCTAGTATATTTTTGTTGGGTTTCCATTTGGTTGACCTATCAAGTGTTGACAAGCCTGTGTTGAGGTCTCCCACAATTATTGTGTTATTATTGATATCCTTCTTCAGATTTGTCAACAATTGTATTAAATACTTTGCTGGACCCTCATTCGGTGCGTATATGTTTAGGAGAGTGATTTCTTCTTGCTGTACAAATCCCTTGATTAGTACATAATATTCATCTTTGTCCCTTACAACTTTTCTGAGTATAAAGTTTGTGTCATCTGATATTAGTATGGCCACCCCCGCTTTTTTAAGGGTGTTGTTTGCTTGAATGATTTTCCTCCAGCCTTTGATTTTGAGTCTATGTTTATTCTGACTATTCAGGTGTGTTTCTTGTAGACAGCAGAAGGTTGGCTTCAGTTTTTTGATCCATTTCGCCACTCTGTGCCTCTTAACTGGTGCATTTAGTCCATTGACATTGAGAGAAATAATTGTCATGGGATTTATTGCCATCTTTGTGTAGAAGTTTGGTGTGTTTTTTGTTCTGTCTTGTTTTTAGAGTAGATCTTTCAGTTTTTCTTTTAAGGCTGGTTTTGAGTCTGCAAAGATTTTGAGCTGTTGTTTATCTGTGAAGCCGTGTATACATCCGTCAAACCTGAAACTTAGTTTTGCTGGGTGCAATATTCTTGGCGAAGCATTTATTTCATTGAGTTTTGCCACTACGTCCCACCACTGCCTTCTGGCCTTGAGTGTTTCTGGTGACAGGTCTGCTGTAAATTTCAAGGATGCTCCCTGGAATGTAATTTCCCTTTTCGATCTTGCTGCTTGCAGTATTCTATCTCTATCGGTGGGTTTCATCATGGTGACTATGATGTGTCTTGGGGTGTTTCTACTGGGGTCTTTTTTAGCTGGTACTCTTCGGGCATGCAGGATTTGGTCACATGTTTTCTTTAGCTCTGGTAGTTTCTCTGTGATGATGTTCTTAACCATTGATTCTTCCTGAAGATTTTCTTCTTGGGTCTCTGGAACTCCAATGATTCTAAAGTTGTTTCTGTTGAGCTTATCAAAGACTTCTATTTTCATCTTCTCATATTCTTTGAGTAAATTTTCCATTGTCTGATCATTTGATTTGAGGCTTTTTTCCAATCCCTTCTGCTGTGTAAAGTTGTTATGCATCTCGTCTTCTAAAGCACTAATTCTATCCTCAGCTGCTGTTAACCTGTTGGAAAGCTCATCCATTATGTTCTTCAATTCATCTACTGAGTTTTTCAGACCTGTTATCTGATCTGATATTTCAGTTTGGAGTTTTCTGATTTCTATCTTCATATTCTCTTGATTTTTATTAGTGTTCTGATTTATCATTTCTTTGATATCTGTTAGCAACCTCCATATTTCGTCTCTAAACTCCATTTCTGAAAGACTGCTTAGGTAGTTGGTCATTGTTGGGTCATCAGAGTTTCCATCTTCATTCTCTATGGTTGAAGTTGGTCTGCGTAGTCTCCCCATTGTCACGCTTACGCTGTGGGTTTTTCTACGTGTTGTGGTGGTACTCATTGGCTAGGTGGAGTGCGCGGCCGCGAAGCGCAGCCGAGCACAAATCCAGCACAATCCACAACTCCAACAGAAAACACACGCCTCAGCGAGACATGCCTTGAAGAGATTAATGCTGAAGGAGGTCAAAGTTCCCAGGTTGATGCAGGCTGGGGGAGGTCCCAAAATGTCTGCCGGGCCTAGGGGTCCAGCAGTCAGCCTGATCTGCAACTCCGGCCCCCAAACACTCACCTCAGCCGAGGCAAGCCATCAGGGGATGCCAGGAGAAGTCCCCAAATGTCTGCCAAGCTAAAGAAACCAGCACAATCCACAACTCCAACAGAAAACACACGCCTCAGCGAGACACGCCTTGAAGAGATTAATGCTGAAGGAGGTCAAAGTTCCCAGGTTGATGCAGGCTGGGGGAGGTCCCAAAATGTCTGCCGGGCCTAGGGGTCCAGCAGTCAGCCTGATCCGCAACTCCGGCCCCCAAACACTCACCTCAGCCGAGGCAAGCCGTCAGGGGATGCCAGGAGAAGTCCCCAAATGTCTGCCAAGCTAAAGAAACCAGCACAATCCACAACTCCAACAGAAAACACACGCCTCAGCGAGACACGCCTTGAAGAGATTAATGCTGAAGGAGGTCAAAGTTCCCAGGTTGATGCAGGCTGGGGGAGGTCCCAAAATGTCTGCCGGGCCTAGGGGTCCAGCAGTCAGCCTGATCCGCAACTCCGGCCCCCAAACACTCACCTCAGCTGAGGCAAGCCGTCAGGGGATGCCAGGAGAAGTCCCCAAATGTCTGCCAAGCTAAAGAAACCAGCACAATCCACAACTCCAACAGAAAACATATGCCTCAGCGAGACACGCCTTCATCTCAAGATTTTCTAAGGAATATTTCACCAGGAGGACCGCTGAGAAGTTTTTCCCTCAATATGAATGACTGGTCAAAAAATTCCTAAAAAATACCTTGCCAAGAAGGCCCACTGAGTAGTCTTTATCTCAGTGTGGGGTGGCTGATGAGATGTATGTTAATGGTACTGACATTATGCTTGCTTCTTAAGGAACATTTAATTGGCCTTAAGATGAATATTCCTTCTTCTGTATTTTGTGTGTCTATATTAAAGCCTTTTACTTCTATAATAAATATTATTACAGGCAAATATAGCCTTGATTAAATTTCTGTTTACCTGGAAAAATTCAGCACCAAAAACAATTTTATTTCTCTTTGTCTTCTATATACCCTTGCTGTTTAAATAGAAAGAAATGTTCTGCCTTTTGGACGTCTCTAAAAAACTTTGAGCATTTGAATAACTTACATCCAAAGTTTTGTCCAGAAAATAGTATTGGACTATTGAGAAAATCTTCACCAGGTAGATTTGCATCTCTTTCAGATAGTTTGTTTTTTCCTAAAAACTGTTTCTTAGTCAGAGTTTAGGAAGTTAGCTATCTGTATTAGCCCCTAAAACAAAACTTATTCCCTCAGAAAATGGGAAAAACTGGCTCCTTGCAAATTTCCCTAATCAGTATTGACATCTAGAATTAGCCAGACAGGAACTGCTTTAAAATGTTAAAATTTACCTTCTTTTATTAACTCTGGATTCTTACTTGAAATGTATTTACTTGTCAGGAGCCACATAATTTTTTCCCATTTATTAGAGAGTCATGTTGTAATTTAACATAGGAGAGCATTCTTGGCATGCCATAAAAACTGTGTATTACTAATCCCTCATTTATATCCCATATTATTCCTATTAAACTCAGAAAACACTGTCTTCTCCCACACAAAATTGTGTGGTCTCTCATTTCTTCATATTTCACCATACGTGTCACCTACTCTCCTCGAGGGAACTCAAAGTGTTCTGTAATGCAACCAGACCCAAAATCTAGCACATCTTATAAAATTAGAAAGTTATCAACAAAATGACCCAAAAACAGGCAGACAGAAGGAAATAATAAAGCTGAGAGCAGAAATTAATGAATTTAAATCCAAGAAAACAATCTGAAAGACCAATGAAAGCAAGAGTTGGTTTTTTGAAAATAAACAAGATTGATAAACCCCTAACAAAACTCACAAAGAATGGAAAAGAGGAAGAGAGGAACTTAATAAACCAAATCAGAAATGAAAATAGACAGATTACTACAGATACTCCAGAAATTCAAAATGTAATTAGAGAGTACTTTGAGAAACTCTATGACACAAAACATGAAATATTGGAAGAAATTAATAGAATCTTGGACTCTTATAACCTCCCAAGATTGAACCATGATGATCTAGCATACCTCAACAGACCCATCACTATTGAGAAATTAAAATAGTATTAAAAATTCTTCCCAATAAAAAAAGCCCAGGCACAGATGGATTCACTAATGAATTTTTCAAATCTTTCAAGGTAACCTACTACCAATTCTTTTCAGCCTCTTCCAGGAAATTGAAAAATAGAAATATTCCCAAATAGTTAGTATAAAACTAACATCACCCTGATACCAAAAGGAGACAGAGTTGTGACAAAAAAGATAACTACAGACCAATATCCCTGATGAACATAGATGCAAAGATCCTCAACAAAGTTCTAGCAAATAGGATCCACAATCTCATCAAGAAGGTCATATACCATGACCAAGTAGCTTTCATTACAGAGATGCAGTAGTTTGATATATGCAAGTCAATCAATATAATACACCATATCAACAAAATAAGTAAAAATCACATAATTATATCAATAGATGCAAGAAGCATTTGATAAGGTCCAACATTCATTCATGATAAAAACTCTGAACAAGTTTAGATATATGATAGTAAATTATGTGGCTTTTATTTCAGTTGTAAGTTCTCTCATTATGGTCTGTTCAGACTGATCTATGCTTGCTTTGAGTTCTTTGAGCATCCTCCATATTAATACTCTAAAATCTGATAAAATTTCTGAACAAGTCAGGATGTGGAGCATCCTCTCCTTTCACCTCACTATCAAAGGGCAATACAGGGAGCCCTGTCCTGTAAGCAGGTCGTTGTTGTTGTTAAGTCTTCTCAGTGTTAAGGGAAGTCTCTTTTGAGCAGGTCGAAGTCTGAGCAGTGTAGGTCTTCCGTGGTAGAGGATTGCTTCCAGGTGATGTTATAGACCAGCCTGGATGTTTTGTGGATGGCTTCCCTGGTTCAGGGGAGAATGGGTTATGCCCTTTCTTCTGAGGTCTGTGCCAGGTCGTTATGTCAATCAATGTTCAGGGTGTAAGGTCCCTTTGCACTACAAGATATGTGTGTTTCAATCTCTATTAGATAGGATCTTATTTGTATGTGTAGTATTTTCCCATTTTAATGTGCCTATGTAAATAAGAAGCAATGCCACGTGGTGTTATTGGCGCATATGGGGGCCATAAGAACAATTCCAATGATTCCCATGACATGGTTCAATCATAAGCATTAAACTGGGGGACTCTTCCACCAAAATTCCTTGTTAAACAGCTCAAAAAGAGAAGATAAAAAGTGGTTAGAATCATCACTGGATGATTAAAGATCACCAGGATCTTTAATACAGAAACATGATACCAACAACAGAGACTGTGTGAAAAATAAAAAGTGTATTGGCACTACAGACAATGTATTGGATTGGACGATCTAGCTTGCCTGGAGCCTAGACTTGGTCTTGTGCCAGGAAACTTCAGGGGTCTGGTCTCTTTGTACTTAGGCCAAGGTTATTTCTTTCCATGTCCCTCATATTTTGGTGGGCCTATGCAAACAACAATTGCCACTCTAACACCATTTTTACTGTGCTCCCTTGACTCTAATCCTTAAAAAGAACTCACTTAAAATTTGAGGTTAACTTAAGCTAATATGCATGTATATGGAAATGTAAGAAAATACTATGCCTGTAATGTTTAAGGAGTTACGTAAGTTTTATGGCTTTAGATTGCCTTGTGTACTGTTAAGAAATATTATAATGTGTTACAATCTGGGGACTTGAGGGACAAAGTAATTGTACATGGATTCTGTCTTATTTATCTTAATGTTCTTTGGCTGAAATTTCAAAGTTAAGATATCAGCAAGGGGACTTCTGAGAATTATGTTATGGGTGATTGTCCTTCCACTGTAACTTTACCTTGTCCTCTTTCTTTGCACCCTTGTTCTCATAATTAAAAATAAAAATTAAAAAAAATTTCTGAACAAGATGGGAATGGAGAGAACTTTTCTCAATATAGTCAAGGCCATTTACTACAATCCTATGGCAAATATTATACTCAGTGGAGAAAAACTAAGAGCCTTTCACCTAAAATATGGTACAAGACAAGGCTTCCCCTTCTCACCACTCCTATTCAGCATAGTACTGGAAGTACCATATTTTTATCACCATAAGACACACTTTTTCCCCCAAAAGATGCATCTTATGGAGCGAATGCTGCCCAGAGCTGGAACTTGAATGCAGGAGAGGAAAGAGAGTCATAATGATTCTTTTTTGTTTGTTTGTTTTACAAGGCAGAGAAGAAATTTATTAAAAATATTAAAAGTAAATGAAGTTGGTAATTATGCTAATAGTAATTTGCAAAAATTAATTTCCTAGATTTGCCATTATACAATAGTTATAAAAATCACCACTTTACCTAGGCTAAGACTATGTATAGTCACATTTATAGTGAGGCAATTATATACATATTTTATAACCTCTTTTTTCCCAATGACCACAGCTTTATTATTAAAGAGAAATTAATGATGGTGATGGTTATATCTATATGTCTTGTCATACTCTTCCATGTTCCATTCTACATTTTTCATGAAAGAGACATACTTCTCAGTTAAAATTGGATACTAAATACTAGATATTTGATACAATTATTTAAATATCTTAAATCCAGTAATCTCACCTTCAACACATGCTTACTCATGTTTCTTAAATATATTATTTAAAAAACACAATTTTTCTTTCTTCTTTCTCCTTTCTTCCTTCCTTCCTTTCTTTCTCTTTATTTTTCTTTCTTCTTTCTTTCTTTCTTTCTTTCTTTCTTTCTTTCTTTCTTTCTTTCTTTCTTTCTTTCTTTCTTTCTTTCTTTCTTTCTTTCTTTCTTCCTTCCTTCCTTCCTTCCTTCCTTCCTTCCTTCCTTCCTTCCTTCCTTCCTTTCTTTCTTTCTTTCTTTCCTTTCTTTCTTTCCTTTCTTTCTTTTTTATTTTTTGGTCACACCCAGTGACGTTCAGGTTAAGCACTCAGAAATCGCTCCTGGCTTGGGGACCATATGAAATGCCAGGGGATCGAACCGCAGTTCGTCCTAGGTCAGCACATGCAAGGCAAATGCCCTACTGCTTGCACCACCGCTCCGACCCAATTTCCTGGTTTAAATCACGTTATTTAAGTACCATGTTTATAAACCTGGTCATGATTGAATGTCAAATAATGTACATCAAAATGTCAAATAATGTACATCACCCTTTACCAGAGCATGTTTTCCAACACCAATTTCCACAATTTTTTCCTGTCTGCCTCTGGGTAGACATTTCACTTCTCAGTCTCCCTCTCTTCTTCACTTCCCCTTTTCTCCCTTTTTTACACGTTGATTTACACTATTGTGAAGGGTTATCATGTATATCACTTTATCCCCTTATAGCACCCTGTTTTTAACCAAAGTGAACAGTTCCAACTATCATTGTCATAGTAGACCCTTCTCTACCCTAACTGCAATCCCAGCTCTTTATCACAGTTTCCTGCCATGGACTTATCCTTCTGGCCTTCATTTCTATTGTCTCTGGATATTATTACCTTACTCAACAGACAATTTCAATGGGCAAAGTAAATTGGCAGAAATGAAGAAAGTTATTTGTTGAAAATTAAAAAATACTGGGTCCAGCAAGGTGGCACTAAAGGTAAGGTATCTGCCTTGCAAGCGCTAGCCAAGGAAGGACCGCGGTTCGATCCCCTGGTGTCCCATATGGTCCCCCCAAGCCAGGGGCAATTTCTGAGCACTTAGCCAGGAGTAACCCCTGAGCATCAAATGGGTGTGGCCCAAAAAACCAAAAAAAAAAGAAAATTAAAAAATACGCATTTATTGCTTGAAAACACAATCTAATAATTAATTAACAATAATAATAGGCCCTTCTTTTTTAATATTTTTTATTTTTTTAACTGAAACCCAACTATAGACATGTTTATAATCATGGTGCTTAAACAAACACACTATTATAAGAAAAGAAATTAAAAATAAATCTTCAGTCCATTTTCCTTTTTTCCCTTTTTTCTTTTCTTACTCTTTCTCTTTCCTTCTCTTCCTCTTCTTCTTCTGCCTCCTCCTCTTCTTCATTTTCTTATCCTTTTCTTCTTCCTCTTCTTCCTCTTTTTTTGCTTTCTTTTCCTTCTCCCTCTCTTCTTTTTCTTCTTTCTCTTCCTCTTCCTTCTCCTTTTCTTCTGCTTCTTCTTCCTCCTCCTCTGCTTTTTTCTTCCTCTTCTTCCTTTTTTCTTTTTCTTCTTCTTCTTCCTCTTCCTCTTTTTCTTCTCACACTTCCTCCAACTCTTTTTAATATCTCTTCCTGAGTCTCTGAGACTCCAATGATTCCTATGTTGTTCCTGTTGAGTTTATCAAAGACTTGTATTTTCATCTGTTTACATTTTTTGAGTAGTTTATTCATTGTCTGATCATTTGCTTTAAAGTTCTTTTCCAATCTCTTTCACTGGGTTTAGTTGTTCTGTATCTCATACTTTGACTCACTGACCCCATCCTCAGCTGCTGTTACTCCTTTGGAGAGGCTTTTCATTGAGGGGTTCATTTCATCTACTGAGCTTTTCAGACCTCTTATTTCAGTTGCAAGTTCTGTCATTATAGTCTGTTCAGATTGATCTATGCTTGTTTTGAGTTCTTTGAGCATCCTCCATATTTTTTTTATTGTAAGAATTTATTCAAGAGACAAAATTGATTAACATGTTGAGGTAAACTGACATAACAATATAGTAACATAACATATAATTAATATAAAATACCTGTAAGTCAAAGAACATTTCTGAATAAAAAACATAATTTTTTATCATAATGACTTACATATCTTTCACAGTAGTATTTTAGGTACATATAACATTGAATCAGGAGAATATCCATCACCACCAGTGTTGTCTCCCTTCATCCCTGTTCCCAAGCGTATATCCCATTCTCCCTCCTTTATCCCCCAGAATGCTAGTTTAACTAAAATCATATATGTTAACACTAATGTAAACCATTTTGTTTTGCAGTTCCAGATATTTTTACTAGTGGTTTCTTAAAGGTTTAGAGTCAAAGGAGCACTGTATAAACAATGTTAGAGTGGCAATTACCATTTGTATGGGCCCACCAAAGTATGAGGGTCATGGAAAGGAAAAACTTTTGGCCTAAGTACAAGGAGACCTTACCCCTGGAGGTTCTTGACATAAGACCATTTCTAGGCTCAAGGCAAACTAGTTTGTCCAATCTTGGTCATTGTCTGTAGTGCCCATACAGTTATATTTTTCACAGTCTCTGTTGTTGGTATTCTATTTCTGTATTGAAGGTCCTGGAATCTGTATATCCTACATTGATGGTGCGGAGCGGCATCTAATTTCAACTCAGAATTAAAGGGCAATGCAGAAAGTCCTGTCCAGTATGCAGGTCATCGTTGTTGTTAAGGGAAGACTCCTTTGAGAAAATCGATGTCAGAGCAGCAGTAGGGTCTTCTCTGGTAGAGAATTGCTTCAAGGTGATGTCATAGACAACTTTAGATGTTTCGTAGATGGCTTCCCTGGTTCAGGGGTGACTGGAAAATGCCCAGACCTCTGAGGCCTGTGCCAGTTCATTATGTCAATGTTCAGGGTGTAAAGTTCCATTGCACCACAAGATTTGTGCGTTCCTATCTCTATTAGATAAGAACTTACTTATATGTATAGTATTTTCTATTTTAATGTGCCCATGCAAACAAGGAATAATGCCACCTGGTGTTATCAGCACATAAGGGGGCCGCAAGAACAAGTCCAACAATCCCCGTGACCTGGTTCAAACATAAGCATCAAACTGAGAGACTCTTTAACCAACATTCTTTTTTTTTTAATTTTTATTTTTAATTTTAATTATGACAACAAAGATGCAAAAAAAGAGGACAGGGTAAAGTTACAGTGGAAGCACAATCACCCATAAACAGAATTCTCGTTAGTCCCATCGATCATATCCCAGCCTTGAACTTTCAGCCAAAGAACATTAAGAAAAACAAAACTGAACCCATGTACAATACAATTACTTTGTCCATCAAATCCCCAGTTGTAGTACATACTATTTCTTAGCAGCACACAATATAATCTAAAGACATTAGACTTATGTAACTCCTTAAACATTGAGGGCAAAGTACATTTATCTAGTTCCATGCACATGCTTACTAGTTTAAGTTAACCTCAAAAGTTTTAGTGGGTTGTTTTTCTTAAGGATTGGAGTCAGGGAAACATAGTAAAAAATGGTGTTAGAGTGGCATTTGTTCGCATAGGCCCACCAAAATATAAGGGACATGGAAAGAAAAATTATGGTCTAAATACAAGGAAACCCTACCCCTGAAGTTTCCTGGCACAGGACTGACTCTAGGCTCCAGGCAAACTAGTTTGTCCAATCCAAGTCATCGTCAGTAGTGGCAATACATCTCCATTCCTCACATAGTCTCTGTTGTTGGTATCATGCTTCTGTATTAAAGATCCTGGAGTCTGCATCTCCCATATTGCAGTCAGGATGGTGCAGAGCATCCTGTCGTTTCACCTCACACTTAAGGGACACTAGAGAGAACCATGTCCTGTAGAGCAGGTCAATGTTGTTGTCAAGTCTTCTCAGTGTAAACAGAAGTCTCTTTTTAAAAGGTCGATGTCAGACCCTTTGGTAGTGTCTTTCCTGGTAGAGGATTGCTTCCAGCTGTTGCTATAAAAGACCTTGCATATTTCATAGATAGCTTGCCTAGTTCCGGCGTGAATGGAGGATGCCCATTCTTCTGAGGCCTGTGCCAGGTCATTATATCAATGTTCAGGGTGTAAGGTACATTGTACTGAGATTTATTAGATAAGAATTTATCTGTATGTATAGTGTTTTCCCATTTTAATGTGTCTATGCAAACAAGGATCAATGCCATGAAGCGTTATCGGCCCATCTGGAGGCAATAGGAACAAGACCAGCAATTTCCATGACATAGTTCAATCATAGGCATTAAACTGAGGGACAGTTCCACCAACAATCCTTACTGAACAGCTTACAAAGAAGAGACAAGATGAAAAGTGGATAGGAATATCATGGTAGAAGAATATATAGAGTTACAGCTGTTAAAGAATATACACATAAAATATTCAAAAGATATATGTGTTCAATATGTGTTCAACTTATGTCCTTCTAAATAGTTCTGGAATTGTTAGATCCACTGTATGTCTTTGGTATGAGATTAGAACTGTGTGTTACTGAAGTTAAGAAGGGTAAATCTGGGGTACTGATGGTGTGAGGAGTAATCGCCCCCGCGCAGTTTGCAACATGTAGACTGGTATGAAATTGCCAGTGACAGCCTGAGTATAACTGAACAGCTATCTGCCACCCCCCAGATCAAACTCCACCTTCTAAGCCAATCTCTGGAGCCGGCCTGGGAGTGGGGAAAACCCAGGGTGCCCCATCAGGTCCTCCCAAGAACCCACCTGGAGATCCGGAGGAAAGGGGGAGAGGGGGGTCGGGTGACCCTGGTCCGGGCCCCCCTACCCTAGGCCGGGCCAAGAGGCCCCAGGCACATATGGAGGTCTGCCAGGAGGCAGCCCGTGCCAGCTGAAAATCCTGCTCCAGGAAGGGAGGAAGGCCCTCCCAGGCCCCAAGGGCAGGATTTCAAGCCCCACCCTAGGCCAATGTCCGGAGCCGGCCTGGGAGTGGGGAAAACCCAGGGTGCCCCATAAGGTCCTCCCAAGAACCCACCTGGAGATCCGGAGGAAAGGGGGAGAGGGGAGTCGGGTGACCCAGGTTTGGACCCCCCTACCCTAGGCTGGGCCAAGAGGCCCCAGGCACATATGGAGGTCTGCCAGGAGCCACGAGCATTCTCCATATTAATACTCTAAACTCCTTTTCTGAGAGGCTTTTCAGGTCATATTCATTCTCTGTGTGTGGTGTTGTCATGCATTGTTTCCCCATTGCAACACTTGTATAGTGGGTTTTACTATGTGTTGTGCTTGGCTCGTGTGTTAGAAGAGGGCGCAGCCATGGAGCTCAGTGGAGTGGCTGCACTTCTCTGGTTCCACCTTATTGGGTGGGGCCCTTACCAGGTTTGGGCCCTGGAGACTTTCAATGGTGTCTTCTTGGCTGTCTTGGGCAGCAAAGCAGACAGGGAGCAAGGCAACAGTCTTTTATAATGGCTCTCCTGTGCCCAATCAAAGGGCAGAGATCAGCACTCACCTTATTGGGTGGGGCCCTTACCAGGTTTGGGCCCTGGAGATTGTCTGATGGTGTCTTCTTGGCTGTCTTGGGCAGACAAGCCAGCAGTCTCTTCTTGTATTGTTAATATGAAAAAGTGATTAGAGCCCATTCTAAATTCATTGAGCTCATTCTAAATGCCAAGCAAAGACTGTATAAACACCATCTTTCTTCATTGTTGTAATATCATACTAGAAAGGTAAAGTTATTTTTTTAATAATTTTTATTTTGTAGAAAGGTAGTTATTTTATAACCAAAATACATTTGCTGGAAATAGCATTTCATTGAAAAGTTATTGAATTTTTTGTTCACAGTAAGAAGACATTTAAAAAAATTTGATTTAACAGAAGAATTCTATGGGCACGTCATGTTAGCAACTGCTTTCTGCTTTATGGGTCTTTATTTCCTCATTATATTAAAAATTATAAATCTATCTACCATTACCTACCTTTATATCTATCTATCATTTCCTTCATCCATCCTCTTCAAACAAATTTGAAAAGTTTCTCATTAAAACAGTATATGGTGCTTATATTAGTAAAATCATGGGGTTATTATTCACAGATAAGTCACATAGTATAAAACTTCTTTAACTCCCTATTTATAACTCCTTTTGCCCCCAATTTTTCATGATCCAAAAATATAAAAAGGTATATAAACAAAATACATATTGGTAAATAATGTATTAACAAATGTTATTAATAAATCATATTAATAAATATTTGCTATTGATAATTGATGATTTACTAGTAAATGTTTTGGGACCATATCTGGAGATGTTTCGGGTTTAGACCTGGTTCTGCTCAGGAATCACTTTAAAAGGGACTTGGGTTGCTAGGGATTGATCCCACATCTGCCATGTGCAAAGCAAGAAACTATTCATTGAACTCATTGTCCAGTCACCATAAATTTATTTTAAATACTTTGCTGGTCCTTCATTGGTTGTGTATATGTTTAGGAGAGTGATTTCTTCCTGCTGTACAAATCCCTTGATTAGTACATAATATCCATCTTTGTCCCTTACAACTTTTCTGAGTATAAAGTTTGTGTCATCTGATATTAGTATGGCCACCCCCACTTTTTTAAGGGTGTTGTTTGCTTGAATGATTTTCCTCCAGCCTTTGATTTTGAGTCTATGTTTATTCTGACTATTCAGGTGTGTTTCTTGTAGACGGCAGAAGGTTGGCTTCAGTTTTTTGATCCATTTCGCCACTCTGTGCCTCTTAACGGTTCATTTAGTCCATTGACATTGAGAGAAATAATTGTCATGGGATTTATTGCCATCTTTGTGTAGAAGTTTAGTGTGTTTTTTTGTTCTGTCTTGTCTTTAGAATAGATCTTTCAGTTTTTCTTTTAAGGCTGGTTTTGAGTCTGCAAAGTTTTTGAGCTGTTGTTTATCTGTGAAGCCATGTATACATCCTTCAAACCCGAAAGTTAGTTTTGCTGGGTGCAGTACTCTTGGCGAAGCATTTATTTCATTGAGTTTTGCCACTATATCCCACCACTGCCTTCTGGCCTTGAGTGTTTCTGGTGACAGGTCTGCTGTAAATTTCAAGGATGCTCCCTGGAATGTAATTTCCCTTTTCGATCTTGCTGCTTGCAGTATTCTATCTCTATCTGTGGGTTTCATCATGGTGACTAGGATGTGTCTGGGGTGTTTCTCCTGGGGTCTTTTTTAGCTGGTACTCTTCGGGCATGCAGGATTTGGTCACATGTTTTCTTTAGCTCTAGTAGTTTCTCTGTGATAATGTTCTTGACCATTGATTCTTGCTGGAGATTTTCTTCTTGGGTCTCTGGGACTCCAATGATTCTAAAGTTGTTTCTGTTGAGCTTATCAAAGACTTCTATTTTCATCTGCTCATATTCTTTGAGTAACTTTTCCATTGTCTGATCATTTGATTTAAGGCTTTTTTCCAATCTTTTTTGCTGTGTAAAGTTGTTATGCATCTCGTCTTCCAGAGCACTAATTCTATCCTCAGCTGCTTTTAACCTGTTAGAAAGCTCATCCATTATGTTCTTCAATTCGTCTACTGAGTTTTTCAGACCTGTTATTTGACCTGATATTTCAGTTTGGAGTTTTCTGATTTCTATCTTCATATTCTCTTGATTTTTATTAGTGTTCTGATTAATACTTTCTTTGAGTTCTGTGAGCAACCTCCATATTTCTTCTCTAAACTCCATTTCTGAAAGACTGCTTAGGTGGTTGGCCATTGTTGGGTCATCAGAGTTTCCATCTTCATTCTCTATGGCTGAAGTTGGTCTGCGTAGTTTCCCCATTGTTACACTTATACTGTGGGTTTTTCTACGTGTTGTTGTGGTACTCATTGGCTAGGTGGAGTGCAGAGTGCTCCTCTGCTTCTACCCTTTATAGGTGGGCTTAAGGGGGCCAGCAGAGTCAGCTTTATCCGCAACTCCGGACCGGAAACACTCACCTCAGCCGAGGCAAGCCATCAGGGGATGAATGCCAGAGAAGATCAAAGTTCCCAGGTTGAAGCAAGCCCCCAAATGTCTGCCGAGCATAAATTTATTTTAAAAGTAACTTTTATGACCTTCACATTCAGCTGAAGGTTTTTTACTAAATCATTGTTAGGACACAATAGATTACTGTTTTCTTTTACCAAGAAAAGAAATCTAACCCCATCAAATCTAATCACATGACTCTTAGTTTAGTTTTTTTTGGCAGGGTCAATGATGTAGATCAAATCCAAAATTTCATAGTACAAAGCATTTGCCCTACCACTGAGCCCCACTTTTGGTCTTATTTAATTCTTAGTACCTTCTTTTAACGCTAAAAGACCTTTGTATAATTCTCCACTAAAATTGATCATATGTCAGCTGATCAATCTGTTTCACTTTGTAGGGGCATCTTCTTGGGAGTTTCCTGGCTTATCTGCCCTTATGTGGGCTACTTGACATAAATTTTTATTCTTTATTTATTTATTTTGGTTTTTGGGCCACGCCCGGCATTGCTCAGGGGTTACTCCTGGCTGTCTGCTCAGAAATTGCTCCTGGCTGGCATGGGGAACCATATGGGACACCGGGATTCGAACCAACCACCTTTGGTCCTGGATCAGCTGGTTGCAAGGCAAACACCGCTGTGCTATCTCTCCGGGCCCAAATTTTTATTCTTTTTTTTTTTTTTTTTTGGTTTTTGGGTCACACCCGGCAGTGCTCAGGGGTTATTCCTGGCTCCAGGCTCAGAAATTGCTCCTGGCAGGCACAGGGGACCATATGGGATGCCGGGATTCAAACCGATGACCTCCTGCATGAAAGGCAAACGCCTTACCTCCATGCTATCTCTCCGGCCCCCAAATTTTTATTCTTTAGAATTCTATCAGACCATATTTATTCAACATTTATATATTTTAACTGTTACCTACATTATCTATACAGAGATTTTAAATTTCTTCCCCTTGTTTTTTTCCCTCAAGTAACTAAGCTTTCATGTATACATGGAAAAATAGACATAAAATCTACTTTCTGGGGCCTGAGCAGTGTCACAGTGGTAGGGCGTTTGCCTTGCACACGCTAACCTAGGACAGGTTAACCCAGCATCTCATATGGTCCCCCAAGCCAGGAGTGATTTCTGAGTGCATAGCCAGGAGTAACCTCTCAGCGTCACTGGGTGTGGCCCAAAAACAAAAATAAAAACCTACTTTCTTTTTATTTTTGAAACGTTGGTCTTTTTTATTTATTATTATAATTAGTTTATAATATTATAGAATTGTCTTGCAACAGTCAACCTGGGATTGATCTCCAGCACTACATATGTGAGATGGTGTTCCATCCAGGAATGATTTCCTGAATAGATCTGAATAGGTTTCCTGGTAGACCCTACCAACTGTATTATTGCTCTAGCCAGGATCTTTTTATTCTTTTATGGGGAGACACCTAAGCAGAGATTGTAACCTGGGGCTACTCCTGTCATTTCTGGCCCTGACTATTGAGTGCTCTTCCTGGTATTGTGGTATTTGGAACTTAGTGGTACTGGGAGCTACCAGAGTCACAACTGATGGTCAGAAGAGGGGAGTCAGGTAGTGGTAGGCATTAAACTCAGAACCTCACACATGCTGGGATGTGCTTTACCACTTTGAATCACTTCTCTAGGATTCATTTATTTTTTCCGCTTTGTTTTGTGTTGGTTTATTTATTGTTTGGTTAGTTCTGATTATATACAACAGTGCTCAGGAATCACTCTGGGCAGGCTTGGGGGGTATTGGAGATTGAACCCAGGTTGTTTGAGACAAGGAGAGCACCTTACTAACTGTACTATCTCTCTGCCCCCCCCCCCTTCTTAGGCTAATCCTCATCTTAAACACAGAGAACTATAATGCTCCCTTAAAGGAGTTTTCAAAACTCCCTCCATCCAAATTCATTCTTTAATCTTTCATATTAGTTCCAATTTGTCTCTTTCTGCTTAAAATTGTTTTCTCAATTAGACATTTTTACTATTTCTATTTTTATTGAAATTATATTTATTTACATGACTGCATTGTACTCATGATAATGGAAGTCAGACTACACTACTCTAGCTCTTTCTCAGATAGTGCTTTTATATAATATTGAGAAGCATGGATAAGTAGAGTCAGAATCACAGATATGGTGAAATGTGTGCACAAAGACACATACACTATATGGCAGAAGTGATAAAGAAGCAGTGGAGGCTACATAAAGAAAAAAGTCTAGGTGGGCATCCTTAGACTGCCAACCAGAAGAGAGGCTCAGTTTGCTACATAAGCAACTGCCCAGGAAAAGACCAAAGAAACATCCCACAGTGGCACAATGCAAATGTCCAAAATTTCCTTAGAACTAAGTCTTATCTTTAAATTGTCCTGTCTCCTGTTTCACCCTCTTGACTAACTACTGAGCCTCCTGGGAGTGGCCCAATGTCCCATCTGTGCTACAGTCTTTGCTCTGCTGTTTACCTACTTCATGAACACATCTTTCCATTGTAGCCTTTCCATTTTGTATGCACGAAAGGGCAGTGAGAAAAAAATCCCTTGAGGAGTTAGAAATACACGTAATGGGAGCTGAAGTGGTCAAGGCACTTGTTTCGCATGAGGCTTGAGGGAGTTTGATCTCTAGCACATCTCTGGTTCCTTAAGTTCCACAAGGACTGATCCCTGAGCACAGAACCAGGAGTAAGCACTGAGTACTGTAGTGTTTAGTGACCCAAAAGAGAAATGTACATATTAATATATGAAATTAGATCCTGTTTAACTAAATGGGGTGGAAGGTGTTGGGTCAAACCTGGCAGCCTTCCGGGTTTTATTTTTCTGACTCAGAAAATCACGCTTGGAAGACTCAGGGAGATCATATAATATACTGGGGATAGGACCTGGGTCAGTCTGGGGTTGATTGTGACCTACTACAGTGGTAATTTTCCGGCCTAGTGTTTTAGTGTTTTACTAAAAATTAAGTAGCACGTAAGAATCAAAAAATACAGTTGTGTTAGAAAAAACAATGAATCTGTATAAAGAGCACAGAGAGCAAACCAACCTTTTATAAGAGCTTAGTATCTAGACAAAATAATTTCACTGATTTTTAAAGAAAAAGAATATGTAACTCAGGCCAGAGTAATAGTACAGTGTGTAAGGTGCTTGCCTTGCAAATGGCTGGCTTGGGTTTGATCCTAGGCATCCCATAGGGTCCCCTGAGCCCACCAGGAGTGATTCCTGAGAGCAGAAGCAGGAGTAAGCCCTATGCAAGTCAGGTGTGTCCTCAAAACCAAAACAACAAGAAAAAAAGCCCCAACAACCCTGGATTATTCAATAAATGGTTTTGGACAAGTTCCAATTCATATATAACAAAACAAAAATAATTTTTCCTCTCAACACACACAAAATATTTTCTAGGTGAATTAAAGGCCTAATGGGAAAAAGAACCCCCCCAAATACTAGAGTAACTTCAAGGTAAAAAGGGTTTCTTAAATAAGGTCAGTTTTACCAGCTGGGATTTTCATTAGTTCTGTAGCTTCCTATTGCTTTTCATTGGGATTGGGGGTCTCTCTGCTCCACTCATATTAATGATTCTGGAATAATGGAAAAAAGGCTCAAATTGAAGCTTCACAGCAATTTAAATATCACTTTTCATGGTTTCCTCCCTCACATTTCTCCAGCATCCTGTCTACTAATATTAACACCACAGCTTGAGGCAGGTGCAGACCAATTTGCCTTTATGGATTCTTTGACCCCTGAAAGTCCTTGCTGTGTTTCTAAGCCCTTCCACACATGCCTATATCTATGTATTTCTGATACAAAGGCAAATAAGAAGTAAGGCAAGCCCTTCCTTTTTTCTCATAGCAAACAGACTACAAATTATAAATGTACACAGCTCCCTGGTTTCTTTTAGTAATACAAGTAAAAACTACATATTTAGAGGAAATGCCTGCTTGATTTCTTTTCCACAGAATGACAACACCAGGTTCATGGAAGTGTTAAAAATGAGACAGACCCCAAATGGAATCACTTCTGCTAAGTTCCACGTCACCAAACAGACTTAACTTATCGTTTAGCTTCCCCCAGAAACAGAATATTAAGCCCAGCAATCAGAAATCTCCTGGTCAGCACTAGTGAAATCCCTGCTATCCTCCAAAAGAAAATGACCTTGCCACAACCAATCCACTTCTTGTTAGTTTAACGCCTTGTTTCTGCTCCCTTCTGCCTGAAATTTTTTCATTTTGTAGTATTGTTACTCCTCAAGATCTTTTCTCTGTTAGATGGGATGTTTCCCAATTCATAAATTATTAAACAAAGCAAATAAGATAAAAAATTGTTTCATTGAATTTTGGCTTTTAATAAAGGTGATACTAGCTTAACAAAAACACCATGGCTAACAAATATGGAAAACTTGTATACCTAGTGAGAGGTCTTTGGAATCAAATATTTTTAACGTGTGCAATCATTAATTTTGTGGAGGGGATGACCAGAAATAGTGCTTACATTCAACTTAATTCAGAGAACATAGAAGAGAATTTTATATGAATACCTTCCTCTCTCAGCACAGAATGAATGACTAATTAAATATGTTATAGGAAAACATCATAGCAGATGGTCCTTCCCATTAATGAGTATGTAATGAAATAATAAACAAGCAGAGGAGAAAGACATGAGAGGCTGCAGATCAGTTGTGCAGTGAGTCATTTATCTAAGGACCCTGAGGTCAGCCAATGAGAAAGCAGTGGTGCGAGTGAACATTGAATCTCCTCTTTTTCCTGCTGGTCACCTATTAATGCCTCAGATGATCTATTCAAATGATTGAGTCTTCATTGTGAGGTATGTAAAAAAAATATTCTGTTAGATAAATCTGAAAAGGGCAATTTCATTTATGAACACATAAGCAAAAGACAGAAGGTAATAACAAATGGAATCCAGCAATGTATAACAATAAAAATGCATATGACTGAGAAGCATTTATATAATAAAATGTATGTCAATATCAAGAAGTATATCATTATAATTCATTATATTGCCAAATATAAAAGGAGGCATAAAATTACTACTTCAGTAGATGTTAGAAAGGCATTTAATATAATGCAAAAGGCAGTCTTAATAAGTAGGAATCTACTTCAATGAAGGTGATTTTCTATAAGCCAATAGAAAACATCATTCTAAATAGCAAATAAAAACTCTGAAACATTTCTATTGAAATAAGAAATAGGAAACGTATAGCAATAGGACCTTTAAATACTGTCTTGGGGATTCTAGTTACTTTAAGGAGCCAGGAAAAAGAATAATAGACAAAAGCACTAAAAAAGAAGTCCCAGAATTGGGTGCTGGGTTGCTTTCATGCTAATTACCAGGGAGTAGTTTTCAGAAGCATTGCCCTTTATTTTGTGCATAGGCTGGTCAAAATTGCAAATCACTTGACCAGGGAATTGTGCAAATATTGCTAATTTCTTGCCTTACAGAAACCTAATTGGGATTTGATCACCAGCATCCCATATAGTACCCCAAGCACAGAGCCAGGAATAACATATAAACTTCATTGAATGGGTGGACCCCTCTCAAAAAACCCAAACCCAATAAAACTCATCTCATTCATAGTAAAAGTTGTTATAATTCTCTAAATAAAGTTTTTGATTTCATTTTTTGAGGGATGCTCAAAAAATTTGTTTCTAATTTTTTTGAGTGATCCTTGCTGAGAATGCAACTGGGTCTGCTGCATGTAAAGCAAGTACTTTCTTTATTCCTGTACTTTCAATCCCTTTTTGACTGAGAAAAAGCATAAAATGTCAAGGATATGATACAAATATTAAAATAAAAGATGTAATATTTAGGAGCTGGAGCAGTGGCGCAAGTGGTAGGGCATCTGCCTTGCACGCACTAACCTAGGACAGACTTCGGTTCGATCCTCCCGCATCCTTTATGGTCCCCAAGCCAGGGGCGATTTCTGAGCACATAGCCAGGAATAACCCCTGTGCGTCACCAGATGTGGCCAAACAAAACAAAACAAAACAACAACAACAACCCCAAAAAGATGTAATATTTTAGTAATTTTACCTGCAAGTAAAAATTGAAACAACACCCTTAGAATTTTGTTTCTAATAGAGGAAAATAACCCTAAAAGAGCTCGAAGTAAAATAAATTTAAAAATCATTATTTACAGAAAATTTCAAAATCTTAATAAATCTTTACTTCAAATAAGTAAATTGGAAAGGCACTTCATGTTGGGAAGACAAAGGTGATAGAAACAATAATCACCCCCAAATAAATCAAAAAGAAAGTACCTGCCTTGAGTTGGGGACATAGTAGAGTGGTTAAGATGTGTATATCACATGCATTGACCTGGACTAAATCTTTGGCATCATATGGCCTCCTGAGCACCTCAGGGTGGCTATGGTAGTCTTTGACACTTCAGGTCCTAAGCAGCACTGCAATCTCAGACCTCAGCACTGAAACCCATTTGGGTGGCTGAGTATCACCAGGATACAGGAGTATCTCCAGGATTTTGGAGATTCCTGAGCACTTCTTGAGAGCCCCTTCACCCCGTATAAAGTACCTTTCTGGGGCCAGAGCGATAGCATAGCAGAAAGGGTATTTGTCTTGCATGTGACCCGCCTAGATTCAATCCCGATCCATATGGTCCCCCAAGCCTGCCAGGAGGAATTTCTGAATACAGGAGGGTTTAGTAATTTCTTAACCAGGAGTAACCCCTGAGGATCACCAGATTTGGCTCAAATCCCTCTCCACCCCCCACAAAAAAAGTGTCATTCTGATTAGGAACCTAACATTTTAAAAATATCTTTAATATTTTAAATTTATATGACAATATCTTGATAAAATACTTCCAATTACCCATTTCCATGTGATTATGTCTTCTACTATGACCTAAAGCTTATAATCATTGAGATCACTGAAATAGACAATTGCACACCACAGACATATGCTATAGGTCCCACTAATTGAGTATGCATTTACAAATTACTATTATTCCTTTCCTTTTTTTGTTTTTGTTTCTTTTTCTCTTTTCCTTCTCTCCTTTATTCTTTATCAACCCAAGCTATGGTACTATTATATCATAATGCCTATGCTGTTAGCTTTTTTTTCCAGGAAAGGAACCTTGATGCACAAGACACAGTAGATGATACTACATAAGGTAGACTTATATAATGCCCACTACCATATTGATTAGTACTCTAGTCATGAAAACTATGCTTATCCTAAAATGCTCCATGCATGATCTAATCCTGAAAACTTCATTTAGTGAAGTTCACCCCTGCCATTCAAGAAGCATCAAGAAGTTGGAAAACCTTTCTCATCCAAGATACCAAACCAACTTATTTTTTATATCTTTATTTATTTACTTTTTCTTCTTTCTTTTTTATTTTTTCTCTCCTAAGCCATTTTTCAAATTTATTTATTTTCCCTTAATTCAATTATTTCTTAAATGCACTGACCCATTCCATAAGGGTCAGGCCTCCAACTACAATCCTATGAATAGATCTCTAAAGTTTGTCAATAAATGGGCATGAGTTTGTATGTGGCAGACTCCACTATGTTTGCCTAATCCAGGGATCCTCAAACTTTTTAAACAGGGGGCCAGTTCACTGTCCTTCAGACTGTTGGAGGGCCAGATTATAGTAAAAACAAAAATTATGAACAAAACTTGTCACCCCAGTCTCTCTTTTTTTTTTAAAATTTTGTTTTGTTTTCTTTTTCTTTCTTCCTTTTTTTAATTATTATTGGTGCACATCCAGTGACACTTAGGGGTTACTCTTGGCTATGCGCTCAGAAATTGCTCCTGGCTTGGGAAACCATATGGGACACCAGGGATCTAACAACATCCATCCTGGGTCAGCTGCATGCAAGGCAAATGCCCTACTGCTGTGCTATTGCTCCAGCCCCTTCTTTCTTCTTTCTTTTAAATTAAAACTCATAGCTTCTGGAGCCGGCGAGGTGGCGCTAGAGGTAAGGTATCTGCCTTGTAAGCGCTAGCCAAGGAAAGATCGCGACTGTGGTTCGATCCCCTGGTGTCCCATATAGGCCCCCAAGCCAGGGGCAATTTCTGAGCACTTAGCCAGGAGTAACCCCTGAGCATCAAACGGGTGTGGCCCGAAAAACAAAAAAAAATTCATAGCTTCTACACAGGGCTCATTTCTGCTCCCCCCCCAACAGAACCATAGAGTACTAATCAGCTTGTTCTGCCTCATAAATTGAGGGGAAAATGTGAATGGTACCAGGGGCAAGTAGTCTCATGAACATTGAGTGGAAATAAAAAAAGATCAGCCCTAAATACCCAACCCAAAGTCAACGACAATAGAATCAAGAGACCCAAACTACAACAAGCTACACACAAAAGGGACTTGTTACACTAGCAGTCTAAGGAGCTAAGGGTGGAGACGGGAAGCATGCTGGGAACAGGGAGAGAAGGAGGTCAACATTGTTGAATAACAGCCCTGGATGGAGCATGATGGTGATGGGATGGATGGAGGGTGAGGCATTTCTGCAGGCCCAGGCCACGCTCCTCCAACTCTGCAGCTGGCAGATCTGAGAGTTCAAGATAGCGGTGGGGAGAAAACACACAGGCGGTCAGGCTTCAGGACACTTTAGCTTTATTCAGGCCCTAGCCAACACATGTGGCTCCTAAGCTTAAACCTTTTACTCTGGATTCATAGTCAGCCCTGACATCTCAACCTCTTTAAGCTATCTCCTCTCCTGCTGCTTCATCCATCCCTCTTGCTGAATTTCCCCCAATCCATCCTCCAAAATCCTCCTCCTGCCCCTGAGGAGGAGGATTTGTTACCTCCCAAAGACTCCTCCTAGAAATGGGCAGGTCTTACTAGCAGATAAGGCTACACAGGAAGAATGGGGGATGGTGTATAACAGAATGTTACCTTATCCCCCATTCTACAAACACTAGTGGTGGGAATTACCCTAATTTACTGTCACTATGTACCTTAAATATAACTGTGAAAGACTTGTAATTTACATTGGTCTCAAAAATTATAAAAAAAATATTTTAAAATTCATGTTATAATAAATGTCTTAGTCAAATCAGACCTATAGTACAACCGGTAGTGAAATTGCCTTGCACACAGCTGACCAGGCATCCTATATGGT
The DNA here is from genome assembly GCF_024139225.1 of Suncus etruscus. Classification (NCBI taxonomy): domain Eukaryota; kingdom Metazoa; phylum Chordata; class Mammalia; order Eulipotyphla; family Soricidae; genus Suncus; species Suncus etruscus. Next base: position 66,092,484 of record NC_064861.1, on the reverse strand, counting down.
CCCACAAGCATGGCCAGTAGTAATTCCTGCGTGCACACAGGAGCAACCCCTGAACTATTACTGGGTGAGGCCTCAAGGATATATATACATATATATCGGAATAATTTAGAAAATTATAAAAAGGAAAGTATGTGTGTGGTGGAAGTTCCTTCACTATATTTAAGAACATATAACATTTTTTGTGGGGGAGGCTGACCATGTACAGTGGTGCTTAGGGCTAACTACTGGCTCTTTGCTCAGAGTTCACTCCTGGAGGTGCTTGGGAGAACAAATGTAATACCAGGGATCAAATTGGACTTGGCTGCATGCAAGGCAAACACTTTAACCTCGGTTCTATCTCTCTGCTACTAATTTTTTTTTTTTTTGGTTTTTGGGCCACACCTGGCGTTGCTCAGGGGTTACTCCTGGCTGTCTGCTCAGAAATAGCTCCTAGCAGGCACGGGGGACCATATGGGACACCGGGATTCAAACCAACCACCTTTGGTTTTGGATGGGCTGCTTGCAAGGCAAACGCCGCTGTGCTATCTCTCCGGGCCCTCTGGTACCAATTATTAACATAGATTATCTTCAGGGTACATGTGGGATCACATAAGGCAGGAATTGAGTAGAGAAAAATAACAAACTATGAAGTAAAGTTAGAATATGTGGTTTATATCATATATACATATATTAGTGTGACTTCAAGTAAATGTATATATGTGTATAAATACAAACATATATGTGGGGAGAAACAATGGAGTGGGGAGAAATAGAGTAACTAGTACAAAACTCAATGTGAAACAGAGAAAAAAGCAAGCTGATGATCAACTTATTATTTAATTTAGATAAATAAAAACTGTCTATTGGTCAGGACTTGATCAGAGAGGCAAAATTTCTAGGAATTATGAAGTTTAAGGAATCTATTACTAGAATTTGACCCAATGCAAGGTCAAGGTGGGAAATAATTAAACAGTTCATAAATGGCTTTGTTTTGGATCCAGTATTGGCCTGAAGGCTGGCATCTGGGAAAGAAAGATGAATCTGAGGCACTATACTATTCCAAGGACAAAGTGAAACCTAGGAGGATTAGCTAGAATCCAACCAGCTTTTTAAATTTTCTCCAAGGTTCCAAATTTGATGATGTAGGTGACCTATAGCAAAACTGATGCTCTTGTACATGGAATAGTATATTCAATTGGCCCAGAAAGTTAAAGAGAATATTGTGTATTTATGTAGCACAATACAATGTAACGTCATAAAAAGTAAGATGGATTTGTATGTACCCCTATAGAAAGATGGTTATTATGCTATATCCAGGGGTCCTCAAACTTTTTAAACAGGGGGCCAGTTCACTGTCCCTCAGGCCATTGGAGGGTCTGACTATAGTAAAAACAAAACTTATGAACGAATTCTTATGCACATTGCTGCATATATCTTATTTTGCAATGAAGAAACAAAACAGATACAAATACAATATGTGGCCCGCGGGCCATAGTTTGAGAACCTCTGCATATGCAATAATCTGCTAATAAGTATGAATAAAAGAAAATATGTTCAAATATATTTAAGATGCATTTGAAAACATATTAGGTATATATTATATATAATTATCAGAACTCAGGGTAATATTTAAAAGGATGTTGCCATAAAGATTAAATGTAACCTACAAAGTGCCCAAAATAGGACTTGGCAATAAGAGTGCTCCATAATATTAGTACATTTTTTGTTATTCATATTGTTATTCATATGTCTTAACTCTCCTAACACCCTACAAGTTCAATTCAACTCTGTCAAATCAAGGAGAACAGGAGGAAGTGAAGGGGGCTCTGATTTAAACAAAGCTGCCCCAGAAGGTTGTCAGGAGTGCATGGGTCAGTGAGTTGTAACCCAGGGTAGTCATTAAAAGGATGTTGATGGAAAAAAGACACAAGGTCAAGCAATGCTTATCCAGGAAAAAAAAAAATCCCAGGATTGAGACATGCAGTTCTGACTATGTGACTCAGTGTGTGAGTGAGTGAGTATACATGTGTGCGCACACATGCCTACATTTGTGTTCTCATTTGTTAACACAAACATGCTTCTGGATGAATGGAAAAGAAGGGATAGAGCTACCAGGAAAGAATAGTTTTTTTTTAAAGTCCTCAAAGATGAAGTCAGAGTGTCGTGTAAGACTTGATACTTTCATATCTGCACAGAAGCACTAAGAGAAGAAACTGCCAGCACACGTTCACTCACTGACTGCATTTGAGGCCAGCAGGAAAGCATTTCTTTATTAAAAATTACTCACAATACTGCACAAAGAGCTATTCCGTAGGAATAAAATGTCTGAAACCCTAAAGATTCTCTATCCCCAGCGCTGCTAAATGCATCGCGACCACAGTCAAGGCAAAGAGAAGCATCTTTTGTTTCAAGATGCTGCCGGATGAAATGAAACAATGGGGCATGAACACAGTTCTCCACCTTTTTTTTTTTCTCCTTCCCTCTGGGGTCCACGTGGCTGGCTAATGTTCCCTAGCACAATGCTCTTCTAAATGTAATTCCCAGCACACTGGCCATTACTTCATCTCATTCACTGCTACCCAAGAGAGTATTTCAGGATACAAATGAGTGAGGCTGACATTGGGAGAGGATAACCTTGGAGACTTTCTATTTTTAATTAAAAATGTAATACATAAACTCATATATATATATATAAAGATTAAAGCAATAGAAATATATAAAAATCCTGTACCAGTTCTCCCATACCTAAATTCCTCCTCTCCACAGAGAATAAATTATTAACAATTGGAATATGTTCTTTCTATATTAAATCTGTGCGCACACATATGCATATATGTGTGTTTAGCTATATATCCACACATACTGGTTTATTTTTCCATAAATAAAATTATGTTTTAGGCACTTGTCTTATTTCCACTTAACTTCCAAACATCTGGATATCTTTCCACATGGGTGCATAAGACCCCATCTTGTTCTTCAGTACAGCTGCAGAGTATTATGTTGCATAAGCAGTGTTTTATTTTATTTAACCTCTCCCCAATGGTGGCTATTGATGTGCTTCTTCTTAATTGTTAAAAATAAGGTCACACTGAGTTTACTTGTTTATTCTTTGACATTGTTGGGTCAGGGTCTACCCACATTTTATTTGCTTTGGTGTTTAATTAAATGCAAAATTCCCTAAACAGCTGTAGCAATTTATACTACAGTCCCATATATTTTAATATATTCCAAAGAGAGCGAGCAGTACTTATTTGCCTACCTCTCACCTATTGAACAAGGAAATAAAGCAGGTCGAAAGGTATCAGAAGTGACAAGGATAGGTTGCATATTTAAATGAGGGGTTTTTAAATACTCAGAGGTATTCTGAGAAAATCCTGAAGGAAATAATAGGGTCAAGCTACCTAGTCGTCTGAGGGAAGAGATTTTTTAAGGTAGAGGAAAGAAAGGGCAAGTGAAAATATCTGAGGTTGACTGGAATAAGGAAGTGAGAGCAGCAGAATGAGGAATGGGTGGATTTATTTCCTCAGGCTCCAATAAAGTAGCATTCTTTTTTTTTTAAGTGAATACTAAACTACTAACAAACCTCTATTTCACACATTGTATTCTTTTATTTTTATTTTGGGTCACACCCAGCAGCACTCAGGGTTACTCCTGGCTCCATGCTCAGAAATTGCTCCTGGCAGGCTCGAAGGACCATATGGGATGCCGGGATTCAAACCAATGACCTCTGCATGAAAGGCAAATGCCTTACCGCCATGCTATCTCTCCTGCTCTCACACATTGTATTCTATTTCATTACTATCAAGATATTTTTTCACATGCATATTGGTTGTGTTATTAATACACTCATCTTTGCATATCTATTTTGTATGTGTTATGGACCTAGCCCAGGGCCTCACACATGTAAATATGGACCTTAACACTGGGTCACATCCCTGGCCCCATATTCTCTCTCTCGTTTGTGGGTCATACCTGATAGTACTCAGGGGTTACTCCTAACTCTACACTCAGAAATTATTCTCAGGAGGCTCAGGAACCAAGTGGGATGCCCAGGATCAAACCCAGGTTGGCTGCATGCAAGGCAAATGCTCTACCTACACTGTGCTATTACTTTGCCCCCTCTTTTCTCATTTTTAAATGGCTTTATTTCTTGGTTGATTTTTTATATACGTTCTTTCTATTTATTCTATTGATCTTTTCAAATATTGTATATATTGCAAATATTTCTCCCTCCATTTCAATTTTAATGAAATACAATCCATAATTTGTACTTATAATTTTTGAAATTTTTAATATAAAAATCCTTTCACTATTTTCTTCCAATATTATTCAATTATTTCATTCCAATATTATTCTTCCAATATTTCTTCCATAGAGAAATATTTTTCTATATTCTCTGCTAATAGTTTTAAATTTGTTTTTATTATTATTTAGCTCTTTATCTATTTGGGATTTATATTTGTGAATATCACAGTTAAGGTATAAGCAATTACATATTTGAATAGGTTACTCCTTTTTCTGATTTAAAATATAGAATTCATTAACATTTCAAATACATTAATCCGTTTCTGGGCTCCATATTTTTGCATTATTGTTTTCTTTCAGTATTAGTTTCAATGTATTTAAACATCTGATATGGATCACTTTTTCCTCACTGTCTTTTAAAAGATATTCCTGGAGATTCTATTTCAGATAAATCTAAGAATTCACAGGGGCTGAAGAGAGAGCACAGCAGCGTTTGCCTTGCAAGCAGCCGACCCAGGACCTAAGGTGGTTGGTTCGAATCCCGGTGTCCCATATGGTCCCCCGTGCCTGCCAGGAGCTATTTCTGAGCAGATAGCCAGGAGTAACCCCTGAGCGTTGCCGGGTGTGACCCCCCCCCAAAAAAACACAAACAAACAAACAAGAAAGAATTCACCTATCAAGGCCAATACTTTTGGGGCATTATTTAAATATGCAGATTTAAGTTTAGGGAAGAATATCTGTAAAATAACGAATATTCTCATCTAGAGAATACATAGAAAGTCTTTTTTTTTATATTTACTGGTATATTTCCTTGACTAATATCCAGCAAATTTTCAGTTTTATTAAACTTTATTTGCAATAAACCTGACATAATTCTTGTTAGGTTATTTTAGTCATTTTGTGTTACAGTCTCTCAATAGACTCTACCACATCTTATTTTCTATGATCTTGATTTAACTTTATTAGATAAATTCAGCAACCCACCCCCTCCAAAACCCTATAGTAAATAAAGATAGGAGAGTAGTTTTCCCTCTGATTGTAGTCATTTAATAATCTATTTCTAGTAATAGAGCATCTGAATTGATTTGCTCATCACCACAATCTCTGGTATATGACAAATCAAAGAGACTACCTCTAGCCTTTGATTTGAGACATTTATTTACTCATGAAGGAGGCAATTAGGCCCAACCCTGAGCAGCATGTATGTTCAATCACTGTGGACTCTGAGAACAAAGCAACATGTCCTCTTCCATTCACCCTGCTGTTTTTATTTCTTCTTTCTTCTATTTCAAGTCTTCATTTTATACAATGACTTTTTAAAATCATGCAACATTTTATGTACATAGAAAGCTTGCAACATTTTAAACTTACATAAAATAATCTGATTTTAATTTAGTTAGCTGGGTCATTTATTAAGATCCAAGTTTAATAGCTATTGGCTGATATCTTTGGTTAAGGACTATTTTCTACTTTTATTATTAGTTTTTTATGGTTTTTCTTATTGAATAATAATTTTTATTGTGATCAAAGTGAATTACAAGTATTTCACAGTAATATTTAAGGTACATAAGACAAAAAATTAGGGCCATTCCCACCACCAGTGTTGTTCTCCTCCACTCTGTTCCCAACATGAATTCCATGCTTTCTCCCTTTTGCGGCCCCTTGGACTGCTAGTGTGAGAGGTCTTTGTGTATAGCTTGCTATATATTGGGTATTGATTCTGGTGTCGTTGACTATGGGTTTGGTGCTTACGTTTTTATTTCCACTCAATGTTCATATGACTGGTTGTTCCTGGTTCCATCCATTTTTTCCCCTCAAGTTATGAGGGAGACAAGATGAATCAAGTTCTGTGGTTCTGTTGCAGAAAGAAGAAAAAAAAATGAAAGAAAAAACGCTGGGGGATCCATCTAGAGGCTATAAATATCAGTTCAGAAGAAGAAAGAAGGGAAAAGCAAACAAAACAAAACAAACAAACAAAAAGCACCCCAAAACCACAGCCACAAGGAAGAAAGAAAAAAAAAGGTATGGTGTGGCACAGCTTTGGATTTTTGTTTGTTTGTATGTTTTGTTTTGTTTTGTTTTGTTTTGTTTTGTATAGGCACAATAAGTATTGGGGAAGTTAGAGGGAATTCCCTTGGCCTAGGAGGTACAGAGTTTCTCCACCCTTGAAGCATACTGTTATGGGAGCAACTATGGGCTACACACACACACACATTCTCAAGAACCCAGGTCTTTTTATGTTGCCAGGAAAACTTCTCCTCAGTTGTGGATGACAAAATTAGTCCTCTGTAGCTAGAGATGTTGGCATTTCAACAGATCATAGGAAACGTCTTTATTATGGTTCTAGAAGATCTGTTCAGTCACATTTGTTGTAGTCAGTCTTCTGTAATTAGTGATCTTGGTTTTTGTACAGATCCTAGGTCAAAGCCTAGGATAGAGTCTTTCGTTATGGCACCAGAGGTTCTGCTCATTCACAGTTGTTGATGTCAGAATTCTGGAATTAGAGATCTTTGTTATTATTAGTTTTAAAAAAATAAGATATTATAAATGTGGCCAAAACCATTTTGTTCTCCTCTCAGGTTTGGGCATGTTTTACTTATTAATATCTTTTATATTTGTACGTGTGTGTGCTTTGAGATTACATCTAGCAGTATTTGGGTAATTCTTGGCTCTGAGCACCATATGTGATATGGGGGGGGTTTGAACTGGAGTAGACATCTACAAAGCAAGGCAAGTACTTTACACCACTTATACTATCTCTCTGATTCTAAAATTGACATTACTTATGTGTACCTTTAGGTTATATTGTTTTAAATATTTACACAGTTGACATAATCAGCTGTGTTCCCTTTTGTACTTAGCTATTGTTGGGCTTTGAAACCATTCTGTTATGAGAACAGCTCATGATACTTTGCTTTCTACCCTTTTGGTCAGTTAGTCTAGTCATATTATTCAAAATTGCTGAAGAAACTGAGAAATGTAGTTTCTACATCATGCAACTATGAACTAGGTGGGGAAATATTTCTATTACTAAAGAAGAAAATATCTTTTTTTAATTCAAATTTTATTTTTATTTATTTATTTATTTTGGCTTTGGGGCCACACCCAGCAGCCCTCAGGGGTTACTTCTGGCTCTGCACTCAGAAATCACTGGCCCCAAGAAGAGAGAATCTTGTAGGGTACATTTGGACATCTCTGTCAAACACCTTTACTTTTAATGTTGATTTCAGATACTTTTATTGTATTGTATTAGTTTTTTCTTTCAGTTTACCAATTTATCAAATTCCTTTAATTAAAAATGATTAACCTATTCTTATAAACTTTAAGATGGATATGAACTTTATACTTGAATTTAAATATGTGATAGATTAAATTAGTAAGTTTGCTAATTTTAAAATTAATTTAAAACTATTCATTTTAAACTTTAATTCAGAAGTTTGAATATTAAATTTCCTATACAAGAAACATGTAATTTTTAATAAAAAGGTAGAATATTTTATAACTCTTTATATTTATGTAAATGTATAAATTTATGTAAATTTATAAATCTATAGCATAATGTTAATAGTTATATTTAGAATATACATTTCTAAATTTTCTTTTATTAAAAATTCTTTTATTGAAACCAAGTGAATTACAAGTCTTTCAAGGTTGTATTTCAGGCACATATTGACAATGAATTAGGGTCATTCCTACCACCAGTGTTGACCTTCTGCCACCATAGTTCCCAGCATGCATCCCTCTGGATTGCTAGTGTAAAATGGACCCATTTTGTGTATAGCTTGTTAGAGTTTGGCTTTCTTTATTCTATTGTCATTGACTTTGATTTGAGTATTTATGTCAGACCATTTTTTTATATCTACTCAATGCTCCTGAGCCCTCTGGATGGAGCCTCTGGGCCCCATCCACTTTTTTTCTCATAGAAATCTGAGCAAAACAAGATGTTTCATGTTCTATGGTTCTGTAATAAAAGTTGGGAACACCTATCTAGAAATTATAAATATAAATAAAATTAAAAGAAGAAAAAAGGAAAAAATGGGGGAGCAGCTGTGGCAAGGTCTTTGTTTGTTTGCGTATGTGCAGTAAATGTTGGGGAAAATAGAAAGAAAATTCCCTTGGCCTAAGAGATACAGGGTGTCTCTACCCTTGAAACATACTTTATATTAAAAATTTTTTCAGGAGTCAGAGAAATAGCATGGAGGTAAGATGTTTGCCTTGCATGCAGAAGGACGATGGTTTGAATCCCAACATCCCATATGGTTCCCCAAGCCTGCCAGGAACGATATCCAGGAGTAACCCCTGCACGCTGCCAGGTGTGAACAAAAAAACAAAAACAAAAAAAAAAAAGAAAAGAAAAGAAATTTTCAGAAACTGTAAGTATAAATTACGGTTTGTATTTCATAAAAATTGAAATCCCAAGGTCTTTATGGTTCCTGGAAGAGTTCTGCTTGATCATGGTTGTACAAGTCAGTCTTCTGTAATTAGATATCTTGGTTTTTGCACAGATCCTAGGGTGAAGCCTAGGATAAAGTCTTTCTTTATGGTCTCAGGAAAAGTTCTGCTCAGTCATGGTTGTTGTAGTCAGTCTTCTGTAATTAGATATTTTGATTTTGGCACAGATACTAGGATGATGTGTCTTCTGATTTCATGTCATCATTAGTGTGTGAAGTAGGGCAACCTGTCCTTAGATCAAGATTGTTGCTGTTTCCTTGTCTTAGGGTGTCATATGAACCTACTCTGGTGCAAGTTGGTACCAGAGTGGTAATAGGGCCTCTCCCAGGGAGGAGAGAGGTGCTGGTGCTGGGAACTGTGCCAGTTCTAAGGTTGGGATCCTTAGATTGGGATGTGGGGTTGGATGGTTGATTTCCAATAACTTGAGATCCAAGTCAAGTTCCCATGACAAATAATGTTCAGGGTGGAAGGCTCTCCTTTATCCCTATTAGATAAGAACTTATTTCTATACATAAGATTTCCCCCATTTTAGTGTGACTATGCAAAAAGGAATGATGCCATATTATATTGGTGCATTTTGTGTAAAAATAACATGCTATACAGTATCTGTTTTTGACCTGAGGTCTTATCCCAAGCAAGACTTTTCCACCAGAATTTCCTACTAAGTAGAACCAAAAAAAGCAAAAAAAAAAAAAAAATAGGGGCAGAGAAGAGGGGGAGAACTTCTACATATGGAAATAAGCACTAAGAATGATAGCTATTACAGAAATGTGTCTACAGAAACATACAAAGAAAATTTGTATAATACTTTAATATTAATTATAATAAATTATAGATATTCCCATTAAGTCTTTTGAGATAATCTGATGGGGAGAACAGATCCAAGGCACAGTTTTGTCCTGCACTGTTGTCTTGTTATGAGAAATAGTTTGCAGCAGTCATGGATCAGGTAGTGTCCTCGAGCTGGGGGTCCCTCTGGAACTGAATCTGGTAGCAGGCCACAATAAGGGAGGTGGGAGAAAAAAGGCTTCATAGAATGAGTCAGGAGGAGTAGTGACTGCAGCTTTATATAAATATAAAGTATTTGGGGCTGGAGAGATAGCATGGAGATAAGGCATTTGCCTTTCATGCAGAAGGACGGTGGTTTGAATCCCGGCATCCCATAAGGTCCCCTGTGCCTGCCAGGGGCGATTTCTGAGCATAGATCCAGGAATAACCCCTGAGCGCTACCAGATTTGACCCCCCCCAAATAAAATAAAAGTATTTATATATTTATTTATAATATAAATTTCTAAATTTTCTAAAGGTGAATTTATTTAGATTTTCTTACATGTTCATATACTAAGTATGTTTATTATTAGTTATCATTCGTATGAATTTTATAGTCAAAATTATGCTTACCTCTAGATTAATGAAGGAAACCTTCTATATTTTTTAAATTCTGGAAGATTATTTAATCTAAGAGTCATTTTTTTCTTTTCCAGTTTTTAGTCGATACCCAGCTGTGCTCAGGGTTTACTCCTGGCTCTGTGCTCAGGGGTACTGATGGGGTACAGGTTTCAAACTTATATCAGCACATGCAAGGCAAGTGTCTTACCTGCTGTACTATCTCTCTTGGATAACTCTTGAAGTTATCATTTATGCATTTGTTTTTAACATGGGTAACACCCATCAGTATGCAGAGCTCCAAGGTTGCTCCCAGTGAGAGGTTAGTCCATGTGTGTTAGACCTAGAACCAGTGGTGCTTTGGCAAATAGGGTTGCTACCAGGACCACACCAAAAGTACATTAGAGATCACACAGGGCTCAGACATACAGTATTTGGCATGTCTCTACAACTGAACTATCTCTCTGTCCCCTTGTCCATAGTACCCATCCGATCAGAGGACTTTTAAAGGATACATTCAAAATTTTCTTTTATGATACTCTTCTAATTCCTATGTGGTCATTTTTGTGAAATATAAAATGTTTCTAAAAAATAAACACTTAACTTAGATTTTAAAATTTGCTGACATTAATTCATACATAGCTTCCTTACATACTGGAGAATAATCTTCCTATCAAAACAATAATGAGACTGGAATCAATTGTTGGTAAAAAATAAAATAAAGGAACTTTCATACACTGTTAGTGGAAATGTAAAATTGGCCCAATTTATTTGGAAATCAGAATGGAGCTTTTCCAAGATAGCAAAAAAAATCTTACCATATAATCTAGCAATTATACTTTGGGTACCTACCCAAAGAACATGAAAACAATTTAAAAGGATGCATGCTTTTCTATGTTAATTACAGCACTATTTAATAGTCAAAATAAACAAACAATCCAAGTTATCAAGAATTAATGAGTGAATAAATATATGATGGAAAATACTGGTCTATAAAAATGATAAGATTGTATCTTTTGCTACAATATGGCTAATATTGTGGGGGTGTGATGCTAAGCTAAGAGAGTTAGAAAGAAAAATACACGTATTGGATGATGTTATTCATATCTGGGATATAAAAGAACAAAGCAAGGAAACAGATAAAATCAAGCTAAAACCCTGGATTCAAGCCACAGGACCGAGGTTCTCAGGAGGCACAGAAGACAGAAGAGGTCTCAAACTCAATTTACTTGGGGGCCGCAGGAGGCAAAGTCGGGGTGATCCTTGAGTGCAAAGTCAGTAGTAAGCCTTGAACATTAGGGGTTGTGACCCAAACAACTAAAACAAAACAAAGCAAAAAACAAGATTCCTCTAGGGTAGGGCCACAAAATGTTGTACAGAGGGCCGCAAATGGCCCGTGGGACACGAGTTTGAGACCCCTGAGTCCTAAACCATCCATAAGCTAATTAATGTTATCTATGTTTCTATGAGGTAGAAATATAAGTGACATGTAAATGTGTAGCTTCTCATTTCTCTATGAAATCATAATGAAACAAAATTAGTAATCAAATATGGCTTTAATTAGTGTGTCATAAAAACATATATTCAAAAATCCCTTCCTCACAACTATATTCATTGCAGTGTTACTGACAATAGCCAGACTCTGGAAACAATCAAGATGCCCTTCAACAGAGGAATGCTAAAGAAACTGTGGTACATATACACGAAATATTATGCAGCTGTCAGGGGAGAGAAGTCATGAAATTTGTCTATACGTGATGTACATGGACTCTATTATGCTGAGTGTAATAAGTCAGAGGGAGAGAGACAAAGAATAGTCTTACTGATCTATGGTTTTTAAGAAAAATTAAGGACATTACTGTAATAATCCTCAGAGACAATAGAGATGAGGGCTGGAAGAACCAGCTCACAATATGAAGCTCACCACAAAGAGTAGTGGTGCAGTTAGGGAAATAACTACCCATACAACTATCATGACAATCTTAATGAGTGAGAGAAGTAGAATGCCTGTCTCAAATACAGGCAGGGGTTGTGGGAGGAGGGAGATGGGGGGGCATTGGTGGTAGAAATGTTGTACTGGTGAAGGGGTGTGTTCTTTTTGTGACTGAAATCCAACCATAGTCATGTGTGCAATCATGGTGTTTAAATAAAGATATTATTTAAAAAAAAAAAGAATTGGTTTAAACCAACGGTAGCCACTATAACTAGCAGAGTTAATGGCAAATACATATACATGTAGCACAATCTGCTATATATTCGGAAATATTAAGCAAACAGGAAAGGGATGCTACTTATTGAAGTCAGTTTGTTTAATTTTTAAAATACAATTTCTTGTTTTCTTGTAAGTTTGAGCTTATAAGTTTAAATAGCAAATAAATCAATTGGCAAACCACTTTATGTATCTCTGTTCTAGGACTGATGCAGTTACATTCTATAATCTTTTTAAAGTCATGTTTATTAAGTCCTTGATTTTCTAGATGAGGAATCAGGCCTAGAAAGATGCAGTAACATGCTCAAGGTCAAACAAAGAGGTTGTAGCAGAGCCAGCATAGAACTGTCTCCATTAATTCTGTTCTGTTATTCATTTTACTGTCCAACATGCTTACCCTTGGTGACTTTCGGTAAGCAACTAGCAATTCCCCACTTGCTTTATAGGACCTCTTACATTTACAAAAGAACTACATTAACCATCACCTGGGGATAAAATTCAGTGCATTAGAGGTTTTATCCTCACAGTCTCTCTCCAGAGAATCCATTTTCAACTTTCTTTACTAAAACCTTATTGGCACAGTCCAGGACCCCTTCTTAGCTGGAGGCTTTGCAAATTACTTACTGTAGTACTAGATTGAAAATCTTGACTTTCCTGATATTAGAAAATAAGTGTGTATGATCCTATATATATATGCATATATATATTCTAAGTTCAAGCCAACTAAAATTTAAATAAAATGTCAAATGTTTTGATACTTAATATAATTTCTGAATTTTTAATTTCCCAAATGAAATGCTAGTCTTCTAAGTATGGATATATAAAACATATATGCTAAAACCTGAATCTACCACCTAATTATATAGAATCAGTAGTATACAACTCTCCAGAGAGTTCTGTTGAAATAAAATTTCTACTGCTAAGATAAGATAAAGTCATATCTGTTAAGACTACTACTACTGGGCCCGGAGAGATAGCACAGCAGTGTTTGCCTTGCAAATGGCTGATCCAGGACCAAAGGTGGTTGGTTTGAATCCCGGTGTCCCATATGGTCCCCCGTGCCTGCCAGGAGCTATTTCTGAGCAGACAGCCAGGAGTAACCCCTGAGCAATGCCGGGTGTGACCCAAAAACCAAAAAAAAAAAAAAAAAAAAGACTACTACTACTGATAAGTTCTAATCAAATTACAGAATGGAAAAAGTGTCTCACTATCTGGAAAATGGGGAGAGTATATAAGAAAAAATTATGCTAGAACAGGCACTCTTGAAACCACAGTTCCTTACAGGAAGTCTTCTTTTGTTTGGTTTTGGGATGCACCTAGCAGTAGTTAGGGTTTACTCCACATTCAGGGATGACTTCTGGAAGTCCTTGGATTGATTACATGTAAGTAAAGTGCTTTAACTCCTATAATATCATTTTGATCCTAGGGTGGCTCCTCAAAAAGAAAATGGACTTTTTTGTATAACAAGCTTAATGCCACATGGTAGATGAAAATTAGGATTACAATGAATTTAGTATTTATATATATATAATATCTAGTATTTTCACCGGAATATATTATGTTTAAAATATTTTTTGCAGGAGTTAGAAATGGTAGCATATATGTTTCTTATGTATGAGCTCCTAAGTTTTAATTCTATTGCCTCTATTGTGGGGAATAGAAAAAAGTAGAATAACTATAAAAAATACCAAGTAAGTGTTGATGGAGATAATTTAATTGTCAAGGGCACATATCTTGCATACACAGCCTAGTATAATGCTCTCTGAGCTGCACTGGATATAGGCTTAGTAGCCCTTGAGCACTGCTAGGAATAGCCTTGGTGACCCCAAAAACCACTGACCTGAGCAGAAATTATTCACCTAGCCTGAACATTGAACAGTATCAGTAGAAGTGGTTCCCAGGAACCTTAAACATTGGTTGGGGAAAAAAAACAACCTGCCAGGAAAAAAATAATAAAGCACATGATTCAAGGACATTTTAATGTACAGGTTGTATTATAGAAGTTTGGAATCAGAAAATCGTTTTGTATAGAATAATACATTACCAAACATGTAGAACTTGGGCCAAAACTTCAAGTGTATGTAGGATTAGTACCTAGGGAGAAGAGTAAACTTGGCATTCAGTTGTCTGTTGATACAATGGTACCATCCGAATGAATCCATTCAGAATGCTTCTTTACCTACCAAATGCAAGCACTGCAGCAAGTATTCATGGACATAGATATGGAAGTGGCTGCTGGACACAGTTCAAGTGGCCACCAAGAAGTAATAGTTAAATTGATCAGAAATAGATATTTGCTTTTAATGGTTCTTATGTCTTTGTTAAGCATGTTAAGACTTCTTTTAAAATTATACAACTAATCTGAGTCATGTTGACATTTTTTCAACTTCATTATCATATGGCTATATGTACCACTCTAAAAAAATACTTAGTGGGGACAGATGCTTTATTATTTATTTGTTTTCTAGAACAAAAACTCTGTTCCTTATACTACTAAGATGCAATTTCAATGCCTTCTCAGAAGAAACTTTAAAGCAATCTTATCAAGTAATAACAGAGATGGTTGGTCTTCTTGAGCAGGTACTTCTGCTGTTTCACCTTTTGAGGTAAGTAGCCTCGGGGACATGGAACCAATTTTCAGCAGTGATTTTCTACAATATTGAATACACATCTCAATACCGTCATAGATAGAAAAGGAGGGTCTGATTCATCCTCACTTTCCTTTAGGTCAGCAAACACTCAGGAAACAATTAGACTGTTTATAAAGCTTTGGTACCTGGAATAGTGTAAAGTCAATCTAAAAAATATATTGAATATGTGAGCTTTTCCAAATTGTCATCAACTCTTATGACAAGCTATTAAAGAAGCTATTGTGGAGGACTGAAGGAGCAGCTGATTTCAAAACAGTAAATCAACTCTTGGTCAAGAGCACTGATGAAAAGAGAACAGGATTCTTGCTGTGTTTATGAGTAGCTCAAGACAGTTTTAATACACATCAATCACAGGTAGCACTGTGCTCTGGTCTGTGCCCCCAACTCTCAGTATGACCTTTTGTGAGTCACCAAACGGCTTTCTTTCAGCGTTTGGGCTCTGCTACTCAGCCGAAAACAAAGCCCTAGAGTAGAAACCACAATGAAAAACAGGCATTGCATTGCTAATGAGATTTCCTGGGGAAATAAAATCCTTACCTCTACAGTCCCTCTTCCACAACCCCACTCTAGACTGCCATGCCCTGCACATTCAAGAGACGATGGACAAAGGGAAAGGCTAGAGGCACGTGGCTGCACTCTGCGTTTGACCTCCGAAGCATTTATTGGGCCAAATTTATTGTGTTTACTAACAAGAGGAAAGTCACAGAATGAAAAATGATCACAGTATTTTCTTTAGAAATTACAGCGATTGTGGGCTCAAAAATCACCCCCTCCTTTTTTGACTACAGTTTGCTTAGAGGGACTATTTGGGAGGGACTAGTTTTAAATAGTTGGTTCTAAACTACTTAAGTCTATATAACTAGTACTCTGAAACATTTCCACCTCTTTTAGGCAAAAGCATTCATTTTTACTCACCCTTGTTAAAGTTTCTGCTAAAATCAAAGAGTAGAGTTGGTCAGCACGTGTGTCTGAATGAAACAAATTTTGGAATAGAATGGAGTGGCAAGAAGGTACTAGGATTTGGAAATGTCAACAATACTATCAACCACCAGAGCTTCATAATACGGGTGTCCACCTGCAAAGAAAGGGCGGAAGAAGCTCTGGTCAACAGAACCCATGAAACTGGGGGAAAGAGGCTGCGATTTTGCTTTTAATTCATATATTGTGTGTAGGGGGGTGTTGTTGTTGCATGACACACATACACAAATGTCTGTCTGGCCAACGAGTGTCTCCTTTTTTGAGGTTAGCCCCCTTGGAAAGGTTCCACATGACTGATCACTACTGAATCCATCAGTCTATTTAGTGGCTTGTAAGAAAAGCTGACAATATCACAGCTCCAAGGCAAGCTGCCACCCTAGAGCCTCAATCGTAACTAATGGGGGTTTAAAGGGGAGATCAGAAAATATCATGCAGATAAAATACAGAGATAGGAGAAAAGACCATAACCTCAATCTGCAAAATGTAATAGCTTTGTCAAAATAAAAGCCCAAGCTAAACTCTCCTGCTGCTGCACACCTCCCAGCTCGAGGCAACTGCTCAAGCAAAGAGGCATTTTCTATTAGCACAAACTCTGAATGCAGCAGGGAGAAACTCAGCCGTAATATCTGCACAACAGCCCCTCCATGCAAACACTATTTCAGTAATGGGAAATTTTAATGATGTAAAGCAGCAAGGTCACACGATATGTCCAGGCAGCCCTTGGAAAGACATTGCCTCGGCAGATATTACAGAGGAGAGCTCAGAATTGCTCTTGGTTCATTAGGCTTTGCCTGAGGGTTTTTTTTCTTCCACTATTAACTACAAACAAGGTTGAGGTTCTTGTTACTCAGTCCCTTGTATGCAATGCAAAGAGGTGAAGGGCAGGGTTTGTAAATATGGAAAAGCAGTCAGCTTAGACGTGTTTTTACAACACTTGAAATATTCTCTCGGAGTCACCTTAAATATGAAAATTGCAAAAGCCTTATCAATGTTGCAGTGTTTTTTTCTTCCCTAGTAGAACTTTTTATCTCCTCGCATATAGATAAAGGTACTATATGCACATAAATATACACACTTGGGGTGGATTGATTCCCTCCCCTCCATAGAGAACCACCACATCTTCTTACAGTTTGCCTCCTTCTCCCAGCTTTATGACCCCATTGAGATCGCTCTTACTGTTTTCTTCCTCGTTATATTTTGATATTTCAAAGCATGGCCTGGATCTCACTCCCATCTCCCCACTCCACATTATTAATGAATTGGAAAGCAGACATCATTAGTTTTCGGAGACCATTTCTTTTAAAATTTACAGGCCCCTTCATCTGAATCCCCAGAGACAGTCTGCTGTTCTCATCTTAGAATCTTATTAGCATCATATCTTCTGTATCCTGCCATGCAAACTGCATGGCTATGCACTTTCTAGCACTTGACCCTTTTGCGGACGGAATTAATTTACTCTTTGAAGATGCAGCAGCATGCTGTTGTGCTTGTTAAAGAAAGAAAAGCCAAGCAAGAAGATGGCAAAGCAAGCAACGAAAATTTCTGATTTAAAAATGAGCTTCTTAAAGGCAAGTGAGGTGCAGACTGGAGGAGAAAGGAGTAGGTAGTAATTACCAATAAAATGTGTAAATCAGTTGATTACCAGGGATCATTTCTTTTTTGCATTTTTATAGCATTGAAACAAACTTTCTAATACAGAACAATATAGAAATATAGAAAGTAGTTTTTACTAGAATCTTTCATTCTTAGATTATTTGGTGTAATATGGTCCAGAAGAGCATTAGAAGAAAACCTCAACTAATTCTAATCTGCTCAAACACCTGATCTGTCTCCTGAAATCTTTCAGATTCACTTATTGTGTACCAACAGTTGTTCTAGATATAGAACATAAAATTTCCCTTCACTCACAGAATTTTTACAGAAGGAGTTTTATAAAAATAAATAGAAAAATGTATAATGCAAGGAAGTTAACAAAATGAGTCGTGTAAAAGAATAGACAGTGTTAAGTAGGCTTGTTTGAAGCAGGGTATCTATAATTTAAGAGCTGTACAATCTGGGGGCATGAATGAGGTTAAAGAACAACCTTTTAAAGGTCTTGGGGATGAGTGTTTCAGACAGAATGCAAAGATCCCAAGACCTAAAACAGCTTGACATCTTTAAAAATATAATACAACCAAGGTGATAACCTGCAGGGGGTACTGCTGAGAAAATTCACTGGGGAAAACAGCCATCATCTATTCTAAGGGATATTCAACTTTGCAGAAGGACAAGTCCAGTGCTAGAGAGTAGTTGCTCTGAGTGAGGTGAGAGGAGAGTGCAGATTGAAAGTTGGACAGAAAACACAAACCTAGAGTTGGAAAGTGTTGAATGCAAAGACTAATAGGGCATCAGTTTTATACTAGCACTTGCCAATAACAGAGCAAGTTGGCTCTGCCCTGATAGTATCATTGTCTAAGAAGACATAGCACCACCCCACTTGACAAGTCATAGTCTTGGGACATAAATCCAACAAAAATTGTAGGCACATCTGATCCTGACTGGGATCAGTCATTTTTTTTTTTAATGACTCCAACTAAGGAGGATCATTTTTATTATCAAAACTATTCATTTTTACCTTGTTATTTCCTTTAATATTTTTTAAAATTTATTTTATTGAAACCATTGTGATTTACAAAGTCCTTCATAGTTGGGTTTCAGACACAAGGTAAATCTGGGCCAATCCCACCACCAGTGTCGATCTCCCCTCACCAATGTTCTCGAGTATATTATAATCATCACCTCTTGGCCTCCAGCCTGCCAGTATAACAGGTCTATTTTAAATTTAGATTGTTAAAGTTGGGACTCTTGGTTCCACTGTTGGTTGACTTTGGTTTGGATATTAGTTTTGTCCTTTTTTAACTTGGTTTCTGGCCCCCATTATTTCATATTTGTGATTCTCCCCCACTCAGTTTCTTTTCTTCTCACTATACTCTAGGGACAAGGGTGTTTGAGATAACTCACATTTAGACCATTGCATTTCTTCAAGCAGTTATTCTAAATACCACATATAAGTGATATTCTGTATTTATCCTTCTCTGGCTTACTTTATCTAACCTAATATCTTCTAGTTCCAACCACGTTGCAGCAGATTGCAAGATGGCACCATTCCTTACAGCTATGTAGCATTACATCGTGTATATGTACAATATCTTCATGTTTCACTCATCTGCTTTTGAACATCTAGGTTGATTCCAAGTCTTGGCTATTGTACTGAGTGCTGCAATGAATAGTAGTATGCATATATCCTTTTAGATGAGCATTTTTATGTCCTGGGAATAGAAAAAAGTGGGACTGTTGACTCATGTGGCAGCCATTTCTGAGGTGAGCACTGTCCAGCAGGATAAGTTCAAGCTATAGATCCTCCCCACTCTGATAAATTCACAGTTCTGGCCCAATCCTTTAGGCAGTCTTATTGGATTATAGTAGCTGCAAATTCAGAACCAAAGGAAGTGTCCTAGAAGTGTGTAAACCAAACTTAATCTCCAACCTAAGTATATGACACCACACATAGGAACCCATAAGATTGCATTTTCTGTCTGTATCTACTGTATCAGAAAGAGACTGGGAACTGGCAGTACCCAGCACAGACAGGGGGCAGTTGTTCCCAGGCCACAATTGGGAGTGGCCACTTCCAAATTACTGGAGCTTTTCCAAGGTAGGTTAAGTCCCAACCAGCAGGTCATGGTTCAGCACAATCATGCCCAAGTTGGGGATGAGCAATGGACATTTAATGGTCATGATTTGGAGTCTCAATTTTATCCTATGATGGAATGGGTTTTAATGCGTTAAGTTTACTCCTAATGTTCCATGAAAACTAGCCCAACCCAATTAGACTTACACTAGCTAAAAGAGACAGATGCCACCACAAATCTTTTGCTGTCATTCAAGTACATATAAATCAGGCACATTGTTATCCAAATATGAATGAAAGATAAATACTAAGTAAAATGATGAGCAAAAGAAAGTGTTAAATACAAGGATCACTATTAAACTCATAATATAATAGACTTCAGAAACAAAGCATATGATCTACTCAAATAAATAAAAGGAAAGAAACTCTGACCAAAATGCTCTACTCTGCAAGGTTACACTCAGATTTGAGGGAATGATTAAAAATATTTTCAGACAAAATACTCGAGAGCATTTTTTCATGTCTAAATTAACTCTGCATTGACTAATGAATGTCTATAAAAATAAATGCAAAAATAAAATTTTCACAGAAAAATACAATTTCTTCATAGCAATTTCTATAAATGTTAAATGACTGACCCAAGTAAAACAAATTGTTAAAAATAATTTTCCTTTTTATAAGTAGGTATTTTAAAATAAATTACTTATGCTTACATATCATTACATTCCCCTTGGAAAGCACTCTTCACATCGCTCTACACTATGCTGAAAAAGTCATCTTCAGGAAGTTCCTGTAACAATGGACTTTGTGAGAAACAAATGACAGAAAAAAGCAAAATACATCCACTAACTTTTTATAAAGCTACTAGAATAGAATCATGTTCATTCTTTTATATTGTCCCTGGCTATTTTCATGCTATGACAGAGTTAACATATTGTAACAGGGATTCTATGGTACAGAAAGCCCAAGATCTTTATTTATTCTTTGGAGAGGGAAGAAGAGGTCTTACCATTTTCAGGATAGTTTGGGATTCAAATGCAGACTAGATAAAGCCTATGCTTATTGAAAGCTTATGTTTATGTTTAGAAAAAAAATTCTCATAATAGTAGTTGATAACCAGGATTAGATCATCTATACTTTTTTATCACTGTACATTTTATCACACTATTCTTTTGTATCGTTGAAGTAATAATTCTTTTCTCATTTAAAGTTACTTTAATAGAAACACTTTCCAGAATTTATGAGACTTTATTATAGCTTGAATTCTAATTGTAGCCAGATGCTATGAAGCTTTTAATCATTTAAATTGCTTTATTTTTCCTCTACACATTGAATAATCAGTAATCTGGTAACAAATGCTAGAATTGCATATTAATTCTGAATATTATGGAACAACATAGATTCAAATGAACCCTTTTTCATGGTAATAATATGTCCCTTCATACTATGAAAAATAAATTTATTAATTGCATTACTGCTTATCACTACTATTAGTCTCTCTCCATTCCTGCAATATCATTCTAGTATAGGACTTTGGTAAATTCTGTATATAATGCCAAAATATTTTCCATCTAACTTTCCCTTTCTTATGACTTATTCTTATCATTGTTCATGTTAGTTCTAGCATAATATTTTTTAAATAGTAGTCTCTAAACCTCTTTGTTTAAAAAGTTTAAAGTTCCACTGAACTTTAAAAATCATGGTTAGTTTTATAATTGGCTTCACTTTTACTTCTAATTAACAATTCTCATTCTAATGCATTTCCACACTGTACAAATTACACATCTTCATTTCTGAGGTTGGTTCATGCTTCTACATTCTTCCATAATGTATTTGGTTCAGGTTGATATCTCTAGCTCAAATTGTAAAACTTTCCATAAAGCAATCAGAGATATACAATATATATTGAAAGCAAAAAATCTTCTGGTGTAGCTTGTAATATATGCAACAGTAAAATATATTAAATTATATATTAAAATATATAAAATAGCACAAAATATGGAAGAAGAGAGATTTATCACACTGAAACTTCTCCATTTATATATAAATTGGTTTAATAATAATTCAAGATATACCATAAGTAAAGAATGCTCAAAAGGCATAAAAATAAATACATATTATCACCCATGTTGAGTCATTTTGAGGAAAAAAACTCAAATAGAAAAGATAAATCTTTTTTTTTTGATTTAGACCTTTTTTATTCTTTTTTTATCTTTATTTAAACACCGTGATTACAAACATGATTATAGTTGTATGATTACAGTCATGTAAAGAGCACCCCCCTTCACCGGTGCAACATTCCCACCACCAATTTCCCAGATCTCCCTCCTCCCTACCCCCTTACACCTGTACTCGAGACAGGCTTTCTACTTCCCTTATTCATTCACATTTTATGATAGTTTTCAGTGTAGTCATCTCTGCAACTGCACTCATCACTCTATGTGATGAGCTGCATGTCCTGAGCTGCACCTACCAGCCCTCATCTCTCTTGTCTCTGAGATACTGTTAAAAATGTCCTTCATTTTTCTTAAAGCCCATAGATGAGTGAAACCATTCTGCGTCTTTCTCTCTCCCTCTGACTTACTTCACTCAGCATAGTAGATTCCATGTACATCCATGTATTGGAAAATTTCATGACTTCATCTCTCCTGATGGCTGCATAGTATTCCATTGTGTATATGTACCACAGTTTCTTCAGCCACTCATCTGTTGAAGGGCATCTTGGTTGTTTCCAGAGTCTGGCTATTGTAAATAGAGCTGCAATGAATATAGGAGTAAGGAAGGGATTTTTGTATTGTATTTTTGTGTTTCTTGGGTATATTCCTAGGAGTGGTATAGCTGGATCGTATGGAAGCTCAATTTCCAGTTTGTGAAGGAATCTCCATATCGCTTTCCATAAAGGTTGTACTAGACGGCATTCCCACCAGCAGTGAAAAAGAGTACCTTTCTCTCCACATCCCCGCCAGCACTGCTTGTTTTCCTTTTTTGTGATGTGTGCCAATCTCAGTGGCGTGAGGTGGTACCTCATAGTAGTTTTGATTTGCATCTCCCTGACGATTAGTGATGTTGAACATCTTTTCATGTGCCTTTTGGCCATTTGCCTTTCTTCTTTTTCAAAGTGTCTGTTCATTTCTTCTCCCCATTTTTTGATGGGGTTAGTTGTTTTTTTCTTGTATAGTTCTGTCAGTACCTTGTAAATTTTGGATATTAGCCCTTTATCTGATGTGTATTGGGTGAATAATTTCTCCCACTCAGTGGGTGGCCTTTGTATTCTGGGCACTATTTCCTTTGAGATGCAGAAGCTTTTCAGCTTAATATAGTCCCATCTGTTTATCTCTGCTTCCACTTGCTTGGAAAGTGCCGTCTCCTCCTTAAAGATGCCTTTAGTCTCAATGTCCTGGAGTGTTTCACCTACATGTTGTTCTATATACCTTATAGTTTCAGTTCTGATATCAAGGTCTTTAATCCATTTGGATTTTACCTTTGTACATGGTGTTAGCTGTGGGTCTGAATTCTCTTTTTATCAAGTGGCTAACCAGTTGTGCCAACACCACTTGTTGACTAGGCTTTCCCTGCTCCATTTAGGATTTCTTGCTCCTTTATCAAAAACAAGGTGGTTATATGTCTGAGGAACCTTCTCTGAGTACTCAAGCCTATTCCACTGATCTGAGGGTCTGTTTTTATTCCAATACCATGCTGTTTTTTATAACTGTTGCTTTGTAATACAACTTAAAATTGGGGAAAGTAATGCCTCCCATATTCCTTTTCCCAAGGAGAGCTTTAGCTATTCGAGGTTGTTTGTTGTTCCAGATGAATTTCAGAAGTATTTGATCCACTTCTTTGAAAAATGTCATGGGTATCTTTAGAGGAATCGCGTTAAATCTGTACAATGCTTTTGGAAGTATTACCATTTTAATGATGTTGATCCTGCCAATCCATGAGCATGGTATGTGTTTCCATTTCTGAGTGTCCTCTCTTATTTCTTGGAGCAGTGTTTTGTAGTTTTCTTTGTATAGATCCTTCACATCTTTAGTCAGGTTGACTCCAAGATATTTGAGTTTGTGTGGAACTAATGTGAATGGGATTGTTCTCTTAATGTCCATTTCTTCCCTATCATTATTAGTGTATAAAAAGGCCATTGATTTTTGTGTGTTAATTTTGTATCCTGCCACTTTGCTATACAAATCTATTATTTCTAGAAGCTTTTTGGTAGAGTCTTTAGGGTTTTCTAAGTAGAGTATCATGTCATCTGCAAACAGTGAGAGCTTGACTTCTTCCTTTCCTATCTGGATTCCCTTGATATCTTTTTCTTGCCTAATCGCTATAGCAAGTACTTCCAGTGCTATGTTGAATAGGAGTGGTGAGAGAGGACAGCCTTGTCTTGTACCAGAATTTAGAGGAAAGGATTTTAGTTTTTCTCCATTGAGGATAATATTTGCCACTGGCTTCTGGTAGATGGCTTTGACTATATTGAGAAAGGTTCCTTTTATTCCTATCTTGCTGAGAGTTTTCATCAAGAATGGGTGTTGAACCTTATCAAATGCTTTTTCTGCATCTATTGATATGACCATGTGATTTTTATTTTTATTGTTGTTTATGTTGTGTATTATATTGATAGATTTACGGATGTTAAACCATCCTTGCATTCCTGGGATGAAACCTACTTGATCAAAGTGAATGATCTTCTTGATGAGGCACTGGATCCTGTTCGCCAGGATTTTGTTGAGGATCTTTGCATCTGTGTTCATCAGGGATATTGGTCTGTAATTTTCTTTTTTGGCAGCATCTCTATCAGGTTTTGGTATTAAGGTGATGTTGGCTTCATAAAAGCTATTTGGAAGTATTCCTGTTTTTTCGATTTCATAAAAGAGCCTGGCCAGAATTGGTAGTAGTTCCTCTTGAAAGGTCTGAAAGAATTCATTCGTGAATCCATCAGGGCCTGGGCTTTTGTTTTTGGGTAAATTTTTGATTACAGTTTTAATTTCCTCAATAGTGATGGGGGTGTTTAGATATGCTACCTCTTCTTTATTCACCCGTGGAAGGTTATATGAGTTCAGAAATTTATCCATTTCTTCCAGGTTCTCATATTTAGTGGCATAGAGTTTCTCAAAGTATTTTCTGAATACCCTTTGAATCTCTGCAGTATCTGTAGTGATCTCCCCCTTTTCATTTCTAATACGCGTTATCAAGTTTCTCTCTTTCTTTTGCTTTGTGAGTTTTGCCAATGGTCTATCAATCTTGTTTATTTTTTCAAAGAACCAACTTCTGCTTTCGTTGATCTTTCGGATTGTTTTTTGGATTTCTACTTCGTTGATTTCTGCTCTCAGCTTTGTTATTTCCTTCTGTCTCCCTATTTTTGGGTCCTTTTGTTGAGCACTTTCTAGTTCTATTAGCTGTGTCATTAAGCTACTCAGGTAAGCTCCTTCTTCCTTCCTGATGTGTGCTTGCAAAGCTATAAATTTTCCTCTCAGTACTGCTTTTGCTGTGTCCCATAAGTTCTGATAGTTTGTGTCTTTATTGTCATTTGTTTCCAGGAACCTTTTGATTTCCTCCTTGATTTCATCTCGGACCCACTGGTTATTGAGTATGAGGCTGTTTAACTTCCAGGTGTTAAATTTTTTCTTCTGTGTCCCTTTGCAGTTCACATCTAACTTCAGAGCCTTGTGGTCAGCAAAGGCAGCCTGCAAAATGTCTATCTTTTTTATTTTATGGAGGTATGTTTTATGTGCCAGCACGTGATCTATCCTGGAGAATGATCCATGTACATTGGAAAAGAATGTGTATCCAGGTTTCTGGGGATAGAGTGCCCTATATATATCTACTAGGCCTCTTTCATCCATTTCTCTTTGCAGGTCTAGTATATTTTTGTTGGGTTTCCATTTGGTTGACCTATCAAGTGTTGACAAGCCTGTGTTGAGGTCTCCCACAATTATTGTGTTTTTATTGATATCCTTCTTCAGATTTGTCAACAATTGTATTAAATACTTTGCTGGACCCTCATTCGGTGCGTATATGTTTAGGAGAGTGATTTCTTCTTGCTGTACAAATCCCTTGATTAGTACATAATATCCATCTTTGTCCCTTACAACTTTTCTGAGTATAAAGTTTGTGTCATCTGATATTAGTATGGCCACCCCTGCTTTTTTAAGGGTGTTGTTTGCTTGAATGATTTTCCTCCAGCCTTTGATTTTGAGTCTATGTTTATTCTGACTATTCAGGTGTGTTTCTTGTAGACAGCAGAAGGTTGGCTTCAGTTTTTTGATCCATTTCGCCACTCTGTGCCTCTTAACTGGTGCATTTAGTCCATTGACATTGAGAGAAATAATTGTCATGGGATTTATTGCCATCTTTGTGTAGAAGTTTGGTGTGTTTTTTGTTCTGTCTTGTTTTTAGAGTAGATCTTTCAGTTTTTCTTTTAAGGCTGGTTTTGAGTCTGCAAAGATTTTGAGCTGTTGTTTATGGTGAAGCCGTGTATACATCCGTCAAACCTGAAACTTAGTTTTGCTGGGTGCAATATTCTTGGCGAAGCATTTATTTCATTGAGTTTTGCCACTACGTCCCACCACTGCCTTCTGGCCTTGAGTGTTTCTGGTGACAGGTCTGCTGTAAATTTCAAGGATGCTCCCTGGAATGTAATTTCCCTTTTCGATCTTGCTGCTTGCAGTATTCTATCTCTATCGGTGGGTTTCATCATGGTGACTATGATGTGTCTTGGGGTGTTTCTACTGGGGTCTTTTTTAGCTGGTACTCTTCGGGCATGCAGGATTTGGTCACATGTTTTCTTTAACTCTGGTAGTTTCTCTGTGATGATGTTCTTAACCATTGATTCTTCCTGAAGATTTTCTTCTTGGGTCTCTGGAACTCCAATGATTCTAAAGTTGTTTCTGTTGAGCTTATCAAAGACTTCTATTTTCATCTTCTCATATTCTTTGAGTAAATTTTCCATTGTCTGATCATTTGATTTGAGGCTTTTTTCCAATCTCTTCTGCTGTGTAAAGTTGTTATGCATCTCGTCTTCTAAAGCACTAATTCTATCCTCAGCTGCTATTAACCTGTTGGAAAGCTCATCCATTATGTTCTTCAATTCGTCTACTGAGTTTTTCAGACCTGTTATCTGATCTGATATTTCAGTTTGGAGTTTTCTGATTTCTATCTTCATATTCTCTTGATTTTTATTAGTGTTCTGATTTATACTTTCTTTGATATCTGTTAGCAACCTCCATATTTCGTCTCTAAACTCCATTTCTGAAAGACTGCTTAGGTAGTTGGTCGTTGTTGGGTCATCAGAGTTTCCATCTTCATTCTCTATGGTTGAAGTTGGTCTGCGTAGTCTCCCCATTGTCACGCTTATGCTGTGGGTTTTTCTACGTGTTGTGGTGGTACTCATTGGCTAGGTGGAGTGCGCGGCCGCAAAGCGCAGCGAAGCGGCCGTGCTCCGGCCCCCAAACACTCACCTCAGCCGAGGCAAGCCGTCAGGGGATGCCAGGAGAAGTCCCCAAATGTCCACAATCCACAACTCCAACAGAAAACACACGCCTCAGGAGATACGCCTTGAAGAGATTAATGCTGAAGGAGGTCAAAGTTCCCAGGTTGATGCAGGCTGGGGGAGGTCCCAAAATGTCTGCCGGGCCTAGGGGTCCAGCAGTCAGCCTGATCCGCAACTCCGGCCCCCAAACACTCACCTCAGCCGAGGCAAGCCGTCAGGGGATGCCAGGAGAAGTCCCCAAATGTCCACAATCCACAACTTCAACAGAAAACACACGCGTCAGGAGACACGCCTCAGCCGAGGCAAGCCGTCAGGGGATGCCAGGAGAAGTCCCCAAATGTCCACAATCCACAACTCCAACCAGAAAAGATAAATCTTAACATGCTTGATCCAAATAATTTAGGAAAAGATCAACAGAAGAAGTAGATGGAACATAATGAAAGTGAACAGAAAGATATTATATCATACAAGGGTTTTCATTAAATGTAAATGGTACAAACATTCAAATTAAAAGGCAGAGATTATCAAAATGAAATTTTTATTTTTTAATTACATTTATTTTATTTGGGGGGTTTGGGCCATACCTGGCAGTGCTCAGGGTTTACTCCTTGCTCTGCAATCAGGAATCACTTTTTTTGGTCTTGAGAAACCATATGGAATGCCAGGGATTGAATCCTGGTGCATGCAAGAACCCTACCCTCTGCACTATTGCTCCAGCTCCTGGAGTACTATTTATTAAAATTAGAAGATTTTTTGGGGGTTTTCAGGCTACACCCATTTGATGCTCAGGAGTTACTCCTGGCTAAGTGCTCAGAAATTGCCCCTGGCTTGGGGGGACCATATGGGACACCAGGGGATTGAACCGCGGTCCCTTCCTTGGCTAGTGCTTGCAAGGCAGACACCTACCTCTCGCGCCACCTCACCGCCCCCCAAAATTAGAAGATTTTAATAAAATATTCAATATACTAATATGTTCAAACAAGAGAATAGGGCAAAGAGATGTCTCAAAGGGCTGGGAATGTAGCAGCCTTGGGTTTGATCTCTGGCACGGCACAGTTTTCGAAAAACCTACAGGACTGATGCCCAAGCACTGCATTAATAGTAGCCCCATGCATTACTGAGAGTGACCTGTAATAAAGAATAAAATAATAAATGCTACAAAAGGACTAATTCTAAGAAAGCTACTGAGGCTACAGTGGTATTAAAACTTCAATATTAGATAAGGCTACAGTGATATTAGATAAATCACATATAGAAGATATTTTACAGTTATAAAAGGTCAATTAATAAAGAATACATAACAGGGTATGTAGGTACTTAATAAATCAAGGACCAGAGCAGAAATTTCAAGAAAAATTAGGATATATTTTGTATAGAGTGATAAAAATACAACATACCATCAATAGTGGAAGGCAATGAAAACCATGTTTAGATGGAAAAGTACCTCCACAGAATTGATACTTTATTTTAGACAAGAAGGTGCCTTGAAAATAAATGACCTAAGCTTCCTTTATAAAAAGCAAAGAAAAGAGAGCAAAGTAAGGAGAATAAAAACAATAGAGTGGAAATAGAAAATGGGCAAACAAAGGAACAAAATCAGCAAACTCCAAAATTGGTTATTTGAAAAGATTGAAAAAGTAGTAAAAACTTGACAGGAATAATTTAAGAAGCAAAGAACGTAAATTAGTGATAGCAGTATTAAAAGAGGTGATGCCTATAGTTTCAAATATATTAAAAGATAATAAGTGAATATCATCTACAACTTTATACTAATAAACTCAACACAGATAAAATCAAATTCTTATAACAATACATTTTTCATGCAGTTTTTTTACATAAAATTTTTACAAGAAAAATATGGGGCAGATGTTAGAACATGAGTTTCAAGGTGAGAAATATTGGGTTGAAAATAGAAATAAGGGGCTAGAGTGATAGTGCAGCAGTAGGGTGTTTACCTTGAACACTGCTGACCCAAGACGGACCACCGTTCAATCCCCAGGCATCTCAGGTGATCCCCCAAGCCAGGAATAATTTCTGAGTGCATAGCCAGGAGTACCCTCTGAGTGTCTCCAGGTGTGGCCCAAAAATACAAAATTAAAAATAAGAGTAAAATTTGTGCTGATAGTATAGCCGATAGGGAATTGTCTTACACACTGCGAGCCCCTATTTATTCCCTGGAACCCCATATGGTTCCTTGAGTACTTTCAGGAGTGATCCCTCATTGCAAAGTGAGAAATAACCCCTGAGTACCACTAGGTGTGGTCCCCAAAGCCATAAACAAAATTTTCTTTGCTTAACATAAAAGATTCTTTTTACTTTTGAATTAGTTTACATATTTGATTTTATAACCACTCCTCAGTTATATTTCAGAATATCCATATTAATTCTTCCCAGTTATTGCCTTTTCTATTCATATAAATGTTTTTTGCTTCTATTTGATATTTTTATTCTTTGGCAGGGAAAGGTTGTTGGACTGTCCTTTGCAGTGCTTATGAATTATTCCTGGCTCTGTGTTCAGAGATTAATCCTACTAGTGCTTGGATATGTGGTAACAGGGACTGAACAAGCCACCATATACAAAGCAAGCACCTTATCCCTTATCTTTGGATCCTCAAATTTCATGCTTTTATACTTGCTATTTACTTTGCATTAATACATCCCTTGGTCTAGAGACTTTTTTTTTTTAGTATTTAAGACCAACTCCTCTGAATGGGGATCAGGGATCAAGGGGATCTGAGGACAATGGTGGTGCAAAGGTGTCATAGAGCTAAACATCTAAACCACAGAGTCAGCAACACTGTAACCAAAATATCCAGATTTCAACAACCAAACTTAAAAATGTGTCTGTCAATGTGGCAGGCTGTGAGGGGAAGTGTGGGTGGAAATCTGGGGACCCTAGAAGAGAGAAGATGACACTGTGTAGTGGGATAGGTACTAGTTCTAAAACTCAGCATTGTAAATTATGGTGCTTTAATACCTTTTTAAAACACTTTTTAAAAATACCAATTCCTCAGGTATGAAACTTTTCTAGATGCTTCTATTATGATCTCTTTGAACACTATTTACTTGTCACATTGAATATAATTCTAAATATTACTCTCATAAGAAATATTCTTTTCATTCCCAAACCAAATCAGGAGTTATGTTTAGAAGAGTTTATTCAAACTGTATAAAGAGTAATACAGAGTGAATGGCTATTATATTCAATACTGAAGCATGCTGCCAAAAACTTTATTAGGTACTTTATATGTAGATTATCTTCCTTGATAGCACAGAATATTTATATTGTTGGATAATGATAAATTAATTCAGCTTCTGCTTTCTACTGATGTCATCCTGATTTATATTAACCAACTACACATATTTTAAATGATCTTCAAAACATAATAACAATACAGAAAGTAGAAAAAATAATTTTATATATATTGTAAAAAATTTAACTTACTTTTGATAAACAGATTAAGTGTGATTATCTTCCAAAAATATCTACACTGTAACATTTTTTAAGTTGCTTATTTTTTTTTTATTGTGACTGAAGTTCATTACACAGAATTATTTACAGTACATAGTGACAATGAATGAAGGGCTTTCCCACCACCAATGTTGTCCTCCCTCCACTCCTGTTCCCAGCTTGTCTCCCACATCTCCCTCCTTTACCCCCCAGAATCCTAGTGTAACTGGTCTCCACCTTACAGCTTCTTATAGGTTGGGTATCTATTCTGTTTGGTGTTGCAGTCTGGTCATTTTTTATTTACACTACATGTTCATATGTAAGTCACTTATTTTTAACAATAAAAATGTATATTGCTCCCCCAGGCCGGACCGGGACACTGGCCGGGGGGGGGAGGGGGGCTCCAGTCCCTGAACTTCGGGCTTGGGAGGTCTCTCTCCCTTCCCGGAGCAAGATTTTAGCCGGCATGGACGGCCAGCTGGCAGACCCCTCATGGGCCAGCGGCCTTTAAGTCCAGCCCAGGGTCAGGGGGGTCCGCAATTGGGTCACACGACCTCCCTCTCCCCCATTCCTCCGGATCTCCAGGTGGGTTTCTGGGAGGAGCTGACGGGGCACTCTGGGTTTTTCCCCACCCCCAGGCCGGACCGGGACACTGGCCTAGGGTTGGGCTTAGGGGGTGGAGCTGGATCTGGTGGGTGGCAGAGAGGGGCTCAGCTATATCAGTTTGTCACTGGTAATCTCATACCAGTCTACATTTTGCAAACCGCGCGGGGGCGCTAGCCCCCGCGCGAACATTTGCTCCTTCCAACCTTCAGTACCCCCGATTTACCCTTCTTTAACTTCAGTAACACATAGTTCTTATCTCTAATCTAAGACATACAGTATATCTAACAAATCCCAGAACTATTTAGAAGGACACAAATTGAACACATATCTTTTGAATATTTTATGGGTATTTTCTTTAACTGATGTAACTCTGTATATATTCTTCTACCATGATGTTTCTATTCACTTTTCATCTTATCTTTTCTTTGTAAGCTGTTAAGTAAGGATTGTTGGTGGAACTGTCCCTCAGTTTGATGCCTATGATTGAACTATGTCATGGAAATTTCTGGTCTTGTCCCTATTGCCTTTAGATGCACCAATAATGCCCCATGGCATTGATCCTTGTTTGCATAGACACATTAAAATGGGAAAAAAATACATACAGATAAGTTCTTATCTAATAAATCTCAGTACAATGTACCTTACACCCTGAACATTGATATAATGAACTGGCACAGGCTTCAGAAGAATGGGCATCCTCCATACACGCCGGAACCAGGCAAGCTATCTACGAAACATCCAAGGTCTTTTAGAACAACAGCAGGAAGCAGTCCTCTACCAGGAAAGACACTACCAAGGGTCTGACATCGACCTCTTATAAAGAGACTTCCGTTTCCACCGAGAAGACTTGATAGCAACAATGACCTGCTCTACAGGACATGGTTCTCTCTAGTGCCCCTTAAGTGGGAGGTGAAACGAGAGGATGCTATGCACCATCCTGACTGCAATATGGGACATGCAGACTCCAGGATCTTTAATACAGAAGCATGATACCAACAACAGAGACTATGTGAGGAATGGAGGTGTATTGCCACTACAGAGGATGACTTGAATTGAACAAACTAATTTGCCTGGAGCCTAGAGTCAATCCTGTGCCAGGAAACTTCAGGGTTAGGGTCTCCTTGTATTTAGACCATAATTTGTCTTTCCATGTCCCTTATGTTTTGGTGGGCCTATGCAAACAAATGCCACTTGAATACCATTTTTTTACTATGTTCCCTTGACTCCAACCCTTAAGAAAAACAAGCCACTAAAACTTTTGAGGTTAACTTAAACTAGGTAGTATGTACATGGAACTAGAGAAATGTACTTTGCCCTCAATGTTTAAGGAGCTACATAAGTATAATGTCTTTAGATTATATTGTGTGCTGCTAAGAAATAGTATGTACTACAACTGGGGATCTGAGGGACAAGTAATTGTACTGTACATGGGTTCAGTTTTGTTTTTCTAAATGCTCTTTGGCTGAAAGTTCAAGGCTGGGACATCATCGATGGGACTACCGAGAATGCTGTTTATGGGTGATTGGGCTTCCACTGTAACTTTACCCTGTCCTCTTCTTTACATCTTTGTTGTCATAATTAAAATAAAAAAAATGTATATTGCTAAAGGAAAAAAAGCATGATCCTTAACATTTTAAGTACTTTTGTGTGTGTGTGTGTGTGTTTATTGGCCACACCCGGTGATGTTTAGGGGTTACTCCTGGCTATGTACTCAGACATCGCTACCGGCTTGGGGGACCACATGGGATGCTGAGGGATTGAACCGCGGTCCATTCTAGGCTAGTGTGGGCAAGGCAGACACCTTACTGCTTGCGCCACCACCCTGGCCCCCATTTTAAGTACTTTTTAAGTGACAAGTGAACCTTGTTTCTAAAATAAAATGATCATTTTATTAACTAAGATCTATTGTAAACATATAGGTAGTAGAAGATAATCAATCTATGTAGAAACTATTCCAACTGAAAGAAATGTTAATTTGCTGCTATAATAGACTATTTAAATGAAAGTAATTACATTGTGGTGTATTAAGTAAGTAAAGAGATTAAATCAATTTTAAAAAAATGCTCGTTTAGTCCAGAAAGAACAAGTATGGAAAAGTAACATTAAATCCTCAAATGAAACACACATACACACACACTCACATGAACATACACAAATGGAAAGATTAGTTACCAATAATTATTGCATAAGGATATTTTAGGTGATTTAATCTAGCAAAGAAACAGTCTTCTCAGTCTGAACTTTATTTTATGTACTTAAAAACTCAATATCTTCTTTTTTGTTTGTTTGGTTTTGGGGGGGAAGATCACACCCAGCAGTGCTCAGGGGTTACTCCTGGCTCTGCGCTCAGAAATTGCTCCTAGCAGGGGAGACCATATGGGATCCCAGATTCAAACCACCTTCTGTCCTGGATTGGCTGCATGCAAGGCAAACACCTAGTGCTAAACCCATATTCTTTGCTCTGATAAGACTTCTGTTGTTTTCTAGGCTGTTAATGTGTTATGTTTTTTTTTGGGGGGGGGGAGGTCACACCTGGTAGTGTTCTACACTCAGAAATCAATCCTGGCAGGCTCAGGGGACCATATGGGATGCCTGGATTTGAACCACAGTCCTCCTGCATGCAAGGCAAATGCACTACCTCCGTGCTATCTCTCCGGCCCGTGTGTAATCATGTTTAATACTCTTGTTTTGCTAATCTATTCTGAAGACCGGAAACATCACCATCCCTAACGTCTACATTCATACCTGTCTTTAAGAGCCATTCCCTTCCAGAATTTTCTTATTTTTCTAAAAATTATCAGCTTCCCTCTCCTTAAAATTTCCTAGAATTCTACTCTTTATAGTCCTGATTACATGTAGTTTCTGATTATTTGCTTTGTTTCTTTTTTATTTTATTTTACACACTCAGTGTAAGTAAAATTAAAGTAGGACGTCCTTAAACAGATTAAAGTAGGAAAAGACCTAAAGATATTTAAAATGTGTTGTTCCTAAGTAAAACACTCTGTGACATTGAGACTAAAGACATCTTCAAGGAGGAAATACCACTGTCCGAACAAATGGAAGCAAAGATAAACAAATGGAACTACATTAGACTGAGAAGCTTCTGCACGTCAAAGGAAACAGTGACTAGAATGCAAAGGCCATCCACAGAATGGGAGAAACTATTCACCCAAAACCCATCAGATAAGGGGCTAACATCTAAGTTATACAAGGTACTGACAGTACGTAATAAGAAAAAAAATCTGGCCCCATTCAAATATGTGGAGAACAAATTAACAGACATTTCCTGAAAGAAGAAATACAGATGGCCAAAAGGCACATGAAAAATACTCCGTATCACTAATCATAAAGGAGATACAATTCAAAACAACAATGAAGTACCATCTCATGCCACAGAGACTTGCACACATCACCAAAAACAATCAGTGCTGGTGGGGATATGGAGAGAAAGAAACTCTCATTCACTGCTGGTGGAAATGCTGTCTAGTCGAGCCTTTATGGAAAACATTATGGAGATTCCTCAAAAAATTGGAAATTAAGCTCCCATATGATCCAGCAATACCACTACTAGGGATATACCTTAGGAACACAAAAACACCATACAAAAATGCCTTCTGCATGCCTATGTTCATTACAGCTCTATTTACAATAACCAGGATCTGGAAACAACCCAGATGCCCGACAACAGACGAGTGTCTAAAGAAACTGTGGTATGTATACACAATAGAATACTATGCAGCTCTCAGGAAACGTGAAGTCGTGAAATTTTCCTATACATGTATGGACATGGAAACTACTATGATGAGTGAAATGAGTCAGAAGGAGAGAGATAGACACATCTGTGGATTTATGAAAAATAAAAGACAGTATTGTAATAATACCCAGGGACAATAAAGATGAGATTTGAAAGGACCAGCCCATGATATGAACTTACTACAAAGTTGGTTAGTGCAGTTAGAGAAAAAACTACACCAATAACTATCATGGCAGTGATAGTGAGAGAAATAAAATGCCTGTCTTGAAGACAGGCAGGAGGTGGGGAAGGAGGAATATGGGGGCATTGGTGGTGGGAAGGTTGCACTGGTGAAGGGGCGTGTACATTTTTATGACTGAAATCCAACTACAAACATGTTTATAATCATGGTGCTTAAATAAAGATATTAATAAGAAATTAAATGTGTTGTTATTCCTGTAATGATCCTTAATAAGTTGCTATAATTAATAACAATGTAGCAACAGCCCACTTTAAAATAAAGGTGTTTGGGCTATGCATAATAAGAAATGCATCAAGATAAATTTCTGAACTGAACCAAAAACAAGTGTTACATTTCTACTGAATAAAGTTCTATCACATTTCACTTGTGTTTCTTTAAAATAAATACCTTGTAAGTTTCTCAAAGATATTTTCTCTATGATGAAAATATAAATCATTATTATGAACCATACCTGACATGGTTAGGGCTTACTACCAGCTCTGTACTCAGGCATCACTTAGGGAACCATATGGGATGGTGGGGATTCAATCTGGGATGACCATTTGCAAAGCTAGTGCTGTACTCACTGTACTATCTCTCTAGCCCCAATAATCTACATTATTTTATATGAAAAAAGTATAGCAAGTTTACCTTTTTTAAATTATAATATTCATCCTTGAAATGGCAGTTTTTTGCACCAGCACCAGGAATTAACACCCCCTCCTGGGGGGAGGTTCTAATACCTCACTGGCACTGACTTGCTCCAGGGTAGGTTCCTAATAACCAGAAAACAGCAACTTGTTCTAAGGGCAGATTTCCCTGCCTCACCACCTTCTGATGAAATCAGAAGATGCTCTGTGACACCCTGGTTTCAACATAGGATCTGTGCAGAAACAAAATCTCTAATTACAAGAAGCCTGACAGCAACAACTTTGATTGAGTAGCACTTTTTCTGGGACCATGAAGAAAGATCTTGGGATTGGACAATTTGTATGCCCAGATCCTGTGTGGGTCTTATGACAGTATGCTTCATGGGTAGAGACACCTGGTTTTGTTTTTGTTTTTGTTTTTAGGCCAAAGGTATTTCCTTTTTAATTTCCCCAACTTTTGCTATGCCTATGCAAAACAAACAAAAGACCCTGCCACCTCTTCATTTAAAATTTTTTTATTTCTATTTCCTAGATAGGGGATCCTGCCTTTTTTTATAGAACCTTAGGACATGAATTACTTTGTTTTATCCCATATTTCTGTGTCTTTCTAGAAACTGCTAAAAGAAAAAGCAAGTGGATGGACACAGGGGGCAAGTGGATTCAAGTGCATTGGGTGGGAAAAAATGATTAGAACTAAATACCCAAGAAAAAGTCAATGGCAATAGAATCAAGAGACCCAAACTACAACAATCTAAACTTAAATTGGACCTGTTACACTGATAGACCATGGGGGTCAATAGAGAATACGGGCTGTATGCTGGGAACTTTGGTGGAGGGAGATCAACACTGGTGGTGGGAATGGTCCTAATTCACTGTCCCTATATGCCTGAAATTCAACTATGAAGACTTATAATTTACAATGGTATCAATAAAAAATTATGAGATCATTTAAACATCTAAGGAAGAGAAATTGAAATTAAAGGGTTATATATATTTATGTTTAGATGGGATTCTCTCCTTAGATGAATGTTTCACTAACAAATTTACACTGTGACTATGCCCTCCAAGATTTTTCTTTATTTTTGTAGAATTTAAACCCAGGAAGTTGCAAATTATCACATTAATTCTTTTTGCAATTTCTTAAGTTTTTAAAATATTTACCATATATGATAGAATACTGATTAGGCTTGTATCAGTATACTGATTGTGCTGTGCACAAATTTTGCAATGGTGGGAGACCTGGGTTTCATCCCCTGAACACCTCCAGAAATAGCCCCCAAGTACCATCAGGTATGACCCAACTTCTCCCCAAAGTTAAATAAAAACAGGATTCTTGAATTAAGTGAAAAGTATGCAGTCTTCATGTCATCAGAACATTATCATTTTTCTGTAATCCTCAGAGATCTACAGTGGAACTCATTCCTTGGGGATTTAATCAGCTTTGGAATAGCCAGTGCTCATGCCAGATACAGACTGGCAGGAAGCTGATGAGGCAAGCACAATGAATGATCTACCATAAAGGCCATGGGCAAGAGGTGGCCATTAGTCTAGAGCTCAGTAATGCACTCTTCAAGTACATTACTCACCAATCCATCAGGCAACCTGCTACAAGACCAAGAGATTGCAGCACTTTTAAATCTGTAATGCGATGGCTGCCAGCCTGCTCTACATGCCCTAGGTTACAAGGGCACCGTAGTGTGGGAAGAAGGCAATTCATTTGGTGTCATAGTCAGTATTTTTTCTATTCTTTCTTCTGTGTGTACTTAAGAAATGGGCCTTCCATTATCCACAGATTAATAGTGGAGAGAACACTCTGGTGAGTCTATTAGCATTAACTACAGACAGATACTTTCCCAGTGCATAATCGGCAGAAATTTTATTAATTAAAATGAGAAAGATGTGTATGGGGAATATATGGTTTTTAACTCTAAAATACAGCAACATAAATTTTCTTCATAAATAGACTATCAAGACAAACTCAATTTAGTAAGTAAAAGCTACAGAAACATATATATATACATATATATATATATATCAAGTTTAACTGTAAGTCAAAAGTCGTAGTTTTTCCTAGTCAGGCAATTTTTACTCAATTTAAAGCTTCTTTATGCATATTCTCTAATTATAATTGTCAGTGGGGGTTCTAGCAAAGAAAGTGATGATGTTTACTAATGATAAATTTCTTCCACCTAAAATTAACAAAGATTCATAGTTAAACTAGCTATAAGTAAATATATACACACAATGAAAGAAACTTAATTATGGTAGAGTTACTACATATCCTTTGTCATTACATCCTTTATCCATATCATTACAACTTCTTCAGATTTTCAGTATTTTTTATGCTAGTTAGATATGATTATAAGTTTTGAATGGTCTTGCTGGTTAATATGAAATGCTGATAAGTCTGTGCTCCTTTATTTCAAAAGAAGCAAGAAAGATGTAAAGGTATTAAATGCATTAATATAGAGCACTTAGTATGTGGGAGAAAGGAATTATCAAGACACTGTCTGAAGAGCCTGTTAAGAACTGAAGAACAGCTGAAAACTCAAGTTTTGGTGGGTCTCTGTCATTCTTGCTAGAAAAAGCTATGGGGGAAAATCACTTGCAATCTGCTTCTCATGACAGAGATGAATATTAAGTGTGACCATGTTCTTTAATTGCAGTGTACACAGATTATAATAATAGACAATATTTAGTTGTCACTCAGCATATTTTAAATCAGAGAAACTGTTCTAGATCCCTAGTAACTCATTCAATCTTTATTATATCTCTTTAAGTTCATTAGACCTTAGGTTCATTAGACCATTTTAGAGATCAGAAAGTTCATAAGCAATTTATAAATTCAGGAATTCTGACTTAATCCAAGTAATAGGACTCCAAAGCATAATTCTTTATCATTTATACTGCTTCCATATCATTTCCAAAGTTCCTATATTTAGATTATTATATTCAGCTCATACATGGGTTCAGTAACTTTTTGCTTGTTTTTTTTTTATTGGGGGGGGAATAATCTGGAGATGCTTAGAGGTTACTCCTAGCTCTGCACTTAGGAATCACTCCTGGAGAGCTCAGGGGACCATATGGGATGCCGGGATCAAACCACCATGGTTGTCTGCATGCAAAGTAAATGCCCTAATCACTGTACTATTGTTCCAACCCCTGCTTGTTTTTTTTTTTTTAAGCACTATAGTTCTGGACGTAAAATAGTATTAAAAGTTGCAAATCTAGTATAATCTAAGAAGGGATTCTTTCCATCTAAATACCTTTTCACCTAAGAAAGCAAAAAACACCTTGAAGTCATCACAGGGTTGAATCTGAATTACTTTTGGGTTTTTGTATGTTCAAAAACCATTCACTGTTGCAAAATATTTTATAATCCCACATTCAGTTACAGGACTTTATTTGGGAGCTATGACCCACAGGTTAAGAAACAAAGGTTTAGTACATTCTCTATTACAATGGCTCCTAAAGACTGGACTCACATTTTGATTTTTATATCACAGGGATTCCTTGGTATGACAGACTGTCATGTGCAATATTTTATCAAACTACATTGTATATGGGTTTAAGGATGAAACAATACTGCTCTTTTGCTTTGGGACTATCATTTTGGTCTCAGTTCTGGACATTGCAAATAGACAAAAAAAATCACAGAATGCTACACTTATGGATGAATATAAATCACATAAATGAACAATGGTTTGTCTTAAGAAAAATAGGCTTTGGGATGTATGGTGCACATATTCAAATATCAGAAGAGGCAGGCAACCTCTAAAAGAAGAGTAAGACTTGGGTGGAAGCCCTTTCACAAAGGTTAGGCTCTGTGGAAGAAATTTAAAGAAGATAGACTTGGAGCCGGAGAGATAGAATGGAGGTAGAGCATTTGCCTTGCATGCAGAAGGACAATGGTTCAAATCTCGGCATCCCATATGGTCCCCTGAGCCTGCCAGGAGCGATAGACTTTAGTAGCTAATAGAAAAAAGAATTTTGAAATATGAGATAGACTGAGTTCGCAGGTAAAACTGGTTTTTACAGAAAATTCTTAGTCTGTCACTACAGATTGGCATGATTGATACTTATCAGCACTATTTTAAGGAAGGTTCAATGAATGGAGTTGAATGGAGTTGGTTAGAAATCCATGTTGGGGTTAATGAAACTCCAAAACTCTTACTCTGCATTGTTGTTTGCTTGCCATAGGCTGCAGTGAGAGGCAGCTGACAGAATGGGCAGGCTTCTAGGGGTGATACCAGTATTTGTTTTATTATCAGTGCAGTAAATGCCAGTGACTAATATTTTTGAACAGTAAAATCCATTTTTGAACCATTAAAATGATCTAATGTGCTTCAATATAATACAATTGATAATTGTTTTAATAAATGTGTATAAAAGTACTGTAACACAGATGAGTGAATCTTTCATTCTGTCTGAGCAAAACTATGGGGAGAATTTGAGTTCATAGGAATTTAAAAAAATTATAATAGTATTTGAGTGTATTAAAGATCTAAGAAAAAAATGTCCAGGTAAACAAATAGAAAAGAGCCAAACAAAAAGATTGAACAAAATAAAAAAAGGGAATGGAGAAATAGAAACATTTATGATTTAAGTTTATAAAATCTTATATTTTCCCATAATACTAATAATCTTTAGTAAGACTGACATTCTTTATCTAGCCTTTCTATATTTTGTATTGTGTGATTTGGACATTTATTAACATCCCAATATTAGGATAGCTATCGTAGGTATCCCAGTTGAATTTTCCCTCATGGGAACACATTTTGATTAAGAAATAGAATGTATATAATTGCACTATGAGATAGTTTTTAAAGATAGTATTGCAAATAGGATGTCTGTGATACATCGCTTACTAATATTGGGCTATTTCTTTTGTTTGTTTTTTTTTGCTTTTTGGTTTGTGGGCCACACCTGGTAGCACTCAAGGGTTATACCTGCCTCTGTGCTCAGAAATCACTCCTTGTAGGCTCAGGGGATCATTTGGGGTGCTGGGGATCAAACCCGAGTTGGCCATGTGCAAGGCAAACACCCTACCCACTTGCTACAGCTCTTGCCCCATATTGGGCTATTTGTAACTCAGTCTCTTTGTGCTTCATTTTCTTCTCTTATAAATACATATAATAGTATTTTTATACTCCAGACTGGTATTTGCCCATTTCCTTTGTTGGAAAATAAAAATGATTTTTTAATGTTTTAGTTTATATTTGAAGAATATATTCATTAAATATAACTTGGAAAGGGGATTTTACCTTTCAATTATATTATATTATCTTTCTATTTGCAATGAAACAGAGAAAGTAAGAATTTTTAAAAAGGAAAGATGCCTTTTGAAGTATCTGGGCTACCTCAACCCTAGGAAAATTAGCTCTACCAATATTATATGCAGTTAAGTCAGTATTTATCAGATGTCCTGGGATTTTATTTTAGGATGCAAATACTTCTTAAATCAGGAGTCTCAAACTCAATTTACCTGGGGGCTGCAGGAAGCAAAGTCGGGGTGAGGCAGGGCCGCATAAGGGATTTTGTTTACCGAATATTCTCAATAAAAAATCGCATTGGTAAGAAAAAATTGCAAAAAATCGCATTAAACATTCGCATACCCCAAACAGAACTTCTCGGGGTATGCGAATGCTTAATGCGATTTTTTTTCTTACTAATGCGATTTTTATTGCAATTATTTGGTAAGCGAATAATCTCGAATACTGCGATATTTGAAGGCTGGCCGCGGGCCACAAAATGTTGTACAGAGGGCCGCAAATGGCCCACGGGCCGCGAGTTTGAGACCCCTGTCCTAAATCAAATATCTAACTATTTTGAATAAAATATTTACAACTCTTTAAAATATAAAGATCAACTCAAAATAAAGTAAGCAAAATCCTGAAAGGTAAAAACTAAGCAGAAGCATGGAT
The DNA here is from genome assembly GCF_024139225.1 of Suncus etruscus. NCBI lineage: Eukaryota > Metazoa > Chordata > Mammalia > Eulipotyphla > Soricidae > Suncus > Suncus etruscus. The sequence continues at coordinate 66,050,823 of NC_064861.1, read as the reverse complement.
TTAGAGAGGTACACATGTCAGTCAGTATTTGCCCTGAGGGCATCTGCCAATCCCCAGAATCCTAAAGAATCTTATTTAAGAAATTGGAATGTGGGGGCCGGAGAGATGGCATGGAGGTGCGGCATTTGTCTTGCATGCAGAAGGATGGTGGTTCAAATCTGGCATCCCATGTGGTCCCCTGAGTCTGCCAGTAGTGATTTCTGAGCGTAGAGCCAGGAGTAACCCCTGAGCACTGCCGGGTGTGACTGCCCCCTTCAAAAAATAAAACAGAAAGAAAGAAAGAAAGAAATTGGAATGTAATCCCACACACACTTAGAAGCAGGAATCTAGGATCTATACTCTTAGAGAAAGAGTGAACTAGAACTCCCGTTCTATGATAAATAGAAATAATGTAAGAAATAATAAACCTTTTACTATGGTTCAATGGGACAAAAATCTATCCTGTTTTTGACTTTCTAAACAGAAAAATGCATAATTTATATGCAAACAATATTTTAAAAATAGGAGAGCCTGTTTAGAGTACAGGCGGGGGTCAGGTGGGGAGGAGGGAGATTTGGGACATTGGTGATGGGAATGTTGCACTGGTGATGGGTGGTGTTCTTTACATGACTGAAACCCAAACACAATCATGTATGTAATCAAGGTGTTTAAATCAAATAAAAAAGAAAAAAAAAGATGAGGTAAGAATAGGAGGAGGCATTCACTATTAATGACTATCAAAATAAGAGGCATTTTGTCTTAGACAAAAATGCATGAAGATCTTAAACCATAACCATAGGTTTGTTGTCATATAATATTGTAATTTGAATCATACTACTTGTATAAATTGAAAAATAGCTAAAATAGTAAAACAATTTTTGATAATTTTTAACCTAAGTACATAACAAAAAAAAGTACATTCTAGGTAGGAAAAAAACACATTAATCCTTGTCTTATCGAACTGGCTGAGAAAAAGTCCCAGTTAACATGATTTAGATTAAAAAAAATAGAAATGAAAATCACAGAACCAATAGAGAATCAAGGTACTTGAGCAATAGCCAAGAGAAAGTAAGGAAAACTTTGGTGAAGAAATATAGTGTTGAAATACTAAAAATACACAATTCAGAACATATAACAAATATTTAAATACATAAATAAATTGATGTAGAAACAAATATAAGTCACACATACAAAACTATACAAATGATTAAATGAGATTTTTTTAAAAAGATTTACTAGATTTGAGGGAAATATGAAAAAATTTATATATAAAGATAAAACATTTGATATAAAGATAAGGATTAGTAAAAATAGCATAAAAATTAAAGAAATTATACAGAATAAGGCAGAAAGAGATTCAGATAGAAAATATTAATAAAAGAATTTAAAATATGATGTGACAATAAGATCTACCTAATAATTAACTATTTTTATAATAGTGATATTAAAGAAGATAAGAGGTAATATTGAAGGAATTACTGAAAATTAGTTGGAATACACAAATTCTAACAACCAGAAGGTATAAAAATCAAAATGGTGAATATAAATAAAAAATAAAAAATATATATATAAATATATTTTATCTCACGTGAGGTGAATCTGCAAAACACCAGATATGAAGCCCTTTAGACCAATCAGATTGAAGAACAATACCAATAATTGTTACAACAAATGCTCACAAAGCACATAGATATAATTAAAATCACTAGAAATCAAGCAAATGAAAAACAAAATTATATTAAGAAAATTATGATTAAAATTATATTAAGAGTATTAAAATTCTATTAAGAAACCACTAATACCCACTAGATTATTACAATCAGAAAACTAAAAATTAATTAGTGAGGAATTAGCGTCACCAGAACTCTCATATATAGATTTTGGGTATGCAAGATGGCACAACATACTTTAGATAAAGTTGCTTAAATGAAATTAAAAAATAATTCTGATTTCAAATTTATGTTTCCTTCACATACACATCATCTCCCAAGATATCAACTGGGTATTCTACAACTAATGATGACATTATCCAATTAGTGTAGGTTAAGCTCCAGCTGTCACCTGTACTTCTGATCAAAAAGCCATAAATAAGTTTCCAAACCCCTTCCTCAGATATAGTAACAAGCCATTGTTGTTGTTTTTAATTAATATATTTATTTAAACACCATGATTACAAATATGATTGTAGTTGGGTTTCAGTCATGAAAGAACACTCCCCTTCACCACTGCAACATTCCCATCACCAATGCCCCAAATCTTCCTCCTTCCTGCCCCACCCCCGCCTGTACTCTAGACAGGCTTTCTACTTCCCTCATTCATTCACATTGTTAGGAGTGTTCTCAATGCAGTTATTTCTCTAATAGTACTCATCACTCTTTGTGGTGAGCTTCATGTCATGAACTGGACCTTCCAGCCCTCCTCTCTTTTGAGAATTATTGCAAAAATGTCTTTCATTTTTCTTAAAACCCATATATTGGTGAGACTATTCTGCATCTATCTCTCTCCCTTCGACTTATTTCACTCAATATAATAAATGCTATGTACATTCATATATAGGAAAATTTCATGACTTCATCTCTCCTGACAGCTGCATAATATTCCATTGTGTATATATATATGTACCATAGTTTCTTTAGCCATTTATCTGCTGAAGGGCATCTTGGTTTTTTCCAGAGTCTGGTTATTGTAAATAGTGCTGCAATGAATATAGGTATGAGGAATATAGGTGTGACTTTTGTATTGTATTATTGTGTTCCATGGGTATATCCCTAGGAGTGGTATAGCTGGATCATATGGGAGCTAATTTCCAGTTTTTGGAGGAATCTCCATATAGATAAAAATGAAAGGAACCTTTTTCAATATAGTTAAGGCCATCTACCACAAGCCAATGGCAAATATTATCCTTAATGAAGAAAAACTAAAAACCTTTCCTCTAAATTCTGGTACAAGACAAGGCTGTCCTCTCTCATCACTCCTATTCAACATAGTACTGGAAGTACTTTCTATAGCTATTAGGCAAGAAAAATATATCAAGGGAATCCATATAGGAGAAGAAGAAGTCAAGCTCTCACTGTTTGCAGATGACATGATATTCTACTTAGAAAACTCTAAAGACTCTACCAAAAAGCTTCTAGAAACAATAGATTTATATAGCAATGTGGCAGAATACAAAATTAATACAAAAATCAACGGCCTTTTAATAGACCAATAATGATACAGAAGAAATGGACATTAAGAAAACAACCCCATTCACATTAATGCTCACAAACTCAAATATCTTGGAGTCAACTTGACTAAAAATGTGAAGGACCTATAAAAGAAAACAATAAAAATCTGCTCCAAGAAATAAGAGAGGACATGCAGAAATGAAAACACATACCCTGCTCATGAATTGGCAGAATTAACACCATTAAAATGGCAATACTCCCCAAAGCATTGTACAGATTTAATGTAGTCCCTCTAAAGATACCCATGGCATTCTTTAAAGAAGTATATCAAACACTTCTGAAATTCATTTGGAACAATAAATAACCTCTAATAGCTAAAGCAATCCTGGGAAAAGGAATATGGAAGGCATTACTTTCCCCAATTTTAAACTGTATTACAAAGGAATAGTTATCAAAACAGCATGCTATTGGATTAAAGACAGACCCTCAGATCATTGGAATAGGCTTAAATACTCAGAGAATGTTCCCCAGATATACAATCACCTAGTTTTTGTAAAGGAGCAAGAAATCCTAATGGAGCAAGGAAAGCCTCTTCAACAAGTGGTGTTGGCACAATTGATTAGCCACTTGCAAAAAAACGAACACAGACTCCCAGCTAACACCATGTATGAAGGCAAAATCCAAGTGGATTAAAGACCTTGATATCAGATCTGAAACCATTTACATGTAGATAAAACACTCCATGACATTGAGGCTAAAGGCATCTTTAAGGAGGAAACAGCACTCTCCAAACAAGTGGAAGCAGAGATAAATAGATGGGACTATATTCAGCTGAGAAGCTTCTGTACCTCAAAGGAAATATTGCCCAGAATACAAGAGCCACCCACTGAGTGGGAGAAACTATTCACCCAATACCCATCAGATAATGGGCTAGTCTCCAAAATATACAAGGCACTGACAGAACTTTACAAGAAAAAAAACATCTAATCCCATCAAAAAAAATGGGGATAAGAAATGAACACTTTATCAAAGCCATTTTTATTAAGGAAACTACTTACTTACATGTTCTGGTTTATTATAAGGAAAATAGTGTGAATATACAGTTGCACAGCCAAATGATGAGCCAAAATTGAAATGTGTCTGAGATCAGAAGACACTCCATCTTTTGATGTGTAAAAAAACCAAGATCACTAATTACAGAAGACTGACTTTGACAACAGCAACTGAGCAAAAACCTCTTCCTGGGACCAATAAGTAAAAATCCTAGTCAAGGCTCCGGCCTAGGTTTTATACAAAAACCAAGATCTCTAATTCCAGAGGTCTGACTTTGACAACCGTGACTGAATAGAACTTTTGGAACTATAAGGAAAGACTCTATCCTAGACTTCATCCTAGGAGCTGTGTAAATACCAAGATCTCTAATGACAGAGGATTGATTTAGTCAGCTACAACTGGGCAGAACATTTCCTGGCACCATAAAAAACCTTGGGGTTCAATAATGAGCATGTCTGGAGCCTGTAGTTGTTCCAATGACAGTATGTTTCACTAGTAGAGAAACCCTGAACCTCTAAGGCCAAGGGAATTCCCTTTCTAATATTCCCAACACTTACTGTGCCTATGCAAAAACAAAAAACAAAAACAAAACAAAACAAAACAAAAAATAAACCTTGTTACACTAGCCCTCCCTGTATTTTTTTTCTTTCCCTTTCTTTATTTTTTCTTATTATTGTTTTGTTGTTTTTTTCTTGTTATGTTGTGTTTTTGCCATTGCTGGTTGTTTTTGTTTTGTTTTGTTTTGTTTTGTTTTGTTTTCCAACAGAACCGCAGAACTTGAATCATCTTGTTCTTCCTGATAAATTGGGAGTGGGGGGAGGGAGTGGATGATACAAGGAACAAACAGTTGCTTGAAAATCGAGTGGAAATAAAAAATGATCAAACCTAAATACCAAACCCAAAGTCAACAACAGAATCAAGACCCTCAATCTACAACAATCTACAAACAAAGGGAACCTGTTACATTAGCAGTCCAGGGTGCAAAGGGAAGAGGTATGGAATGCATCTGGGAACAAGGGTGGAGGGAGGACAACACTGGTGGTGGGAATGGTCCTGATTCACTGTCACTATTTACCTTTAATATAATGTGAAAGACTTGTAATTTACACTGGTCACAATAAAAATTATATTTAAAAATCGGAGTGTGTCTTGAACCAAAGAGCATCTATTCCTATTCTATATTGGGATGCTCACCCTTTGGTATGTGAATGTGTTCACCAATCTGGTAGCTCTCCAAATTTTAAAGTTCAGGGACTTCAAACAGCACATGGAGTATCAAACTGCACAGCAGAGCCCAAGTAGCATTTAATCTTCTGTCCCTAGCACTGTTCCAGCTGATTTAGTATTGCTAAGAGAGAAGAGTAGATTAAAATTACAATAATACATATTTATACATACCATTATATATATTTTAAATGTTATATATAACAGCTTAAATAACAAACAAAATATCTTTTAGTTTTTTTGTTTGTTTTTTTGGGGGGTCACACCCGGCCGTGCTCAGGGGTTACTCCTGGCTCTATGCTCAGAAATTGCTCCTGGCAGGCTCAGGGGACCATATGGGATACCGGGATTCAAACTACCAACCTTCTACATGAAAGGCAAATGCCTTACCTTCATGCTATCTCTCCGGCCCCACAAAATATCTTTTAGACTAACAATTACTTGGCAAAATATAGAAAGCAAAATAAAAAGTATCTCTTATTTTTCAACATTCTTGATCTTTTTCTTTGTTCCAAAGACCACTGATCTTTGAGAACATACAACTTGCCATGAAGATCTCATTTTCTAGTCATTCTTGCTGTTCAGAGCACCATGTGAGGAAGGTTAGACTATAATATGTCATAAGCAGATAGAGATAATCAAATTCTAGGAAATAGACTCATAAATGTCAGAGAGGGGAGGCATGACCTTCCCCCCTCTTTCTCCTTCTGAGGGGAAACAAGATGCAAATAGGATGGCTTGAGATCAAACAGTCTCCTTGTATCATGAGGTAAAAACTTCTCATGAAGCTGGTGAAGTAACAAAGGAAACTCGGATCCTAAAATCTTGGAGCCACCAAACTGCACTGAATTACTTCTGATTTTTGGCTACATGAAGAGAAATAAACTTCTATTTAGTAGCCTGTTATTCATATTTAAATCTTTGCTTTTGTCAATTAGCTAAACCTAATTAGAAAGAAATGGTGCTGGGAGCTTGGATTACCAGAACCATTTGGAAAAACAATTTGGTGTTATGCAGTGAAGTTACAGCTTGAAATATCCCAAGACTCAGAAGTTCTACTCCTGAATATTCTACTTAAATTTTCACAAGGTTGGGGGAAACAGAAACAAAAATACAGCACTGGTTTTAAGGACAACTTGAAAAAAACTATCCATGTCTATGAAAATTAGTGAGGCATATTCACAAGGATTTATCAATGGGTAAAATGAATAAACACTACATATATCGAAAACATTTTGAATGGAAGGGGCAAATAACTACTTAAATATAGAATCAGTATGATAAAATGTACATTAAATTTAAAAAACAAATCTATATTTACTCTGGGGAAGAAAACCCTCTAAGATATAAAACCTAGAAATAATTTAAAAATAGATTAAATGATGAGAAGATTATTTTAATGTCTAGTATTCCCTAAACTCTGCTGGAACTCAGATGCCAGTACCTATCTCTGACTGTCTCCTGTGCTGTGCTGCATTCTTGGCCTTATTTCATCCTCTGTGTGACTTCATCTGTGCACTGCTAGCCTTCCCTGGAGGTGAGTTGATATGCCCAGAGAGGGAGGAGCCAGAGGAGCGTGGCTGCTCTGCTTCGCTATGCGGCCTCACACATCATTTAGACAATGAATACAACCACAACACGTAGAAAAACCCACAATACAAGTGTGATAATGGGAAACAACGCAGGCCAGCACCATAGAGAATGAAGACGGCAACTCAGATGACCAGAACATGGCCAACCAACTAGTCCGTCTCTCAGATAAGGAGATTAGAGTCGAAATATGGAAGATGTTCAAAGAACTCAAAGAAAGTATAGAAGAGAACACTAATAAGAATCAAGAGAATATGAAGATAGAAATGAGAAAACTCCAAACTGAAATTTCAGGTCAAATAACAGGACTGAAAAACTCAGTAGATAAATTGAAGAAAAATATAGATGTGCTTTCCCCTGGGTTAACAGCAGCTGAGGATGGAATTAGTACACTGGAAGATGAGATGAATAACAACTTCATACAGCAGAAGAGATTGGAAAAATAAAGCCTTAAAGCAAATAATCAAACAATGGAAAAATTACTCAAAGAATGGGAACAGATGAAAATAGAAGTCTATGATAAGCTCAACAGAAACAACTTAAGAATCATTGGAGTCCCAGAGACTCAGGAAGAAAATCTCCAGGAAGAATCAACGGTCAAGAACCTCATTAAAAAGAAACTACCAGAGCTAAAGAATGCATGTGATCAAACCCTGCATACCCGAAGAGTACCAACTAAAAGAGACACCAGAAAAAACACCCCGAGACACATACTAGTCACAATGACAAATCCCACAGATAGAGACAGAATTCTGAAAGCAGCAAGATCGAAAAGAGAAATTACATTCAAGGGAACATCCTTGAGATTTACTGCAGACCTGTCACCGGAAACACTCAAGACCAGAAGGCAGTGGTGGGAAATAGTAACAAAACTCAATGAAATAAATGCTTCACCTAGAATACTGCACCCAGCAAAACCCACTTTCAGGTTTGAAGGAACAATACATGGTTTCACAGACAAACAACAGCTCAGAAAATTCACAGACTCAAAACCAGTCTTAAAAGAAAAACTGAAAGACCTACTTTAAGACAAGACTGACCAACAGACACACCAAACTTTGATATAAAGATGGCACTAAATCCCAGGGCAATTCTTTCTCAATGTCAATGGACTAAATGCACCAGTTAAGAGACACAGAGTGGCTAAATGGATCAAAAACTCAACCAAACCTTCTGCTGCCTACAAGAAATGCACCTGAATTGTCAGAACAAACATAAACTCAACATAAAAGGATGGAGGAAAATCATCCAAGCAAACAACACCCAGAAAAAAGCTGGAGTGGCCATACTGATATCAGATGATACAAACTTTATATTCAGGAAAGTTGTAAGGGACAAAGATGGACATTTTGTATTAATCAAGGGATATGTACGGCAGGAAGAAATCACTCTCCTAAACATATATGCACCGAATGAGGGGCCAGCAAAATATTTAATACAATTGTTGATGAATCTGAAAAATAATCTCAATAACAACACAATAATTGTGGGAGACCTCAACATGGCACTGTCAACACTTGATAGATCAACCAGACTGAAACCCAACAAGAATACTAGACCTGAAAAGAGAAATTGAAGAAAGAGGCCTAGTAGATATATATAGGAGACTCCACTCCCAGAAACATGGATACACATTTTTCTCTAATGTACATGGGGCATTCTCCAAGACAGACTACATGCTAGCACATAAAACATACCTCCATAATATCAAGAGGATAGAAAGTTTGCAGGCTACCTTCGCTGACCACAAGCCCTGAAATTATATGTGAACTACAAAGGGACACCAAAGAAAAAATTTAATACCTGGAAGTTAAACACCCTAATACTGAATAACCAGTGGGTCCGAGATGAAATCAAGGAGGAAATCAAAAGGTTCCTGGAAACAAATGACAATGGAAACACAAACTATCAGAACCTATGGGACACAGCAAAAGCGGTACTGAGAGGAAAATTTATAGTTTTGCAAGCACACATCAGGAAAGAAAGAAGGGGCATACCTGAACAGCTTAATGACACATGTCATAGAATTAGAAAGTGCTCAACAAAAGAAACCAAAAATAGGGAGACAGAAGGAAATAACAAAGCTGAGAGCAGAAATCAATGAAGTGGAAACCCAAAAAACAATCCAAAAGATCAACTAAAGCAGAAGTTGGTTCTTTGAAAAAATAAACAAGATTGATATACCACTGGCAAAACTAACAAAGAAAGAGAGAGAGAGAAACTTGATAACTCGTATTAGGAATAAAAAAGGAGAGATCACTACTGATATGATAGAGATTCAAAGGGTAATCAGAAACTACTTTGAGAAACTCTATGCCACTAAAAATGAGAACCTGGAAGAAATGGATAAATTCTTGAACTTTTATAATCTTCCACGGTTGAAGGTAGAGGATGTAGCATATCTAAACACCTCCATCACTATTGAGGAAATTAATACAGTCATTGAATGTCTGCCCAAAAACAAAAACCCAGGCCCAGATGGATTCACTAATGAATTCTTTCAAAACTTTCAAGAGGAACTACTTCCAATCCTGGCAAGACTCTTTCATGAAATTGAACAAATGGAAACACTTCCAAATAGCTTTTATGAAGCCAACATCACCTTGACACCTAAACCAGACAGAGATGCTACAAAAAAAGAAAAAGAAAAAGAAAATTACAGACCAATATCGCTGATGAACACAGATGCAAAGATCCTCAACAAAATCCTGGCAAATAGGATTTAATGCCTCATTAAGAAGATCGTCCACTATGATCAAGTAGGTTACATCTCAGGAATGCAAGGCTGGTTTAACACCCATAAATCTCTCAACATAATGCAAAACATCAACAACAAGAAAAATAAAAATCACATGATCATATCAATAGACGCAGAGAAAGCATAAGGTTCAACACCCATTCTTGATCAAAACTCTCAGCAAATGGGAATGGAAGGAACCTTTCTCAATATAGTTAAGGCCATCTACCACAAGCCAGAGGCAAATATTGTCCTCAATGGAGAAAACTGAAAGCCTTCCCTCTAAATTCTGGCATAAGACAAGGCTGTCCTCTCTCACCACTCCTATTCAACATAGCACTGGAAGTACTCGCTGTAGCGATTAGGCAAGAAAAAGATATCAAGGGAATCCAGATAGGAAAGGAAGAAGTCAAGCTCTCACTATTTGCAGATGTTATGATACTCTACTTAGAAAACGCTAAAGACTCTACCAAAAAACTTCTAGAAACAATAGACTCATATAGCAATGTGGCAGGTTACAAAATTAACACACAAAAATCAATGGCCTTTCTATACACCAATAATAATAGGGAAGAAATGGACATTAAGAATAAACCCCATTCACAATAGTGCCACACAAACTCAAATATCTTGGAATCAACTTGACCAAAAATGTGAAGGACCTATACAAAGAAAACTATAAAACTCTGCTCCAAGAAATAAGAGAGGACACGTGGAAATGGAAGCACATACTCTGCTCATGGATTGGCAAGATTAACATCATGAAAATGGCAATACTCCCCAAAGCATTGTACAGATTTAATGTGATCCCTCTAAAGATATCCATGACATTCTTCAAAGAAGTGGATCAGGCACTTTTGAAATTCATTTGGAACAATAAACACCCTAGAATAGCTGAAGCAATCATTGGGAAAAAGAATATGGGAGGAATTGCTTTTCCCAACTTTAAACTTTACTACAAAGCATGGCATTGTAATAAAGACAGGACCTCAGATCAGTGGAATAGGCTTGAATACTCAGAGAATGTTCTCCAGACATACAATCACCTAATTTTTGATAAAGGAGCAAGAAATCTTAAATGGAGCAAAGAAAGCCTCTTCAACAAGTGGTGTTGGCACACCTGGCTAGCCACTTGCAAAAAATTGAACTTAGACCCCCCAGTTAACATCATGTACAAAGGTAAAATCCAAATGGATTAAAGACCTCTATATCAGACCTGAAACCATAAGATATATAGAACAACACATAGGCAAAACACTCCAGGACATTGAGACTACAGGCATCTTCAAGGAGAAAACTGAACTCTTCAAGCAAGTGAAAGCTGAGATTAATAGATGGGAATATATTAAGCTGAGAAGCTTCTGCACCTCAAAGGAAATAGCGCCCAGGATACAAGAGCACCCCCACTGAGTGGTGCAGCCCCCCAGGGACCTCAATCCCAACCCGCGGAAGAGGCTGGAGACCACAACAGTTATTCACGATTCACGAAGGGAATTCTGGCCTGAAAGAAAAGAGGGATTGGGAAGACAAGGAGACTCAAGGCGAAAAGTTTTGATCAAGAGTTCATTTAATAAAGGAAAAAATAGACCTTTTATAGACAATGCAAAACAAAGAGAGTAGGGGCGAGGCGCAGTAGGAATGGCTGTAACTTTCCACGGGAACATCTTGATTTTCCAGGGTTAATAAGATTATCATCAGTCAAGAGATTCACATTATCTTTGAGCAACAAAATACAAAATCTAATCTCAGCTTGGGCCTTTTGACCCCTGTCTTTACAAGGACATCTTGGAGCCTAGTGACTCCCTAGCTCTAGGCTATTTCTATTTCTTTGGGTCCAAGGGCAAAAAAAGGCCACATCTAAGCACTTTGGCTCAGACTTTCAGAGACTTCATTTTGATTAGTGAGAGGGCTTTTTAATTATTCCAAACATTCCCCAACAGAGTGGGAGAAACTATTCACCCAATACCCATCAGATAAGGGGCTAATCTCCAAAATATAAAAGGCACTCACAGAACTTTAAAAGAAAAAAATATCTAATCCCTTCAAAAAAATGGGGAGAAGAAATGGACAGACACTTTGACAAAGAAGAAATACAAATAGCCAAAAGACACATGAAAAAATGCTCCACATCACTAATCATCAGGGAGATGCAAATCAAAACAACGATGAGATACCACCTCACACCGCAGAGAATGGCACACATCACAAAGAATGAGAACAAGCAGTGTTGATGGGGACGTGGAGAGAAAGGAACCCTTATCCACTGCTGGTGGGCATGCCGTCTAGTTCAACTGTTATAGAAAGCAATATGGAGATTCCTCCAAAAACTGCAAATCGAGCTCCCATTCGATCCAGCTATACCACTCCTAGGAATATACCCTAGGAACACAAAAGTACAATACAAAAATCTGTTCCTTACACCTATATTTATTGCAGCACTATTTACCATAGCAAGTCACTGGAAACAGCCAAGATACCCTTCAACAAATGAATGGCTAAAGAAACTGTGGTACATATACACAATGGAATATTATGCAGCTGTCAGGAGAGATGAAGTCATGAAATTTTCCTATACATGGATGTACATTGAATCTATTATGCTGAGTGAAATAAGTCACACAGAGAGAGAAAGACGCAGAATGGTCTCACTCATTTATGGGTTTTAAGAAAAATAAAAGACATTCTTGCAATAATAATTTTCAGATACAAATGAGAGGAGGGCTGGAAGTTACAGCCCACCTCATGAAGCTCACCACAAACAGGGATGAGTTTAGTTAGAGAAATAACTACATTGTGAACTATCCTAACAATGAGAATGTATGAGGGAAATAGAAAACCTGTCTAGAGTACAGGTGGGGGTCGGGTGGGGAGGAGGGAAATTTGCGACATTGGAAATTGGAATGCTGCACTGATGATGGGTGGTGTTCTTTACATTGCTGAAACCTAAACACAATCATGTATGTAATCAAGTTGTTTAAATAAAATATATATTAAAAAAGTCTAGTATCAGCAATATCCAACAAAACTTTCTACAATGTTAGAAATCTTTATATACTATTTTATCAGAAAAAATTTATTCATTTTATTCATGTATTGCTCTACATTTCACCTAATTATGTAAAAGATACTGAAAAATAAGAATGCTATATAAAACCAAAGACAAAAGCTGAATCCAAAGAAAACTTTTTATCCATAGTATACATTTAAATTTAAATATCTATTTATTTTGTATAAATTATCATTTTATATATTCCCTAAGTACATATGCATTAAAAATATAACTTAGTATCTCTGAAACCAACAGATGACTTTTTAGCACATGAACTGTTTAGTTTTTTGTTTTTTTCTACAACTGGCTGTGCTCAGGGGTTACTCTTGGCTCTGCACTCAAAAATCACTCCTGGTAATAAAATGAGTTGCCTAAGACTGCAAAAAAAAAAAAATCACTCCTGGCTTGGGGGACCATATTAGATGCCTAGGGATAGAACCCACGCCCGTCCTGGATCAGTCAACTACAAGGAAAATACCCTACCGCTGTGCTACCACTCTGGCCCTTATTGTTTAATTTTTAATTAAATTAATTTCAGGTTAAATAGCCATATTTTAATAATGGCTATGACAAACACAGGTTCTAGAAAATAAATCTTCCTATAGATATAGCTATTTTAATTCTTTGCATACCTAAAATATGCATGCATTGCATAATATAAAATATAGCTATTTTAATTTTATACATATCTAGTATATAATCTAAAAGTAGTTTAAGAATTAAGACTTCCTTTTTATTATAGGGGCTTGGTTAATGTATATATATTTTTTCTATTTACTTATTAAAAAGTTTTATTAAGGCTAATATGATGAATTAAGTTAAATGTAAGTCACATACATACATACATACATACATAAGAATTATATAAAGAATAAAATCCTGCATATAATCTAAAGATTCATTTTGATAAAAATTTAATTGGTTATTAATGATAAAATCATTGGATAATATATTTAAGTTATCTTGATCAATTTTATGTAAAATTAATTGACATTAGGCAATTGGATCCAAATTACTTTGTTTGCTTTTAACTATGTTGAATATTCTATCCCTTGTTGAGTAGTACATGGTAAGATAAAAAAGGAAAAAATTGGAATGCAAAGGAAATACAATGGATCGAAGATGGTCAGATATTTCTGAAGGAAATATCCTAATTTCTAAAGAAAAAGGATACAGGTCAAAGATTATTACTAGTTTATTTTATTTTAAATAGAATAGAATACTTACATTTTCTACATTATAATTATAAATTTATTTCACTGGCATTTCCTAAAAACAACCTATAACTACAGATTAAATCACTAGATTAAGAAAAAACAAGAATATTCCTCAAGAATAGCAGGCACAACAGTATGAAGTCACACAAAAAAATGAAATATCACAAGTCTTCCCCCAATCTGCTTCCACATTCCACTACTGACCCTGAACTTCCTTCTATCTCTCATTCCATCGCAGGTTCATCTGCCAAGAAAAGAACCTTCTGGTCTCTAAAGACATTTCAATTTATATCAGATATTTCCAGGCAGATTGAACCTAGCACTTCTTTCTCTTAGAAAATTTACAACACTAAATTTAGTTGAACAAATGCATGTACTCATTGACAATATTTCTGTCATACTCAGATAACCTTGCATGTTTAGGGAAATAACCTCTAAAGCATATATATCTCTAGCCATCTTTTATACAATCAATTCAATATATCACTTTCTTAACCTGAAACTCCAGCATTCGAAGCCAACAAATGCAAAGAACAACGAGGAAACTTAGGAAGACAACTGCAATTAAGGATAGAGAGAAACCCTGGAAATTTTCCAAGCCTACCAAAATGACTGAGTCTTATAGATGAGAACCCAAAATGAACACTTAATGTTTTAGCAATAGAAATCAAGGAGTTGCTAGCCTGTGAATTTAAGCAATCTATAGATGAACAATTCAACCCACCAAAAGAATTTCTTTAGAAGATGAGAGAATCCATACAAATAAAACTAAAGGAACTAAAAATGTTAGTAAGCCATTATAGCAGATTGGATACAAGGGTGATTCAATATATACAAATAAATCAACATAAATCACCACATCAGTAAAAAGAAGGAAAGAAACCACCTGATCATTTCAATCAATGCAAAGAAATCATCTGACAAAACACAACATCAATTGTGGTTAAAACCCTCATCAAAATAGGGTTTTATGAAAGAAACCTTCCTCAAGACAGTACCAGCTATCTAAAAAGAAGCTCAAAGCCATTATTAATAGTGAAAAACTGAAAGCATTTCCACTAAGGTCTGGCACTAGGCAAGAATGTCCACTTTATCCACTCTTAATCAATATAGTATTAGAAGTCCTAGCAGTAGCAATCAGACAAGCGAAGAAAATCAAAGGAATCCAAATTGAAAAATAGGAAGTTAAGTTATCTCTATTTGCGGATGATATGATGATAAGAGTCCAAAAAGTCCTAAAGAGTCCACAAATAGTTTCTAGAAGCAATAAACCCATAAACTAAGTATCTGACTACAGTCAGATTCAAAAAAGACAGAGGAGAAAATTATCAGAGTCTATCCCATTTAAAATAGTGTCCTAAACTATCTAGTGCCTAGAAATCAATCTAACAAGAGAATTAAGAGGCATACCGCAAAAACTTCAAAATGCTTAAGAAACTGAAGAAGACCTAAGGAAATCAAAGAAACTTCCACACTCATGAATTGAAAGAATCAATATCATCAAAATGACTATCTTAACCTAAACTACTATATAAATTCAATGCAACACCTATTAAAATTCAGACATTATTCACGGATTTAGAGCAATCAATTATAAAGTTTGTATGAAGCTATAAAAGACCTAGGATTGTCAAATTCACATAGAAAAACAAAAAACTAGGAGGCATCTTATTATCTAATTTGAAGCTCTACTACAAAACATCATAGTATTGGAACAAAGACAGACTTTCAGACAAATGGGTCAGAATAGAATATCTAGTGACAAACCCCAAATATATGGGCAACTAATCTTTAACAAAGTACCCAAGAACTTGAAATAGAATAGACAGTCTCTTCAATAAATGGTGTTGGAAAAACTGGATAACTATGTGTAAGAAACTAAAGATCAATCATATTTCTTTCTTTTTTAAAATTCATCTTTATTTAAGCACCATGATTACAAATATGTTTGTAGTTGGGTTTTAATTATTAAAAAAAGAACACTCCCCTTCACCAGTGCAACCTTTCCACTACCAATGCCATCCATCTTCCTCCTCCCCCATCCCTTGCATGTATTTGAGACAGACATTCTTTTTCTCTCACTCACTACCACTGTCATGATAGTTGTCAGTGTAGTTATTTCTCTAACTGAACTCACCACTCTTTGTGGTAAGTTCCATATCATGGGCCAGTCCTTCCAGACCTCATCTCTATTGTCTCTGAGTATTATTAAAATAATATCTTTTATTTTTCTCAAAACCCATAAATTAGTGATACTATTCTGTGTCTATCTCTTTCCCTCTGACTTATTTAACTCAACATAATAGTTTCCATGTTCACTCATATATAGGAAAATTTTATGACTTCATTTTTTCTGACAGCTGCATAGTATTCCATTGTGTATATGTACCATAGTTTCTTTAGCCACTCATCTGTTGTTGGGTTGTTTTCAGATTCTGGCTATTATAAATAGCTCTGTGATGAATATAGATGTGCAGAAGGCATTGTTGTGTTTCTAGGGTATATCCCTAGGAGTGTTATAGCTGTATCAAAATGGAGCTCAATTTCCAGTTGTTTTTATTTTTTGGTTTTTGGGTCACACTCAGCAGTGCTCCAGGGTTACTCTTGGCTCTATGCTCAGAAATTGCTCCTGGCAGGCTCAGGGACCATATGGGATGCCGGGATTTGAACCACCAACCTTCGGCACGCAAGGCAAACGCCTTACCTCCATGCTATCTCTCTGGCCCCCAATTTCCAGTTTTTTGAGAAATCTGCATATTGTTTTCCATAAAGGCTGAACTAGATGTCATTACCACCAACAGTAAATGAGAGTTCCTTTCTCCCCACATCCCTGCCAGCACTGATTGTTCTTGTTCTTTGTGATGTGTGCCAATCTCTGTGACATGAAATGTACTTATTGTTATTTTGATTTGCAACTCCCTGGTGATTAGTGATGTGTGGAGCATTTTTTTTTCATATGTCTTTTGGTTAGTTGTATTCCTTATTTGAGGAATTTTCTGTTCATTTCTTCTCCCCATTTTTAGATGGGGTTAGTTGTTTTTTTTTCTTGTTAAGTTCTGTCAGTACTTTGTATATCTTAGATATTAGCCTTTTATCTGATGGGTATTGAATGAATAGTTTCTCCCATTCTGTCAATGGCCTTTGTATCTTCATTATTATTTTCTTTGAGGTGCAGAAGCATCTGCATTTAATATAGTTCCATTTGTTTATCTCCACTTCTACATGTTTGGACAGTGCTGTTTCCTCCTTAAAGATGCCTTTAGTCTCAATGTCATGGAGTGTTTTACCTACATGGTCTTCTATATACCTTATGGTTCTGAGTCTAATATCCAGGTCTTTAATTCATTTGAATTTGACCTTTATGCATGGTGTTAGATGGAGGTGTGAATTTACTTTTTTGCATGTAGCTGACCAGTTGTCCCAGCACCATTTGTTGAAGAAGCTTTCCTTGCTCCATTTTGCGTTTCTTGCCCCTTTATCAAAGATTAATTGGATCAATCCTTATTTCATATCTTACACAAAAGTCATATTGAAGTGGATTAAAGATCTTGAGATTTGACCCAAACCCATAAAATTTATTGAGGAAAACATAGGCAGAACACTCCAAGACTTTTCATTAAAGAAGTTTTTGATGATGAATGCCAATGGTAAGAGAGATAGCATCAAATTTGAATAACTGGGACTACTTCAAACTAAAAAGTTTCTGTGTGGCAAAAGGAATGGGATAAAATTAGAAGACAGCTAACTGAATGGGAAAAAAACTTGCACTGAACAAATCAGATAAAAATTTGATATCTAGGGCTGGAGAGGTGGAGCTAGCAGTAAGGTGTCTTCCTTGCCTACGGCGGACCGCGGTTCCATCCCTTGGCGTCCCATATGGTCCCCCCAAGCCAGGAGCAATTTCTGAGCACATAGCCAGGAATAACCCCTGAGCATCAACTGGGTGTGGTCCAAAAACCAAAAACCAAAAAAAAATTGTTTGATATCTAGGATATACAAAGTACTCATGAGAGTTAACTCCACAAAACAGAAAAACCCCATTGAAAAATGGGGAGAGGAAATAAACAGACACTTCTATGAGGAAGAGCAACAGAGGGCCAACAGACATATTAAAATGCTCATTATCATTTATCATTAGAAAAATTCATACTAAGACAATAATGAGATAACATTTTATACCAATGACAATGACACATATCAAAAATAATGGGAACCGGGGTTTGAAAAAAAATAATGGGAATCATCTCTGTTAGCAAGGATGTGTGTGGTGAGGAAGGAACTCTCACCCACTGCTTGTGGGAATGCTGCCTGGTACAACCCCTATGAAAATAGTATGGATATTACACATAATCTATTTTCTTAGTTTCTTCATTTGACAAATATACTGTACCATAAAATGCATCTGAAATGACTACCTATTCAGTGTTTGGGAAGTGCTTGAGAATATTGGTATTCATTAAAACAATGTTTGGAAGATATCAACATATCCTGTTTTTTTTTTTTGTACATGCTTCTAATTGCCAATCATCATCCTTACTAGTTATTGAACTATCTAAATTATCAATTTATTCAAAGTAGAATCTATATCTTAAAGAATTGATCCACTACTTATAGGTTTTACAATACGTTGGCACTTAATTACCTAGAGTACTGTCGTAGGATCTTTCATATGCCTGAGCCACTAGTATGTCTCTCTATTCATTTTCAAATTTGAGTCTCCTCACTTTGTCTAGCTAAAGTTTTCTCTTTCAAAATATCAGATCTTAGGTTTTGTCTTGTTTTGATAGTCTCTCATTTATGTCTATTCTGACTTTCATCAACTTTGGGTTTAATTGGTTCTTCTTTCTTTGATTCATTGTGATATAAAGTTAATTTGCTCCTGAGATTTAAAAAAAATCAGGCATTTATTGCTCTGTAGATCCTCTTATAAGTGTTTTTTTGCTGCATCCTATATGTTTTGGAATGTTGTGTTTCTATTTTATTTGTTTTAAGATAATTTTTAATTTCCCTTCTGATTTCTTCTTTTGCCAAGTTGTTTTTCAGAAGCATATGATTATTTTCCTATTTGTGAATTTTCTACCTTCCCTGTTATTGATTTCTAGTGTCATACCATTGTGAAAAGAAAGATACTTGGTATGATTTCGATGTTTAAAAATTTTTAAGACTCATTTTGTAATCTCAAACATCTCAAAATTCTTTATTTTGTGAGAGAAATAACTGGCTGAGGTTGTGACTCTTCGTGTAAGTTGTGCTGCCTTTGGGATGCAAACTAATACGTGCAAAGTTAAATTATTCTTAACCTTTAAATGCATTCATTCTCGTAATTCATTTATTTGTTGAACTTCTCTTCTAGAGTCATGGACTCCCACAAAGGTACTGGTGTCTGTGGGAGATGATCACAATTTATATTCTGGTGGGAGAAAATTAAGTAGAAATCTATTCTTTCACCAGTTGCTGACTAACAACCAAGTATTTATGGATCTACACAATAAAAATTATAAATTAACACTAGAACTCAATATATTTATCAAGGAGAATGCACCCTTACAAGCAGATTAATATTTAGGAGGTCGTCTGGCCTAATAGTAAAAGTTTAAAGTAGAACTTAGGATAAGAGGAAAGTCAATATGAAATATAGATTATATAGTAAAAAAGAATAATGATGACAAACTCATTAGTTGACAAGTTATGATAATCTCCCAACTAGATGAAGACTAACTTACATTTAAAGATGATAGTTAAACACATCAACTTACACTTAACCCTTTTATTGAATTTTGGGGGGTTGTTTTGGTTGTGGGTTTTTGGGTAATAGTTGGCTATAACTGGGCTTACTCCTGGCTTTGTACTTCAGGATCACTTCCAGCATTTAGGGACTCATATATGTGCCAACGATTGAATCCAAGTTGGTATATGGAAGGTAAGTATCTTACCTTCTGTACTATTAGTCTTGTTCCAACATAACCATTTTAAAACTGCACAGAAACATAAAAATTAAAAAGGAACAAACAAATCCCAAGAATCCAGAGAAAATAGAAAACAACAAAAATGTATAACCTAGAGCAAGATGAAAAGTAGAAACTGACTCAAAACACAAATGAATAAAAAACACAAAACAAAAACCAAAACCACTTGAAAACAAAAAGTTAAGTCAGGATAGAAACTGAAACAAGTCAGTTCATACTATAGAATGCTATGAAGAAGAGTGATTAGATATTACAGGTAACTCTGAATGTAAGTGGTACTGGTCAAGACAGAATTTAATGAAAATTAGGGAAAAAAGTCTATTTAAGAAACAAACCTACAAACATTGTGTATTTCAACTATAATCTCTAAGCAAAGTGTCCCTTTCATTGTCAGAGACAGATATTTATTCTCTGATATGACACTGTAATCAAACTCAAGTTCAGGTGTTTGCTGCAATGAAGCTATTTGATAAAGGGGTTAAGGTGGAAAAAACAATACATCGGGTTTTTTCAAGTGTTAGTAACCTGGAAATTTGTAACAAATGAGCCTTTTCCCTAAAATGATTTTGCTATCAGCATGGTGTATGTGGTTTATATAGAGCTGGGCAAGCAAGTTAGAAGAAAATTGGAAGTCAGAGGTTGAAAGGAGCTTGATTAAGATTTCATAAATACTTTTAGAGGGCTAAAGAAGTCCTATCTCAAGATGAACACTGGGAAAGTTAAGATTTGGGAATTCTTTCAGAAGGTTTATTGTTTGTTTTTCCCTCTCTACATCAGTAAATAAACACGCTTCAGTATTACATGAAGTTCCAGGAGGACAGTACAGATGTCATGGTGAACAGGACTTGTCTGCTTCCTGCCCAGTTCAATAACTGGCACCCCTTCCCTTGTATTGCCAGGTATTACCTTTGGGTGTGGTGCTGGTGGCTGCTGAGCACTGCCAATGTAGCTATCAGTCACCAAGCACAACTGGGGGATCAAAAGCTAATCAGCCCTGCATCCTCAGGACCTTGCATTGAGCCACCAGCCCTGTTGACTGAGAATCACTGGGCATGGTCCTTGGGTCCATAAAGTACCACGTGGGAGTCACCTTAGAAAACATGAATGCATACACATGTGTATATACATAAACACAACATACACACTACACTGTATATGAGTATTGTTTAAGATCGGAAAACCGGACAAAGGCAAAGAAAAGACAGGCTATAATAAATACATATGCAAGGAACAAAATGTCGTTTTTAATGCTTGTTCACAGCATTTATTGTTCCAATAAAACTTCAATTGGAACACCAACACAGACAGAAGACTTGTTCATTTGGAAAATAGATAAATTAGTTAAACTCTGTATTCAGTAACTATATTAGCTTCTTTCCAAAATCTGGCTCTAAGAATACCAAAAGAGAATTTCATACTTTTAAGACAAGAGTTTTGGAAAATATGTCTGAAAAAACCCATGATATAAAATATTTAGATACATTAACATTTGGAAGTCCCTATTGAATGGTATATCTTTTTTTGCCTAATAATTACTACCTGATAATACTCACACAGGGCGTGTTCAATTAGTACCTCAATTAAATATGAAGGAAAGTCAAGGACCAAAAATATATTTATTTTTGTTTGTTTTGGGGTCACACCCTGATGTTGCTAAGGGGTAATTCTCTATTCAGGAATTAATCCTGGTGGGGCTCAGGTGAGCCATGTGCAAAGCAAGAACCATACCTGCTGTACTATGACTAGTTAAACAAGATCCTCTCTTAACACATTGAGAAGTCAAATGAGCTAAGACAAAAAAAAAAAAAAACCCTCCCAGAAAACAAACAACATTGAGGAAAATAACAAGGGAGGAGAAAATAATAATCCTCCAGCATAATAGATATTCTCAGACAATTAAGAAAAACATCTTGATTAAATTATGAGATAAAAACAAGAGACTATAAAATAGGAAATATTGTCTGTGTAAGTTATTCATGTTAAAATATAAAATACTTAAGTTGTGGTTTCAAATAAGGTGAAATCTATTAGAGTAATCTCTCAATAGACAATAAAAATAGAAAAACTGCTTGAAGATATTTGAGACACCAAGACATATGGTTATAACAGAGAAACTAAAGCTAAATGAAGTTGACAGTTGAATAAAGGGACTTGTAGTGATGCTGTACTTATGTGGCTTTTTACTGGAATGAAACTGTCCCAGTCATACTGCAGAGAGGAGTTGGGACTCAAGTAGAAAACTAGTCTTTTTGATTAAGAGTTAGAGCGAAGAGTTATTGAAACTCTGCCAAGGATTAGAGAATAAAGAGAAAAATCTTAAAAATAACAAAAGGAAGTAAGAGTTGAAGAAGCTATATAAACTACTAAGTACTTAGCTGAACATAGTATATACATATACAGTGTCTGGCAGAAAACAACAAGTGTGAAATACTGATGGAAGATTTTACTTAGGTAACACTGAATTGCTTGTAATAACAAATCAACAACTTAGATTAAATGATCCTAAATCTCTACAATATACAAAAGTTTTCTAAACATAAATAGAACATGTTGCCCACTGTTAGAGAAAATGAGTCAAAAGAAATCAATTAAATGACATGTGTGAATTAGAAGATAAAAATTTAAATCAGTTTACACATTGTCACTATGTGCCTTAAATATTACTGTAAAAGATTTGTAGTTCACTTTTTGACCACCATAAAAATTATAAATAAATAAATAAATAAATTTATAGACATGTTGATTTTTCACTGCAAATAATTTTATTTTGATAAAATCCAGGTTATATTTTTGTTTTGTACTTTTTTAAAAAACTTTATTTAAGCATTGTGGTTACAAAATTGTTTATTGTTGGGTTTTAGTCATACAGTGTCTACCATCCTTCACCAGTACACCCTTCCAGTCACCAATGTCTCCCATTTCTCTCCCATCACTCACACCCCACCACTGCCTTGTTCTAGAGCAGGCCAATTGATCCTCTCTCTCCCTCCCTCTCTCTCTCCTTTTTGACATTTTTACATTATTGTTAATGGAGGGGTGCCTTGCCTGTTTGTTTCTCTACTATCAGTGCTGAGTTCTTGTCCATAGAGATCAGTTCCATATATCATTATTCTGGTAGACCCTACACACAAGCTTTTGTTATGAGCTTTCTACCCTGGGCAAAATCTCCTGACCTTTGTCTCTATTGTCTATGGGTATTATTACTGTACCATATCTTGTTTTACTTATATCCCACAAATGAGTGAGATTATTCTATGTCTATCCATTTTTTCTCTAGTTCATTTCACTTAGCATAATAGTATTCATGTCCCTCCATGTATAAGCAAAGTTCATGACTTAATTTATCCTAATGGCTGTATAATATTTCATTGTGTAGATGTACCACAGTTTCTTTAGCCACTCTTCTGTTGTGGCACCTGGGTTGTTTCCAGATTCTGGCTATTGTAAACAGTGCTGTGCTGAACATAGGCGTGCAGAAGGCATTTTGTATTGTGTTTTTGTATTCGTGGGGTATATTCCTAGGAGTGGTATTGCTAGGTCATATAGAAGCTCAATTTCTAGATTTTTGAGGAATGTCCATATTGTTTTCCAAAAAGGCTGGAACAGTCTGCATGAGAGTCTGAATGAGAGTCCCTTTCTCACTGCATCCATGCCAGCACTGATTGTTCTTGGTGTATATGTTTATATATATGTATATACATATATATGTATATATGTATGTATGTTTATATATATATGTGTGTGTGTATTGATGTGTGCTAATCTCTGCAGTATGAGATATTTCATTGTTGTTTTGTTATGCATCTCCCTGATGATTAGTGATGATGACCATTTTTCATGTGCCTTTTGGCAATCTGTATTTTGTCTTTGAAGAAATGCCTGTTCATTTTTTTTCTCCCCATTTTTTGATGGGGTTAGATGTTTCTTTCCTTGTGAAGTTCAATCAATGCCTTGTATGTCCTAGATATTAATGCCTTATCTGATGGGTATTGGGTCAAAAGTTTCTTCCATTTCATGGGTAGCCTTTGTATCCTAGTCACTATTCTATTTCCCTTTTTGTTTGTTTTTGGTTCACACCTGGCGGTACTCGAGTTAATCCTGGCTCTACACTCAGAAGTCACTCCTGGCAGGCTCAGACCATATGGGATGCAGGGAATCAAACCACAGTCCGTCCTGGGTTGGCTGTGTGCAAGGCAAATGCCCTACTGCTGTGCAATCACTCCAGGCCCATTATTTCCTTTGATGTACAGAAGTTTCTGACTTTAATGTAGTCCCATTTGTTTATCTTTGCTTTCACTTGCTTGGACAGTGGTATTTCATCCTTGAAAATGCCTTTAGCTTCCATTTCATGCAGTGTTCTACCCAAGTTTTTCTCTATGTATGTACCTTATGGTTTCAGGTCTGATGTCAAGGTCTTTAATCCATTTAGATTTGACCTTTGTGCATGGTGTTAAAAAAGGTCTGAGTTCATTTTTTTTTTTTTTTTGCATGTAGTTGACCAGTTCCCCCAGCACCACTTTTTTTTTTTTTTTTTTTTTTTTTTTGGTTTTTGGGTCACACCTGGCAGCACTCAGGAGTTACTCCTGGCTCTATGCTCAGAAATCGCTCCTGGCAGGCTCAGGGGACCATATAGGGCAGCAACCGTCTGCATTTCTGCATGCAAGGCAAATGCCTTACCTCCATGCTATCTCTCTGGTCTCCCCAGCACCACTTCTTGAAGAGACTTCTCTTGTTCCACTTGTGTTTATTGCTCCTTTATAAAAAAATTAATTGTTCATAAACCTGTGGGTTTGTCTCCATATATTCAAGTCTATTCCACTGATCTAAAGTTCTGTCTTTATTCTTTTCTTTTCTTTTGGGGGGGATCAAACCCAGCTGCCTTACAGCTGTGCTATCTCTCCAGCCCTGGATCTGTCTTTATTCTAATACCATGCTGTTTTACTGAATCCTGCTTTGTAGTACATTTTAAAGTCGAGAAAAGTGATTTCTCTCATCTTTTTTTTTTTTTTTTTTGCCAAGGATTGCTTTAGCTATTTGTGGATGTTTATCTCTCCATATGAATTTCAGGAGTGTCTGATCTACTTCTTTGAAAAATATTATAAAAAATTTAAAGGGACTTCATTAATATGTATAATGCTTTAGGAAGTATTGACATTTTGATTATGTTAATCCTCCCAATCCATGAGCAGGATACATGTCTCCATTTCCTTGTGTCCTCTTTTATTTTTTGAGCAGTGTTTTATAATTTTCTTTGTATAATTCTTTCACTTTAGTTAACTCCAAGGTACTTGATTTTCTGAGACACAATTAATTGTGAATGAGATTAATTGTAAATGAGATTGTATAGAACAGTCATAGATTTTTGTGTATTAATTTTGTATCCTACCACTTTACTAAGTCTATTGTATGGAAGATTATATATTGCATAAAATATACTGTATTTTGTATAAAATATTTTGTAAAAATATATTGTATAGAAATATTTTATGCAATATCCTATTGAATAAAAGCTTCTGGAAGCTTTTCTGTGGAACCTTTAGGATTTTCTAGATACAGTATCATGTCATCTGCAAATGAGAGTTTCACTTCTTCCTTTCCTGTGTAGATGCCCTTGATGTCTTTTTCTTGCCTAATTGTGATGACAAGTACTTTCAGTACTATGCTTAATTAATAGTGAGATCAGGCAAGCTTATCTTTTGTTAGATTTTAGAGAAAAGGCCTTTAGTTTTTTTGTCCATTGAATATAATTTTTATAATGGGTTTGTAATAAATGGTTTTGACAATATTGAGAAAAGTTCCTTCAATTCCCATCTTATTGAGAGTTTTTAATCTGAATGGGGATGAATCTTGTCAAATGCTTTCTTAGCATATATTGATATAATTATATGGTTTTTGTTGTTTCTTTTATTGATATGGTATATTATGTTGATTGACTTGTGTATGTTAAACAATCCTTGCATCCCTGGAATGAATCATGCCTGGTCATGGTATAAAAGCTTCTTGATGAGTTTTTTGATTCTACTTGCCAGTATTTCTTGGGGGGATTTTTGCATGTGTTTGTCAAGTATATGGGCCCTGTAATTTTCATTTTTGGTGTTATCTTTGCTTTTAGTATCAGGGTAATATAGGCTTTATAGAAACTATTCAGGAGTGTTTCTGTTTCTTTAATTTCCTGAATGAGCTTGAAGAGGATTGGCAGATCATCTATATAGGAATGAAAAAATTCACTGGTGAATCTATCTGGGCTTGACCTTTTGTTTTTGGGATGCCTTCTAATTAGCTTTCAATTTCTTCAATAGTGATATGTTTGTTCAGATATTCCAGATAATATTGATTCAACCTTGAAAGGTTTTAAGAGTCCAAGAATGTATCCATTTCTTCCAGATTCTCTGTTTCATGGCATAGAAATTCTCAAAATAGTCTGATTAACCTTTGAATTTCTGTAGTGTCTGTAGTGATGTCCTCCTTTTGAATTTTGCTTCTGATTTTGCTTATTAATTTTCTCTCTCTCCCTTTCTTTGTGAGTCTTGCTAATGGTTATCTGTCTTGCTTATTTTTTCAGTATACCAACTTTTGTTTTCAATGATCTTTTGGATTTTTTGGAGGGGGTGTTGAGTTAATTAATTTCTGCTCTAAGTTTTATTTCCTCTGTTTACTTTTGGCTCATTTTGTTGCTCTTTTCCAACTTCTTAATGCTTCTATTAAGTTATTTATGTAGGCCTTTTCTTCTTTTCTGTTGAATTCTTGTAAAGCTTTAAATTTCCCTCTTAATAACATTTTTTGCTGTGTCTCACAAATTCTGACAATTCGTATCTTCATTCTCATTTCCTTCCATGAATCTTTTTTATTTTTAGTATAATTGATTTATTGTAATTTATGATACATATGTACATAATATTAAGTGTGAAATTTAGGATTATAGCAATTTATCATCTGATAACTCTTGTTTTACATTTAATGATACTGCATCAGAATAGCTGGCTTGGGGTGAATTGGCTTATTCTAGTGTCTCATTTTCACACTGATTTCTACAACTTTGCCAAAATCACTATTAAATAAATTATAAGTAACACAAAAACAATACTTTAAACATTTCTAATCAAATGTCAGTACATCAGGACTTGGATGTAGGTAGTGCCTCTCTGTAACTGCACATACAAGCACACATATGGAGGGGATGGGTTGTAGATTCTATTTGAACATTTCCAAAGTATTTTGATTTTCACTTGGGGAAGCAGAGGACAATCAGGATATTTATCCACAGTGCAATACCATGTTCTCATTCCAAGAACTCTGGTCAAAATAAAACCACAGAGAAATGCTGAACTTGATGAATTCAAAATGCACAAGCATCCTACAAGGCAGGGTGCATTCAAAACAAAATATTGCAAATTGCTTATGCTCATATTTACATTTCAAATCAATCTCAAATGAAAGCGGTGTTCTAGTGATCTACAAAAAATAATGATAATAGGGAAACTCATTCTCAAAGGCCAAGAGGCTAAACTTAAAAGCAAAAGAACTCTGACCTATATGAACAAGCATCAAACATGTTGGATTGTGGCCTAGATATTGCGACTGGCTGAGCTGAAGGGTTAACACTGAGGAAAGGGTGACAAATCTAAGGTACAAAATTACAATGCCAATCCTGGTCCCTTGTCCCCCAAAGTGGTAGCTCTCAATTCTGTAATCAGCTGGAGCTCTGGAAAAATATAGCATTTAAAGGAGCTTATCCGATATCATGACCTCCTGCTGGCCAAAGTGGGTTGGGATTCTGTTTTGTTTTCTATTTTGGTGCAAGGGTGTGAACAAATTGTATTCCTTTCTCGGCCTTCGTAGCTCATTATTCTGTAGTCAGGTGAATCACTGCAGTTTGTCTCAGCTTTTTCCATCGTGGCTTGAAGCCTGAAAGGATGATTGTGTTAGAAAAAGGCTTGTGACTCCCCAGGAGGGATCATGCCTGAAGGAGCTCACGGTGACCCTGGTTGATTCCAAATACAGTCTAGAACTCTATGAGGAGTCACACTTTCAAAATATTCTTGTTCTCCTCTAATCCATAGTGTCTTGAGTAGAGGGGCATTAATACTGGATGGCTCCAATGCTTTGTGTGTTCAGGGAAAGCTTAGAAGAAAGCTATTATCAAGAAACAATGGAGGACTTCAATAACAGAGAAAGTTGAGAACTGGATGTCTCCTTAATTCCCTGTTCCAGAGAATCATTTAAAGTACAAAGACCACTTAGGTAAGTCTTTATTTCAGATTAAGTTCACTTGGGGCAGATGTGGAAGGACCAGGTAGATGAAGAGGGAGGAAAAGTGAAGAAGACAATGGGACCCCTTTGTATCTCTTGTGCATTTTAAAGGAACAAATGGAGACAGAAATTGTGGGACTGAAATGGCTTGTTATGATTTTAAAAGAATAAGCACAATATATCAAAGATTACTATAACTCACCGTTACATATACAGCAGGACATAAAGCAAAGGAAACACAAAATGCATCTTTATAAGGCAGTTGTATAAAAGATTGCCTTTCTTTTTTAATATAATTTTTATTTTAATCATACTGGCCTACATATCATTGACAATAATATTTTAGGTACATATTAACATAAAATTAGGGGAATTCCCATCACCGAATTGTCCTCCCTCCACCTCCATTCCCATCCTACTTCCCATACCCTCCTCCCTCACCCCCGGGGCTGCCAGAATAAGTGGTCCCCTCTGTGCCTAGCTAACTACTTAGTGGTCCTACACCTGTTTGGTCTTGGTACCTCCCTTATTTCCTGCTCTAGTTGGGAGGTGGGACTAGATAGTTCAAGTTATGTGGTTTTGTTTGAAGAAGAGAAAAGTAATAAACTGGGGGAAAAATCAAATATGCCAAAAATGGGCAGAGTCCTTCTGGAAGCTCTCATTTTATTTTTGAGAGACGAAGGGGATAAAGGAGGTGGAACACCACAACAGTACAAAAAGAAGTGCCAAATAAAACATCCAGTGAACACTCCAACAATAAAGAGAAGCACGACATAAAGGCCATGGTCTTGAGATAAAAAACATGGCAGAGCACATAAAGGAAGAAAAAAAAAAAGAAAAAAATAAATATGAATGGAGACAACACTTCAATAACCACACCAAAACAAATAAATCGGCAAAAACTAGATAAATAAATTTAAAAAATTGTGCTTTTTGGCTTTTTTTTTTTTTCTATTTTCTTCCCTCCTGCACAGGCACAGTAAATATTGGGGTCATTTGAAAGGAATTCTCTTGACCTAAGAGAAACAGGGTTTCTCCACCTTTGAAGTATATTGTCATGGGATTAACTATTGACTCCTTTCAGGTTCATTTACTCTCCCCTTGGTGCTTTTGTGGTGTATGGAAGACTTCTGCTCCGTCCTGGGTGATAAAATCAGACCTCTGTATCTAGAGATCTCGGTATCTGCACAGGTCAGGGAGTGGAACTTATGATGAAGTCTTTCTTTGTGGTTCTAGAAGTTCTGTTCCCTCCGTGTCATTTTAATCCATTTTCTATGGGTGGTGGTCTTGGTCTTTGTGCTGATCCTAGGATAGCGTCTTTCGTTATGTTTCCAAAGACCCATTCCATTGCAATTGTCTCAGACAGACCTCTCGAACTAGAGATCGTGGTTGTTGTGCAGGTCATAGCTCAAACCCTAGACTAGGGCTTTTTTATTGGTCCCAGGATACACACAGTCTGGTCATGGTTCTAGCAACCAGTCATCTGTAGATCGCAATCTTGGCATTTCGACAGACCAAAGGGTGACAAGTCTTCTGATTTTGTCTTATCGTTAGCTGGTGAGGTAGGATAACCTGCTCTTAGGTCAAGTTGTTCCCAGTTTCCTCGTTGTCAGGATATCATATTAGAGCTGGCATTTATTGATGTCCAAGCAGTATTAAGGATGTCCCGGATGGGATTTGTTTCCTGTGGCTGTTGTGAAGAACTGTGTCATTTCTATGTCTGGGATCCAGTGTGCAAGGCTGGACGGTTGGTGTCTAATCACCTGGGGTCTAAGTTGAGTCCACGTGACATATTTTCAAGGTGGGAGATGCCCCAGTATTGTATGAGTTCTTATCTCTAGTAGATAAGAGCTCGTTTTTATACATAAGATTTCCCCTTTTTTTACTGTGCCTTTGCAGGGAGTAATGGTGCTACAATATATTGCTGGTGCATTTGAGGGTGGAAAGAGAAGAAAACAGAAATAGGTCACACACCCAAAAAGATAAAAATATAAATAAAAATATATGTGCATATATATATATATATATAAAGAAAAAAGATTTTTAAAATGAAATAAAAAAGTGATTAAAGGAACAGAGTGATGCAAGAGACTACCTTACATTTGGGGAAAAGCAGGTAAAGAGGTGGTGTAATACAGGTCTTATACTTATGATGGAAGTACAGGTTTCCCCATTGTCTTTTCAGATTTTCTTGTGGTGTGTGGGTTCCCGGGCGCCTTTTCATCACACAACCTGACCCTCTTGAGAATGGCAAAAGATTTGCGGCAGGGAGGTCTTGGGAAGAGTTCTTGCATTGGGGATACTTTTATAGTTAAGTCCGGTTTCAAGTAACAGTCCACATTAGGAAGGGTTGGTAAGGAGGACTGCGCAGCATGAGTCAGCATGGAAGTTGGTTGCCTTTTCTTGCAGGGGACGAGGTGTGGGTTTGACTGGTTGTCTCTTTGCTTGGGTGCTGGGTACTGGATTGTTGGGGTAGGAGGTCAGTCTTGATGCCTAATGGGTTAAGAACTGATGTTGAAGAGTTTTAATGAGGTGGGAAATCTGGGTGGGATTGAGGGGTGAAGGAATAGTCGGATTTCCAAGGGGGGGAAAGGGGAAAGTATATGAAAGGGGCAGGAGAGAAGAAAAGAGAAGATCAGTTAAAAAGAAAAAGAGAAATAAAAAAAAAGTAGTGAGAAGAGAAGAGAAAAAAGCATGGAAATGCTAGTTTGCTTGACTGTGTTCGATGAGTAGGGTCTGTAGTGTAAGTCTATAGGTCCCAGTTGCTGCTTCGGTGGTCTGGCTGGTCAGGTGTTTCAGGTCCTAAAAGAAGGTATAACCTAGAGATATAGGGAATGCTAAAGAGTTTTATCAGGACACTTTCATAGTGCAAGCTGGGTATGGTATCTCGTGTGAGTGAGCCCCGAGATGCCATCTTAGTTTGTCCACCCTTTGTATCCAAGAACGCCTGTGGACGGAAAAGTTGAGAGGTTATTTTAAATATAGTAAGATTAAGGCATTAAAACAAATTGTTATGAAATGCTTCCGCTGGATTAAGTGATTTCCCATAGTATTCTTTACCTGTAATCCTGTATAAGATCCCTAAGTAATTATTATGGGCCTTTGTAGTAGAAGGCTGATTATATACCTGTTCTCTCTATGCTGCTGTTTCTGTTGTTGCTGGTTTCTTTGTGGTATAATATGTAGTCAAGAGTTTGTGTTGTACCTCTTTCATATGTTTTGGGCACTGCTCTCCCGTATATGTTGACTGTTACAGTGTTTGGAGTTTCTACCCTGTTAAACCCTGTTATTTGATTATTGAGTATTAGTTGTATATAGGGTGTATGTTCTAGGTGCTTCAGAATAGTGCTATCATTCTGTGTTTGTCTTTCATCTTCTGGCTTACTTCGTTTACCATAATATGTTTTAGGTCCATCCACGTTACCGCAAAGTCTGTGATTGTATCATTTCTGACTGCCATGTAGTATTCCATTGTGTATAGATACCACATCTTAATGATCCATTCATCTGTTGTTGGACATCGAGGTTGGTTCCAAGACTTGGCAATTATACTAAGTGCTGTGATAAATAGTGGGGTGCACACATACTTTGGAATGAATGTCCTTCCAACTTCAGGGTAGATACCTAGGAGAGCAATTGCTGGGTCAAATGGCGGCTCAATTCTGAGATCTTTGAGCACTCTCCAGACTGTTCTCCATAGGTGTTGGACTAGGGGTCATTCCCACCAGCTGTGGATGAGAGTGCCTTTCATACCACAACCCCGCCAACAGAAGTTGTTTCCATTATTTTTGATGTGAGCCATCCTCACTGGTGTAAGGTGGTACCTCATTGTTGTCTTGATTGGGATTTTCCTAATGATGAGTGAAGGTGAACATGTTTTCATGTGTTTGTTGGCCATCTTTCGATCTTCGGTGAAGTGTCTTTTCATTTTATCTCCCCATTTTTCTATAGCTTTATTTGCTTTGGGGAGGCTCAGCTTTCTGAGTGCTTTGTATAGTCTGGATATCAGTCCTTTATCTGACATGTTGAGTGCAAAATTTTTTTCCCATTCAGTTAACTGTCTTCTTGTGTTAAGTAGGGTTTCTTTCATCATGCAGAAGCTTTTTAGTTTGATGTAGTCCCATTTGTTTATGTTTGATGCTAAAGTTCTTGCCATTGGCATTCTATCATCAAAGACTTTTTTGATATATAGGTCTTCGAGTGTTCTGCCTATTTTTTTTCTCAATAAACTTTATAGATTCGGGTCTGATTTCAAGGTCTTTAATCCATTTTGAGTTGACTTTTGTGTCTGGGGTGAGGTATTGATCAATTTTCAGTTTCTTACAAATGGTTTTCCAGTTTACCAACACCATTTGTTGAAAAGACTTTGTCCCATTTCAAGTTCTTGGCTCTTTTGTCAAATATTAGTTGACTGTATATCTGGGGGCTTATGTCTGGAAATTCTGTTCTAACCCACTGGTCTGAAGCTCTGTCCTTGTACCAGTACCATGCTGTTTTGATCACTATGGCTTTATAGTATAGCTTCAGGTTAGGTAAAGAGATGCCACCCAGCTTCCTGATTTTTTAGTATGTGTTTGGCTATCCTGGGTCTTTTGTGGTTCCAGATGAATTTTATGATTGATTGTTCTAAGTCTTTAAAGAATGATGTTTGAATTTGGATGGGGATTGCGTTAAATCTATATAGGAGTTTGGGTAGGATAGTCATTTTGACTATGTTGATTCTACCTACCCATGACAATTATGACAATTCGTATCTTCATTCTCATTTCCTTCCATGAATCTTTTGATTTCCTCTCTGACCCACTGATTGTTCAGCAGTGAACTGTTTAATTTCCAGGTTTTAACATTGTTTCTCCATGTCTACTTGTAATTTACCTCTATTTTCAGTGCTTTGTAGTCTGAGAAGATAGCAGAAATAATTTTTATTCTCTTGATTTTATGAAAGTTTGTTTTATGGCTCAGAATGTCATCTAAATCTTGGAGAATGTTCCAAGTGCACTGGAGAATATGTATTTTGTTTTCTGGGAATAAAGAGCTCTCTATATATTTAGTAAGCCACTCTCTTCTATTTCTTCCTTTAGAGCCAGTATATCTTTTTTAAGTTTTAGCCTGATTGCCCTATCAAGGGGTAATAAGGTGATGTTGAAGTCTCCCACTATTATTGTCTTATTACTGTTGTCTTTCTTCAAGTTTATCAGCAATTGTTTTAATTGCTGGTCCAACATTAAGTGCAAATATTTAGATGTGTGATTTCTTCTTGTTGTACATAACCCTTAATTAGTAATTTCTGTCTCTTATAAATTTTTTAAATATAAAGTCTGAATTGTCTGATATTAGTATGGCTACCCCAGCCTTTAAAAGGAAGTTGTCTGCTTGAATGATTGTTCTCCAGCTTTTGACTTTTTAGTCTATGTTTGCTTTCATATTCAAGTGTTTCTTGTAAGCAACAAAATGTTGGATTCAATTTTTTTGATCATTTTTGTCAGTCTGTGTCTCTTAATGGTGCATTTAGCCCATAGCCCATAGAGAGATGATTGGCATGGGATTAGGTGTCATCTTTGTGTAGGAATTTGGTGTGTTTATTGGGTCTGCCTTTAGTTCTTCTTTTAAGGTTGGTTTTGAATCTGTAAAGTTTCCGAGCTATTGTTTATTCATGAAAGCTATGTATCTTTCCTTCAAACTTGAATGTAAATTTTGTTAGGTGAAGTATCCTTGGTGAAGCATTTATTTCACTGAGTTTTGTCACTATATTCTAGCACTGTCTTTGGGCCTTGAGAATTGTGAAAAATCCACTGTAAATATTAGGATGCTTCTTTGTATGCGATTTCCCTTTTTGATCTTGCTGCCTTCAATATTCTACTCCTATCTGTAGTGTTTTTTTTTTTTATTGTGACTATGATGTGTCTTGAAGTGCTTTTCTTTGAATCTCTCTTTGCTACTCTTTGAGGATCCAGGATTTGATTGCATACATCTTTAGCTCTGGGAGTTTCTCTGCAATGATTTGTTTGACTGTTGATTCTTCATGAGAATTTTCTTTTTGGGTCTCTGGGACTCCAACGATTCTTAAATTATTTCTGTTAAATTTATCCCAGACTTCTACTTTCATCTGTTCACATTCTTTGAGGGCTTCTTCCATTGTATGATCAGTTCTTTTTAAGACTTCTAACTTCTTCTATTGTATTGAGTTGTTATGCAGTTCATCTTCCAGCTCACTGATTCTGTCCTCAGCAGCTCTTACTCTGTTGTTGAAGCCTTCCAGTGAGGTTTTCATTTTGCCTACCAAAGTTTTTCAATCTTGTTATTTCATTTTGAAATATTATCATTTCTGCTTTCATGTCTTCTGACTCTTGGTTGTGGTTTGTTAAGTTTGTTCCATGCTTTGAGTTCTTTGAGCTTCCTCCATATTTCTTTTCTAAAGTCCTTATTGAGTGGCTGTATAGGTGGCTGGTATTCTGGGAGTATTCAGAGCTACCATCTTCATTCATTAAACATAGGGGAGGTCTGCTTTGTTTATCCATCATTATGCTTACAGTGTGGTGTTTTCTCTGAGTCATGCTGGAGCTCATTGACTAGGAGAATTATGTGGCTATGGAGTGAAGTGGAATGGCTACCCTCCTCTGTCTCTCAAGAGCCACTTCACTTGGCTTGTGATGGGGTCTGTATACAGTGAAAGACAGAAGCCTTTCTCTAGTCTTCTCTTTCAGGGAGGGACAGGGTACCAGGTGCAAGTGAATGGCAGGGGTCTTTCTCTAGTCATAATCTACAGGGCAGGACCATTCCACCTCTATTGAAGGAATTTTAAAACTATGGTAAAACTAAAAATTGTAGAATTTCAGCAGAAAAATGCAAAAAATATACTTTTTTCATAGAAAATATAAAAACAAAAAACTAAATAGAAACCTTAGAAGTGACACATACACTACTTGAAGTGAAAAAATTTACCTGTTAGGAGTAATAATAGGTTAGAGATAGCTATATAATGAAAAAAGTGAAGTTATCGGTAGGTTATGGAGAAAGACTTAATATAAAAAAAAGGAGAAGAACATCAAAGAAAAAAGACAGGCTGTTTCCTGTGGACACATATATACATGTTTTAAATTATATTTAATTTTTTTCTGAGAAAAATGGGGTAGAAAAATTTGAGGAAACAACAGTCAACTTTAAAATAAAAAGATAAAAACCTAAATTTATGCCCAATAAAATTAATAAACACCAACTAAGTTAAATATAAAGAACACTTTCTCATGATCATTAAGTGGATGAAAAACACAAATAAAGAGAAAAGTAGTCAGTATGGGAAAACCCTAAATGAACAGAGCCTAAATGATATAACTTACATTTTTCATCAGAAACAATGAGGACAAGAGAGATAGGAACAATGCCTTTAAAGCATTGGGGCGGGAGGGAGGAGTAGAACTGTCAAATTATAATTCTATATTAAGGAAAAATTATTCCCAAATCAACACAAAACAAATACTTTTTCAGGAAAAACTAAAATTGGGAGAACTTATCAGTAGAACTACACTAAAGAAATTAAAAAGGATATTTTTAGGCTAAGAAAAACTAGAAATATTTACTATTTATATAAACATATATATTATAAAAGAACAAATATTTTCCCTTAATATTTAAAATAACATGACTTTAAGAGTAATATAATGAACCATTTATTATTTAATTTATTGATGTGCTATACATAAACATAATTTCACAAAGAAAAAGAGTGAATTTGTATTCACTATTGCAAGGCTCTAATATCATTGTTTTTACAAGGCACAGATATCTATCACACACCACACAACTCATTCACTTATATTTTAAGAGGGGTGTCCCACATTGTGCTTGGGGGCCTTAAGATTATTTCCAGTAATACTTTGCCCTTCTATCCAGGCTTGAAAGTTTCATGCTCAGGGTTATGCCTAGAAGTGATGCTTAAAAGGCTGTTAGGTGCCAGGTATTAAATCGGGGGTCTCAGGCATGCTAAGTATGAAACTTCTGCTTGATGAATAATCTCATTGTCCCAAAACTCACCTATTCAAAGTACTTGATAAAATGACTTATAGGCTTGCTCTTCAAGCCTGTGTTCTCCCTCAATATGTACATCTCTTGCTTGCTTGTCTCCATTTCTCTGTGCTTTCTCCCCCCACTCTGAAGAAGTCCTTGTTCTCTCTTGAGTATGTACTCACTCCCTTACTCTTCCCTTATGTCATCTACATAATTTCCTTTCAATAAAAACAATCTTGCTTCACTAAAAATAAAATGGCTTATATTACACTCACACTAAGATGTGACAAGATGATTTAAGAATCGATACCCATTCTACAACAAGCTAGACACAGAGGGGACCACTTATACTAGCAGCCTGTGGATAATGAAGGGGGATATGGGATACATGCTGGGAATGGACATGGAGGGAGGACAGCTTTGGTGGTGGAAAGTCCCCTGATTCAATGTCAATATGCACCTAAAATATTACCGTGAAAGATTTGTAATCTACTTTGATCAAAACAAAAATTATTATTATAATACTAAAATAAATAAATAAAAGAATAGGAATATAAAATAGTAAATTTCAAGTTCTTTTTCATTGCCAAGACTAGTTTCCTCAAATTGTCCAGGGAAACAAATTTCTTACTTTAAAGCTACAAAGGTCATTCTACTTCAATTAAACTTCCTAATTTTATAAAATAAAACTTTAAAAATCCAGATGCTGGAGCAAAAGTACAATACATAAGGCATTAGCCTTGCACACAACCAACCTGGACTTGATCTCAGGCACTCTCTGGTCCCCTGAGCCTGTCAAGAACAAGCCCTTACATTGCTGAGTGTGACTCCAAAACAAGAAATAATAAAATTTATAAATTAAACAATTTAAACTATTATCAAAGAGAACAGTATAGGTTGAGTTTCTACAATAAGGACTACAAAGAATAAAAACTTCCTAATTAAAATGGAATTTTTGAGATCACAACACAGTTTAAATTTGAATGACAACCTGAATGACCACTTTTTGCTGACAGCATTGCATAAAAGAACTAAATGAATATAGATTACATTTTCTATAGAAGACAAGAACTTCCTAGATTAGAATCCAGCAATCAAGCACAAAGACCCACAGCTGGTACACCATTAGAAGTTTTTAAATAAACTCATGTTTTACCAAATACATTTTATTTTATTTATTTTGGTTTTGGGGTCACACCCAGTGGCGCTCAGGGGTTACTCCTTGCTCTGTGCTCAGAAATCATTCCTGGCAGGCTTGGGGAACCATATGAGATGCTGGGATTCAAACCGGGGTTCGTTCTGTGTTGGCCTTGCAAGGCAAATGCCCTACCGCTGTGCTATTGATTTCGCCCCCCCAAAAAATTTTAAACACTGCATAATGCAGTGTTTCTCAAGTGAAAGAAACAGTAATTCTTAATAAAATAAAATCCTATTGAATCTGAGTAAACATAAAAGGTATATTATATTTTGTTAGCACCCATAACTAAAACTAAACAAATTTAAAACAATTATAAAATAACTAAATAATAAAAATCGAATGATAGATTATTTTATTTTACTGATATTAGGCTAGTTTAAATATGAGTGGTAGTTAATGCATTTTTATATTTAAAATGCTTAATCTTATAAGTGTGAATAGTATTATTTTACATAAGTATTCAATATAAAATGTTTTAGAGTTCATTAAGATAAGCATTCACTGAAGATTTTTGTACTTTTCATGTAAAACGTTACTTTTCAGACTTTCCTTGATAGCATACTGTGATCAGATTTATACCTAATCAATGTCTGTTCATAAACAATGTCTGAGTGCCTTTTTAAATAAAGGATTATATAGAGCTATCTTTTATTTGAACATGTCTTGCTATAAATCTTCACTAAATAACTTGATTGATGCAATTTAGAATAGGGTATTGAATACCACAGAATTTGTTCAAGGAGATACAAAGGTAGTTTTTGTACAACACATCAAATTTGCTGTTTTACAGTAATGACTACTATAGTATATGTTCTTTTGGGTTCATGTTACCTTTATGTATGTGCTACATTATGAATCAATCATCTTTTAATCATTAAGACACTCTTATTTTCAGATTTCACCAGAACATTTTTAACTCACTAGTTAAGAATATAAAAGAAAACACAAATATAACTTCTCTGAAATCACAAATCAGTACTTTGTTACAGAAGAACAGAAGATAAGATTAATCATATTATCATATTAAATCTTTTTTTTTTTTTTGGGTTTTGGGCCACACCTGGTGGTGCTCAGAGGTTACTCCTGGCTGTCTGCTCAGAAATAGCTCCTGGCAGGCACGGGGGACCATATGGGACACCGGGATTCGAACCAACCACCTTTGGTCTTGTATCTGCTGCTTGCAAGGCAAACGCTGCTGTGCTATCTCTCCGGGCTCCATATTAAATCTTTATCATTAAAAATCAAAGCAAAAAAAATGAAAGCAGATTTAAAACTAAAAGAATTTTTTTTCTTTTCTTTTTTTTTTTTTGGTTTTTGGTTTTTGGGCCACACCCGGCGATGCTCAGGGGTTACTCCTGGCTATGTGCTCAGAAATGGCTCCTGGTGTGGGGGACCACATGGGATGTCGGGGATCGAACCCAGGTCTGTTCTGGGCCATCTGCATGCAAGGCAAACACCATACTGCTGCACTATCACTCCAGCCCCTCAAAGAGAATTTTCCTTTTTTCATAGCACTTATCACTTTCTGGCAATACACTTTTACCTCTTTTTATTGTCTACTTTCCTCATCCCTAAAGAATATACTCATTAGAGGAACAAAATCTCCTTTTTGCTATCCCATAATATACCTTAAGTGCCTAGAATAACAATATACAGTAAGAAGTTAATGTGATGGAAGAATAAAAAACTTGTAAGATGTCATCCAAACTTTTCTGGATTTCAAGATTAAAACTGGCATGAAGAAGCAAAGCTTGGATTATTCAAGAGTACTGAATTTGAATTTATTTCTTAACTATTAGCTCTGACTCTGCTACTTACTACAAGTCTTTGGGCAAGTTACTTTAATTCAGGGGATATTTTTAGGCCCTTGTAAAAGTTAAGTTTGTTAATTGGGATGGCTAATTCATAAGACATATAAAATACCAGCATATAAGGAGACCATCATTGTTATTACTTTTAGAGTTCTTGGAAAAATAAAACAAAATAGCTTTTGATGTTATCATCAAAATGATCTTATCTTTTATTTAATCTTATCTATAAAAAGGTAAAATAGGAAACATGTTTGGAATAAAAAGTCAAAAAGAAATAGAATCTAATTTAAAAAATAACAACTATAAGAAAATAATGCTTTCTTTTCCAAAATTAGAGAATCAAAAATAAAACAGAAATAGAGAAAATTCAAGAAATAGAATGAAGGTTGTTTTGTGGCCACGCTGCACAGTGGTAGTTCATGTACACTTATCCACCCATATTCTTTCTATTTGCAAGTTCTACTTTGCTCATGAGACATTTTAACCCTCAGGCCAACCCTGAAGGAAGAATTAACCTACTTATTGAACCCTTAGGCAGTGTGCATGGCCAGGAAACTGAGTATTTGAGGAACACAGTGAGGTTATCTCAGCACTTTACTACAATATCCCACAGCCACTGAAGGAAGAGGTTAAAGTGTTTTACTATATTAAGAAAAAAAGCAGAATAAATTTATTCTGCAGTTTAAGTCTTAGTGCTAAATGAATTCTCAAAATACTTTGGAAGTACAAATGGATTTAAGATATATTTCAGGCAAACTTTATTTTATAAAAACGACTAAAATATCATTGTTTAAGGCGAGGGATCTATTATTAGTATTCACAGTTGAGCACACAAAAAGAGCAATTTTGAATGGCTAAATTCAATCTTAACATAGACTGTTTCAACAGTGCAAATAATCTTAGTAGATTAAAATAGGTTTCTCTACAAAAGCTTTAATAACACTAAAAATGGGGTCCAGAGAAATAGCCCAATGACAGAGAACACATGCTTTGTTCACATGTGTCACACTTATGCCACAAAGTATGACATGGCAACTCTGCTGTTTGAGCGTGGCTGTTCTGCTGTCTGTGATCCCTGGCATGGCCACTGAATTCTAGCCAAAGCTGAGTTATACTACTATAATAAAGTGTGCAACCCACAATGAAGAGTGAGTACCACAACTAAAAGATACACAAGTACTATGAGAAGAAAGTGGGATGACAATGTTGATGATGATAACAAGGACGATGTGTACAAGTTCAGCAGCTGAATACAAACCTCAGCCAAGTATGGGAGCACAGTAACCTGTGTGAGAACGATTAAATAGATGTGTGTGGGAGTGTGTGTGATCCTCAGTCACCTCATACAACAATGTAACGAAGACTTTCATGGGTGTGTATGTGTGCACTAGAAAGTAGATTAAGTACAAAAAAACACCCCTCACACCAACTTGGAGATTAACAGCCAAGCAAACAAAAGTTTGTCACCTAGTTCTGATAATGTGCTAATTATCTGCTAACCTTTTCTTAACCTTGACATGCAATAGAACTGCCCTAACCAGCATCCACTTAGATGATTCACTATGCTACCCTTTACATTCTCTCTCTGACAACAAGATTTTTATCACTTTCTCAAGGTTCATGAATTACTTACTATGCTCTTCTATGGCCAGGTAGTTTCTCCCATTAAACAACAGATCAAAGGTGTTGGTTTCCAATATTATTTATGCCTATTATATTTGTTCATATAAGTTGTACAAAAAGAAAACTCTTGCCTTCCTATAAAAACAACAAATGAACAATCTTAACAGAACTTAATAGGTCACTCAAAAGTTACCTAAGGTGTCATAGAGATAGCTCATTCAGCTGGAACACATGTTTTGCAGGCAAGAGGACAAGTTTGATCCTAGGCATTACATAAACCTGTCAAATATTGCTGGTAGTGAACCCAAGCTTTAAGCCAGAAGTAGCCCCTGAGCACTGATAGGTATGGCTCAAAACAACATCAGAAGTGTTATATATTTTGGATTGTCAAATGGCTGTTGATTGTTAGATGGCTGATGACCCCTTGTCAGACAGCTGTTGGGTAAATAATCTCACCCATTTTGTGGGCAGTCTTTGCATCAAGGTCATTATTTTCTTTGAGGTGCAGAAGCTTCTATTTTAATGTAGTCCCATTTGTTTACCAACCTCATCAAAAATGGGATGAAGAGAGAAACATAAAATTCCTCAAAGAAGAAATACTAAAGGCACATAAAATATCATTAAACATCAGGGAGTTGCAAATTAAAACATCAATGAGATATCATCTCAAAACATAGAGAATGGCACACATCAAAAAAATAAGAATAACCAGTATTGGCTAGATGTGGGGAGAAAGGGACTTTCATTCATTCTGCTGGGGATGTCAACTGGTCCAGCTTTTGGGAAAACAATATGGACATTTTCAGTACTACTCACAATAGTCAGAATCTGGAAATAACTCAAATGCCCAAGAACAAATGAATGATAAAGAATCTATGGTACAACTACACAATGGAATACATGCAGATGCTAGGAAAAATGAAGTCATGAAATTTTCTTATCTGGAGAGACATGGAGAGTATCATGCTGAGTGAAATGAGTCAGAGGGAAAGGAACAAGGGATAGAAACAGAATGATCACACCCATTTGTGGGATATAACAACAACTACTAGAGTATGAGAATAATACCCAAAAGGCAATAGAAGTGAGAACCAGGAAGATTGGTCCATGATAAGAGCTTTCCACAAGTGGCAAGGTGCAGTTAGGGCAGAGAAGGAACCGCTAAGATAATGATAGTTGGAAATGGTCACTCTGGACAACAATGGGGTGCTGAAAGGAGGTAAAATGATATGCATGATACCTTTCCAATATTGCTGACCACCATGCCTAAAAGGAAAATAGGAGTAAAACAGAGAAGAAAAGTGTCTGCCACAGAAACAGGCTGGGAGGGAGAGAGGGAAGGCAAAAGGGACATTGGTGGTGGGAAATGTACACTGGTTAAGGGATGGATGTTGGAACATTCTAAGACTGAAACTCAACCATCAACAACTTTTTAACTGTATGTCATGGTGATTAAATTAAAACAGCAATAAAAGAAACTTGAACTAGGTATGAAACAGGAGAAAAAAACAGAATTCTAGAAATTTCTGCGACTTGCTTAAAAAAATCTCTACTTTCTGGGGCTGGAGCAATAGTGCAGCGATCAGGCATTTGCCTTGCATGCGATGACCCAGGACAGACATGAACTCGATCATCCAGCGTCCCATATGGTCCCCCAAACCAGGAGCGCATAGCCAGGAGTAACCCCTGAACATCACTGGGTATGGCCCATAAAACAAAAAAACTTCTCTACTTTCTTTAAATAAGTCAACAGAAATTACAGGTCTATATTATTTGCTTTTGAAGCAATTAGTGATGACTAAGTTATTACCTTGCTATTTATTATGTATTAAACATTTTTGATAATTCTATTAACTTGTTGCATCATTTTAGATTTTTAAAAAATTATTGTATATAAATCTATCTTATCACAGTCTATTTTTAGGTTCTATTATACTTTACAGATGAGAATCTTATGACAGAATTCTTCTATTCTCGTTTTTTTTTTTTTTTTTTTTTTTGCTGGGGGAAGAGGTTTAGACCACATCCAGCAGTGGTCAGAGGCTATCCTGGCTCCGTATTCAGAGATCAGTCCTAGCAGTGGTTGAAACATATTTGTGTAGGAGACTGAATCAATGTTTGCCATATGCAAGGAGAGCATGTTAATCCTAGTACTATCTCTCTGGCCCCATTGCCCCAGCTCCCTGCATGTTCTTAGTTTATATGCCACATTCATTATCAATTTTACTTTTAGATAATAAAATACATTATTATCACCATATAAGTCAGTAATATTCATTTATATTTATAATTTTTGTTTTGTTTTAAATCCAGCAGTGCTTAGAGTTTACTCCTGGTTCTACTTTCAGGGATCACTCTTGGCAGGGCTTGGGGGCTCATATGTGATAGGGATCAAACCCAAATCAGTTGTGTGCATTGAAAAACCCCTACCCACTTGGCCCCACTTTCAATATATTTAAATAAAAGATATTAAAAATTAGCAACATAATCATCATTTCCAGAGCTTTTCATATCTGGTCGTAATTTTCCCATTTGAAGATTTCCTTTAACATTTTTGTAGTGCCAGACTATTCTTGTGGATTCTTTTCACTTTGTACATTTGAAAATTTGTTTCACTTACTTTTGTTTTTTTTTTTTTTTTTTTTTGGTTTTTGGGCCACACCCTGTGACGCTCAGGGGTTACTCCTGGCTATGCGCTCAGAAGTTGCTCCTGGCTTCTTGGGGGACCATATGGGACGCCGGGGGATCGAACCGCGGTCCGTCCTAGGCTAGCGCAGGCAAGGCAGGCACCTTACCTCCAGCGCCACCGCCGTTTCACTTACTTTTTTGCACATTTCTGGCTCTGCTAGGGAGAGTATTTGTGTTGTCAGACATCAAAATGGATTTGGCATTGTGCATTGTAAGAACCTAAATCATTGCACTATCTCTCTGACTAAAAAACTTTCAGTTTTTAAAAATATTTTTGTTGATGAAATCTTAATTTAACTTTTAATTTTCCTTTCAATATTTAAAAAGTATTTATGCACTGCCTTCTGACTTGCACCATTCTAAGAAGA
Organism: Suncus etruscus; assembly: GCF_024139225.1. NCBI lineage: Eukaryota > Metazoa > Chordata > Mammalia > Eulipotyphla > Soricidae > Suncus > Suncus etruscus. The sequence continues at coordinate 66,006,899 of NC_064861.1, read as the reverse complement.
GATTGCAAATGTGTGTATAGTTTTTCTCTGTATAGAATGTCTTTCTTTTCTCTGGTTGACTTTAAAAAACGATTTTTTCTGGGATCAGAGTGGTGGCGCAAGGCATAAGGCATCTGCTTTGCCCACACTAGCTTAGGACAGACCACGGTTCAATTCCTTAGTTTCCCATATGATCCTCCAAGCCAGGAGCGATTTCTGAGTGCATAGCCACGAGTAACCCCTGAGCATCACCGGATCTGGCCCAAAAATCAAACCAAACCAAACCAAAAAACCATTTTTTCTGATTTTAAGAAACTTGTTTATGATGTGTGTAGAGTAATTTTGCTAGTGACTTTGTAGTTGGGGTTTCTTGAGATAGTTGAACTTATTGGTATTATTTTTTCACCAAACTTAAAACATTTTAGCTATTATTTAAGTTACATTGGCCCCTTTCATCTATCTTCCAAGAATTTCAATAATATATATTGATTACTAAAGTTTTCCCTCAACTCACTGATACTCTTTTTCCATTATTTCTTTTGTGTGCATAGTTTTAGGTAGTATCTATTTATGTCTTTCATGTGTATTTTTCTTCTGAGACATCTGTAAACTCCTACTAGCCACTTCCAGTGTATTCCTTATGTAAATGTGGTAATATCAGTCTTGGCATATTAATTATTTTGAAATATTCATATCTCTGATTTGTTCTAACATGAATTTATGGAATTAAAATATACATAAAACCTTAACATAATATTAGTAAATTAATTTGCAATAACTATTTTAATGTCCTCATCTAATTCTGTTATTTTAAATTTTATCAATTTTTCCTTATTATGTATTGCAATATTTTGTTCTAGTCTTGTCTTATTTTTTTACTTACTCAAAAGAGCCATTCAAAAAACAAAGCTTCAATTTTGCTGAAGTCCAACATTTTGTTTATGTTTCAGCTTTTTTTCTCCCCAGCCAAAATATCTTTTGCTTCCAAGATTACAGAAAAGTTTGTTTTCTTTTCGAATCTTTATAGTGTTAAGCTTTTATTTATTTATTTATTTATTTATTTATTTATTTATTTATGTTTGTTTGTTTGTTTTTGGGTCACACCCGGCAGTGCTCAGGGGTTACTCATGGCTGTCTGCTCAGAAACAGCTCCTGGCAGGCACGGGGACCATATGGGACACCGGGATTCGAACCAACCACCTTTGGTCCTGGATCGGCTGCTTGCAAGGCAAACGCCACTGTGCTATCTCTCCGGGCCCTAAGCTTTTATTTTTATTCTGACACAATATATTTTCATATTAGTGAATTAAGTGTCAGGGTATATCTTTACCTGTTTATGCTTTTATGTATTTACCCATTTAAATATGGTTAGATATACTGCCTCTTTAACACTGGAAGGGACTGACAGGAGAGAGAGTAATTCAGAAAAACTATATATCGAAAAGACTATTGTGTCTCCATAAAATCCTCTTCATCCATTTGAGTTAATTTCTGATCTCTCTATTCTTTAAAGTTTTTTGTTGAATTGTTATAGCATTATTTTGATTTTTGTAGCTAATTTTTTTTCTACTTCCATTGAACTGATATGGTGTTTTTTGTTGTTGTTTGTTTTTTTGGTTTTTTTTTTTTGGTCACACCCAGTGATGCTCAGAGGTCACTCCTGATGATGCACTCAGAAATTATTCCTGGTTTGGAGGACCATATGGGATGCCAGGGGATTGAACCGTGATCCATCCTAGGCTAGCATGTGCAAGGCAGACACCTTACCGCTTTGCGCTGATAAGTTAACAAAATCTGGTGACACTGAATCATGTTGATTTTAAAATGGTAAGCTAGCTTTCATTATTGAAACATACCTGAATTTGTTATATTTTTAAATTTATTCTTCAACTCAATCAGTTAAGGACTTTTGTATATTTAATGAGTTATTGGTATCTAACCTATATTATATCAAAATTATATTATATCATGATGTTGTAACCTTTTCTCATATCAAAATTTTTTTCTGATTTGGGCATCAAGATAGTACTGCCCTAGTAAATATGAGTTTGAAAATACATTTTTAAAAAATATATAATTAAAGATTCTTATTTCTAAAATGATGGTAAGATTTGCCAGTGAAGTTGTTTGAGCTAGGGTTTCCTTTACTGAAGATATTTTAATTGTAAACTCAAATTCTTTATTAAGCATAAAACTTAAACAAATTACTTTTCTTGGGTAATTTGTTGAGTAAGTTTTGGTAGTTTGTGCTTTGTTTGCTAAATTGATTAGTTTTGGAGATCATATTCCTTATAATCAGGAGTTATTTCCAACTCAAGGGTTTTTTGGCCACTCCTTTTAAAGTCATGGTACTATGAAAGATTGAACCTCAATTGAACATGAGAACATCTAGATACAAGTATGCACTCCAATCTTTTGAACTATCTCTTGCCCTACTTTGTTTTTAAAGGGCCCCTCCCCCATTTCATTTAGGTTATATGCTTTTTAAAGTTTTTACAAATCCCTCATCATCCATTTAATATCAACAAGTCTTTAGTGTTGTCCTTTCATTCTCAGTCTTGATTTTTTTTCACTTAATTTAAATATGGTGGTCGCAAGTTGTTCATGATTGAGTCTCAGTCTTACAAAGTATACCACCCTTTACCCATGCATATTTCTCACCACCAATGTCCCCAGCTTCCCTCCCATCCTCTCCCTTGCCTGCCTTTTATTTTTCTCTGTCTTTCTCTTCCTTTTATTCCCTTTTCAATACCATGGTTTGCTCTACTGTTAATGAAGGGGTACCGTCCTTATCACTTTATCTCTGCTCAGTACTCAGTTCTTGCTCAGCACGATCAATTCCAACTATCATTGTCACAGTGGTCCCTTCTTTACTCTAACAGCGCTGTTCCACTACTTGTAGTGATCAGTCTTAATATTTTGCATTACTTCACTTTTTTCTTGCTTAGTCTCTTAGATGTTCATCAATATCTATTTTCTTAGCAAAGAAGCAGCTTTTGGATATACTGATTTAATTATTTTTAATTCATTTGGCATATGCTCTTAACTATTTCCTCCTTGTTTTGAGTTTCATTTACTCTCTTTTTAATTTTGTTTGGGTTTCATTTTACTCTCTACTACTCAATTATTAATTTAAAAATTTCTAAAATAAAATATAAATGCTTATTTTCCTGTAAGTACTTCATTACCTGCAATGTATAAATCCTGTAATTTGTTCTCATTGTTATTCAGCTCAAAATATTTTCTAAATTTTTTGTTTGTCCCTATAATCTGTATGCTATTGAGAACTGTAATTAATTTCCAACACTGAGATTATCCATATACCCTTCTGTCATTGATTTCTAGTACAAATTGTTTATGGTGATAGAATATATATGTGTATATATATATTGCCTGACAATACTTAAAACATTTTTTTAAATAACCAAAGTAAGAAAGTAAGGTTTGTGATTGTTTCAAGTGTACATGAAATGTATTCTACAGTGAATGAAGAGATTTTTTTCCCCTTCATTTTAATTCTCTTATATGGCTATAGTAACTCCACAAAAGAAGGAAAATATTACTTAATATTACATTCAGAAATATGGTTCAGTGAGTGAGTACAAATTATAAAAAGTATTCTAATAGTCCTGAATATGAAGTTAACAGAGAATGCACACACATATATGTATGTATGTATGTATGTATGTATGTGTGTGTATATATATATATATATAACAAAGGCATAAGAGACCAAAATATAGCAAATACATAAAAATAATGAACTGTTACCTTTTCATAGGCTTACCTGCCAATCTGTTTCTGGTATTGTTCAAGGACTCACCATCTAGTGACTGGTTCTGTTTTAATTTTCCCAACCAGCCATGATCATTTCTTGCCCTGGCATTTATATTCTGTATGGAAAAAATTCTTCTCCCTCTTTTGGTCTAATTTCACTATAAAATTCAGAGCTGACCTTGAAGTTACTTACTTTTTTTTTTTTTTGATTTTGGGTCACACCTGGCAACACTTAGAGGTCACTCCTGACTCTACGCTCAGAAATTGCCCCTGGCAGGCACAGGGGACCATATGGGATGCTGGGATTCAAACCACCTTCTTGCGTCCTTCTGGACGCAAGGCAAACGCCTTACCTCCATGCTATCTCTCCGGCCCCGAAGTTACTTTCTTTTGAAAGTCTATTCTGACACTGCTTCTAAAAAAACCATTTTCAGTCCTGGTTTTGGCACCAAAACGAAACAAAACAAAAAACAAAAATAAGGGGTTACCTGGTGTACACTTTCATGGCAGTTCATACCTCTCTTTCAATTTAATGACAAATATAAAAGCAGTTTAAGTTAATTTACCAAAGATGTTATTGCTACTGAAAAGGTTCAGAATTATCTACTTAATAAAAGTTAGTAGAATGAGAGAAAAAGTAGTTAACCAAGGTAACCTAGCCAAAATTCAGTTCTCAATCAATGCTATTTTTGTTTGAAGACTTCTCCAAAATAAGATTCGTACATTCAGAAGAATATTAAGTGTATCAAACTTCCATATTATATATCTTACACAGTGTAGGTTTGAGAATGTAACTCAATTACATAACATGTATGAAGACCTGGATTTGCTCCCTGGCACTGCAAAGGAAGAAGAAAGAAGAATCATCTATACATTTAGTACACCCAAAATACAACTACTTTATAAAGTATGTATATAAAATATGTAACATATTATATAAATATATGTAGTTTATAAAATATATGATGCTGCATATCATAGGGGCATGTAAAATGAATCAAGTGGGAAATACTGTTTTTCTGCTTTTTCCTCAATCCAGATAAATGGATAAACTGGTAAGATGTTTAGTTCTTGAAGATTCCTTGCTTCAGATACAAGTTTAGTTTAAATGATTTAACGTTTCCAAATAAATTCTAAAAATAAATGTAGAGCCCAATAGAGTCTTACAAACCTTTAGGAACAGAATTTGGGTGAAGAGAGTGAGAAGAAAATCTTTCATGAATATTTAGAATCTTAATTTCTCCTAAATAGCACTTGACAATATTACTAGGGAGCACTTGAGAAAAATGGAGTTTTTCTGGCAATGGAGTTGGAAGAGCTGCCGTCCCCATGTCTCTCAGACTCACTTTGTAAATTATGTGAAACACTTTTAGACAGACACTGGCACTCATAAATTATACTGCTGATTTGCATATTCCAGTCATGAGACATTATGCAAAGTATCATGATTTGCATAATGGATTCCTCTTGTCGCTTCACTTGCTCCCTGCTTTAAAAAAACAAAATGAAATAAAATGAAAGCATGGAAAGGTGGAAAGCATCAAGTTTCCAGCCTTGCCTATGTCCTTCCCAACTACAGTTATCAACTGCTTTCATTTTCTAAACATGGGGGTAAAGGGAAAAGGAAGCAAAATCTGCACACATGTAAACAAGAAAACAAAGAGTTTTCATAGGAATTTGCTCTTAATTAAAATGTGTGTTGTTTCTTATTGAAATCCTATGTCATAAATACACCTAAACCATGAGAAATGGAAATAAAAATTAAAACCAGAAATACGGAGAAAGAAACTTCATGGAACTTTTTCTTAAAAAACAAACAAACAAACAAAAACCTCTTTTGCTGTGGTGATATTTAGAGATGGAGTTGCCTCCCTTGTTGTAATTAAAACAAACAGAAGTCATCAGGTAATATTTAGTAGGCATTATTATTTTGCATGAGATAATGATCCAAAGAAGGGATTTTTTTCCCCCTCTATAAGAACTTCTAAGGGTTTTCCTGCTTTGGAAAAGGAAGGCAGAAGGTAAGATTGTACTTTGATTTTTAAACAAAATAGAGCAAGGCTCTATGTACTACAGGATGAGACAGTACCACGCCGACTTCTATCCGCTCTACTCCAATAAGCAGGCACCGTTCGCTCAGCAATTGCTAGTTTAGCTGCAGGCTTTCCCTGCCCCCCTGCACCAGTTCGAAAAGCAGAGTGTGCCAGGCGGCTGGCGTCTGTACCCTGTGGGAAAAGTTAACTGTAATTCTTCGGCTTTTAAAATCAATTAACCCGTGTGTTAATTAACGTCAAGTCGACGGGAGGAGGAAAGAAGAGGAGGGAGGGAGGAAAGAAAAAAGCTGCAAGGGCGGATGGCAGAAGAGTTGGCACGGTGCCATCCATTCAGGGGCAACGCCACAGTTTCGTGTGATAGCAGCAGCGGGTATATGTTACGGGGGCCCTGTATGCGGGCCAGACAGTGCGGTAAAGCCAGGGAGATTATCCAGACCCCCACGAGCGAACAGCAAGCTGCAACCGAAGGCGCAAATGCCAGGATTACAGCCTAGGCTGCTCCAACTATGAGCCCTTCCTTGGACCCAGGGACTCGGCTACTTGGGGTCTGGGGGTCTTCTACACAAAGCTGACTTTAATCACTTTTTTTTCCTTTAAACTTGATGCTGCTGCAGTGGAGCCAGCACAGCGGATGCTTTCACACCCAGCAAGACAAAGGCCGTCGTCTCCGCCATGACACTGTTCCGTTCCAAGCAGAGGCCGGGATACTGGACTCCTTGAAAAATCAAAAAGAAACAAGGAAAACAAGCAATAAATACAACAACAAACAGAAAAAAACCTGACAACCACCAAAATTGTATGCCCGTTTGTCCGTGCCAGGGGTGATCTGGGCATCTGTTGCAGCAGAAGGCGCTTGTATGGGGCTATATATATATATATGTATTTTTTTTTGGAGGGGGCCAAGCTGTTGGCTTGTTTGCTCTTCAACTTCGTTTATAATTAACTTATAAAAAAACACCATTCAGCCTAGTCAACAACAAAGAGAAAAAGCAGACATCGGAACAGAAATGCCATAGGAGCGGCGTGAATACATGCCACAGCCGGTGCCACTTGCCATTCGGAAAACCTCGGGGAAAGATGCCAATTCTACAGCTTGGAAGAAGGCGGCAAAAGGAGCAAAAAGGTCTACATACAGAAATCAGGAGGAAATACTACTACTCCTATGATCTTGGATTGCTACTGTACACAGCTCTGCAGGCAGAAGAGAGAAACTGTTTAAATGGAGCGATAGATGGGTATAAATGAAAACCTAGGCACCTATTGATGGCACAAAACACATATGTAAGGCTTTAGGTATAGATATACATGTTTGCAGACAAATTCAACATCTATATATGTATTTTTTTGTTATAGGTATGGGTATGTATATAGGTATGTATGTTTCTGCGTATACACACATATGTAGGATATATGCATGCGTGGGGAAAGGAGAGGAAGAGGAGAGAGAAGGAAATGTCTGTATGTGCTTGTATGTGTGTGTGCATACATCCCACTTTTTGACCCAGGTATACAGAGAAGACAAAATAAAAATCATACTCCAGCAGCAAGCAGGCAGTCAGAGATTTATCTACATTCACTGCTATCACCAGGGAGATGAATGGGGCCGATCTGAAGCCCTTTTTACAAGATCCACTATGGGAGTGAAGGAGGAGGAGAGATGCCACACAGACATGCACAAACTTGAAGGCAGAGGGATTTGGAAGGTGCTACTTAGGAAACCCTGGTGGCATAACACAAGGGAGAAGAAGGGAAAGAGGCTTGTCTTTCTCTATTTTAGGTGGTTGCTAAAAAAATCTGTAAAGGGTTTCAGGAAACGGCTGGTACTTACGTTGTCTGCGTTGCTGTGGATCCTGAAAGGTGTTCTGTTGGCACCGGGCGCTGAGCCAGGGGCAGGCGCTGGAAACAAAAGGGAGATAAAAAATAAAGTCATTCAATGGGAATATTAATTGCTGCTCTTGTGGATTTTACAAAACACACAAACTGTTTTTTTTTTCTTTTAAAAAATTGTGGATTGGTGCATGTCCCTTTCGCATGGAATATACAAGTAATATGGGATTTACAGCCCAGTTACGGGACTCAGGATTAACCGTGCTGGCATCTTTTGGGCATATTCTTCCTTTTAATGAACGAGCTTTCGCTGTTAATGAGGAATAATCGTTTGGCTAATGAGCTTTGAAACATTAAGAGAAAAGAGGTATTTTTCCGTTAATCGCTCTGGTGCGACTGCATGGATGGATTACAAAAGACAGCAATAGGAACGCAGTGCAAGGGGGGGGGGGGAACCCTCTCCTGGAGTGGGAGAAGCACGGAGATGGGTGATGTGATGTGTCCCTGCATCTTTCCTTCCTTCTCTCTTTCACTCTCTCTGCCAACTGCTATGGGTTTCCATAACTCCGCAATCAAAGTGGATGGTCGGGAAGGATTATTACAAAGAGTGAAGCCTCCGCTGTTAATGTCTCCAGTGTTTAATCATCATACAGTAGAATGGTTTTATGCATATTTCATTTGCATATCATTAAATCGTGCTAGCAAGGGGCATTGAGAGCCAGGAGAAGTACAAAGTTGGGGAGAGAGGGAAGAAAAAAAGGTCCCTATGATGCTTATCTTCAAACAGGGACTTGTTCCATGATCTGTCTTCTACTTTTGCTAAAATCATTATGACTTGGAAACCTTTGAAGTTGGATACAACCTTGGATTCTTCTATTTCCTGCAGAGCGGTATATTTTTAAAAACAGCAGAAATGTTCCTGCACTAGACAATTAAAGGAATATAAACTCCAGTGGGTTGAAACTAGTAGCTCTTTGGGGAATGCAGTGGCAGAGCCTTCTACAAATACCAATACTTAAAAAAAATAAAAAGAGCATCAATATTAAAACTAAAGAAAATGAAGACAAGCTATATTAACATGTGGATTATATTTTTCTTTTGGGGGGTAATGAGCTAAAGAATGAAGAAGCCATCGGTAATTTATCCCTTCATTAATGAAGTTACCTTTTCGTATCCGCTTGTTTTTGTCCTTTCTTTTTGAAGAGGAATGTTGTCACTTTTGAAGTGATTAGTCGATTATTTTGTAGCTTTGATCTTTTCCCCCTGCACGGACAGGAAAGAAAGGTGATGGTTAGGGAATATGTGTATATTGGGGGGATTTGTGGGGAGAGAAGGAATACAGTGAGTTCTTTGTAGATCTAATACATGCACAACATATTAATTGGGAGCTTTTAAAGCTCCCTCAATAGGCTATTTTATTCCTAGTAAAACAGCAGCTGGTTAGCTGCTGTTGGTGACTCTTCAAATACCACTTTAAGTATTTTTGTTCTGTTGCTGTGATTGTTGTCTTGTTTTGTTTTCCCTTAGTCAAGAATGAGAAATAGAACGTCAGTCCTTCTTTATTGAGTCTCTTCTCTCCTCCATCTTCACTTCCAATTTCCAAACTGTGAAACAATGTTGGTTTAATATTGAATCATAGTGCACAGCATAACTGGCACAACTTGATTTGGAAATGAGATGCTGTTTTATATTTAAATTATCCTGCTCCTCCCTATCTTCCAAAGCTTTGTCTCCATTATGAATATTCAGATGAGGCTGATGTGATTATGCTGTACAATTACTTCTAGCCATGTTGGTGTCAGGGGCTGTTGGGGATACGGAGAACCAGACAGCCTCCAAGCCAATACAGAATTTATTTTCAGTATTTTTCCTATCTCCTTGGCGCTGAGGCACATGCAGATGTCGCTGTTGTTCTTTATAAAACCCTAATGATATGCAAAAGCATAACGACTCCGTTTGGACTCAGAGCATCAACAAAATATTATAGATGTCTTTAAGAAAGGGGGAGCAAAAATCCTGAGTGAAGGAATGTCCACATAAATTATTTTTATTTAAATGAATTCAAAGCATGGGGTGAGGGCAAGTCAGGAGGAGTCACATGGAAAACATTCATAATATTAATATGCATAAAGAGTTCTCACTGAGAAGAACCTCACTAGAGCTCACGGGACATACTGGTTCATTAGGAAATAGCTCAGAGCAACTATAGCATTTTGTTATTTCAATTTTTTCCTTATTTTAAATGAAGAGCCAGATGTTTCCTGTGCATGGCAGCACTGAGATGCATCCAATCTGTGAAATTTGCTGCCTATATAGAATTCCTAATGGAAACCGGAGCTAAACAAGGGCATGGGTATGGATGGGAGGGGAGAAAAGAAAATATATGAAGAGTATATTCAGAACCACAGGATAGTATTTTGTAGGACAGGAAGCTTTCAGATCATCTTTACTATATCAGTCTTAGACAGGGGTCCCTGTTGCAAGGAACTATCAGGATTGACCAAGATGAGCACTGAGACATGTCCATCTACCAGGTATGAGGGTGATGAAAGAAGTGGCAATTTGGTGTCTGGCCCCCCACAGCCCAGCTGTTCATTAGCCAAAAAGCACAAAAAGCACAGCTACTTCTAATTTGGGGATGCAGTAGAGTGCCTCCTGTCCAGGTATTTATGACAGAAATTTTGGTGTAATGACTGTATATTACTAAGAAGCAGATAAGTAAAACCATCTGGGTACTTAAGTAGGCCTGATAATGTTCATCTTGGTTAATTCTCTGAGTAAAAATTACTCGTTTCCTAACAATGTCAGAATGTTGAAATTGTTAGAGAGGATTAGTGAACATTTATGATACACAGAGATAAACAAGTAGTAAATAAGTCTACCGGATTGATTCAAAACTGATAAAACATTTAAGTACTACTATTGATCATCAAGGATTAGTAAAGAAAGCCAATGGGAGAGACAGAGAGATGTTATTATATTCTTTGATAGGTGGACATAGTTAGAAATAGTTTTAACAATTAGAGTTAGAGCAATTTTATAGTTTTGTTGAAACCACCTGAAGACAAAAAGGTAGTTTTACTTTGTACTTTTCAAAAAATATGTTTCTGCATAACAAATTTCTTCCTGATGGTATATTGACTTGGAGCTGGTCTCTATATTTGAACATGTAAGCATGTTCTATATATTCTGCTGCACTGCCCACTAACTGCCAAAACATAACTTGTATACTTTATTATACACAAATTCCTCAAATGGATCTCAACTGGTATAGATCAGCCTACAGAGTACAATGAATGAATTATTATGTGAAGAATGGTTACTTACTCTGAATATGAATCACATCTCTAACCTCTTATTTCTTATTTCTGCCAGCAAAATTGTGATTGTTAAATGTTGAGATAGTGCATTGATGAATTTAGCACAGCATTTGCATATACAAGCACTAACATTGGGCTGCTATATTATTACTGTTATTTCAGTATATAGGTTAGTATCTGAGGGAAATAAGGAAAAGGAAATAGTTTCATTCCTTATTGTTTATTAAATAGAGATGCTGGCTAAAGTTTAGTGAGAAAGCACAAATGTATGTCAAGTGAATAGATTGTGGATTATCAATAAGCAAAGGTCAAACTTCAGTTTATATTAGTGTAGCTCACGGTGGAAGCAGGGGTTTCTTTAAAAACTAAGTATAATTCTGAGATGATGACTATGTTACATTGTGGTTATAGTCTTATTAGTATGTTTTGTCACTAACAAGTATATAAAAAAAACTGAGAAGCTTTTCTTCATTTAACCACATTGATAGGCAATATCAACTTTCAGTCATTTTTTTTGTTTAAAAAAGTTGCATTTTTGACTGGATACTAAGCCAATCAATTTCAAGTATCTACCTACCTACCTACCTACCTACCTACCTACCTACCTACCTACCTACCTACCTACCTACCTACCTGCCTATCTACCTGTCTGTCCGCCTGTCTGTCTGTCTGTCTGTCTATCTATCTAAAGCAAAATGTCCTCCCTTCTGCCCCTTTTCTAGCAATACATCTCTTTCTTTCTTTTCCTTCTTTTTTGCTGAACTCAGTACAGGACTGACTTTATTTAGTTAAAGAAAAAGATGGGAAGAGGAATGCAGGGGAAGAGCCCAGATTATGGGAAAGTTCTCCTAAAACAGTATTCTGACTACAGATAAATTTATAACCTTACCACCAAATGAATAATCTTTATTACTGGTTCCTTGCTATCATTCAATAACAAGGTATTAATATTTACATTGTTTATCATTTTTCTTTAAAAGATCGATCAAATTTTCTGCAAACTCCATTATTTCATATGGACACAGACTCATTTCCCATAGTCATGCCAATTATTTTTACTTTTTATTTTTTTGGTTTTGGGGCCACACCTGGTGATGTTCAAGGTTCACTCCTGGCTATGCACTCAGAACTCGCTCCTGGCTTGGGGGACCATATGGGATGTCGGGGGATTGAACTGCAGTCCATCCTAGGTCAGCCGTGTGCAAGCAAGGCAAAGGCCCTATCGATGTGCCACTGATCAGGCCCTTCAATTATTATTTTTAACTGGTCTTCTTTCATTGATGAGAATATTTAGTGTGATGCTAAATAGAATTGGTGAGTAGTGAAGAGGAATATTTTTTCCTAGCTCAAAACTGTGGGGGACTTTATTGTTTACAAATGTAAGGGCAAAGAAATTCAGTCTTTTATGATAATGATGGTCTTTATCAAGAGGAAGAAGTTTCCTTCTATGTTGATTTGCTAAGAATTTGTTTGCTTGAGTTTTCTTTTCTTTTCTTTTTTGGGAAAAAGAACATAATATTAGGAATCAAACCCAGGGCTCTACACTTAATATCTTTGCTCAAAGAATTTCAAAATCCAAGAATTTCAAATCATGAATGTGAATTTTTTTGCTTTCGATCTACTAAAAAATAATCAGCTCAAAGCATGGTAAATTAAATGACTAATTATCATATTAAACCAACCTTGAAACTCCAGGATAAACTCTACTTGGGCTGATGTCTTTAATCTTCTTACTGTAATATTTGCATTACTTGCCAATATTATGCTAATGAATTTTAATCAATGTTCACAAAATATTGGTCTATAATTTTTATTTTCTGAAATAACTTTAAAATTATTATCAGTCTCTTGCTGATATTGTAGAATGAATTACAGAGTGCTTCTGTTCTCAATACTTTAAAAAAAGCTTATATAAGATTATTTATATAAGATTTTCATTACTTTTCCTCCATGCTGGAGATAATACATTATTAAAACTATCAGGATTACATTTTTACTTTAAGTTTATAAATAATTTACTAAAATATCTAGAATTATTCAAAATTCAATTTCTTATGTTGATTTTGGTTTTCTAAAGTATTCAAGAAATCTGTCCAATTCATCATGATTATCAAGTTGACTGGAATAGGTAGGTATTCAATACCCTATACACATTATTCTTTTACTGTCCATCAGAATTTTAGTGATGCCCCTCTTTTTTTTTGGTTTTTGGGCCACACCCAGCGGTGCTCAGGGGTTACTCCTGGCTGTCTGCTCAGAAATAGCTCCTGGCAGGCCTGGGGGACCATATGGGACACCAGGATTCGAACCAACCACCTTTGGTCCTGGATCGGCTGCTTGCAAGGCGAACGCTGCTGTGCTATCTCTCCGGGCCCAGTGATGCCCCTCTTTGTGCTACTGATTTTCATGCTTTTATAAGTCTTTTAAATTCCATTTTATTAATCTTTTAAAGAATTAACTTTTTTTAATTTTCTTTCTACTTCTTTCAATTTTATAATTTATTTGACCTTTGGGTTTAATTTGCTTCTCTCAATTTTTCTAGAACCACAGACTCTTAGACAATTAACTTAATGCTTTTTGTATAGTTATACTTATCCATGTAAAGGTTGCTTTAGTTGCAGTCCAAATATTTTTACTGGATATGTAATCTTTAATATTTACTTGCAATTAAAATATATTTTCTGTACATGTTATTTAATGCAATTAAATTTCTTTTTTTATTTTTAAATGATTTTTATTGTGACCAAAGTGAATTGCGAATCTTTCACAGTGATATTTAAGATACATAGTGATGTTGAATCAGGGGCATTCCCACCACTAGTGTTTTCTTCCTTCCACCCCTGTTCCCAGCATGCATCCCTATCCCCCTACTTTGCCTCCCGGACTGCCAGTATAGCTAGTCCCCTCTTTGTGTAGTTTGTTGTAGATTGGGTATTGATTCTGTTGTCATTGACTTTGGGTTTGGTGTTTAAGTCTGATCATTTTTTGTTTGTTTATTTGTTTTTTGTTTTTGGATCACACCCAGCACTCAATGGGTTATTCCTGGCTCTATGCTCAGAAATCGCTCTTGGCAAGCTCAGGGGACAATATGGGATGCTGGAATTCGAATCACTGTCATTCTACATTAAAGGCAAACGCTCTACCTCCATGCTATCTCTCCGGCCTCTGATCATTTTTTTACTGATCATTTTCTACTCAATGTTCATACGACTGTTTGGTCCTGGTACCAGCTTTTCCCCTCCCTACCTCAATTTATGAGGCAGAACAGGATAGTTCAAATTATATGGTTCTGTTTGAAGAAAAAAAAAAGAAAGAAAGAAAGAAAAAAAACCTGGGAGGAGTCCATCTAGAGGTTATAAATATCAACTTAAAAGAAGGAAAATGAAGAAAAACATTAAAAAAACCCACAAAACCCACCCACCCACCCCCCCACACACACCACAAAACCCCAAAACAAATAAAACAAAAATTAAACAGAAAACCCAAACCAGCAACTACAAAAACAAAACAAAAATCAAACAAAAAACCAAAACCAGCAGCTACAAAAAAGCACCACAGCAACAAAGACAACAATCAAACAATAACCACTAGAACAAAAGAAAAAAATAAATAAAGGAGGGCTGGCGTGGCAGGGTTATCTTCTTCTTTCCTCCTCCTCCTCCTCCTCCTCCTCCTCCTCCTCCTCCTCCTCCTCCTCCTCTCCTTCTTTCCTCCTCCTCCTCCTCCTCTCCTTCTTTCCTCCTCCTCCTCCTCCTCTCCTTCTTTCCTCCTCCTCCTCTCCTTCTTTCCTCCTCCTCCTCCTCTCCTTCTTTCCTCCTCCTCCTCCTCCTCCTCCTCCTCCTTCTTCTTTTTCTTCTTCTTCTTCTTCTTCTTCTTCTTCTTCTTCATTTTCTTCTTCTTTTTCTCCTCCTCCTCCCCCTCCTCATTTCCTCCTCCTCTCCTTCTCCTTCTTTCCTCCTCCTCCTCCTTCTTCTCCTTTTACTCCTCCTCCTCTCCTTCTCCTTCTTTCCTCCTCCTTCTCCTCTTCCTCCTCCTTCTCCTCTTCCTCCTTCTCCTCCTCCTCCTCCTCTTCCTCCTCCTCCTCCTCCTCCTTCTTCTTTTTGCATAGGCACAGTAAAAGAATTTCGGATTGAGCACCCAGAAGTGCTCAAGGCCTTTTCCTGGCTGTGCTCAGGGATTACTTCTGGCAACCATGTACTCTGCTTAGGGACCAAATTGGGTCAGTCACATACAAGTCAAGAGGCTTAAACCCTATACTATCTCTCTTATCCCTATTTGTTTCTTTACATACTACACATGACCAACCTATCTTTTTTCCTTTTGACTTGATATGATACCATTTTGTTCTGCATAGGTGTCAAAATATGTGATTTCCTCTTACAGTTGAGTAGTATTCCATTATGTATATGTATCATTTAACCCACTATTTTATTCATTTTTATCCACTCATTTGTTACTGGACACTTGTATTATAAATAGCACTGCAATTAATATTTGTGTTCTTGGAATACATCTCAAGACATGGAATTTCTGGGTCATATGTTAGTTCTAATTCAACAATTTTTGTTGACACTTTATACTATTTCTATAGAAGGTGAAAGAGCCAGAATCTCACCAAAAATTAAGAAGGGTTTCTTTGTGATCACGTCCCTGTTAGTCATTTTCAGACTTCCTGACACAGGCTTTCTCACTGATGTTAGATGGTATCTCATTGTCATTTTGATATTTATTTGATAATCTATGATGATGAACCATTTTCATTTATGTTGTTTTTGAAAGGGTTAATTGTGTAAGCATGTATAAATGTTTAACCCCAAGTCTTTATTAATCATATTTTCAATATCTTTTAGTTCAAAATATCTTATAACTTACATTACATTAAATTTTCCTCTTTGACCTATATATAATTTAAAAGGACATGTCTAAATTTTAAACCTTTGGGGAATTACAAATGTATTTTCTTTTATTTTTCTAATTTTGTAAATAATATTTTCTAGATCTCTATTTATAATATACTCTGAATCATTTAAATCTTTTGACTGTTCTGAGACTTGCCTTATGGTCAATGTGAATAAATGTACAATCGAAACCACTCATACTGAGTGAAGTAGGGGCTCCCAAGAAATATTAAGGGAGACTAGAAACCACTCCAGGTAATGCTCAGTCAACTGGGTGGTATGGGTCAGTGACTCAGTCTAGTGCTAGGATCAGTATCCAGGAGGCCATATGGCAACTCAGAATGAAATCAGGTTATCTTATATATACAAGACACTCTATTCTTTTGGGCTATCTCCCTGGTCCCAAAGAATAAATCTTGACATTGTTGGGTTGGGTGGAGTGTTCTACATATAACTAAGTTATGTTAGAATATGATTTTGTCAAGTTAAACTATATTCTTACTCAGTTTTTAGGTTGTGTACCAAGAAGTGTTAAAATCTTAGACCATATTGGGAATTTTTATTCATATTTCATAATTTTATCAATTTTTATTTATGTTTTATGATGGCATATTATTACATATACAAATTAAGTTATTATATCCTGTGGGATTAATACTTATATACAATACTTATATTTATATAATAATTATGTAGTTTTTGAACACCCAGCTGTGCTCAGGGATCATTCCTGTGAGACTGCAGGGGACATATGTGGGACAGAGGAATGAACTTGGGTTAGATGCATACAAAGCAAATTCCTTACCCACTGTATTATCTCACCAGCCCAACTAATACTATTTTTTTAAATTAAATTCACATAACCATATTATTTCCTATTGGTTCTGTGATGTTCTTTCACATTCTTTAAACTTGAGATTAATCCTGTATTTTTCTTGTTCTATTTTCTTCTCCATTAGCTTTGTTAGCTTATTAGTAATATATTAAATTTTTTGAGAAAGTCATTGTGACAGTGGTCAAGGGTGTGGGGGTTGCTCCTGGAAGTACTCAGGGGACAAAATAGTATTGATTGAAAAACAGGACTCCTGCTTTGCAAAACACCTCAGAAAGTTGTGGTATCTCTTTAACTTCTATGTTATATTAATGCACTGTCTTAAATAATATACCATGCACCCCTTATTATTATAGTCTATTATGAATGAATGTATGTATGCTTTGCCACTTCCTATAGAATACAAATTCTTAAATTAATTTCATGTTATCACTTTCAAATTTTAATGTCAATGCAGCATGTAACATGCATTTATGTTAACATTCAATATAAAATTCATTTCAATATTCACCTGCTTTAAATATTACAAGATGTTTTTAACAGTTAACTTAGATTTATCAACATATATATTTGTACTTTGCTCTTTCTTCCTCAATTTCCATGTTGCCTTCTGGAAATGCTTTTCTCTTAGTTAACTATTCCTTTTCTGGAAATGCTTTTCTCTTAGTTAACTATTCCTTTATCATATCTTTGGAATTTATTAGGTATGCTGCTGTTGCTAAATTCACTTAGTTTTTGTTGTCGATAGTAATTTTGTCCTCTTTTTTGAAGCTAGTTTTATTAAGTATAAATTCTAGATTGTCACTTATTTTCTTTCAGTATTAAAAGTTGTCAATCTGGGGCCGGGCGGTGGCGCTAAAGGTAAGGTGCCTGCCTTGCCTGCGCTAACCTTGGACGGACCGCGGTTCGATCCCCCGGTGTCCCATATGGTCCCCCAAGCCAGGAGCAACTTCTGAGCACATAGCCAGGAGTAACCCCTGAGCGTTACTGGGTGTGGCCCAAAAACCAAAAAAAAAAAAAAAAAAAGAAAAATAAAAGTTGTCAATCTGTTGGCTTTTGGTCTCCATTACTTGGCTGAAAAGTTAGCTCCAAGTCTTATTGTGGCTTTGATGAAATGTGGCTTTATCTTCATTTAAGATTTCTCCCTTAATTTTCATTTTCAGTAGTCTTACTATATGTCTAAATATAATTTCTGGATTTATCTTTCTTGGGATATTTCTGGCATTATGATTTCTTTCTTTTTGAAACTTTGATCATTTAATATTTTCAGAATAATATCTTATTACTATCTTTATTACTATGGTAACATGGTTTACAATACTATCATACTATAATCTTTTTCTTAGAAATTTTTTATTTTATATTTTCAATATGTCTCATATATCTTATGCTCCTATTTTCAATTCTTATCTATACACACATGAATAATTGCATATATATGATTTTAACTGAATAATTTAACTGACCCATCATAAATTTTAATAAGCCTCTCATGTATTTTACCTGCTATTGAATCTTTACATATCTTTATATTTATTTACATATTATATTTAAATATATTTATATTTTTTTCAGTATTGAATTCTTTCAAATTCTTTATTTTTTGTTTATTAATATATTTATTTAATACCATGATTAAAAACATGTTTGTAGTTGGGTTTCAGTCATGAAAAAGTACATACCCCCTTCACCAGTGCAACATTCCCACTAATGCTCCACATCTCCTCCACCAACCCTGCCTGTCTTCAATTTCAAGCAAGGCATTCTATTTCTATCACTCACTACCATTGCCATGATAGTTGTTGGTGTAGTTATTTCTCTAACTGCACTCACCAATCTTTGTGGTAAGTTCAAATCATGGGCTGGTCCTTTCAAACCTCATCTCTATAATAGTATTATTACCATACTATCTTTTATTTTTCTTAAATCCTACAGATGAATGAAACTATTCTGTGTGTGTCTCTCTCTCCCTCTGACTCATTTCACTCTGCTTAATAGTTTCTATGTATAGGAAAATTTCACGACTTCCTTTTTCCTGACAGCTGCATAGTGCTCCATTTGTGTATACTTGTTTATAAATAATTTATAATAAGAATAAATATCTTTATTCATATTATTTTATTATTAAGTTTTAGGATATCCACTTATTTTTAGCTGAAGTTTCTTTGTTCACCAAAATATTATAATCTTGAAATTATTAAAAGTATTTTTTCTCTTTCTGAGATGTGGTCATATCTGATGGTTCTGGGAGTCCAGGAGGTTTCCAAAGATGGTAATTGAGGAATATTGGGATCACAACTGATGGTGCTAGAGTGGAGATATGTACTGCTAAGAATCAAATTCAGGACATCACAAGCTCTATTTCTAATAATTCCAAAATCTGGCTCACTGATGTTTGTTTCTGCTCTCTGCTTTGTCCTCCTTCCTTTGATTCTGCTTTTTCAAATTCTTAGAAAATATTTAGTAACAAAGATTAGCACGGCCCCTGCGCAAGAATGACACACAAATTCGTGAAGTGTTCCATAAAAAAAAGAAAGAAAATATTCAGTATCAAATATTATATATAAAAATTTTATTGGGGGGTGGGTTTTTGGGCAACACCCAGTGGCTCTCAGAGGCTACTCCTGGCTCTGTGCTCAGAAATTGTTCCTGGCAGGCTCAGGGGACCATATGGGATGCTGGGAATAGAACCTGGGTCCATTCTGGGTTGGTCACATGCAAAGCAAATGCCCTACCGCTATAGAAATTTTAAAGGCTACAGATTGTGATATCTCTCTTGGCAGAAATTGAGACCTATCATCATCAAGAATGCAGTAGGGCATAAAAAGGTAGATGAGTTCAATTCATTAAGAAAATAGGTGGACTTAACGTAGTAGTGTTTGCTAAGATTAGATTATGCATTTCACATCATCCTATAAGTCCCATTTCCTTGATAGATTCTGAACTCAAATATATCATTTATTATGTATTGTAGGAATGGTGATACATTTGATAAGCTTGGAAGTATTCTTATTAACTTGAAATTGAATTAATAATGTGCTTATTTAGAGCATCTTTGAAAAAATGTCATAAGAAACTTAAATGTATAAGAATATATGGAAATTTGTCTTTATTTTTTTATCATTTACGTTAAGGAATCTTAATTTTTCCTTTGATCCACTGTTGATTAACAGTATATTGTCTAATTTACAAAGCTTTCCTAGACTTGCTTTTTTTATAATTAATTCTTCCCTTCTTAGCATTGTGATATGGCAAGATAATACATATCACATCTATTTTTCATAACTTTATATACACTCAAATTGTACCTAGGATATGCTCTATCTGGGAGAATGTTGTGCACTGAAAACGAAGGTGTATTTGACTTTTGAAGAGTGGAGACTCTTGTACATACTTCTTAAAACTATTTTTTCCAAGTTTTCATCTAGAATTCATTTTCTTGTTACATCTCACTGATCTGTGTAATAAAGAGTGGAGTGTTAAAACCTACTATTATTGAACTGCTATTAATACACCTCTTAGACATTTAACTTTATCTATAAAATTTGGTGCCTAATATTGATGTGTTTTTTTAACTTTATTTATTTATTGGTTACTGGGCCTCATCCAGTGGTCCTCAGGGGTCACTCCTCACTCTGCACTCAGAAATCGCCCTTAGCAGGCTGGGGGACCGTATGGGATGCCAGGAATCAAACCGGGTCCCTGCCGGGTTGGCCACATGCAAGACAAACACCCTATCACTGTACTCTCTCTCTGGCACCATATGTTGATAAGTGTAATTCCTTTTGATCTACTGATCACTTACCAGTATTTATAATGTCTATTCATCTGTCTGATACTTTAAGTTGAACACTACTTATCCAATATAAGTTCAGCCATCCTGAATTTTTAGTCTATCATTAACCTGTATGATTGTTTTCCGATCTTTAATTCTAAGAAAGGGTTCATAGTAAGAGTTCAAGTATGTCTCCTGAAAGTAGCTTTGAGGGCTAGACTTTGTTTTCTGTTTCTTCCAACCACTTTACGCCTTTTGATAGGAGAGTTCAGTCCACTTAAATTTAGTAAAACTATTGATAGAAAGAATTGGTTGTCACTCTTCTAAGAGGATGTTGGTCTTTTTAAAAATTAATTTTTTATTAGCTACTTGCTTTTGATATGAAGCTATTTAGTATTCCTTGTAGAGCTAGCTTAGATGCACTTAAAGAATTTTTCTACCACACCCTCAAATATGAGTTATAACCTTAAAGTGTAGATGATTTTTGGTTGACGGTTGTTTTCATTCAATATTTTGAATACAATGTCCCATTGCACTCTTGCTTACAGTGTTTCCTTTAAGAATTCTGATGTGAATTTATGGTTTATCCTGCATGACTGAGAATATGCTTCTCTTTTACAACCTAATTGAGTTATCTCTTTTATTCCTGTCATTTTGAATACAATATGTTTTGGGGTTATTTTTGGACTTATTTTTGTTTGAGAGTCTTTGGGCCTCTGGACTAAGTGCACAAGATTATTATAATATTATTATATTATATCCTATATATTATATTATATATCCTATTATTGGCATGCTTATCAAATGTCATTTCTTCAACCAGCCATTTCCCCCTTACTTTCCTCTCCTTATAGAATTCCTGAGATGTGAAGGTTGTTTTTTATTTTGTCAATTATATTTATAAAATTATATTTATTAAAATCATCTTTCAGGGCCAGAGCAATAGCACAAAGGTAGGGTATTTGCCTTGTACGTGGCTGAACTAGGATGAACCTGGATACAATCCCCAGCATCCCATATGATACCCCAAAGCCAGAAGTGATTTCTGAGTGCACAGTCAGGAGTAACCCCAGAGAGTCACCGGGTGTGGACCAAAAACCAAAAATAAAAATAAAAACATCTCAGGGCCAAAGCAGTGGTACAAGTGGTAAGGCATCTATCTGCCTTGTGTGCTAGCCTAGGATGGACTGTGGTTCCATCCCCCGGCGTCCCATATGGGTCCCCCAAACAAGGAGTGATTTCTGAGCACATATAGCCAGGAGTAAAACCTAAGAGTCATTGGGTGTGGCTGAAAAACCAAATAAATAAATAAAAACATCTCTCATATACTTCTAATGATGCCACATATCATCTTTATGGTCACTGGTTTGATTTTCAGTTTCTTCTATTTTGCTATTGAGTCTTGCTACTATTTTTCCTTAGTTCTTTAATCTTTGCTTGAGTGACTTCTTTCATTTGTTCCATCAACCTTTAAATGTATTAATTCCCTTCTTTTATTTTCCTCAATTCAATAAACCTGAGAGGATTATTGCTCCAACATCATTCAGGCAGTTTAGAAAATTCTGACCTATTTGAATATTTCTTGAGTTTTTGTTACTTTCTGTTGATGTAGAGGGAATTATTCATTTCACCATTATTCCAGGTTCTATGTGGGACCTAAGACTAGGAATCCCATTTTAACTGGCCTAAGCAACACTCTGGTGCAACTGCTTGCAATTTCAAGTAAATGCTTGCGACTCTGAATTTCTGGAAATCACAGACTATGTATAATTGTTTGCAAGATTAAACTGGTGGTTGTAACTGGTTTTTGTTTATTTGTTTTTGTACCTGGATGATAACAGAATATTTGTGGCACTCATGATTTAGCTACAATAGTACAAAGAACTGGCTTAGATTCTGGTCTAGAATTTACAGTTGTTAGTGTCTGGCAGCTGATTTGCTGTCACAGTACAACCAACTTGGTTTACCAAATTGTTCATAATATAGTTTCTTCGTGTATTAAATGTTTAATACCAACCCCACAATCAATTTCACCTTCCCTGTACCAATGTCCCTAGTTTCCCCACTCACCCCAGCCTGCCCGTTTGTAGATTGGATATTGTCACATGTACCAAATACAGCTGTTCAGCAAGTTTACCTTTGTAGTTACTATGGGATTTTTACACCAGGGAATTAATGCTTTAAACCATAACCTGAAAGGCTGAGATACCAGTGTCTATTCCATGCTGTGGTCTCTGGGCTAGAAGCAGCAAATTGCAGTTTCAGGAGGAGTTGCTCCCTGTGCAATATGGGAAATGACTTCACAGTATTGGGTGCTCGCAGCTCCCAGTGTCTTTCTGACACAGTGGGTAGAGGCACAAACTGAATTTTAGGGGGTTGGAGGGAAGTTTTATACTCAGTAGCGATTACCTAAATTGAAGATTAAGTCTGATTCTGGGGTAACTCCATCATGAAAACTTCCCTTATTTTTGATTTGGTAACTACGAGCCTATAAATCAATAATTAGGGTTATACTAATTGTTGAGGCAGAATCAAAACTGCAATCCTATTAGGCAGAATCCACATCAGGAATGGCTGCATCAAGCCAGAGACAGAAGTAGCAGTCATCCTGTTTTGTTTTGGTCCTTAAGAAGACTCAAGGCTCCAGAGTGATAGTATAATGGGTTAGATATAGTGCTTGCATTGCACATGGGCCAACCTGAGTTTACTCCCCGTCATCCCATATGATCTCTCAAGTTTGCCAAGAGCGATTCCTGACAGTAGAGCCAGGAATAAACCTTGGATATTGCCAGATAGTCCAAAAATAGACTAACAAAAAGATCCATGACTGCTTTTGACTCAGCAAGTACCAGTATAAATCTGAAGTTCTGGGCTGGAGAGAGAACACAGATGGCACAGTGCTTCCTTTGCATAAAGTTAACCAAGGTTCAATGCTCAGCACCACAGATAGTCCTCAGAACATCACCAAGAGTGATACCAAAGTGCAGATTCAAGAAAGCTCTGAGCACCTCTAGGTGTGGCTCAAAAGACAAAAAATAACTCCTCCAAAACATCTAATAAATCTTTAATTTTTATCTTTTTTATTCTAACTGTTTGTTACAACACCATGATTTACCAAGTTGTTCATAATATAGTTGTTTCGTGTATTAAATGTTTAATACCAATCCCATGATCAGCTTGACCTTCCCTCTACCAATGTCCCAAATTTCGCATCCATCCCAGCCTGCCCCCTTGTAGACTCAAATTTATTTTATGCTGTTGTTACACAAAGGCAAATGGGATTATCAAAACTTAGATCAGTATGAGTCAATTTGTGATAATTATTTTATCTTGCAATGGTATTACTAAAGTCATTGTCTGAGGATTTGCTAGGCTGGTTGGTACTAGGTGAGTTTTTTGTATTATTGTTTACTCATTGATTTTGGTAGTTTTTATGCAATTTTCCCAACAGATTTTATGCAATTCTACTGGGCTGACAGTACCAGAAAATATGGATGTGGCCATGCAGTACATGAACTATAGAGCTGAAATAATTTTGTGGCTTAGCGGTTTAATAAGTGTTCAGTGTTAAAACTGAGCTTTTTCTATGTCAGAGCTGTCAGGTATGGCTACAAGCTTCTGTGTCTTTTGGCAGAAAGGGGAATCTGCCTGCCTTCATTCTGAGAAGGCCTTAGAACATTTAGTCTATCTGGGAAGAATTGGTGACCATCAAGTTCTTTTGAAGATTAGTTGTGAAACTAAGTTGGTTTTCTATTGATGAGGTGGTGCATGTGGGCTACTTGGTTTTCTGGTAGACAGAGTGTTATGAGAAAATTTGAAATACCAATAAATCAGAAGGTCTGTTAATTTTTTTTTTTACCCTTTCACCTTAGGTTTCTGTTTGATGTTGGATAATGCTTTTCAATCCATTTTCCTTTTTCTTGTTTTGTTTTCTTGAGCCATACTCAGCAGCACTTAAAGACTACTCCTGGCTCTGCACTCAGAAATTGCTCCTGGTAGGCCTGGGTGACCAGATGGGATGTCAGGGATCGAACTGGGGTCAGGTGCATGCAAGGCTAATGTCTTACTCACTGTGCTATTGCTCTGGACCCTCTCATCTATTTTCTCTTTAAGTTTATGCTTTTCTCCTTTCCCAGAGTAGGGGAAGAGATCCTTGTCTCTGAATTTTGTCTACTGTTCTATACTGCAAAGTATTGAATCTTCCCAAAACGATGGTTGAATTTCCAGAATATTTTCTTGGTGAGAGTCCAGGTTGGATGGAATGTTCAGTTATCTTTTATGCATTATTATGTTGATGTCTCCAGAACATTCATAGAACTGCCCCTTTGGGCCATTTTTCACCAACTACTGTAACAATTTCTTTACTGGATCCTTCAGGTTCTCATGAAGTTCCTATTAATTTACTTACTATGTATCAGTAAAAGAAACGTGTTCCTATTTTAAATACCAATACAGTATTATAATTTATTCAATGAATCTCCTATTTTTGGAAAGTTTCCCTTTTTTTGAGTTACTTTTAAGTGATGCTATCCATAAAGTTATATTAAATTTTAAAATTAGAGTTCTAACATTTATTACCTTTCTATGAAATTCTCAATTGACCAAAATTAGAATCACACGATTATTTTCCTATTATTTATTCTGTTTACTGATGTAAGAAATTATGTTTTTAGTAGAATGACACTTCGAATATGAGTCTGAATAGTTGTTATACATGTTCATAATATCATTTGGCAGGGAAAGCTATGTCATACTTTGTGGTGCTCAAGGGCTATTTCCTTCTTTTTGCTCAAGAGTAATCACTAGTAATGCTTAAGGGACCATACATAGTATTGAACCTGGTTCAGTGCAATGCAAAGCAAGTGCCTTAATCTCCTTGTTGTTGTTGTTGTTGTTATTGTTTTTTTTGGGGGGTGGGGACACTCCTGATGGCACTCAGGGGTTACTCCTGGCTATGCACTCAGAAATCACCCCTGGTTAGGGGGACAATATAGGATGCCAGGGGATCAAACCGTGATCTATCCTAGGCTAGTGCGCACAAGGCAGAGGCCTTATGCCCTGCACCACTGCTCTGGCCACAGACTTAATCTCTGTACAGTTTCTCTGGCACCAGACAGGATATCTTGGATTTGTACTTATTTTAGTCTCTGAATCAGGATTGGTAGATAATATCTGGCTAAGTAAAGAGGAGAATTCACCATATGCAATTCCTTGTTTTTAATTTTAGCCAGAAGTCTTCTACCATGTTTCTATTCAAATTTTTCACTCACGACATCACCTAACAGTTATCAATGGATTCTTTGTCCAGAATAAGGAAATCAGTTTATGCTTATGGAAAAGATTGCAGCCAAATGGTCATTTTAAGGATTAAAATATAACTTTAATATCACAAATGTTTATATTTACTACTATATGTGAGTAGGAAGATACATAAGTACATAATTTTCTATGAAAAATGTTTTTTAGAAGGTTAAGATAAATGATTAGTAAACTTAATGGAGCAAAAGAAGTTTAGTCTTATGACATAAAGACCATCTTTTATTTAGAATGGTACCAAAGATTTCTAATTAATTTTGAGGAGAAAAACATTTAAAATTCTATATTAAAATTCAGAGTTGTATCAATATGAATAATAGGTAACAGAGATATGTGACTTATGATATATTTCAAATATAAATATTTTACTAATCATATATCTGGATCTGATTTATGGATGGGAATTTAAATAACTTTAATGAAACTTGTTTGTCCATATTTTAGAGAACATCTTTTTGAGGGCTTAAGGATGTAGAGTCTATAATATATAGCAGCAATTATGCTTCAAAGATACGTTAGTAACTTTGGCCTGGGGTCATTCTGGTAATATTTCAAGGTTTTAGGTGTCAGTCAATATTATTTGAGTGCCCTACTTCAAAAAGCTCAAATGTAAAAATAGTTAAGATTCAAACAGATAATTAGGGAATTAGATTATAAACTATTCCTTACTTTTTTATAGTTTCACCCAGAAATATGTTCTTTTATACATACATAAAATAGTTTGTTAAGCATTTAACTATGTATAATTTTTTAGAAAACCTTTTGTTACGCAAAGCAAGAAAACCTATATTTGTGATGAAATGCTATAATTATTGAAAAGGCTACAATAAAATTACTTTAAATTTATTACTAGTTATAATAATTATGCCTTACATTTATCTAGGCCTTTATAATATACAAAGAACTTTCACACACATTTTGTTTTTAAAGAAAGGCATCATAAGAACAGAAACTGATTCAAATTTAAAATAATTTTTATGATTTTTAGCAGAAAATAATATTTTATCATTATTTATATAATATTTATCATTTTATAATATAAAGGTAGCACATTTATTTTCTGACCTTTCAAATGGCAATAAGGCAAAACATAGGCATTAAAATCATTCAGACCTTTACTGGAATCATAGCTTTGTTTACTTATTAGCTATGTAAACTTGAGCAAGCAATTCAACCTGTACATGTCTTGTTTTTCTCTAAGAATTGGGAATTCTGACCTCATACAATAAAATTAAGGAAAATACTGTATATATTCTAAAGTATGACCGACTCTGAAATAAGAATACAACCAATAATTATAATAATGTTATCATCATTATTAAATTAATCTATTACTTCTTATTGACTTTTATAACATTTCTAGCACTATGTGGGAAAATAATTAAACATGAGACAGTAATCGAATGTCACAGTTCATGGGGCTAGAGCAACAGTATATCAGGTAGGGTTTTTGCCTTGTACAAAGCTAACCCTGACTTAACCCCTAGTACTACAAATGGTGCCCTGAACCCTACCTAAAACGATTCCTGAACAAAAAGCCAGTAGTAAAAACCAGCAGTAAGTTCTGAACACAGCTATCTATGGCCCCCCAAAACAAAGCAAAACTTTCCATAACAAATGTTAAAAAGTCTGTTTCAGAAACAAATTAGTCATTGAAACTTGGAGAAATTGAACTCATTAGGGAATTTGAAATTATATCTGTTCAGATTTGAATTTCTGACATTTAAATAGAGCAAAATAGAGGTGCTGAGGGCACCAGCAATACTTTTTTTTTTTAGCAAGATAAAATAGAAGTATATTTGTACTTTGATTGTGAGAAGAAAAAAGAGGCCAGAGAGCTAGTACAGAAGGAAGGTTGTTTGCTTTACACATAGCAGACCTAAATTTGATACTGCATATATTTCCCCAAACACTAGCAGGAGTGATCCTTGAGCACAGAGCCAGGAGTAAGCCCTGAGCATGGCCAGGTATACCCCGCTGCCAAAAAAAAAAAAAAATAGATTATCTCTGAAGTAAGATATGGTGGTCATAATATTGGAATGGTGCAGAAATGATTGACTTACTTTGACTTACAAAAGACCATAAGTTCAGATTGGAGAGATCAGCAGATGGGTCAGTCAGACCGGTGTGGTACTCAAAGAAAATAAAAACATATTAGTTCACTTAAATAGATAGATCATATAAATTACATAAAAAAGAAAGTTTTGTTTTGTTTTGTTTTGGTTTTGGTTTTTGGGTCACACCCGGCAGCGCTCAGGGGTTACTCCTGGCTCTATGCTCAGAAATTGCTCCTGGCAGGCTCACGGGACCATATGGGATGCCGGGATTCGAACCACCGTCCTTCAGCGTCTAGGGCAAACACCCTACCGCTTCACTATCTCTTCGGCCCCTAGAAAAAGATTTTTTTAATTAAAATTTTCTCTTCTTTTGTTTTTGTTTTGGGGCAACATACAGTAGTTCTCAGGGTTACTCCTGGCTCTGCATTCAGAAATCACGCCTGGTGCTCAGGAGACCACATAGAATGCAGGTCAGGGATAGCAGCAAGGCAAGTGCCCTATCTACTGTATTATCACTCCAATCTCTAAAACTTTTTTTTGGGGAGGGATTTTGGGCTACGCCTGATAGTGACTCAGGACTCATCTCCATCTCTGTGTTCAGGTTGAAAAGATCAAACTTAAGGTTGGCTGGGTGCAAAGCAAGTGCCTTAACCCTTGCGCTATCTTTCAGGCCCTAAGGATAAAACCTATACTGCTTCATATTTTTTAAATATCTGGTACAGAAAAAAATACCTAAATGAATCTTGTTACAAATGTGTGGTGCTAAACAAAAAATTCAATTAAAAATGATTATTGTAAGTGTCGGAGTGGTGGCGCAAGCAGTAATGCATCTGCCTTCCCCACGCTAGCCTAGGACGGACTGCGGTTCGATCCCCTGGCATCCCACATGGTCCCCTAAGCCAGGAGTGATTTCTGAGTGCAAAGCCAGGAGTAACCCCTGAGCATCACACACAAAAAATTCTTGTAACTATTATATAAACAAATAAAATTATATGTCCATCTTCATTAAATTAATATTTACTTTGCATTAAAACATATTTATTTTGTCTTCTTCATATTTTTTGTTAATCAGAGTAGACTATGGACAGAATTACTAATATTAGGTGAGGTTCCATTACATAGATGCTCACATAGGCTATGTAATTTTTATGTCCAACAGATAAGAACGGCTAGCTGATACATCTAACGCAATACTAGTAGATAGCTAGCAATAGTTAAAATATTGCACATATAACTATTTTAAAAACTACTAAGCAAGCATTCTATCTTATTTTCTTCATGCTTCTCCTGTTTCAGATACAGTGGGTTGTAACTGAAAATTTTAAATGAATGTTAAGTGGCAATATGCTAAAGAAATTCAGGTGAGCAACATGGGATACAACTGATTAGTGGTAGGTTCTGAAGAATCATGACTTGTTCTGCCAATTCCCAATTTGTACTAGCTTTCCTCTCACAAGAGAATTCAGTTTTTTTTTGGGGGGGTTTAATTTTCTTTTTTTTTTATTTAAACACCTAGATTACATACATGATTGTGTTTGGGTTTCAGCCATGTAAAGAACGCCACCCATCACCAGTGCAACATTCCCATCACCAATGTCCCAAGTCTCCCTCCTCCCCACCTGACCCCTGCCTGTACTCTAAACAGGCTCTCCATTTCCCTCATACATTCTCATTATTAGGAAAGTTCAAAATGTAGTTATTTCTCTAATTAAACTCATCACTCTTTGTGGTGAGCTTCCTGTGGTGAGCTGGAACTTCCAGCTCTTTTCTCTTTTGTGTCTAAAAATTATTATTGCAAGAATGTCTTTCATTTTTCTTAAAACCCATAGATGAGTGAGACCATTCTGCGTTTTTCTCTCTCTCTCTGGCTTATTTCACTCAGCATAATAGATTCCGTGTACATCCATGTATAGGAAAATTTCATGACTTCATCTCTCCTGACAGCTGCATAATATTCCATTGTGTATATGTACCACAGTTTCTTTAGCCATTCATCTGTTGAAGGGCATCTTGGTTGTTTCCAGATTCTTGCTATGGTAAGTAGTGCTGCAATGAATATAGGTGTAAGGAAGGGGTTTTTGTACTGTATTTTTGTGTTCTTAGGGTATATTCCTAGGAGTGGTATAGCTGGATCATATGGGAGCTCGATTTCAAGTTTTTGGAGGAATCTCCATATCGCTTTCCATAAAAGTTGAACTCCAGTTTTTAGGGACTCATAAGTATAACAAATTATATAAAAGTGGTGGTCTTGAAAACATCATAAAAGTTATGCAGAGTACACAGAAAAAGCACTCAATAAAATGTCTGACTTATCCGAAATGAGTCATTAAATATTTAAAGTCATTTCATGGCACACAAACAAATCAGTCAACATTCAAGAATAAATTGAATGTTGCAGATTGTATGAAAGATGAGAACACACTAAAGTGTTAGCATGTTACTCCTACCTTTTGATTCCACCTAGACAAAAGATATCAGAGCAAAGTGAGAACCATGTTTGTTCACTGTTACATGCATTTAGTTTATGGATTTAAAGGCTGTTTTGCACAATGATTCTATAGAGAGTCAGGTGATTGTTCCCTGCCACAATTCCAAAGTCCATCTTCTTTACCTCATCAATTTGCAGGTTGGTAGGGGTGAAAGTGAGAGAAAAGTTATATTGTACTCCCAGGAGCAAGAGGCTGTTTTCCTGCCTGTCATTTCACCAACCTCCCAGAATAAATTGCTACTTAGAAAAAGGAAAGTCAAACATTTATGAAACATATTGCTATTTAGAAAAAAAAGAATTGTTTGCAAATAGTCGTACTATTAAAAGAGGGAAGAGAGAATAGCATCAGTCATTTTATATTATATATAAGCAGTTTATTAAAGAATTAAATATTTATAGACTATAAAGTAAGGCAGGCGATGAGTTGCAAACAGCTTATTGAGAAGTACATTATAAAACAATGAGTCTGTCAGTGATTGATAAAGAATGGAAAGTGCAAATGCTTTATAAAATCCTTAAGTTAGCTATGAATTTTCAGACTAGCAAAACGGGACATAGTAGTCAGAAATATAGCAACTTAAGCTATTGTAGATGCTAAAGACCTTCAGTGAACATAATGTCTATTTCTCATTCCTCTTTCTACTACCATCTAATATAGAGGAAAGGGTTGCAAAGCACACAAATCTCCTAAGCAAAAGCTTATGGATGCTCATTTCCAAATCAATAGAGATTAGATTTAGATATCTATATAACTATTAATTTATTTTAAATAAAACAACTCTTATTTTTTGTTTTTGCTTTTGGGCCACACTTGGCAGTTCTCAGGGATTTCCTGGCTCTGCACTCAGGAATCACTCCTGGTGGGTTGAGGGGACCATATGGAATGCTGGGGATCGAACCCAGGTTAGTTGCATGCAAGACAAATGCCCTACCACTCTGCTATCATGTCAGTTCCTTTTCTTCTCTTTATTACTAAAATAAAACTAAAGATTTTCATAGAAATAAGGAATAAACATTTCCTTCATACTACATACAAATAAGGGATCATATCACCTACTCTAATTCCCATGTTTAGAAAGAAAATAACTGAGACTGAGGCACCAGGATAATACTATGGTTTCTGAAGAATACCCATCAATTGTAGTCTTCTCTCTGAAAACTAAAACATTTCCAACAGGGTCACAGGGAAAGTTATATCTTTAAGGTAGATAATTCTCATGTTAACATGGTCAGAAGGAAAAAAATGTGTGTTTTACAGTTAATCCTCAAAGAAAGATACGGATCTTCAGACAATGTTTGAAAAAAACAAGTTTTATGGGATGAATGTGTTAGCCAAATTGCCTATGTATAAAATGAGCACCAGCATTTGATTAACTGTTTGAGAATGAAGCATTTTTAATGTGTGGCTTCTATTTTTAATATACTAAATTTATAGAATAATCAGAACCTCTGACAAAGAATTTTAAAACTATCTTAATTACTGAAAAATAATAAGAAAAGTACAATTTACACATTTTTAAGCAAAAGACAATAGAATTTTAAACTTAAATGCAGGTAATTATTATTACTATTGCTATAAGATGGAAACAACAACAAAAACACCTTTTACTATTCCCATTGATTGCTATTGCTGCAGTATAGCAAGATAACTGCAAGATTGTTCTCCATGTTCCCACTCTTGCCTTCCTACTATATTTTTCAGTGTGAAAGCCATAAGAATGTGTTCATATTACTCTTTCTTAAGCACCTTTAGGGAAATCATCCCAGTCAGAATTAAAGCAAATATTTTTACAATGTTCTATTTAATCAGGCCCCCTATTATCTCTATGATTCACCTACAACTGCTTATTCCTTGTATACTTTATTCCTGTCTGAGAGCCTTTTCAAACTTGCCAAGCACACTCCTACTCAGCCTTTGCATATGCTATGACATCTTCCTGACATCTTACATTCTCACAGCTTACTATTCACCTCCTTTAATATCACTACATCAATAAAGCCCTTCCCTAACATCAAACTGAAAATTAACAATTTGCATTTTAGCAATATCCCATACTCTCATTTGCTCCAGTTTCTTTTTTTTCCAACATAAAAATGACATACTTATTTAATTAATTTATTCCACATTTCTCCTTGAGGCTATTAAATACTAAAAGAAATAAATTTGTTTGTTTACTGGCATGTTCTCTAGTGATTAGACTATGCTTAACATAATACTTGATAAATATCAGAAGCATTAATGGTAGCTATGAAAGCATAATGCATAAGTCTCAAAGTTAGGGCTATTATTTTTTATTTTGGTAATGTTGGATTATATATTTTATGGTTATCATATATTTTAGGGATACAATTTTATATATCTTTAAAATATGATACAATACCTACCACCAAAATACTTTCTCAATCTATTGGACCACTTCCATCCTTTCTACACTTTTCTATTTTCCTTTGATAATCTCAGTTCTGTGGTCAGAGTTCAAAGGCTATGCTTTGTTTGGTACTTATTTTTTTTATTTGTTTGCTCCTTTAATTTGTTTCTCTAGGTACACCATATGCGTGAGAACATATGGTATTTTTTAATTATTGTTATTTTGCTTAGCAAGAATAACCATCTCCAATTTTCAAAAAGCAATATTTTATCTTTTCCTATAGGAGAGTAGCATTCTATTGTGCATATATACTGTAGATTCTTTATCAATTGGATTGTTTCCATATTTTAGCTAATATAAACAATGCTGCTAAAAACATAGGTGTGTCTGGACTAGTGTATTTGTATCTTTAGATAGACATCTAGGAATAATACCATTATTCTTGAACAAAATGCTATATTTTAATAATGTACACAGTTTCCACAAAGACTATACCAGTTTATATTACCACCAACAGTGGATCAGAGTTCCCTTCTCTATATTCTCACCAGCATTTATTTATTGATGGCCTTTTTAATTCAGGCAGTTCTCAAAGGTGTAAAATGATACCTAATTATCACTTTGCTTTGCATTTCCCCTTTAAAGCATGACAATCAACAACTTTTAATGTACCTATTAACTCCCCATATATCTTTTTTTTGTTAAAGTGCTTGTTCATTTTCAACTCATTATTTTGACGAAGAATTTTTTTTGGTTGTTGTTAAGTTTTATACATTTTTATATTGTATGTATATCAATTCTTTTGGACATATGATGCTGCTATTGTCTCCAATTTAGTAAGATGACTTTTTTTTAAATGAGTTTCTTTTACTGTACAGCTCATTTCCAGTTTGATGTATTCCTATTGGTCTATGTTTTGGGGGTTGTTTCCCTTATTTTGGAGTAGAATCCCTTAAAAAATCACTAAAATCAGTACTATAGAGTATTTTCCCAATGTTTTTCTTCAATGTAGTTTATGTTTTGAGTTCTAATGTATCGCTATCTTTACATTTTGAGTTAACATTTGTGTATGATGTAAGATAATGTTCAAGTTTCATTCTTGTGCATGTGGCTATCCAATTTCCCAGTACTGTTTATTTAAGGAAATTTATCCACCTTAAACTCTTGACTCTTCTGTCATAAAATAACTATATGTACATGTGAAAATTTGGGGGCTCTCAATTATATCCCATTAATTCATCACTGCCTATTTTTATTCTAGTAACATACTATTTTGATCCTCACAGCATTGTAATATATTTGGAATTAGGTACAGTGATAACTCCATTCTTATTTTGTCTCAAGATTGGCATCACAAATAAGCAAGGCATGCTTATTCAAGGTCTTTTGTGATGCATACAAATTTCAGTAATGTTTTATTTCCTTGAAGCATATAATTAGAATTTTAATAAGGGTTATATTGAATCAATATAGTGCTTTTAGTAGTAGAGCCATTTTAAGAGTGCTAGCTGTTCCAGTATACATGACAAAGTTCAGATTTTGGTTTAACCATAATCTTACTTACAAAATTTTTTTTCCATAGGAAAATTTTATTCCCACTTATAGAGCTTTTTTTAGAATTAAATTTTGGAAAGTGCTCATCTGAAATGAACTCATCTGAAAATACTTATGCAAGTTTATTGGATAAATAATAGTCATTGATATCAGAGTTACCTTATGTTCATGTTTTCTTTGATTCCCTTTCTGTAGATATTGGTTTGGAATATGATTATGAGAAAATTCCATAGACATGGTCTAAAATATGATTGTGACAAAATTCGCTAGGATAAGCGAAACAACTAACCTTGGAAACTTGGACACTTAGACTTTAACAAAAGTTAAAGCAGAAACTAAGACAATGAAAGAGCATTCTGTCTGTGATACTATAATCCAAGAATGGGGAAACCAAACAGAACATGTCAGTTTCATGCAGTTGAAGAATGAGAAGTTTAGGGAATTCACAATGTAAAAAATCTGTAAAAATTCTGTAAAATTCACAAGGTAAAAATCTGTACAAGATAGCAAGAGAGAAAAAGCCAATGGGAAAGAAATTCTTAAAGCTGACCAACTATTCTCTTGATAAAGATAATCTATCTTTAACTATTTAAGCTCTCAAAATCTGAGAACTTCAAAAAGATTTTATTCATATAGACTACATTCATCAATTTTAGTGGACTAGTATTTAAAACTGGTAAGTTTCTGAAATATTTGCAACATGCGTCTATTCATTAATGTAAGCAAAAAGTCATATTAATATTTTATAAAAATAAATATATTTTATAAAAATCATAGTAAGAGTCATAATACTGCTTTATTTTTGTAATCATTTTTATTTTCTGGCGTAAAAGACACATTTGAACTTTCATATTTGTTTCAGAGTTCATTTTGCTGCAATACCTTTGAAAAATTCTACTGTATACTACTGAGTGGATGAGAATAGAAAGGCAATGATATCTTAGTATAATTATAAAAAATACTGTGGAAATCATGCGTACAGATATTTTCGTAAGACAGTCTTAAATTTATAAACTTCTGAAAGAGAGATTCTCAGGGGACCCTGAGTTCCACTTTTAACCTTAGAGTCTTTGGTCAAATGCTAAGCTCCATTTATGAAACTCCATAGGTCCAGGAAAAGACCTACCAAGAAACTGTAAACTTTACAATTTTCAGTGTTTGCAAAAGATTAGATGATATACAAATTCTGACCAGTTAGCATGCAAAGACTTATTTGACCATGCAGGACATCAGGTAGAACCTTCAGAAATATTATTGAATAGAGGGCTAAACTTAACTTTTAGGCAAAGACTGCTTTAGTTTGACCAAAACAGCTTTTAAAATAAAGCATTAAAGGCATCAAACTAATCCATACATAATTTAGTTGCCTGATAACCTTAATGGAAGGCAACAAAATCTAATCTCAAGAACCTAATGTCATCCAATTATAGAAAAAAGAAGACGAGTAGATATGCAAAAAGGTAGGGAAATATGATATTACAAAAACTCAATAAAAGATCCAGAAACAACACAGATGGTAAATATAAACTTGAAAATAGATATTTAATGTGTACAATACAAAGTAAAATATGTGTACATAATAAGAAGTGATATAAAAATAAAAATTCCATATATGAAAATATTTAAAATTAAAAATTCACTAGATTGACTTAGAATAGTAACTGAAGAATAGTAGAATCTTTGCAAATGAAATATGAGCAAAACTTATGTCTTAATGACATGTGGGGCATTATCAATAATCTAACAAACACGAAGTTAAATGTCTCTGAAAAAAGATAGGGGCGGGGCCAAAGAGGTAGCGCAGCAGTAGGACTTTTGCCTTTCATGTGGCTGATCCAGGATGGACCTCGGTTAGATCCCCAGCATCCCATATAGTCCCCCGAGCCAGGAGCAATTTCTGAGCACATAGCCAGGCATAACCCCTGAGCGTCACCGGGTGTGCCCCCCAAAATAAAACAAAACAAAAAAACAAAAAAAAAGAAAAGGGGCATACAAATACATTTGGTAGGCTATTTACTGAAAATTTTCCATGACTGAACAATAATAAAAGCTATACAGTAAAGAAGTTTAATAAACTAAAGCAAGATTAATGTAAAGGAATCCACAGCAAGGTAAAACTTAATTGAATGGTTAAAAGCACAAATAATAATTTTAGTTGTACAGGAAAGTAAAAACAAGAAAATAAATACAGTAAATACTCCTGATTTCTTTTTAAAATAAATGAAGTAATAAAAAATGACTTATCTTTAATATATTAGAGAATGTGAGAAACCCTGTAGTAGTGAAATAGACATTTTCAAATAACAAAAGAAATTCAATTCCATCAGACCAAAGTTTATGAAAAAAATGTTAAATCAAGTTCTTTAGTAGAATAAAAATGATAGATATAAAAAGTGTTTTATTGGGGAATTTAGAGAATACAATTAATAATTTAAAATGTGGGTAAATATTTTCCTTATCACTTTAGAAAATAACTACCTACATCTAATCCTATCAAAAAATGGGGAGAAGAAATGAACAAATGCTTCGATAAAAAAAAATACAAATGGCCAAAAGGCACATGAAAAAATGCTCCTCATCACTAATCATCAGGAAGATGCAAATCAAAACAACAATGAGATACCACCTCACACCACAGAGATTGGCATACATCACAAAGAATGAGAACAATCAGTGCTGGCGGGGATGTGGAAAGAAAGGAACTCTTATCCACTGCTGGTGGGAATGCCATCTAGATGAACCTCTATGGAAAGCGATATGGAGATTCCTCCAAAATCTGGAAATTGAGCTCCCATTCGACCCAGCTATTCCACTCCTAGGGATATACCCTAAGAACACAAGAATGCAATACAAAAACCCCTTCCTCACACCTATATTTATTGCAGCACTATTCACAATAGAAAGGCTCTGGAAACAACCAAGATGCCCTTCAACAGACGTATGGCTAAAGAAACTGTGATACATATACACAATGGAATATTATGCAGCCTTCAGGAGAGATGAAGTCATGAAATTTTCCTATACATGGATGTACATGGAATCTATCATGCTGAGTGAAATAAGTCAGAGGGGGAGAGAGAGAGAGAGAGAGAGAGAGAGAGAGAGAGAGAGAGAGAGAGAGAGAGAGAGAGAGAGAGAGAGAGAGAGAGAGAGAGAGACGCAGAATAATCTCACTTATCTACGGGTTTTAAGAAAAATAAAAGCCATTTTTGCAACAATCCTCAGAGACAATGAGAGGAGGGCTGGAACTTCCAGCTCACTTCATGAAGCTCACCACAAAGAGTGGTGAGTGCAGTTATAGAAATAACTACACAGAGAACTACCATAATTATGTGAATGAATGAGGGAACTGGAAAGCCTGTCTGGAGTACAGGTAGGGGTGGGGTGGGATGGAGGGAGATTTGGGACATTGGCGGTGGGAATGTTGCACTGGTGAAGGGGGTGTTCTTTACATGACTGAAACCTAATCACAATCATATATGTAATCAAGATGTTTAAATAAAGGAAAAAAAAGAAATAGAAAAAAAAAAAGAAAATAGCTACTTAGAACAGTGGTCTAAAAATTGTGGCCCAAAGACCAGATAAGTCAAAATAAGATTTCACTGAAAACAAATCAAACTCATTCTTTTACATATTATAAAAAAAATTACTATCTTGGCCTTTAAAGACTATATTGATCACCTCTCGTTTAAAGCAAAAATAGTAACAATATATTGTTTGGTGTTTGTAGCTAATCAATCAGAAGTAAAAAATCTGACAACAATGGTTGTCAAATGCAAAGGGAAGAGATATTTATAAATAACATAAGCATATTATTTGCATGTGGGATGTCCAGGTTCTATCCCTGATGCTGCATGGAAAATAGGAATGGTAAACTATTTCATTTAGATTATTAGAATTGAAATCGTATGTTAGTATCTTAGAGTAACAACTAAAAATTATGATGAGACTGAACTGAAAACCAGTAACAACTAAAAAATTAAATTCACCTTTTACTTCTGTCTCTCAAAGGAGAAGGCAGAAAGAAGAGAGGGAAACTGAACTCATTAATGGCAGGAAATGTGCACTGGTGAAGGGTGTTGTACATTATATAACTGAAACTCAATCATGAACAACTTTGTAACTGTTTATCTCATGGTTATTCAACAAAATTATTTATTTATTTATTTTGGTTTTGGGGCCACACCCGGTGGCACTCAGGAGTTACTCCTGGCTCTGTGTTCAGAAATTACTCCTGGCAGGCTCAGGGGACGCTGGGGATCAAAACTGGGTCCATCCCAGGTTGTCTGCATGCAAGGCAAATGCCCTATCACTGTGCTATCATTCAGGTCCCACAATTAAATGATTTACTAAAAAAATAAAACTAAGAAAATTAAATGCATAGGGAATGAGAGAAAACTCACAGGTAGAGTACATACCTTCTATGTACCAGTCTTACCTGTTCCATGTACCAATTTGTCAAGCCAATGATCACTGGCAGTATTTCCAAGAATACTCAACAAGATAAATAGAGGTAGACTTATAAAAATTAACATATTGGTTTGGCTAAAGAGACAAAAAGGGACATAAAATAGACATATTCAAGTAAGCAAAACAAGGCAGATAAAAAGAAAAAAAATGAAACAAAGAAAAATGATGAGTTGATTTAAACCACATGTAGATGATACAACCAAGAGCAAAACTGAACATTCCCATAGACTTAAAAAACAAACCAAACCAACCAACATCAGGTGTGCATGTATCTCTTTGAATAAATTTCTTATGTTTTGGAGGGTAGATGCCAAGAAGTGGAACCCATTGGGTCATATGAAAGCATTGTATTTTTTAAAAAGAAATATCCAGACTATTCCATAGAAGCTGAAACAGACATTTCTACCAACAGTGAAAGAAGGCTTCTTTTTTTCAATATCTTTATTTAAGCACCATGGTTACAAACATGTTTGTAGTTGGAAAGAAGGCTTCTTATTTAGCATAATTCCACCAACACAATATTTTCTAAAATTTAATTTAATTTAAACTATTGTGATTTACAAAGTTCTTCATAGTTAGGTTTCAGACATACAATGAATCAGAACTAATCCCATCACCAGTGTGAACCTCCCTCCACCAATGTACCCAAAGTGCATTCCATACCACCACAATATCTTTTTCATATACGCCATTCTCATGGTATAATATATCTCATTGCTGTTTTGGTTTGCAATTTCCTGGTAATAAGGAAAGATGAATACTTTTTCATATGCCTACTGCCATCTTTATATCTTGTCAATTAAGTATATTCATTTACTTGACCCATTTTTGATAAGGATATGATTTTTATTGTTGCTGAGTTCTGTGAATGCTTTTATTGCATTTTATTTTATTTCCTTCTGATATTAATCATTTGTCTGATGCATATTCAGTGGGGTACCTTTTATTTTTGTCTAATTTTCTTTTGTCTTTTTAAATTTGATGTGGTGTCATTTATGCTTCTGTTATCTTTGCTAATGAAAACAAATCCTTTAAGGTTCATGTCCTGAAGAGTTCTGCTTATGTTTTCCTCAATGTGTTTTATAGATTATGTTCCAATCTTCAAGTTGTGTAAGTCATTCTGAATTAAAATTTGTGAACTGTGTTAAATGTATATACATATTGTTTATTTTATTTTTTATTTTTGTTCCACACCAAGTTGTGTCCAGGGTTCACTCCTGGCAGCGCTTGGTGGACCATACAGTGTGTCAGAGGTTGAACCCAGGTCAGCATATACAAGACAAAATGCCCATCCACAGTGTTATTACTCCTGGCCCTATATTGCTTCATTCTTATTACTTGTGGCTATAGTTTTGCAAATCATATTTGATAAAGAGGATTTTCTTGTTTCCACTTTATGTATTCAGTTCCTCTAGCATAGTCTTGTTCATTTGAGGGTTTACCACTGGGCTCTTAATTCTATCCCATTGGTTTGAATTCCTCCTTAATTCTATTACCAAACAGTTTTGATTACTATAGATTTATAGTATAATTTTACTTAAAGTCAGAGAAATCAATACTGCCTACCGTCTTCTTTTTTTTCTCATAAGTAGCTTTATTGTTTAGGGACTTTTAAACGCTATACAAATTTTATTATATTTTATAGTTTAGGAAGTTATAATAGTGTTAGAATTAAGGAACTGATTTACAAAATTACTACTCTCAGCACAGGAGAGATAGCATGAAGGTAAGACATTTGCCTTTCATGTAGAAGGTCAATGGTTCAAATCTTGGCAATCCATATGGTCCCCCGAGCCTGCCAGGAGTAATTTCTGAGCGTGGAGCCAGGAGTAACCCCTGAGCGTTGCTGGGTGTGCCCCAAAAACCAAAAAAAAAAATTACTACTCTCTCCCCTGCACTGTCTGGTAATTGGTTCTACATTCCAATCAAGGGTATGTCATTGTTTGATACTATAAATGTATATAAATATAGATATAGATATAGAAGGGTGTCATATTAAGTGAAATAAGTCAGAGGGAGAA
Source organism: Suncus etruscus (assembly GCF_024139225.1). Taxonomy (NCBI): domain Eukaryota; kingdom Metazoa; phylum Chordata; class Mammalia; order Eulipotyphla; family Soricidae; genus Suncus; species Suncus etruscus. Next base: position 65,966,162 of record NC_064861.1, on the reverse strand, counting down.
AGACAAAATATATATTCTTATTTATCTACTCCACAGATAAGTAAAATCATTGGTATTTGTCTTTCTCCCTCTGACTTATTTCACTTAATATGACACCCTTCAATTTCATCCATGTTGTAAACTGCATGATTTCATCTTTTCTTACTGCTGCACATTTTCTCATTGTGAATATATACACCATAACTTCTTGATCCATTTATCTGTAGTTAGATCTTTGGGTTCTTTCTATATCCTGGCTACTGTACTAAGTATTGCATGGGTATGTGTACAACTTTTTAAATAAATGTTTTTGTGTTTTTGAGGGTAAATGCTAAGTAGAATGGTGGGTTGTAAGGGAGTTCTATTATTACATTTTTGAAAAATCTTCATTCTGCTTTCCAGAGTTAAACCAGACAACATCCCACCAACAGAGTAAAGACTCCTTCTCACCATATCCTTGACAATGTGTTGTTTTGTTTCCATCATTTTAATATATGCATTCTAACTGATGTGAGATAATATCTCACTGCTGTTTTTATTTTCATTTTTCCAATGAGTGATGAGGGGTACTTTTTCACAAGCTCACTGTTTGTTTCCTTGAAAGAAGTGTATATTCATCTCATCTTCCCATTTTCTATGGACTATTGGGTTATTTGTTACTGAACTCTGTATTTTATAAATCTTGAGTATTAACTTTGTCTGATGCATTGCATGCAAATATTTCCTCCCATTTTGTATACTATTTGCTATCCTGCTACTCTTGTATTGGTTTGTTGTTTCTCGGTTTTTCAGTGGAGTCTTAAGGGTCTTCTATGTATATTATCATGTCATCTGCAAATGGTGGCAATTTGTTTGACAATTGAACCCCTTTGACTTTTTTCTCTTTCCCATTTGTTGTGACAAGGAATTCCAAGGAATTCCAAAAACAAACTGAACTAAAGTGGAGAAAGCGAACATTTCTGCATTGTGCTTGATCTCAAAGGGAATGTTTTCAGTTTTTGACTGATGAGTAGGATGGTGGTTGCGGACTTATTGTAAATAGTTGTTACTATATTGAAATACATTCCTTATGTCTTTATTTTGTTGCCTTTGGGGGGTTGGGGCCACACCCAGCAATGCTCAGGGGTTACTCCTGTCTATGCGCTCAGAAATTGCTCCTGGCTTGAGGTACTATATGGGAAGCTCATGATCGAACCAAGGTTCGTCCTGGGTCAGATGCATGCAAGGCAAATGCCCTACCACAGCGCTATCACTTTGGCCCCTATTTTGCTGCATTTAAAAAAAATCATGAATGAATAATGAATCTTTTTTTTTAAGTTCCTTGCATATACTGATACAGGTCACATGATTCTTAATCTTTCCCTTTGTTGATGTGTTACAATAACTGATTTGCATACATTTAACAATTCTTAGACTCCTGAAATAAATTTTCTTGATCATTGTGTATGATTTTGTATAATATGCTACTGGATTCATTCACTAAGATTTTATCAAAGATCTTTATGCCAATATTGATTAAAACACAATCATCAGTCTCTAATTTGTATCAGTGTATAAATGATCAGCATGTACTTTTACTTTTCTTTTTTGCTTTTGATATTAGGTAATTTCTTCAGAAAAGCTATTAAGGATTCCCATTTATTAATTAATATCTTTGGGGCAGTTTGGGGAATGTAGGTAGAAAGCCTTCTTTGAAAGTTTCATTGAGCTTATTAATGAACCCAGGACCTGAGATTTACTCTGTGGTTCTTTTTACTCATTCAGTCTTTGCTTCTCCTCTCCCTCTGTCTAAGAGTACTCCTTAATTCTGGGTTTGTCTATAATTTTGCCTTTTATAGCATTGAGGCTTCTCGAGATGATGGCTATTTTCTCTAGTGAATTTTCTCAGCAGGGTGATGTGCCCTGTTCAGTTTTTATCTGTTCTTTGTATTGATTGCCACAGGTGCATCATAGTTATCTTGGCCCTGCCACAAGGAAGATTTCTTGAGGAATTAAATGTTACATTGGGATCTGAAAGATTAATTTCTCTAGATATTTCCTAAGGAACAGGAGAGATGGAAGAGTAAAAGGTAAGACAAAGAATGTGGTGCAATAAAGTTGGAGAATTAAACAAAGTCCATATACTGCTTGGTTTGGAATACAATGTTAGACATGTAAAATTTTCAGCTTAGGAGAAATTGAAAGGTTTTGAAGAGTTTTACAGATAGGAGATAAAGTCATCCAACATGGCTGGTGTTGTTTGTTTTTTTTTTAATATCACTTTAGGTAGTGATGTGGAGGAATGACTGTCAATGATAAGAATAAATATGGAGGAAATAAAGGAAGGTCCTGAGTTGGACAGGTAAGAGAAGACAGCAACTTGACTTAAGAAAATAATTGAATATGAATAGAAGGGTTAAGTTTAAACAATAATTACAAAGTAAAATTTGTAAAATAGAACTTGAATTGAGACAGAGGTAATACAAAAAAATCTTATGCTTTTGCACTTGGATAGATAATAATATAACTTACTGCATTTTCCAGTGAATAAGATGACTGGGCATAAAAGATGACCCCCTACTTTTCCTGTTAAAATATAGGGTTTGGGCTATATTCACCATATAAGACTACCTCTCTTTTAATGCACACCAAAAGGAAATTAAAAACCATTAGGAAAAAAGAGTAAAAACCTCAAAAGTTAACAGTATATGTTTAATAAAGCTAGACTTTGACGTACCAACAATCATTTTACATTTGTCATTTGTAGTGAGTGACTGTGATTTTTTTTAATTGTGATCTACATTGAGAGCAGGGAGAGGGGGCTCCTCCAAGAGCAGCTGGCTGGGGTGCAGTGATTAATAGGACAGCTAGAGGGAGATAGAGTTCCTCCTCTATGTCCCATAAAAGATGAACAGTGGGCTGAGCACCAGAAAGCTGCATACCTGGCAGCTGGATGAGATGTGGCGCTCTGTAACTCAACACCTCTGTGTGCCCTGAAAGATGAATCAGGACAAGCAGAGGGCTGAGCACCAGAAAGCCGCATACCAGCAATGACACCCAGCAGCTGGATGGGATGCAGTGCTCTGTAACTCAGCTCCTCTGTGTGCCCTGAAAGATTTGTTAGGACAATGGGGCCGGAAAGATAGCACAGCGGTAGGGTGTTTGCCTTGCAAGCAGCGAACCCAGGACTAAAGGTGGTTCGAATCCTGGCATCCCATATGGTCCCCCGTGCCTGCCAGGAGCCATTTCTCAGCAGAGAGCCAGGAGTAACCTCTGGCGTCTCTGGGTCGGCCCCAAAACAAAACAAAGATTAATCAGGACAAGCAGAGAACTGAGTGATAACGCCTGATAGCTGGATGGGATGCGGCAGTAAGAGGGGTTCAGATCACTTGTCCCTGAAACTGGAATAAGTTTCAGCATGCCATATACTGGCATATAAGAAAACCCCTGACTTTTAAGAAGTTTTTTATGGATTAAAAAGCTGGGATTGAATCCAAGTCATCCATATTCAAGGCAAGATCCCTGACTGCTGTATTATCTCTCCAGCCCCAGGAATGCAGATATAGGCAATAATTTTTAGGGACTGGAGCAGCACTACAGCAGGTGGGGTGTTTACCTTGCACACAGCTGACTCAGGTTTGATCCTGGAAACCCAAATGGTTCCCCAGGATTAATTCCTACAGGCAGAGACAGAAGTAACCCCTGAGCATTGACAACAAATAGAAAATTTTAAAGGGGGAGAGGGTTGATGATCATGAATTAAGTTTTCAACATGTGGTTTGAGGTTATGTTTAGAGATAACACTAGATTTAGAATGAAAACTAAAGAAATTTTAATTGGAGATAAGACTTTAAGAATCAATGGAAAAAGCAAAGAATTAAAGGCAAATCAATTATTCTTGAGTATGGATAAGCTTTCCAAAAGGAAGGTATTCTAATAACTTGGAACAAACAAAAAGTAATTTTAAGAAGTTTGAAAAAATAAAATTTAATGTATCAGATCATCATTAGACTATAATATCAAATAATTAGCATTTAATTTATAAAATTGACTATCACAATCATTTTATGACATAGCTACTATCATAATTCTCATGTTACACATGAATAAACTAAGGCTTAGTGAAGTAATTGAACTTGGAGTCAGAGTTCAAACCTAGGGCTAAGCTCCTATTTCACCAGACTGCTATTACATTTTATAATAAACACCTTGCTCAGAAACTATAACTATGTCATTCAACATCTTTTGAAGACTTATTGCATAAAATTTAAACACTAAATATATAATGAAATAATATAAGAATGAATTATGAAAGCCGGACTGATATAAAATAAGAAAATAAATTTTAGATGAGCATAATGGTTTATCCAAATGACATGGAAATTAATTCCTGTTTAGCTGTTTTAAACTTATCCAACAGTACATTTTCAGCAATAAGGTACTAAACAGCAACCGTTTAAGAAATGTCTTTTGTTTTGAGGCACAGAAAAGCATGCTTTCTAATAAATTAGCAGTATTAATTAGCTTTCCATGAGCTGCATGAAAATCTCACTCTAAGATTCAGCAAGTATCAAAGCAGGAAAAGTAAAGCATAGTGAGTGAAAATAATTTGTAAATCAAGAGAATCCAGGAAAATGTAGATCTAAATAGATTGCCTTAAGCATTAACATCTAATCAAGAAACTTTATTTTATACAGTTATATATATATACTTTTGATATTTATATTTGTTGGTAAATATGATAGTACCCAGAATTATGAGAGTGGCATCAAATTAGGCAAACTCATGAGCTTTAATATGTTAGATTTCTAAACAAAATTTTAAAGAGAACAAGTATGTCCACTTGACATAAGGAATGTTTGGAACTGAGTGAAATGTGGAATACATAATGTTTCTTAAGAGCAGGAATATTAGTTCTCTGGTCAAATATAAATTTTCAGCATGGCATACGAACACACAAAAAGTGATCTTTCTTTCCTTATAGATGTATATCTTTTAATGATGACCGAAACAAACACTAATACTGTCACTTCACTAAATTGCAATGTCGTTATTTACAGTCTAAATCTGCTAGTAATTTTATCTTCTGGATATAACACCGGTGATTCTTATTTCCTCTAGTTATTTGCAGCTGAAATGACTTGTGTGCAATAAGGATGATTGGTAACTTGACTAGACTGCCCTAAAACTTGCTGTACCAGAGATAAATTTAATTCTCCAAAGAATTTAGTGGCTAAAGTAGGATTTTATGTCCTAACATGCCTGACAATAGTATGAAAGGTTATCTCATAGTTAGTATTTAAATATCTAAGACTATTATTATAAGCTAAATACCCATTTGAATGACAAAGACATTGAATCTTCATGTCACTTCATAGATTGAAAGGTCTCGGGTAAGCTTCTTAAATTTTCCAATCTCATATTCTATATGCAGAGTGAGTCATATACTAATCATTTTGGATAAGCATTGGTTTTCCAAACTTAAAGTAAAAGCAAATGAAAACTCAAGGTTTTAATTGGTGCCTGATGGAACAAGGCAAGAAAAATGCCTCAGATACAAAAGTTACGAGTCCTTTAAACCCAAGATTGGCACTGAAGAGTGAACATCTCCTCAAATTTTGCTAGGTTCCTTGCTCTTCTAACCCTGATTTTTAGTTTCAAGGTTTCCAAAAGTCCAGGCAAAGCAACCTCTAACTTTACATTGTTTATCATTATTATGCAAAAGTTAATAAAAAATAAAGTAAATAATTATAAAACGTTATAATTAAAAAATTACTGGGCCAGAGATATATATAGTACAGTGGCTATGGCAGTTGCTTAGTACATGGCCAATCCAGGTTCAATCCCTATCACCTCATACAGTTCCACAAACCCTACCAGAAGTGATTCCTGAGCAGGGCCAGGAATAAGCCCAGAATATCACCAGGTGTGGTCCCAGAACAATAACAAAGTCACTGCATAAAACTAAACAATATTAAGAGATTACAGCTGATCAAAAAATGTTAACTGCAAACATGTTCTAATTATATAGTGCCTGAGATACTTATGACTTAAACATATTACTAGTGTTTTTCTACTTTTATAGATAGGGAAACCAAGGCTTATATAAATTGAATAATTTATATATTGTGATATAGGCTGTAAGTTAATCTAACTCCAAAGTCCAGTCTATTTTTTTGGGGGGGGGTCACACCCGGCAGCGCTCAGGGGTTACTCCTGGCTCTATGCTCAGAAATGGGATGCCGGGATTCAAACAACCGTCCTTCTGCATGAAAGGCAAATGCCTTACCTCCATACTATCTCTCCAGCCCCCTCCTGTCTATTTTTTAATATGGGCTACTCTAATGATCATTTTTGTATTTCCCCACTTTACACCTTAGCCTCTGGTCAAGTCTTTTAATTGCTAGATTTGCTGCATACTAACTAAAGTCATATAATTCCAGTGCTCTTTTGACTGTCTCTATATAATAGGTAGACTTTTGAATGCCATTGTTTAGAGATCAAACATTCTAGTAAAAAAACAGTTCATAATCTTTAGTGAGACTATTTTTATTCCTAAAACTTTATAGTATGTTGTACTGAGAAGGAAAAATGTTAGAGAAAAGGAAAATATAGAGGATTATTTTGCAGACCAGAATAAAATAATAAGAGTAGAGGTCAAAATAGGAAGCACACAAAATTGCTTTAAAGAAAACTTTGGAGGTATAGAAGTAGTAGATGATTGAGGAGGAGAAAGAATAAGAGGAAGCGAGGGCCGGGCGGTGGCGCTAAAGGTAAGATCGCCTGCCTTGCCTGCGCTGGCCTTGGACGGACTGCGGTTCGATCCCCCGGTGTCCCATATGGTCCCCCAAGCCAGGAGCAACTTCTGAGCGCATAGCCAGGAGTAACCCCTGAGTGTTACCGGGTGTGGCCCAAAAACCAAAAAAAAAAAAAAAAAAAAAAGAGGAAGCGAAGGAGAAAATAAATCTTCATGTTATGGAAGAAAAGATAGTAAAGGGTTTATCAAAGATGAAAATATTATTTTAGGGACTAAGGAGATAACCTAAATGAGCTGAAGAACACACTTCACCTGTAGGAAGCTCAGGTTTGATCCCCAGCACCACACAGTCCGCTGGCACCACATGGAGCAGTCTCTGAGCACCAATAGGTGTGTCCCTCACCCCCCCAAAAAAACAAACATCAATAAAAGTTGCTTTAGATTTAATTTATGAAAACATTTTTCTAATTTAATAGAAATTTTTTTTCAGAAATGAAGATCCAGTAGTTTTTTTTTCTGTGTCTGCTATAATGAATATTGACATAAAGTGCAAAAGAGGAAATAGTCTTAGAATACTTACTTTTAAAAAAAATGGTAACAAATATTAACCTTAATTTATGTATAAAAGATATAACTGATATTATCAATTTATAAGAATTAAAGGCTTGTGGGCTGGAGCGATCGCACAGTGGTAAGGCATTTGCCTTGCACATGGCTGATCTGGGACAGACCCAGATTCGATTACCGGCATCCCATATGGTCCCTTGAGCCTACCAGAAGTGATTTCTAAGCTCAGAGCAGGAGTAACTCCTGAGCTCTGTCAGGTGTGCCCCCCAAAAACAAAAAAGAAAAAGAAAAAAAAAAAAAAGAAAAGAAATAAAGACTTCCTAAAAAGTTCTAAGAATCTATTTTATAAGAGTAGTATACTATTGACATTGGTTGCAATATGCAAGTCACATGTGTGGTGTGTGTGTGTGTGTGTGTGTGTGTGTGTGTGTGTAAGGGATATGTGATAAAAGATTAAATGTACCTTCCTCACCTCCTCAAACCTTCAAATCTTTATCTTCATCACCAAGTCAGGCTCTGAATACCAGTCAAAGACTGGTATTGCAACCTGCTTACGTGCGCCCTCTAGTGCTGTTTAACACATGAGATAGGCTCATAAATTTCTCGGGAATAGTTCTGCTTTATCCAGGACCTCAGGTATTTCTTTAGACTGCCAAGAAGAAAAGATAATGGGAGCTTTAGAATAATTTTCTGACTTGTAATGCCAGCTAAGTAAAATTATTATAGTATCCTGAAATGCGGGTTTTTAAAAAATGAAATGAAATAAGGTACTTTTACTTTAAATGTAACATGTTCTTTGATAAAAAAAAATAATTTTTAAAGAAAATCATTTGGAAAAAATTTAGTATACTTCCATATTAAACCTAGTTTATTTTTCAGGAAAAATACATCTAGGCTTGCTCTTTAAGTTCAATTCCTCCTTTGACTTGTCTTGCTTGCTTCTTTCTTTTTTTGCTGCCCTATTTCCACTCCGGAGAAGCCTGCATTCTCTGTAGAGAGCATGTACTTCTCTTTTTCTCTCTTCTCATATCTTTCTAAATAAGTTTCAATGAAAATTATCTTGATTCAAGTAGTCAGAGGGAGGGAAAGGGAATGGTGACTTGTGGAGGGAAGTGGACAGTGGCCAACAGATGTGTGTTGAAGCAATGTATACCTAAAACCCAATCTCTTTGTAATTTCATGATAACAAAATAAAAACTTTTAAACACACAAAAAATCATCTTGCTTCCTATAAAAAAAAGAGTTCTCAGTGACAGTTACTGTTTTTCTCAATTTCTCAATCTCTGGGACTACTCTACTTAGATGGGTGGTATTGTAGAGAGAAAAAAATTATCTGTGTTGAAATTTGAAAAGCAGGTTACTAAACTATGTGGTAAAAATATCTTTAAATTCCAGGAATGATTTTTGATAATCCAAAGGGCAGTGTAAAATAGTGGCATTATAGTTCTTTTGAACAGTTTTGACACTAGCACAAATATATTAAAAAACTGAAGAAAATCAATGTTTTTATTGTCTATATATGTTGTATATCTCAAAAGATATGAGTCATTGTCCTGGGAAGTCCAGAAACTACTACTTGGACATACTTTTAAAAACATTTTCCTTTAATAAAAGTCTGTACATAGTGAATTAATAATAGAACAAGAGAAAGTTTAAAGCTAAATAATAAAAAACTAATAGCATGTTAATGTACATGTGTCTATGGTATATTTATGTATGCATGAATGCCCCAAATCATGAGTAAATATAAGATTTTTGTGCTCCTTTGAATGAGAAACTAAGAACACTCAAACACAGAGTTATGGATCACTTAGTTTCCTATTTTATTTGAATTAGTTTGTTTTGGGGCAAAGAGTATCAATTCCACGTTGTGCACATTAAATAAGGTCAAATATGCACAATGCATAACAGTAAATAAGTAAAACATTTTAACTTGTAATAATTCAAATTATGAGGTACAAAGGAGTAACAAATTCTAGTGTTCCTAAATAGTATACATTTACTAAAGAAAAAATGTTTAAACATAATTTTCAATTATCTGTGCAATTAAAATTTTTAATAGTGTATGAGTATAACTAGGGCTCTAGCAAACAAATGACAAGGTTAGACAAAGAAATGGGTAAAAAATAATAGGCCATGATGCTTGAGAGTTTAAAACTTGAGCCCTGGTTTCTTTCCCTGATTCACCAATGGCCTTGACAAAGTCAGTTATCTCCATTGAGTCAGCTTTTCAGAGAATAGGGTAAATAACTATCGCCAGAAATCACACAAGAGTATTGATAATAGGAGGATTAATTAGACAATGTCGAGAACAAGATCTTGCCCTTTTTCTATGTCTCAAGAACTTAAAATAGATGTATAAAATTTTAGACTAAATTGTGTTTAACATTGTCACTTTCATTCATAAGTTTCTTCAATGCATCTTTTTTATAACTATTATTCATTTTATATCTAGGATTTTCTAATTCTTCTATATTGTCTTATTTTTAGCTTTTTATTTCTATATAACAATGATTTAGTCTTGCATTTTCTTCCCTTTTATACTTAAACACACTTCACTCATTTTCTATTACCTTTTATTTTTTATACTGTTCAAATATAAAAACAGGTATAACAATGATACCAGCATTTAATATATATGAAAGGAATTTGTGGCCTAATTATAATTTCATTTTATGTATTTATTCAAGTTAATCTCAATTATAAAAACTGTTCATTTAAATATCTTATTTAAAAGTCCCTCAAAAGTAAAATATTTAATAGTAACTAAAAGTTCACCCAATGAGTATGAAAGAGGAAATAACCACTGGATATAATAAATCAAGAATAAACCTAGTTACAATTTTTAATAGATTTCCTAATAAATAAAGAGATATGTACATCAAATTTTTCAAGTTACATAATATATATTTATCCCAATTTTACAGAATGTAATATCTTACGTTTATTTTCTACACAACTTTGGGAAAACAGGAAAAATATTTCAGACATCTTCTATTTTCAATTCCACTACTTTGGTTGAATAACAGTAGAGATCTATATATAAAATATAGAAGCAACTACCTCATTGTGCTTTTGGGATGATTAATTATGCTCTTACATGAGAACAAAGGCTATGTGAACATATGGTATTATTATTTTAATACAAATAATTCATTGTGGCATAAAACAACCATATATAGAACAAACAATAATCACTTACCATATGAGATTTAAAAAAAAAACTGTGAAAACTGGAGAAATGCCTCTTTCTGTTCCTAATTAGTTTTTAATAAATTATATACAATAAAAGGCAACATTCAAATTTATCACATTTTAGGCACAATCCTTGGATAGGCAAAAGAAATGCATAAATTGTGGCAGCTGTTTACGGAGCTGGTGAACCTTCTTGTTAAAGATATTGCTCACAAAGGTGCTTGTTTTCTTAAGGTATTTCGGGTAGATGGAATAGCTAATAGGAAGTAGTCCCAATAAAGCACAAGCTTAACTATTTAACTATAGTTAAAAAACCTTTTCTTGATCTATATTTTTAGAAACACTGTAAATATTACTATAGATTTTAAATGTCCTTTCAATTCTCTTACACACACACACACACACACACACACACACAATTCTAGTGACATTAATTCCTGAAAAAGGACTCCTTTGACTTCAACACATTTATCTTAGCAATTCTGTTACTTTTCTTTTTTATGTTTTTTTCCCTGGCCACACCAAGCAGTGCTTGGGACTTGTTCTTACCCAGGAATCTCTTCATGGTATTGGGGAACCATGATGTATGTGGTGCCAGTGACTGAATCCAGGTTAGCTGCATGCGAGGCAAGTATCTTACCTATAGTATCTTTCTGGCCTCTGTTCTTTTTCAAAGCTGCGTTTTGGTTCCAGATCTTCTATTCTATAAATGAAATCTATCTATTTTTTCCTGGTATATTTCAATAGATGAGAAGACCTGGTGGTGTTTATCTTTAAGTATCCAGATATTTATTGTCCAAACCTAGTTATTCCTGTGAAGTGTAAGTGTATTTTAATGATTTAAAAAATTCTTCTTCAACAGTAAAGATAAGAAATACATTATAACAATATATTTAACAGGTATGTAACCATGGCATTCTACTTACTGTAAGAGAAATATTCATGTTTGTGCTCGTCATACAAAGGTCTCATCTAGACTTGCCTAAGAAATAAAGCAGGTGTGTAAGGTAGGTTTCATCACATGATATAATTAACAAAATGGTCTCATATGTTCATTGTGCTCCTCCTTCCATGCTTGACTTTGCTTTAATATCATACTGCTTGCACTCATGCATGTCTGCATGCAAAGATAGGGACTCCAGTGCTTTGCATTATCTTGGAATAAAAGAACCTGGAAGGAAAACAACTTCCTTTTAAAAGGGTAGAAAGATGTGCTGAGATTGTTTCTAATGTCCATACACCACAACAAAATCATTATGAAGAAAACATTATGTAGATTTTCTATATAAGAATATTTTTCCATTCAATCACCCCATGAGTGCCTTTGTTCTCGAATATTATGCTTTTCTTATACTAAAATTTTTTAGTGAAACCCCATTACGACCATTTAGACTTAGAGGGCATAATTTTCTTAATTACCAGCACAAAATATCTGAGTGCCTTTGTGAAATCCCATACACAGTATCCTCTTTTTAAAATGATTATTTATATAACCTAGATCACCTTCCATCACATATTGTATGCAAAAAATCCCATTCTTGGAGAAACAGAGGTTTATCTTTATATAGTAAACACAGTTATAGCATTATACCTTGACACTCATTCACACTGCTCTATATATGTTCACACATACACAACTCCATTTCTATAAAGTCAAATTCATCTAACATTGAATAGTTTGGTTGGTGTTTCTGTATCTTTTCCTCCTTTAAATGTGACTAGCTATTTACACCCTAACAATTCTGGCACAGAGCTGATTTAGCATTTTTATTGGAATGTGAAGGCTCTTAAAAGAAGAAAAAATCTAATCAGGCAGAAGAGATAGAAAACTTGCTGAATTTTCTCTCCCCCACTCCAACCCCCCCTAAATCCTATCAAAAGCACATCTTCCATTCATTGCTTCCCGGTGTCATTATGACAAGCGGCTACAAATCAATAGCAGAGGGAAAGGCAGGACCAACCCACACTCACCAAGTGATAAAGATTCACTCTCAGTCCCGATTTGCTAATAGCCCATAATAGCAGCCATTGGCGCCCTGCATTAAATCATACATTTCACTCTGCGTTTATTATGGGATTTTTAAAACTCCTCACCAAATTGGATTTTCTCGATGGTCTCTAATTTCCACATTTATCATTTAAAATTAAACTCCTCTAAGGAGAGGGGGAATGGAGGAAAAGAAGGTAGAGAGAGGCCAGAGAGTAGTGTGTTTTTTTCTTACTCCCCCACTTTTATGAAAACCCATAAATAACACCAGGTATCATAGTCATAAGAAGCAGGGTTGTCATGTGCATGTGGCTTTTTGTTTTAATATTAAAAAATCAAGAAATCAGGATAGAACAATTTGTGTATACTGGTCTGTAAATAAATTTAATAATTCAAAACAATATATATGCACATAAAACAAATAATAGACAAAAGGAATTTAAGAATTCTCTGTAATATTGGGGTGGGGCAGAGCAATAGCACAGCACATAGGGCATTTGCCTTGCATGCAGCTGACCTGGGTTCGATCCCCAGCATCCCATATGGTCCCTTGAGCCTGTCTGAGTGCAGAGTCAGAAGTAAATCCTAAGTGCTGCCAGGTGTGGCCCCAAAACAAAACAAAATTAAAAAATTCTCAGTAATAATAAAGCTGTACCAGAGATAGTACAGTGGGTACAGTGCTTGCCTTGCATATGGCCATCCTGGCACTTGCATGTGGCTTTTATTACCCGACATCCCAAATGGCCCTCCAAGCTTTCCTGGAATGATATCTGAGGGCAGCCACAAGTAAACCCTGCACTCCATGTGGTGTGGCCCTCAAACAAACAAAATTCTCAGTAATATTGAGATGAAAGTGAATTGTTAAAACATAGGAAACTAATACTACAATATGTCAAAACTCAAAGAAGCTTATAAGGAGATTGTTCAGAAAATATAGATAGTATACCTTAAAAATAGAACTACATTTGAATCCAAAGTCCTATTGCAAAGTGTAAAATTGCATCATTGATTTCTAATTATGAAATAATTTGCTTTATTCTAAATTCTCTTAGTTTAAAAATTATTTTACAATTTCATAGAATGTAGTGATTGAAGATAACACTTGGCTGCTGCAGCAAACCCTCAAGGAAGTTTTAAGTCTCCCACAGGTACCACTGAAAGAAAAGAATCACTCCATGAGAATAAAATCACTAAAAATATAGATACCTTTTGGATATATTTTAAGTTTTTTATTTTAACTTTACTTCTTTAGATATAAGAAACAGAAATTTAAATTTCAGGTCTGTAGTATAAAGTAATAAGGCCATATTTCTTAGGGTGACAGAGTGAGACTTAGGAAGTTCTAGATGTATGCTTACACGTTCAGTCAGGATTCAAGACACCAGAAAGGTACTAAATGTCCATAGGAAGAGATGCCTGAAAAGATTAGAAGTTTACTGAATGATATTGAACGGTCCTCAGATTATTTTCTCTCTTGGTGACATCCTCAGCAAAAAGTTCATCTTTATCATTATTCTTAAGAAATAAAGAAATTGTCTCAAGCAGCTTTAGAATGAAGCCATTTTTAAAAACAAAAATAATAACATCAGCCATTTTTTTGTTCATTTTTGTGGGTTGTCTTTTGTTGGGGAGGGTCACTCCTGGCAGTGCTCCAGGGACCATGAAATGCTGGGGACAGAACCTAGATCTTCTGCATGCAAGACATGAATTCTGAGATGCTGAGCTATGTCTAGCTTTAACCATCTTATAGTACTATTCCATTTTCACATACTCTCTTCTGTTTTGTTTGTCATTTATAGAACTATTTAAAAAATTCTTAAGGAATCAGAGTGATAGCACAGCCGATAGAGTATTTACCTTGCACATGAATGACTGGATTCGATCCCTGGCATCCAATATGGTTCCTTTGACAACAAAATAATTTCTGAATGCAGAGCCAAAGTATCCCCTGAATATTGCTTTGTGTGTCCCCACTAATTTAAGGACCATAGGAATGCTGAGGATCAAATCATGCAATGCAAATATCTTGTACTATCTGTACTATCTCTCAGCTCACCCTCGAAAAAAAATCTTAAGGGATCCTTTAAAAATATTCTACCATTGATTGCTGTTTCCTGTCACTTTTTCCCTGATGCAAAATGACATATTTATGTATATATACATATATTCCCTTCCCCTGTACCCATTTAACTAAATTTTTTATTCAAGTAGCATATGTCCTGTACAAATCCATATCATATTCCAGGAACTTTCAAGACTGCATATAAGTTTGTGTGAGCAGCATCAAGATCATGAAGTGGAATGTTTATTAACTAGTGTCCGAGAAACCTTGTACAGCCATCATCTACTAATTCCTAGTCTCTCTCCACATCTAGTGTCACAGATTAATTCAGCCTACTATTGAACTCACAATAAATGGAATTATTCAGCATATATTATTTTGTGACTAGACTTTTTAATCAAAGTGATGCTAGATGAGCTCACATTGATGTGTTTATCATACTCATTCATTCTCATTACTGCAGTATATGATTCTACAAACCACAGCCAGTGGGCCAGATTTGGCTAGGTGCTTTTTGATATGTCCATCAGATAAAGAATTTTGTTGATTTATTTAGGATCCAGGAGATCAAAACCAGGGCTTCTCACTATCATGGAAGTACAATACCACTAAGTGCAATACCCAGCCTGAGCTAAATATTTTAAATGATTAAATATCAAAAGATATACTAATATTCATGATATAAAATAATGATAAATTAACATTTCAATTTCCCTAAAGATTTTTTTCTCCCTCTGTCAATGATCTAGACTCACACATGCAATTAATCTGCTGTATTATATTTCTGGCCCAAGTTCTTGGTTTTAAAAAAGTCGTGATCTTTTTAATGTTGTCTATGGCAGTTTTCATGCTACAATAACAAAGTTTACTTGCAAGGGTAGAAACTCATATAGCATGCAAAATCGATAATATTCGCTACTTGCCTTAGAGAAAACCCTTTTGGTCCCTATTGTAAACTAGTCTGCTGTGTGACTTGTCCATAATATCTTTATCCACTCTGCTGCTAAAAGATATTTGAGCTATTTCTGTTATTGAACCATTATAAAGATGCTGTAACATTCGACAACATGCCTTTGATAAAAATAGACATAGCTAGGAGAGGAGCTACAGGGTATGCATATGTTATGTTTTACAGTTGCTGTCAAACAATTTTCCATAGTATTTAAAAAAAATCCATTTATAGCCCCACCAGTAGTACATATGAATCCCAAATTGCTTTTTTGGCCAAGTTTGGCTATTTTAGCTAATATTGTTTTAATATGCATTTCCTTTATGTCTAAGAAAATTGTGAAGCATTTTTTCATGTTTACTGTGCTTCAGGTAATCTCTTTTGTGAGCATCTATTTAAATCCTTTATTTTCCTACTGGTGTATATAATTTTCTTTGTGGTTGGTAGGAGTTATTTGACTTGTAGAAGATACTGTATATTTTAGATAAAAGTATTTTATAAATCTTTATAAATATGCCTTTCACCTTTTTTTGAAATGGTATCTATTGACAGAAGTTCTTAATTTTTAATAAAAAAAATTTTGGTCACACTTCGTGGTGCTCAGAAGGTAATCCTGGCTTAGAAGTAGAGAACTATGTGTTGCTGAGGATCAAACCCAGAACTCTTGCATGCAAAGAAAGCATGTTCTCAAGACTGCTGAGTTATTTCACATGCACATAAATTCTTAATTTAAATACTGTTCAATTATTTCAATTTTTCTTTGTGGTTAGCAGTCTTTGTATTTAATTTAAGAAACATGATCTGGGCCAGAGCCATAGCACAGAGGTAGGGTGGGTAGGGTGTTTGCCTTTCACACGGCTGATCCAAGATGGACCGTGATTCAATCCCCGGTGTCCTATATGGTCCCCCAAGCCAGGAGCGATTTCTTTTTTTTATATATACTATTACTTGTTTTTTTAATATCTTTATTTATACAATTTGATTACAAAAATTATTGTGGTTGAGTTTCAGTCATAAAGAACACCCACCTTCACCAGTGCAACATTCCCATCACCAATGCCCCAAATCTCCCACCTCCCTACTCCACACAACTGTATATGAGACAGGCTTTCTACTTCCCTCATTCATTCACATTGTTATGTTAGTTGCAGGGTAGTTATTTCTCTAACTGCACTCATCACTCTTTGTGGTGAGCTTCATATCGTGAGCTGGACCTTCCAGCCCTCATCTCTTTTGTCTCTGAGAATTATTGCAAAATGTCTTTTATTTTTATTAAAAACCATAGATGAGTGAGACTATTCTGTGTCTATCTCTCTCCCTCTGACTTATTTCACTTAATATAATAGATTCCATGTGCATCCATGTATAGGAAAATTTCATGACTTCATCTCTGCCAGGGGTGATTTCTGAGCACATAGCCAAGTGTAACCCCTGAGCATCACTGGGTGTGGTGCCAAAACACACACACACACACACACACACACACACACACACACACACACACACACAAAAGAAACATGATCTAGGACAATAATGAACCCCAAGCAATGTAACAACAGTAGTCCCTGAATATCTGACCCCAAATCAAAAAAAAAAAATGGCCTAACTCAAAAATATTTTTTGTATTTTTCTGTATACTAATAACTTTCATGAATGTTAACTTAGTTTCCAATGCTTATGCTTTTTATTTCATTTTTCTGCCTTATTGTATTAATTGGACCTCTACTATTCTTCTTCTAAGAGAATATTTGATAGCAGGCTTCTTTATTCATATAAAAGTTCTTCTGGGGAGATTTGTACATTTTCTTAATTTCTTAAAAGAAATTACTTTCTATTTCTGTTTTTATTATGAATTTATAGTAAAGTCCTAGCCATAATGTAGAAAAACTATCATGATTATATGATTCTCCTTTATTTTATGTTAATATAATTAATTATATTTATTTTAAAATACAAAATTCCAATACATTCCTTTAACAAACTCCATTTGATCAGAGCTAATAATAATTTCAGCATATTGCTGGAGTTAATCTACTAGCATTTTGTTTAGAATTTCTTTTTTGTTGTTGTTGTTTGTTTTTAGGCCACACCCAGGGTACTCAGACGTTATTCCTGGCTCTGCACTCAGATATCACTCCTGGCAGGCTCGGGGGAACATGTGGGATGCCCAGGATTGAATCTAGGCCTGTCCCGTGTTGGCCGCATGCAAGGCAAATACCCTATCTACCTATGACTCAAACCCTTATTTAGAATTTTTATTTCTAAGTACATGAGAAAATGTGATTTGTAATTTTATGTTCTAGTAGTAGCCTTTATAGTCTTGGTTGTAATAGTGCTTGTTTTATTTTTAATGCCTCTAGAGAAATTAGAATTTTGCCCAATTGCGAATTTTATTGGAAACTGAAGCTATTGTATCCTATAATAACAGTAGTACAGGGAACTCTAATACATTTTTTTTCTTACTTTGCTCTATGCTATCTAAGTTTTATGGCTTACTATTTTCCAATACTTGATTCTACTATACAACCTTTAGGAAATACTTGTCAATTTTACTCACCTTCTCTCTATTGAATTCCTCAGTATACATACAGTAAGAAATACTTGTCAATGATTACATTTTAGACTGCTACTATTTGCAAGAAGGAATATTGTGAGAAGCTATTAGGTAAAAGATAAATTCTCTACCCACAATTAGTTTATAATGCAGTAAGCTAAGCCAGCCCCTTAAAATTATATATCAATTATAGAATCATCTTTGATTATTCATTCAAATTTATGAAACTTTAAAAAATTTGTTCTATTATATTGGGAAAAAAGCTAATGAAAAAATGGAAATAACTAAAAGCAGAAAGTTTGTACAAAATCACTCATTGCCCCGCCAACAAACACAACCATTCTCAACTAAGTTTTGTGGTTAATTAGATGATATTCAATGTGCTTATTCCTTTATTTTAATAGATGCTTCTATGGTTGGCATTTACAGTTAATTTCATCTATATATACCTTTCTATTTATATGGGTATTTAAAATTCTTTTTAAAAATTAGTTTGCATCATATAAAAACAAAAAATAGTAACTATTTTAAGTGTGTGAAATTTATCTCTCTTATTTTCTCAATCAGAAATACACATATGCCTTATACTATTGATATTATAACATAGATCCCAATGCAGAGAGAGATCTTCTATTACATTCTTGTAGATCCTATGTCTTGATATGTCTACGTCTAAGCTATCTTCATCACTCTGATTGACAGCAAATTAAGTCTTAATATGTAAAAATATTTAAAATTTTCCAATAAAACATTGAAATATAGGTCTGGTGTCTTCAAGCAGACTTAAGAAATGTAGTAAAGAATATAGATTCTGGTTCTATACTGAATTTGAAATCTAACTACACCATTCACAAATATATATCCTTGCTTAAATTATTTACCTTCTCTGTGTCCCAATTATTTGTAAAATGAAAAAATAATGGTAGTGATCTCAAAAAGTTGTTGTGAGGATTAAATAAGTTGAGAAAGTCCTATTGTGAATGCTCAGTAAATATATTTATACAGACAAGCTATTGTTTTCCTATTGAATGACTTCCTTCTATGGCCTCAATCGATAGTTGTCTTGTCAAACCTAAAGACTCTTCTTAAAACTATTTTACTTCTGGGCCCGGAGAGATAGCACAGCGGCGTTTGCCTTGCAAGCAGCCGATCCAGGACCTAAGGTGGTTGGTTCGAATCCCGGTGTCCCATATGGTCCCCCGTGCCTGCCAGGAGCTATTTCTGAGCAGACAGCCAGGAGTAACCCCTGAGCACTGCCGGGTGTGGCCCAAAAAAAAAAACCAAAAAAAAAAAAAAAAACTATTTTACTTCATCTTTATTCTTAAAGTCTCTTGTCTGTCATATGTTTAGTCTCATTTCTGAAATAATCAAAAAATCCTCTTCTTTAAATTTTACTTATGAAGTTTTTTTGATCATAAAGTCTCTATCACAGATAATGCCATTCTATTTAAGTGGATAACACCTAGAATTTAAAAATTGAAGTTATGAACATGTTAAAACTGGTAGCATTGTCAAGGATTCCCTTTTTCTCTTTTGTTTGCCTAATCAAGAGTACATGGATACAGTCTATATCTGTTCATTTAAGGGATCAATTAAAAATACAGTAATACAAGCTTGTCAGCTTAAATTGTACAACTAATCATGAAAGAAATTAAAATAAACTGAAAAAATTAGGCTGCAACACAAAGTAAATTTTGTTTTGGGGCCATACCCAGTGATGCTCAGGAGTTACTCCTGGATCTACACTCAGAAATCACTGCTGGCAGTGATCAGGGAACCATATAGGATCCAGGGGCTAAACCTGGATCAGCCATATGTAAGGCAAGCACTACCAGCTGTACTACTGACATTCAAAATACAAGCCCTATACAGTTTCATTATGTTCTTTTATTCTGTTGGTTTTATTTCTTTTTGGGCCACACCCTGCGAGGGTTACTCCTGGCTATGCGCTCAGAAATCACTCCTGGCTTGTAGGACCATATGGGATGCTGGGGGGGATCGAACCGCAATCCATCCTAGGTTAGCATGTACAAGGCAAAAGCCCTACTGCTTGCGCCACCGTTTCTCTCTATGTTTTAAGCTGCAGTGCTATATGTCATTATGAGACTGGAGAGATTAGAATGACCAGGTTTAATATCTAAAATCTGAACCTGTAGTCTTCCTATAATCTGCATGCAAGAGTGCTTAACATGTAACAATTACAATTTAAGTTCTATATAAGTTTTACTCTTTACTAAACTATGCTATTTTGTAAAGCATTAATTCTGCAAAAAAATTTACATACAGTCTCAGTATGTTTGTATAAAAGAGCTAGAATGAAACAGGGAGGCTTTAATTATGGGTTAAGTCCTGGCACTCTCAGTATCAGCTTAGACAATAACTCTTTATGTGGACATTGCACAGTGTAGCCTCACCTTTCTTTTTAATTTAATCTTTTTTTTTTTGTACTGTTTCAGTATTGAAGCATCCTGTGGTTTATTGATTCTTGTAACCACACACTCGGCCACTAATGTTCATCACTTGTGTTTCTCCTGGCTCCTGTCTCTTGAGGAGAATGAAAGGTGGAAAATGTAACACAATAGTTTCAATCTAGATGACTCAGTTTAAATACAGAACAGAAAAAAACTATCTTAAATCACCCCTACAAACATCTTCCTTTCAAATAGAACTGATCTTGAAACCTAGTAGATGCAGTAAATAAGTGAAGAATAACTGAAGTAGGTACTTTCAGAGCAAATTGAGGTATGTCAGAATCAGTCTTCCTGGATAACAAAAAACTTCTAGCTCTTCAGTTCTGTGATACTTGTTGATCTTATTCAAATTTAATTTTAACAGTAATCAATTCTCACCTAGTATAAATATCACCATTTAGATTTTAATCTTTTCCTACCTTTAATTTGCCTTTTAATTAAATATTTACAGAAGTTTTCTTCCTGTAATATAATATTTTCTTAACATACTCAACATTTTGAATAAGCCATTTTTCCTATAAGGCAATCTATCATGAGTTGTAGACTCCACCTATAAAACTACATACAGGGGCCAGAGGGATAGCACAGCAATAGGTGTTTGCCTTGCACGTGGCCAACACAGGACATACTCTGGTTCGAATCCTGGCATCCCATATGGTTTCCCCAACCTGCCAGGAGCAACTTCTGAGCACAGAGGCAGGAGTAATTCCTGAGCACAGCTCAGTGTGACCCAAAAACCAAAACAAGACAAACAAACATAAACAAAAATACCCAACAACAACTACTTACAGAAGTTCTTTCTTTTTATTTTTTTAAATAAATCTTTATTTAAGCACCATGATTAGAAGCATGTTTGTAGTTGGATTTCAGGCATAAACAAAATACCCCCTTCATCAATGCAACATTCCCACCACCAATGCCCCCTCCCCTTCCCCATTCCTGCCTGTATTCGTGACAGGTATTTTACTTCTCTCATTCTTTAACATTGTCATGCTAGTTGTTAGTGTAGTTATTTCCCTAACAGCATTCACCACTCTTTGTGGTGAGCTTCAAATTGTGTGCTGGTCCTTTTGGCCCTTTGGGCCTTAACTCTATTGTCTCTGGGCCTTATTACAATAATGTCTTTATTTTTTTTCTTAAAACACATAGATGAGTGAGGCTATTCTGTGTCTATCTCTCTCCCTCTGATTTATTTTACTCAACATAATAATTCTATCAAATTTATTTCTATCAAAATTCCATCCTTTACATTTTCATTGATTTTATATAGTTAATATAATTTTAACATTTTAAAAATATGCACCCCAAATATAATAATTAATATTATTACCCATAAAGGAATAGAGCATGTTTGTCAATTAAGAGAAGAAGCTCTGGGGGCTTCTTCAGTGTGTTTGATGTTTTCCTGACACATAACCCACCCAGATTCAGTCACTACCATCTCATAGGATCCTCTGAGCACAATTAGGAGTGATTCCTGATGTAGAGCCCAGGAGCATGTCTTGAGCACTGCTCGGTGTGTCTCCCCCACAAAAAAAGGGTAGAAGAAGCACACAGCCAACCTGGCTTTGACCCCTATACTCAGCACTACATATAACCCCTCAAGACCCTCCTGAAGTGCTCCCTGAGTACACAACCAAAATCAGGCACTGCCCAGTATGGCCAGCAAAATAAAACAAAGATTAGAAGGGGTCAGATAGCTTAAATTGGCAGATTTTTGTGTATAACATTTTTATACACAAAAAGTTTATAATATTATTATTAGTTCTTTCAATGTTGACATGTACCTGGTTGTGAACTTAAAAAGTTTTCTATGTGAGGTACATTAAAGATAAAAGGGAAAAGAGATCTGGCTTCCACAGAGCTTCCCAAAAATGTTATCGCTCATTTTTTGAAAACAAAACAAAACAAAACAGAAACACACAACTGCAGATATTTTAAGTAATAGAGACTTGGTTGAAGTCTCTTGTATTTTCCCTTTGACTTAAAAATAGAACCAATAGGGCCGGAGAGATAGCATGCAGGTAAGGCATTCTCAAAATCAAGGGGCTTTATTACTAATGATACTATTTATAGTTTATTTATTTTCATTGTTATATATGTACTATTAATAAATATCCCAAATGTATTCATCTCTTTTATTAGTAGGAGACAACTAAGACTTTCCTAATTCTTCACTATTATTGACAATGTAGCAATGAACTTTGACTCTTGTGGCTATATATGAGTTTATTGGAGTCATAACTGAGTATCTTCAACTTTTCTAGATACTGCTAATCTTCAGTGAGATATAGTTATTTATGCTATTATCTGTAACTGCTGAGATACTTTTCCATATCTGTGCTTATATTATCCATTTTATTTTTGTACTGGTGAGTATAAAATAATATCCATAACAAACTCTTCTCACTGCTGGATAGTACTTACATTTAATTGCAATTATTAGGGGGAAACTATGAACTGTATGGTAGTGTCTTCTTATTATGAACATAGTCTGCTTATTTATTAAGAAATTTATATCTTTGATACTTGCTATGTATAATTATTTTGTATTTTATTTTATATTTGCATAGTATTCCCCTGTTTGTAAGCACTCAATTACTTTCTCACATGTATATATGTTCAAACAAAATTTAATATAGTTTAGTTAACATTTAAGGATGTTTATTAGAAAGAGGACTTTCAAACAGATACTAGTTATCCAGAAAGGAATTCTCCTTTTAATGTTTTTATTTTGCACAGAGCAGTGTCTTGCAGAGAGCAGAATATAATATGTTGAGTGATTGAATAAATGATAATCATGATTGATTTGCTTCATTAACTTTTTCTCAAACCATTATATCTAAAATCCCTCATCCTAAATGTTTGTTATGTTTTATATACTTCATATAGTGTAATTTCTTAATAATTGCTATAGTGGTCATGGATGATAATCCAAACTTCAAATCCTAACCTTTTATTCTTCTTTTATCCCATGTGGATCTGCTATTTATGTCATGAATATGAGACTTCTGCTCTGGCATTTTACTGCAATATACTTGCTAAAAATTGTACTAAAAATAATTTTAATGTCTTATAGCATTTTTTATTTCAATTATTATACTTAACTTTATTTTTCACTAAATAAGGCAACATCAAATATATATAATATATTTGTACATATACAAATATATACAATATATTATAAGGGTAATATATACAATAATTCTTAGTTATTTGCTGCTACTATAGTCTGCTTAAATGAGGATTTGTTTTAGTTTCCAGAAATTAAAACAGAAATTGTTCCACAGATAGTTTTTTCATCATTTTTATGCCATGCTTCATATATAAGAAGTCATTGGGTTTTTTTTTTGTTTGTTTGTTTGTTTTTCTTTTTTGGTGAAATAGGAAAGCTGCAAAAAAACAAAACAGAAAACAGAAAACAACCTCCACACTGTGGAGCAAAAAGTAAATAAATAAATAAATAAATAAATAAATAAAATATAACCCACATACAGACCAATTATAGGCTAGTTGTAAAATAATTTTCTTTATACTTATAATGTAATAAAATCACATTCATATGAATTTTCTTCTTATTACACCTTAGTGAGATTAGTCCCTAAATCTACTGGCTGATTTTCAGTAAAATCTCTGCAAAATGTAGTATAATGTCAAAAATTCGATGAACATTTAATAAATATTCATTTGTGACAATCATGTTCTCACACAGGCTTTTTGAAAGTGTTTTTCTGAAATCATCAGCTATTCTTTAACATTGATTAAGAAATCGTCCCCCAGAAGAGATGATTGCCTTTGGTCTTAAAAATACAAAAAACAAAACCCAAAAACCCAGTGAGACCAAGTTATTTTTCTCCTTAGCTAAAGACTCAGTATTAGACAGCCTTAGTTACTGTGAGCATACTGAATAAATAAAACTATGTAGGCACTTAAGTTAGTGGTATAAAATTACACATAGCTAAAAACATTTATCTACTGTGATGAACACTATGAATTCCAGGCTTGTGTTTTTAAATAAACTAGTATCTAAGCACGGTTTAGAGTTGAAATTATGTCAACGAATACACTATGAACATCAGTACTAAAGTTACAACTCTACTGCAGTGAGCTGATTAGCAATAATAAGGAGCACACTATATAGTCATGTAATTATAAGGAGTTTTACTCTCAGTGATGTGGAGGTTATGGGGTTAGGACAGTTTCCATTTCAAAAGACAGGAGAATCTAGGTTGCCATGACAAGAAAAGGTAAATCATCTAATTTAAGCTGTTGAAAATAGATGGCTTATTTGAATAAAAACATCTTTTATCTTTCCTTGTGAAAATTAAGGTAGATTATGAGTTAATTCTTTCCTCAATAAAGGAGGAAAAAAACAGAACCTCAACAGAAATGACAGCTAAAGAATTGATGCCATGTAAGACTACCTTAGTACAACTAGGTTGTCACCTCATTGTTCACTTTAGAGAGAATGGAGCTTGATTAGAGAGAAAAATTATAAAAAATTTCAATCCTTCTCCTGAAATGAAAAGATGTATGAGGAGAGGGTGATGTAGAAAAGAGAAAAGAAGAAATATAGCACAATCAATAACAAACAGTTATAATATAGGGTGCAATTTTGGGGTACAATTTTGTTAGTGATACTTCTTTATATTCCTTCTCAGTTATAATGATCTACAATCCAAATTTGGCAGTTTAAAGTTAGCTAGATATATAGTTAATATACAGCTTCGCTTTCAAAGTAGATACTATTAGTCAATCACATATAATATTTGCAGATGAAGCCTACTGTCCACTACTTTAAATATATTTAAGATTTAGAAATGAAACATAGGTTAATATAAATACACCCAACTGATTGTGAGAAGATATTCGAAAAAATACTTCAAATAAAGAACCTATAAAATTAGAAAACAAAAACAACAAACAATAGTCTTCTCAATAAAAGGGGAGAAGAGATGAATTAACACTGCACAAAGTAGACATATAGATGGACATTAAGTATATAAAAATGCATCATTATTACTTAATATCAGGTAAACACAAATCAAAATAACAATGAGATAATAGCTCACAATAGTGAGAACAACATATATTTAAAAAATAAAACTGAAAACCACAAATATTGGTGGGAATATGGTGAAAGGAATCCTCTTTCATTGTTGGTAGTTATCTCACCTGGTTCAGTCTCTATGAAAAACAATATGGAGACTTCTTTAAAAAGTAGAAAGAAGGTGCAAGACTATAAGTAGTAAACTAGGTACAGAGGGGACCACATTTTCTAGCAGCCCCAGGGGTGAGGGAGGAGGATATAAGAGGTAGGATGAAAACGGAGGAGTAGGGAGGACAAATCAGTGATGGGAATCCCCCTGATTTTATGTAAATATGTACCTAAAATATTATTGTCAACAATATGTAAGCCACTATGATCAAAATAAAAATTATATTAAAAAAAAGTAGAAAGAGAGGGCCGGAGCAGTGGTGCAGCGGTAGGGCATTTGCCTTGCAAGCGGCTGACCTAGAATGGACCGCAGTTTGATCCCCTGGCATCCCATATGGTCCACCAAGCCAGGAGTGATTTCTGAGTGCATAGCCAGTAGTAACCCCTGAGTGTTTTGGGTTTGGCCCAAAAACAAACAAACAAACCAAAAAAGTAGGGTTCCCATTTGACCCAGTTATTCCAGATTCTCAATATCTACCTCCAAAAGACAAAAAAAACTTGCATATTTAAAAAATATATATATATGCACATCTACGTTCATTGCAGCTTATAATAGCAAGGATATGAAAGTAATTCAAGTATTCAGCAACAGCTGAATAAATAAAGAAGTTTTGGTATACACAGAGGAATAGTTATGCAGCTCTAGAAAAAAATAGTCATACAGTTCATGGCAGCATAGATAAATTGAAAATAATGAGTGAAAGTAGAAGCAGAAGGACAAATACAGAATTATCTCACTCCTCTGTGATATCCAAAGAAGCAAATCAAAGGTATGATATTATCAATGACAAACTTGGATACTAGAATTCAGACGTAAGAATGCCAGGCTAGGGGAAGTAAGGTGGGAAATGAATAAGCTGTTTGAAAGCCACACTGGAACATAACAGATGGAAGGTCTTGAGAATAGAGTTGGTGCTAAGGTGTGTGCTCACAGTTTGTACCAAAACTGTAACTGTTGATTTATAAATAAAGGAGCAGAAGAGGGAGGGAAAAAACACTAGATTTTTGTGGTCATAGGGATTGCAGGAGCGAAGTAGTCATGAAATTAGGCAGTAAATTTATATGTCGATAACCAGAAAAGAGAACTCTATTGTAACCCTATTGATTAAACTATACTTTAAAAATGTTTTAATAAAGTTGAAAAGCAAGCTGCTTTAGTTCTAATATAATTGATCAAAATTGGAGTACATCTAACTTTGTGATGGGATAAAGTATTGTTGTTTTGCTCTAGAATAAGAAAGTAGATCATATTTTTAAGTCTTGAGATATTAGAGTTTAATATACATGTCCTGAAATGAAAAATTATTCACAAGTCCTTGAATTATTGGAAAACATCACCTACAGCTTTAATAAAATTCCTAAAGACGAAGGGAAGTCCAAAGTATCTGCTATTCAGTACTACAACCAATA
Organism: Suncus etruscus; assembly: GCF_024139225.1. Lineage (NCBI taxonomy): Eukaryota > Metazoa > Chordata > Mammalia > Eulipotyphla > Soricidae > Suncus > Suncus etruscus. Next base: position 65,939,034 of record NC_064861.1, on the reverse strand, counting down.
TGAGCTTATGTGCTTGCTAGTACATGACATGTACAAAACACACAAACACATACACACCTGCTACCACTGTACAGAGTTTCTATTTTCACAATATTTATTTCTATTTTCACAATATGGCTGAATTAGGATTACTTGAGTAAAGTTTCAAAGGATTTATCACTGAACACTTCAATAGAGTTACAAATTGGAACTACTTTGAAGTAAGTCGACAAATTGGAACTACTTTGAAGTAAGTCGTGCCAAAACTTACCCTCAAACTACAATAGATCTTCCATATATCACCAAATACTTAAAACACAATAACTAAAATAATACCACAATTATAACAAATTATTGGCTTCATATCTTGAGAAACAACAGATTTAAATTATAATTTGGATTTTTTTCATGACCTTACTAATATCAGTTAATCAGCTATAAATACAAGGAGAGAGTTCTAACATAAAGGTTAATGTATTCTCATGTACAATAATGAAAAAAAAAAGCTTTTCTCTCAGTTCATGATATATCCTCCTACAAAAGAAATCAGGAGTCAAAAAGATAGTACAGCAGGTAATGTTCTTGCCTTGCATGTGCCCAATTCGAGTTCAATCCCCAATACCACATATGGTAGGTACCCCATGCCTTGTCAGGAGTGATCCCTGAGTGCATAGCTAAGAGTAAGCCCTAAGCACTGATGGGTATGATCATAAAATCAAAAATGGGAGAAAACAAAACAAATCAAAATCATAGTTGTTAGGAAAAAATTTAGTCATGAAATTTATTTATACATGGATAGATATGGAGAGTATTATGAAGAGTGAAATGAGTCAGTCAGAGGGAGAGGGAGAGACCAATAATCTCACTCATTTGTGGGATATAAGAAAAAAAAAGATAGTGTGGTAATAATATCCAGTGACAATAGAGATAAGGGCCAGGAGGACCAGTCCATGGTAGGAAGCTTGCCATAGTAGTGAAGCAGCACAGTTAGGAAGAGAAGGTATCAGTGATAATTGGAACTGATCATACTGGACAAGAACTGGGTGCTAAATAGAGATAAAGTGATAGGCAGGGTACCCTATTCATTAACAATAGTGTAAAACACAATGTCTAAAATGGGAGGGAGGGAGGGAGGGAGAGGGGGGAGAGAGAGAGAGAGAGAGAGAGAGAGAGAGAGAGAGAGAGAGAGAGAGAGAGAGAGAGAGAGAGAGAGAGAGAGAGAGTTAGAGAGAGAGGGAGAGAGATGTGAGTCATAACATGCTCTCACAAGGTAACTAGGCTCTCGGGGTCACTGCAACCACCCAAATGCTTCTGATAGAGAAAGCCTGAGGAGGAATATCTTACTAACATGGAGTAAAAAATGTCTGCCGCAGAGGCAGGCAGAGCAGAGGGTAGGAGGACATTGATGGGAACAGGAAATGCACATTGTAAGACTAAAACCTAATCATGAACAACTTTGCAAAGTGTTTAAATAAAAGGGGAAAAAATCAAAGTTAGATAAATATGAATTCTAGTTGAAAACATTAAAAGGAGTTTCTTACTTAGAGGGAAATATAGAAATAATTTCCAGGGGCCGGAGCAGTGGCACGGAGCAGTAAGGCGTCTGCCTTGCCTGCTCTAGTCTAGGACAGACCATAGTTCAATCCCCTGGCGTTCCATATGGACCCCCAACCCAGGAGCAGTTTCTGAGTGCATAGCCAGGAGTAACCCCTGAACATTACTGGGTGTGGCCCTAAAAATAAAAGAAAAAATGATAATTTCCAAAATTGTAAATTTTTCAGTTTATAAAATATATCTCCACGGGACCGGAGAGATAGCATGGAGGTAAGGCATTTGCCTTTCATGCAGGAGGTCATCGGTTTGAATCCCGGCGCCCCATATGGTCCCCTGTGCCTGCCAGGAGCAATTTCTGAGCCTGGAGCCAGGAATAACCCCTGAGCACTGCCGGGTGTGACCCCCCCCCCCAAAATATATATATATATCCACTATCTTTTGAAAAATATGATGCAAGTGGTAGAGTGTATGCCTTATAAATGAAAGAATCTGGTACTGTATGGTTTCCAAAGAACCAAAGGTACCAGGACCTATTGGGAATGGCCTCCACGACAATAACAGGAAAAGAAGGCAATGAGAACTAATTATTAACAATGAATTTGCCTTTGTAAATTAGAGGAGAATTATTTATTGAGTCATTCTCATTGGTCTTACATGTTCTAAGTTCACTTATGAGAAAAAATTCTAAAATTCTATACTAATCTCTAGTGAGGAGAGAAGCATTATAAGTAAGCAAAAATATCTCATGCAAGGAAAGTATAAAATGTCAGAGGTCCTTGTTTGTTTATTTTTGCTAACTTCATGTAAAATTAATTTAGTTTATCCTTCTTAAAATACTGGAAATAGTTATGTATTTAATAGATCATGAAGTTATATTTCTATTTTGAGCTAACAACATTTATGGTTTTTATTCTATTGAAAAGTTTAACATACTTTGGTTGTCACATATTATACTGGCTTGAAACCATAATCAATCTGATGATGATCTAATATCAGATTATACTAATATTATGATTCAAAAGTAGAAATAAGGAGAGGGGATAAATTCTTATGGTTGGGGCCGGGGCGGTGGTGCAAGTGGTAGGGCATTTGCCTTGCATGTGCTAAACTAGGACGGACTGCGGTTAGCGTCCCATATGGTCCCCCAAGCCAGGCGCAATTTCTGAGCACAAAGTCAGGAATAACCCCTAAGTGTCACCAGGTCTGGCCCAAAAAGAAAAAAAAAATCTTAGTATTAAATTAAATTAAATGTTATTAAATTATCATTTAAAATAAGTTCTACTGTTGAATTAAATAAATTTGGTTTTGAACTTAGTCATAGCTCCAAACTTGCTTTTTAATAAAAGAATTGTTGACTTTGGCCAGAAAGATAATATAAAAAGTAAGGCACTTGTCTTAAATGCAACTGATCAGGGTTCAATCCCTGAGCACTGTCAGGAGTGATCCTTAGCAAAGAGCCAGTAGTAAGTCCTGAGCACAGCTGGGTGTGACCCCAAAATAAGCAAGACTGTCTGATTTTTCTACAGATTACTGCAATAATTTAGACCATATTTTGTAAGTCACCAGGTTTCAAGCCCCAAGACTTAGTGTCCCCATACATGATCCTAAAAGCTCTGCTGCTTGATCCTGACAGCCCTACTGTGTGATTCCCCAGTACTACAAGCAATTAACTGTGTGTAGAACCATGGAATGGTCTCCTCACTGGGTACATAACCAAAAGTAAGTTTGTAAGTCAGGAACTATGACTCCAAGTAAGCTTGTGTGTGAGCATCGCAGTGGCCCCAATGAGCACTACAACCATAACTTGCCTGCCTCAAATAAAACATATGACTCTCAAAGAGCTGAAATGCAGCAAGGCAACTCAGAGCACAAACCCTGGTGAGAACTGTGGTCGAGAATATGAACACAGCACCTGTGTGTGTGCAACAACAGAAATTAAGAAAAAGAGAACAAATGAAAAAAATTATATTCAGGAATTTAAAAAAAGTGTTAATTTAATTTCCTTTTTAAAAAATTTTAAGCTACCATGAGATACAGTTACAAAGTTGTTCATGAGGAAGTTTCAGTTATACAAAGCCCGAGCACCCATCCCTTCACCAATGTCCACTTATCTCCACTAAATTCCCCAGTTTCTCTCCTGCTCTTTTTTTCCTTTTAGTACTATGGTTTGCTATACTGTTACTAGAAAGGTATTGTATATATCACTTTACCTCCTTTCAGCATTGAGTTCTTGTCCAGCTATCATTTCCCACTATCATTGTCATAGTGGTCCTTTTTATGATCTAGCCTCCCTCCCTGAATTGTGGTAAGCTTTCTACTAAGAATTCGTCCTCCTCAAGACCATTTCTATTCTATTCTTTGAGTACTATTCTTCTACTAGGTTTCTTTATATCCCACACATTGGTGGATAATTCTATGCTTGTTCCTCACTGACTCATTTCACTCAGCATGCTACTCTCCATGTCCATCCACATGTCAGCAAATTTCATGACTTAATTTTTACCCTAACAGCTGTGTCATATTTCATTGTACTATAGCTTCTTTATCCACTTGTCTGTTTTGGGGGCACTTGTGTGGTTTCCAGATTTTGTGAGTAGGGCCACAACGAATATCAAAGTGCTGCAATGAATATTGAAAAGCAGATGGTTTTTGTTTTTTTTTCATTGCTTTGGATATATTCCCGAGAGTGGAATTGCTAGGTTGCAACTGAGGAAGCTCAGTTCCTAGTTTTTCTGAGGAATGTCCAAATTGTTTTCCACAAAGGCTGGACCAATTGACATTCTCACCAGCAGTGTTCCTTTTCCCTCTCATTCACAGCAATATTGGTTGTTTTTGTTCTTTGTAATGAGTGCTAATCTCTTTAGTGTGAAGTAGTATCATTGTTGTTTTGATAAGAAGTTTTAGTTTTAGGCTAAAGATATATCTCAGTAGTAGAGCACATACATCTGCTTTTTTTTAAAGTACTTCCTTTGTTTTTAGGTCATGCCCTGCGGTACTCAGGGTGTACTCCTGGTGGGGATCAAGGGATCATATGAGGTGCCAGGGATCAAACCCAGGCCAGCTACGTGCAAGAAAATTGCCCTACATACTGTACTCTTGCTCCTGCCCCCTAAAATAGAGTACATACTATATTATTAACTTTCTATTAAAATATGCTTTATTATCTTTAATTTAACAGATGCCCTGTACAAATGTGTGTGAATTCTATGGGAAAGTATGTGTGTGTGCTTGTATTGTAAGAGTTTTGCTTTTTTTGCTACCAAGATTTGTTAATCAAAAGCCAAAATGCAAGCATAAATGTCTAAATAAAATATTCAGGAAAAGTCTTTAAACTTCTTTCAGCACCATTCTAAATAATACTGTTTTCTTCCTATGTCCCTATTTAAACAACTCTGACTCTATTCTTGTGAATGAATGAAAATGATTGAAATTCCTACTTTCCTTTCAAATTTATGATTTGCCTTAACTTGTAGACTTAGTGCATCTTTTTTGACTGAAAATAAATCTTGGTTTAAGAAATCCTCAGCAATGAAAAAAAAAAGCATAGATACTTTTGTACACTAAAAAAAGTATTAATCTTTACCTATTTCCTTATACCAATCTTCACAGTAACTTAATGTTTATCAGAGGGATAAACCATTTTCACCTTAAAAATAAGATGTAGATGACACTTAGAGAGATTGGTTGCTTCAAAATCTGAAAGTCAGTAAGATGCAAAACCAAAACTATAATTATTTAAGATATCCTTTCATAGTCAAAACTTTAATAAGCATGGTCATGTGCAAGGCAAGCATCCTACCTGCTATACTATCTTTTAGGCCCCAGAAATAGTCTTATTTCTATTGCTAGTTTTCTATTAATTTTAAAAAGTCCTTTGAATTTATAAATTTCAAATCAGCCAATTTCTTAGAATGATTAAAGGCTCAAATGATTGCAAAAAAAAAAATATAGGAGAAAAAAAAAGGAAGAAAGAAGAAAAGCTTTCTTTTTTCCTATTATGTCTATGTGTGTAAATAAAACAGTATTTTTGAAGCTTCTAGCCCAAATGTCACTCTATTAACTACAGTTCAATTAGTACCTTACAAAAAGAGATGTTTCAGTCATAGCTCTTACCTCTTTAGAATTTTTATGCAGTCAAGCTAAGGTATTAAATTTTGATTAATGTAGCTAAATATCAACTCTCACCTTCAGTTCCCCTATCATCAGATTGTTTTCTTTTTTTAAGAGAAAAGAAGAAAACAATAAAGTCAGGAGGGGTAGAGATAGGGCTAAAATAGCAATAAAAAGTAATTATATAAAAATGCTAAAGGTATGGCATGGTTGTTTTTTCTGGGGGGTGTTTTTTGTTGTTGTTTTTTTTGTTTTTGTTTTGCTATTTCACTGAGCTTGACAGTTTCTATATTTAAGCTATTGCCCATGTTTAAGCAGAAACCAAAAAGAGGGAAAGAGAATGTTTATGTAAGATTACTAAATAGTACATAAAAAATAAGAGTCATTATTACACTGGTAAGGAAAGAGAAACTCAATGAAATTTCTTTCCACAGATTTGCCTTTGTGATCTGTAAGGTGCTGTTCCCCTGCTTACATTCCGTTACCCTGGCAACACACTCCTGTAAAATAAAGATTATTAAAGCGCATATGATTATTTTGCTGCTGAGTGAATAAGACAAGCTGCTTCTGAAATGCCTTATCAGAGAAATTCAATTTTAGGCCAAATTGTGTTTTTGCCTCCTTCTAGCTTTTTCCTCCCTCCCCCCACTTCAAATAAAATGATCATCTCCACAGTAACATATGATATTTTGCTTTTCATTCACATTCTGAGTATTTTAAGTTAGCTTTTTTTTAAAGTTCATAAAAGCATTTCTTCTATATTTTTAATAGCATAAGTCTATTTTCCATCTATCTGCCATATGTTTGCAAATCAGAAGGCAATGTATTTTTGTCTAGAATTTATTTTATGATTTTAATCAGAACATTGACTTTATAATAAATATAAATGCATATACTAAACAATAAGTATGTAGTATTTGATCAAAGAAAGATGAAAAGAGCTAAAATAAGGAAGGTGATGTCACTATAAAGGCCATATTCAAGGTAGCTGTTCTTCATTTAGTATCATCCTGTGGTTTCTCTTTTTTTCCTTTGATGCTCTCCTAACTTAATGTTAGAGAGATGGATAGTTTCATAGGCCCTTCAACAGCTAGGCACATCTTAGTTATCTAATACTTTTACATTTGTATTTAAATTACTGAAAAAAGATTTTTGAGATCTCTGAAATAATATAAAAACAATGCTCATAAAAGTATGCTAGATCTGATTTTCTTAGAAATTACAGCTTTTAGACTATTCAGTGTCTGAACACCTTAAAATTATAATACTACTATGTTATCATATTAATGTTGTTGTTTTTCATATTAATAAAAAAGATACTATTTAATATATTTGAGTGTAGGGGAGCAAAATGGTGGTGTTAAAGGCTTACTCCTGACACTTTGCTCAGGGGGTGGAGGGACCATATTTGGAGCTAGAGATTGAATCCAAGTCAATACTATGAAAGGCAAGTAATCTACCCTCTGTACTATCTCTCCAGATAAAATTTAAAATCTTTTAATACAAAGTAAAATCTTTGAAATTAAGGTAAAAAGAGTTAACTCTAACCAGAAAAGGACAAGATTCCAACAGTCTACACAGAAAACTCCCTACATATTTCTTTAAAATGGCAAGGAAGATATGTGGCTAAGAGTGGCTCTGAGGAAACCATCCTCTACTGTTGAACAGATGGTCATAATGAATGACAATATTTTTGAGATTCTACTCATTCTATTGGCCTTTCCACCATTGCTCTGACACTGACATATAATCTGCTACAGTTCTATTAGGACATAGAAAAATTCCAATTATTTTCTATATGTTATTATTTTAATGACATACAATTGCTAATTGTTCTTTAATATTCACTTTCAGACCCCACTAAGTGCCATATTTTTACACTGATTCAGCAGGCAAGCTCATGTTTTTCATTTAGCTAACTACAAATAATTTCTCATTATTAAAAATGACACAGATGCTGAACAATTTTTAGAAAACCTGGAAGCATGATCATAATGTATTGTTTCCTCTGATCAAGCAAACTAAATTAAGTAGTATACAACAAATCTTCAGTATGCTACCACCAACAAGAAACATAGGGCTATAATTCACTCCCAGCACTGCCCAGAAGGTGTCACCACAGCCTCATTGGCTTGAAGAACTTGGGGACAAGAGGGGGAGTAGTAAGCAATGGAAGAGAGACAAAGGGGAAAAAAATCTTCACATAGACAAAGGAAAATAAGCCAACTACAAAGCAATAATATATTCAGTTGTAAAAACCCAAATAAAATTCTAAAGCACTATAGGAGAAAGTGGTCCACTCTACAGTGAAAGCAAAAAGTGAGAGATTGGAACAAGTGCTACTTAAGATAGTGTACTTGGTAGAAAGCAAAAAGCAGGTGAAAAAAGAAAAATATCTTAGTAGTGAATAGGATCCAAACTTCTCACCTAAATTGGTTTATCTCATTATCACATATAGTTACACAGGACCTGATCAAAGGAAGATAAAAGAACAGCTGGACAAAAATGCTAGAAAAAAAAATCAAAGAATATAAAACAAAGTCTTTCATTGAGAAGTTGTACAAATTAATTCCAAATTACTGCCACAGTCAAACAGAAGGAAGCTTCAAGGCACAAAACTTGTTGCTGCACTCCATCTTGCTTTATTGTGGTGTCTTCACTCATGTACTAGTAGCTAAAAGCCATCCCTTTTATAGTAATACATCTTTTAATCCCTGCTCTTCCCCTCTGTAGTTTAATTAAAAGACAATGAACCTTTTAAAGTAGTCAAATGGAAAATATAAAATTGCACCATTCTATCAAAGCTTAAGATATTCCTGTTCCCAGAGCATGAGAAGAATTCAAAATAAGACTTCTGGTATTTTATTATGCTCTAGTTTCTCTGTCATTTCTTCATCATCAGGCTCTTGGTTGGAATAACCACTAGGAACCAGAAAAGCAGTTCAACCCTAAAATGACATAGAGGGGCAAACACTTTTTTTTTTAACTAGGAGTCATGTTAGATTGATTTTATATGTCTGGAGTCTACTATGTTTAATTTTTACTTTCTAAGTTTACATTTGTATTCCTTCTATACTGACATAGCTTTTTAAAAATTTTTTAAAATCCCATTTTATTTTATTGAAAACATGTGTTTTTCAAAGTCCTTCATAGTTGGGTTTCAGACATACAATGAATCAAGGCCAATCCCAACATAAGTGACTGACTTCATTCCACCAATGTTCTCCAAGTACATCCAATATTCCCTCTTGCCCTCTCCCCACAAGCCCACCAGTCCCATTTTAAGTTTAGATTATTCATTTGGGTCTCTTGGTTCCATTGTTGTTGACTTTGGTTTGGATATTTAGTTATGTCTTTTTATAACTCCACCAATGCACCTGAGACCACTTGACCCCTGGACCTATTCTTTCATATTTGTGTTTCTCCTCTTTCACTCAGTTTCTTTCCTTTTCCTTGCTATGCTCTGGGGCCAAGGGTGTTCAAGACAACTCCCATTTAGACCACTGCATTCTTCTACATACCACATATGTGTGATATCATTCTGTATTTATCCTTTTTCTGGTTTAATTCATTTAACAAAATATCTTCCAGTAGCAGCAGATTGCATTATTATATCATTCCTTTTAACTATGTAGTATTCCATTGCATATATGAACATATTCTTGATCCACTCATCTGTTGGTGATTACAACTTTTAGCTATTATACTGAGTGCTGCAATGAATAGTGGTGTGCATAAATCCTTTTTTTAAATATAAATCTTTATTTAAGCACCCTAATTACAAGCATGTTCGTAGTTGGGTTTCAGTCATAAACAGAACACCCCCGTCACTAGTGCAACTGGTGAATTCCCACCACCAATGGCCCTCCTTTTCCTCCGCCCCTGTATTGCGACAGTAATTCTACTTCTCTCATTCTTTAACATTGTCATGCTAGTTGTTAGTGTAGTTATTTCTGTCACAGCACTCACTACTCTTTGTGGTGAGCTTCAAATTGAGAGCCAGTCCTCTATGAATGAATGAATGTTTTCTGTCCTGGGGATAGATACCCCAAAGTGGTATTATTGCTGGGTCATATTGGCAGCTCAATTTGAGCTTGCTGAGGACCCTCCATACTGTTCTCTATATATTTTTCGTTTTCTTCTTTTGGTTTTTGAGTCTCAACCAATTATGTTTAGTGCTTAATTTTTGCTCTGTGTGCATGACCATTCCAGATGAGCTAAAGGACCATACAGTGTTGGGACCAAACACAATAAGCCATGTGTAAGGCAAGAGTCCTATATGTTCTAGTATCTTTCAGTCTTTCTTGTTTAAGTATTTACTTAATATTTCATCACTTTTATGGATCTTAGAAAGGATAAATACAATAAAAATTATTGGAAGAAAAGTAGTCCTGAAAACTTCTCTTTCTTCCAAATCTAAGGCCTATATCTATTAATTTTGGCAAAGGGCACCAAGACAAATCCATGCCATTTGAAATGTTCCATGGGAGTCTTTAAAAATGAAGGACTTGTCTACTCTTTATAGACATTAAAATGCTTTATCCCAAGGACACCCTTTATAGCAAATTACAGGCTATTCTGTTTTATCTGCTTTGACAGGATGAAGAGCTGAGCTGGCCCTAGAGGGATAGGATACAGAGTCTGAGTGGTTCAAATTTGAGATTTCCAATAAGCTATCTTCTACAATTAGAAGAAAGACGTGGAGGAGATTCCTTCCAGCAGATAGTTTTAATCTATTAAGGTTTATTCTGTCTTTTTTGCTTATTTCATCACTAAAAATCTAAGATATTTCTCTGAATTTCTGTTCTAAAACTAGCACTAATATGCTGATATACAAACATATATGTGTGTATTTAGTATTTGGTTCTGACATGTACTATCTTAATCCTTGAGTTGTACAAAATTAATTCCCTTACAATACTATTTGTATCCTGTCATTAATGTTCTTATCCTCATATCTACTGGGGGATGAAGTTTCTTTATGAAGAACAATAAAATAATAACTGGGACAGATGATTAAAATAGGATACCACAGAAAATGTATCAATAAATTTTCAAAAATAGGATGTTGAAGAAAAAAGAAATGGAATTCAGAATGGAATTGCATTGTACAATTTACTGCTCATAAACATACAAAAGATATCACTTGATTTGGAGGCATATAAGTATATACCATAAAATATTCTTGACAGTAGAAACAATAACTTAGAAGATACTTTTGAGAAAGTAAAGAAAATTTAAGGAGACATAAATTATAACCATAATGTATGCTTATTTTTTAAATCTTCAGCAGCCATGACAAAGTGATAAAAAATATTAACCTGTATATTAAGTTATAAAGGGCATTGTTTTAGAAGTCTTCTAAAACATGCTTAAAATTTATTCTAATACAAAAATATATATTCTTATATATACGCAAAAATGTTATGATCCAATAAACTGTGTTTCCCAGATAGCAGTGCTTTTCAAAAGAATTTTTTCTGTTTTTCAATCAATATACCAAGGGCAAATATTACTTGCCTAAGCTAGACATTAAGGAACTATTAAAAGTCAAAGAATTCATTCAGTTAAAATGTTAAAATTTTTTTAAAGGTGAAATTATTATGCATAAATTCAAACACTTTGAAAACCAGATGCTCTCTGGCCTTCCCACAAAGTGTCACCTGACAAGGTCATTGTTTTAAGAACATAATAATTATTCAGGGATGAGAGAGAACATTCAGAGGGATATTCTCCCTACTGTTATCTCAGTAGAAATCACAGAAATGACAACTGTAATTAAATCTTTTTTAAAAATTACCTATGAGTTAACTCAAGATGAAAATTATTTCTAACCTTCTGAACTTTCATATTGTAATGCACTATAAGAAATTCTTCCAGTTTTCCTTTATATCAGCAATGCATATGACAGTTAAATAAATAGGAAGCTTTCACTTTCGACCTTTCAGTTATTCAAAAGAAGTAATTCTGTATGTCATTATTCTACTTACCAAAGATACAAATGAAGTATATAATATTAACTCTAAGTAATCATATCCAAAGAAGCTAATAAGAAAACTATTGCTACAAATGTAATTAAATCATACAGCCTATGGTCTTATAATGCAAATGGCATCTTTCCTTTCACATAGGGTTTTCCAGATTAAACTATCCTATAGTTTATGTCACTACATTATTTTTTAATATCTAAATGTTCATTGCATGAGTTTATCACAGTCTATCAATTTTTTCAGTTGTTAGAATTCTTCAGCTTTTACTGAAGAATTTTATTGCATGTGAGCTAATGCTGGCTTAAACAAGTGTGTATGTTTTAGGGATACAATTTCACACAATTCAAAATATTTCTCTTAGATTTTCAGAATCCTTGATTGATATCTTTTATATTTATAAAACTGACATAACTTTCTCTGTTCTACAGTTGTTGAAATTGGGAAAAAAATTTCCACTTCTACCCCCAGCATAGTTTCACTTTTGGGGGACACTATAAATAATGCTATTAGGATATGGTATATCTTATTATATTATATATTATAACATAATATATAATATATGTTAAGAGATATATTTTATGTAGATATAATTATATTTTTGGTGATATACTTGTAGAAGAAGTGCTGGATCATTACAAATGCTGTGTAACATTATAAAAGTGATCTCTATATTATTTTGTGGTGAAAGTTCACATCCTTGGCTCTTATTCAGGGATCAGTTTTGGCAGGGCAGGGGGACTATCTGTGGTGCCCAAAGATTCAACTTGGGTGGGCTGTGTGCAAGGTAAGTGTCCTAACTGCTGTATTATAGCTCTGGCACTTGAATGTAATTTCTAAAGTGTCTATGCTGCTATAAATATATAATTGTGATACTTTACATCTTTGTCAATGCTTATTATTTTCTTTTTTATTCTTTTTCTTATTATTTTCTTTTTATTTTCTGTCTATAGTAGGAATAAAGCGATTTCTCACTGAGCTTTCAATTTGGATTTCTCTAATGATGGATATTAATATATTATCTGGGTTAATGGTCATTATATGCCTTTGGAAAATTTCAAATCCATGGCAGATTTTTAAATGGAGTAGTTTTGGTGATTTTTTTTCAATTGTAGGGCTAACTTTTTTTTTTAAAGACCAATGTGAATTATAGGTCTTTCACAGTTGTAGTTCAGGTACATAGTGACAGTGACGTAGGGCCAGTCTTGACCATTGTCCAACATAGTTTCCAGAATACATCCCATACCTCCACACTCTTAGCCCCTTGGACTGCTAAGTGTAACAGGTCCCTTTCGTGTATAGCTTGTTATAGTTTGGGTCTCTTGATTGTATTACCATTGACTTTGGTTTGGATATTTAGGTCTGACTATTTTTTATTTCCATTCAATGCTCCTAAGACCGCTTAGCCCCTGGTTCCCATCTACTTTTTTTCCCCTCAATTTGTTGGAAGACATAGAAATCTGATGCAGAACAAGATGATTCATGTTCTGTGGTTCTGTAAAAAAAGAAAAAGGCGGGTATCCCTATCTGGAAGCAATAAGTATAAATTTAAAAAAAAAGAAAAAATAATAAAAAGTTAAAATAAATAAACAAAATAAAATGGGGAAGAGATACGGCAAGTTGTTTTGTTTTATTTTGCTTTATTTTGCATAGGTGCAGTAAACATTGGGGAATTTAGAAAGAAAATTCCCTTGGTCATGAGACCAACTACAGGCTCTGGACATGTTAGCTGTCAAACTCCTAGGTCTTTATGGTGCCAGGAAAAGTACTGCTTAGTCATGGTTGTCAACTAGTCATAATTATAATTAGAGATCCTGGGTTTTGCAGAATCCTAGGACGAAGCTAGGATAGAGTCTTTCTTTACAGTCCCAGGAAGAGTTCTGTTCAGCCGTGGTTGTTGTAGTCAGTCTTCTATAATTAGAGATCTTGGTTTTTGTTTTTGTTTTATAGATCCTAGGATGGAATATCTTCTAATCTCTTCTTACTGTTAGGTTATGAGTTAGGGCAACCTGCCCTTAGATCAAGTTGTTGCTGTTTTCTTGTTGTTAGGGTATCAGATGAACCTACCCTGATGCAAGTTGGTGCCAGAGTGGTATTAGGACCTCCCCCAAAGGGGGAGGATTGATTCCTGGTGCTGATACAGGGACTGTGCCAGCTGGATAGTCAATGTTCAATCACATGAGGTCTAAATCAAGTCTCCATAAAAAATATTCAGGGTGAAAGGCACCCCATTTTATTATAAAATTAATGGGGTTTTCCAATATCTCTACTTACAGAAGAATGTTTACAACAACCAGAATAAGCAGAATTTTTCCTGGAACCACAAAGAAAGACTTTATCCTAGGCTTCATCCTAGGACCTATGCAAAGACCAAGATCTCAAACTATAGAAGACTGACTTTGACAAACATGAATGAGCAGAACTTTTTCTGAGATAATAAAGAGAGGCATTGGAGTTGGACAACCAATATGCCTGGAGCCTTAGTTGGTCTTTTGACAGTATGCTTCATGGGTGGAGACACCCTGTATCTCTGAGGCCAATGAAATTTTATTTCTAATTTCCCCAAATTTTGCTGTGCCTCTGGAAAAAAAAAACTTACCCCTATTCCCTGCTTTTTTTTCTTTTCCTCTTTTAATTTTACACTTATATTCTACATAGGATTGCCACCTTTTTCACAGAATCATAGGACTTAAATCATTTTGTTCTGTTTTATATTTCTGTCTTCCTACAAACTAAGAAAAGAAAAAAAAAGTAGATGGGGCCCAAGTTTCAAGTCATCTCAGGAACATTGAGTGGGGAAAAAAAGGTCAGATCTAAATACTAGAGGCAAAGTCAACGACAATAGAACCAAGAGACCCAAACTATAACAAGCTAAACACAAAATGGACCTGTTACACTCGTAGTCCAAGGGGCTATGGGTGAAGATATGGGATATAAGCTGGGAACTATGGTAGAGGAATAGTGAAGGAAATAGTCCTGAATTCACTGTCACTAAACACCTGAAATACAATTGTGATAGATTTGAATTCACATGGTCTCAATTAAAAAAAATCAAAAAAATTATGGGTTCTTAATGCCTATTAGATACATACATAATCTATACATAAGATTTCCCCATTTTAGTGTGCCAGTGCAAAAAGAAATGATGCTATATTATTGGTGCATTTGGGGTTAAAAATGACAAGCTATACAATCTTTGTGCCCTGCTTTTGACCTGAACTCTTATTAGGGATGACTTTTTTGTGGTTTTTGTTTGTTTGTTTGTTTGTTTTGTTTGTTTTTTGTTTTTGGGTAATACCCAGTGGCACTCAGCTCAGGGGTTACTCCTGGCTCTGTGCTCAGAAATCACATATGGCAGGCTTGGGGACCATATAGGATGCCAGGATTTGAACCATCATCCATCCTGTGTTGGTTGCCTGCAAGGCAAATGCCTTTCCGCTGTGCTATCGCTCTGGCCTCTAAGGATGACTTTTTATTTATTTATATAGGGGTCAGAGCAATAATATAGGGGATAGGCACTTGCTTTGCACATGACCTACCAGGTTCGACCTATTTGATTCCCTGAGCACTGACTGCTTTGAGTGATCCCTTAGTGTAGGGACAAGAATAAGCCCTAAGCACATCTGTGTGTGCCCCCCCCAAATATATGTACAAACTTATGTGTCCAATAATATGAATCAATGTCATGGAATTCATGCCTAAATGATCTGATAACCAGAACTACATAACCCTCTCTAAAAGAAAAATCTTGAGTCTAGTCTTGATGGCCCCAAAGCACTGGTGGGTATGAATGTAGTGTCTTAATTGGCCCCAGCATCTCCAGCCCCCAAATACCTACAACATGTTGAGCGTCAGATGAAATGTCAGGTTTGTACCACTAGGCAAACTATGGTTGGAAGTGGACATGATCCCCCTAAGAACAAGTATAAAATATATTCTTGGGGGCCAAGAGGCTCAAGGGGTTGAATCACATATCTTTTTTTTTTTTTTCAATTACTCACCACTCTGATGCTATCAACACTTAATAAATGCTATTTGTCTTTTTTTTTTCTTTTTTTTTTTACACCACCCATCACCAGTGCAACATTCCCATCACCAATGTCTCAAGTCTCCCTCCTCCCCACCCGACCCCCGCCTGTACTCTAAACAGGTTCTCAATTTCCCTCATACATTCTCATTATTAGGACAGTTCAAAATGTAGTTATTTATCCAACTAAACTCATCACTCTTTGTGATGAGCTTCCTGAGGTGAGCTGGAACTTCCAGCTCTTTTCTCTTTTGTGTCTGAAAGTTATTATTGCAAGAATGTCTTTCATTTTTCTTAAAACCCATAAATGTGTGAGACCATTCTGCGTTTTTCTCTCTCTCTCTGACTTATTTCACTCAGCATAATAGATTCCGTGTATATCCATGTATAGGAAAATTTCATGACTTCATCTCTCCTGACAGCTGCATAATATTCCATTGTGTATATGTACCACAGTTTCTTTAGCCATTCGTCTGTTGAAGGGCATCTTGGTTGTTTCCAGAGTCTTGCTATGGTAAATAGTGCTGCAATGAATATAGGTGTAAGGAAGGGGTTTTTGTATTGTATTTTTGTGTTCCTAGGGTATATTCCTAGGAGTGGTATAGCTGGATCGTATGGGAGCTCGATTTCCAGTTTTTGGAGGAATCTCCATATCGCTTTCCATAAAGGTTGAACTAGACGGCATTCCCACCAGCAGTGGATAAGAGTTCCTTTCTCCCCACATCCCCGCCAACACTGTTTATTCTCATTCTTTGTGATGTGTGCCATTCTCTGTGGTGTGAAGTGGTATCTCATCGTTGTTTTGATTTGCATCTCCCTGATGATTAGTGATGTGGAGCACTTTTTCATGTGTCTTTTGGCCATCTGTATTTCTTCTTTGTCAAAGTGTCTGTTCATTTCTTCTCCCCATTTTTTGATGGGATTAGATGTTTTTTTCTTGTAAAGTTCTGTCAGTGCCTTGTATATTTTGGAGATTAGCCCCTTATCTGATGGGTATTGGGTGAATAGTTTCTCCCACTCAGTGGGTGGCTCTTGTATCTTGGGCACTATTTCCTTTGAGGTGCAGAAGCTTCTCAGCTTAATATATTCCCATCTGTTAATTTCTGCTTTCACTTGCTTGGAGAGTACAGTTTCTTCCTTGAAGATGCCTTTAGCCTCAATGTCCTGGAGTGTTTTACCTACGTATTGTTCTATATATCTTATGGTTTTGGGGCTGATATCGAGGTCTTTAATCCATTTGGATTTTACCTTCGTACATGATGTTAGCTGGGGGTCTAAGTTCAATTTTTTGCAAGTGGCTACCCAGTTTTGCCAACACCACTTGTTGAAGAGGCTTTCTTTGTTCCATTTAGGATTTTTTGCTCCTTTATCAAAAATTAGATGATTGTATGTCTGGGGAACATTCTCTGAGTATTCAAGCTTATTCCACTGATCTGAGGGCCTGTCTTTATTCCAATACCATGCTGTTTTGATAACTATTGCTTTGTAGTAAAGTTTAAAGTTGGGGAAAGTAATTCCTCCCATATTCTTTTTCCCAATGATTGCTTTAGCTATTCGAGGGTGTTTATTGTTCCAAATAAATTTCAAAAGTGCCTGGTCCACTTCTTTGAAGAATGTCATGGGTATCTTTAGGGGGATCGCATTAAATCTGTACAGTGCTTTGGGGAGTATTGCCATTTTAATGATGTTAATCCTGCCAATCCATGAGCAGGGTATATGCTTCCATTTCCGTGTGTCCTCTCTTATTTCTTGGAGCAGAGTTTTATAGTTTTCCTTGTATAGGTCCTTCACATTTTTAGTCAAGTTGATTCCAAGATATTTGAGTTTGTGTGACACTATAGTGAATGGAGTTGTTTTCTTAATGTCCATTTCTTCCTTATTAGTATTGGTGTATAGGAAGGCCATTGATTTTTGTGTGTTAATTTTGTAGCCTGCCACCTTGCTATATGAGTCTATTGTTTCTAGAAGCTTTTTGATAGAGTCTTTGGGGTTTTCTAAGTAGAGTATCATGTCATCTGCAAACAGTGAGAGCTTGACTTCTTCCTTTCCTATCTGGATTCCCTTGATATCCTTTTCTTGCCTAATCGCTATAGCAAGTACTTCAAGTGCTATGTTGAATAGAAGTGGTGAGAGAGGACAGCCTTGTCTTGTGCCAGAATTTAGAGGAAAGGCTTTCAGTTTTTCTCCATTGAGGACAATATTTGCCTCTGGCTTGTGGTAGATGGCCTTAACTATATTGAGAAAGGTTCCCTCCATTCCCATCTTGCTGAGAGTTTTGATCAAGAATGGGTGTTGGACCTTGTCAAATGCTTTCTCTGCGTCGATTGATATGATCATGTGATTTTTATTTTTCTTGCTGTTGATGTTGTGTATTATGTTGATAGATTTACGGATGTTAAACCAGCCTTGCATTCCTGGAATGAAACCTACTTGATCGTAGTGGATGATCTTCTTAATGAGGCATTGAATCCTATTTGCCAGGATTTTGTTGAAGATCTTTGCATCTGCATTCATCAGCGATATTGGTCTGTAATTTTCTTTTTTCGTAGCATCTCTGTCTGGTTTAGGTATCAAGGTAATGTTGGCTTCATAAAAGCTATTTGGAAGTTTTCCTGTTTTTTCAATTTCATGAAAGAGTCTTGCCAGGATTGGTAGTAGTTCCTCTTGAAAGGTTTGAAAGAATTCATTAGTAAATCCATCTGGGCCTGGGCTTTTGTTTTTGGGCAGACATTTGATTACTTTCTTAATTTCCTCAATAGTAATGGGTGTGTTTAGATATGCTACATCCTCTTCATTCAATCGTGGAAGATTATAAGATTCCAAAAATTTATCCATTTCTTCCAGGTTTTCATTTTTAGTGGCATAGAGTTTCTCAAAGTAGTTTCTGATTACCCTTTGAATCTCTACCATATCAGTAGTGATCTCTCCTTTTTCATTCCTAATACGAGTTATCAAGTTTCTCTCTCTTTCTTTCTTTGTTAGTTTTGCCAGTGGTCTATCAATCTTGTTTATTTTTTCAAAGAACCAACTTCTGCTTTCGTTGATCTTTTGGATGGTTTTTCTGGTTTCCACTTCATTGATTTCTGCTCTCAGCTTTGTTATTTCCTTCTGCCTCCCTATTTTTGGATCCTTTTGTTGAGCACTTTCTAATTCTATGAGCTGCGTCATTAAGCTATTCAGGTATGCCCCTTCTTCTTTCCTGATGTGTGCTTGCAAAGCTATAAATTTTCCTCTCAGTACTGCTTTTGCTGTGTCCCATAGGTTCTGATAAATTGTGTCTCCATTGTCATTTGTTTTCAGGAAGGTTTTGATTTCCTCTTTGATTTCATCTCGGACCCACTGATTATTCAGTATGAGGCTATTTAACTTCCAGGTGTTAAAATTTTTCTTCTGTGTCCCTTTGTAGTTTATATATAATTTCAGGGCTTTGTGGTCAGCAAAGGCAGCCTGCAAAATTTCTATCCTCTTGATATTATGGAGATATGTTTTGTGTGCTAACATGTAGTCTATCCTAGAGAATGTCCCATGTACATTAGAGAAAAATGTGTATCCAGGCTTCTGGGGGTGGAGTGTCCTGTATATATCTACTAGGCCTCTTACTTCCATTTCTCTCCTCAGGTCTAGTATATTCTTGTTGGGTTTCAGTCTGGTTGACCTGTCTAGTGTTGACAATGCCGTGTTGAGGTCTCCCACAATTATTGTGTTGTTATTGATATTATTTTTCAGATCTGTCAACAGTTGTATTAAATATTTTGCTGGCCCCTCATTCGGTGCATATATGTTTAGGAGGGTGATTTCTTCCTGCTGTACATATCCCTTGATTAATACAAAATGTCCATCTTTGTCCCTTACTACTTTCCTAAGTATAATGTTTGCATCATCTGATATTAATATGGCCACTCCTGCTTTTTTTTGGGTGTTGTTTGCTTGGATGATTTTCCTCCAGCCTTTTATTTTGAGTCTATGTTTGTTCTGACTATTCAGGTGCGTTTCTTGTAGGCAGCAGAAGGTTGGATTGAGTTTTTTGATCCATTTAGCCACTCTGTGTCTCTTAACTGGTGCATTTAGTCCATTGACATTGAGAGAAAGAATTGTCCTGGGAGTTAGTGCCATCTTTATATTAAAGTTTCGTGTGTTTGTTGGTAAGCCTTGTCTTAAAGTATGCCGTTCAGTTTTTCTTTTAAGAATGGTTTTGAGGGGCCGGGCGGTGGCGCTGGAGGTAAGGTGCCTGCCTTACCTGCGCTAGCCTAGGAGACGGACCGCGGTTCGATCCCCCGGCGTCCCATATGGTCCCCCAAGCCAGGAGCGACCTCTGAGCGCATAGCCAGGAGTAACCCCTGAGCGTTACCGGGTGTGGCCCAAAAACCAAAAAAAAAAAAAAAAAAAAAAAAAAAAAAGAATGGTTTTGAGTCTGTGAAGTTTTTGAGCTGTTGTTTGTCTGTGAAACTATGTATTGTTCCTTCAAACCTAAAAGTGAGTTTTGCTGGGTACAGTATTCTAGGCAAAGCATTTATTTCATTGAGTTTTGTCACTATGTCCCACCACTGCCTTCTGGCCTTGAGTGTTTCTGGTGACAGGTCTGCAGTAAATCTCAAGGATGTTCCCTTAAATGTAATTTCTCTTTTCGATCTTGCTGCTTTCAGAATTCTGTCTCTATCTATGGGATTCGTCATTGTGACTAGAATGTGTCTTGGGGTGTTTTTTCTGGGGTCTCTTTTAGTTGGCACTCTTCGGGCATGCAGGATTTGATCACATGTATTCATTATCTCTGGTAGTTTCTCTTTAATGATGTTCTTGACTGTTGATTCTTCCCGGAGATTTTCTTCCTGAGTCTCTGGGACTCCAATGATTCTTAAGTTGTTTCTGTTGAGCTTATCATAGACTTCTATTTTCATCTGTTCCCATTCTTTGAGTAATTTTTCCATTGTTTGATCATTTGCTTTGAGGCTTTTTTCCAATTTCTTCTGCTGTATGTAATTGTTATGTATCTCATCTTCCAGTGTACTGATTCTATCCTCAGCTGCTGATAACCTGTGGGAAATCTCAAACATGTTTTTCTTCAATTCATCTACTGAGTTTCTCAGACATGTTATTTGATCTGAAATTTCCGTTTGGAGTTTTCTCATTTCTATCTTCATATTCTCCTGATTCTTTTTAGTTTTCTCTTCTATACTTTGTTTGAGTTCTTTGAACATGTTCCATATTGCAACTCTAAACTCCTTATCTGAGAGACTGACTAGGTGGTTGATCATGTTCAAGTCATCAGAGTTGCCATCTTCATTCTCTATGTCTGGCACTGGCCCATGTTGTTTCCCCATTGTCACACTAGTACTGCGTGTTTTTCTACGTGTTGTGATTGTATTCATTGGCTAAATGCTGTGCACCGTCGCGAAGGGGAGCAGAGCAACCGTGCTCCTCTGGCTTCTCCCTTTCTGGGCGTGTCGACTCACCTCCACGGAAGGCTCACAGGAAGGCAGGCTGGCAGATGGGCTGCACCCAGGATGAAATCAGGCCAAAAATGCAGGACAGCAGAGTAGAGAGGCAGAAGGGTGCTGGCATCTGAGATCCAGCGAAGTTCAGTGGCTCCTCCCTTTCTGGGCGTGTCGACTCACCTCCACGGAAGGCTCACGGGAAGGCAGACTCCCCGGAAAGTTCACAGGAAGGCAGGCTGGCTGATGAGCCGCACCAAGGGTGAAATCAGGCCGAAAATGCAGGACAGCAGAGTAGAGAGGCAGAAGGGTGCTGGCATCTGAGATCCAGCGAAGTTCAGTGGCTCCTCCCTTTCTGGGCGTGTCGACTCACCTCCACGGAAGGCTCATGGGAAGGCAGACTCCCCGGAAAGCTCACAGGAAAGCAGGCTGGCTAATGAGCCGCACCAATGGTGAAATCAGGCCGAAAATGCAGGACAGCAGAGTAGAGAGGCAGAAGGGTGCTGGCATCTGAGATCCAGCAGAGTTCGGTGGCTCCTCCCTTTCTGGGCGTGTCGGCTCACCTCCAAGGAAGGCTCACGGGAAGGCAGACTCCCCGGAAAGCTCACAGGAAAGCAGGCTGCTGAATCACATATCTTACATGAGAGGTGCTAACTTCATCTTCAGCGCTACTATTTCTCCAATCCCCAACCCTTCCAGAACTTCTGGGCAAAGCCCAGTACACAGTATTGCATCACTAGCTTGATATTACACTGTCAGTTTCCTAAATCTACAGAAAAGTATTCCTGGTACAAACCCCTTATGAGGTATGAGATTTACAAATAATTTTTCTAGTTTTGCCCACTTATTTGACAGTCCTAAAGGCTCAAATGTTTTCAAAGATATTCAATATTATTTCTTGTCACTTTTCTTTTGGTGCCATAGTTGACAAACTAGTGTTTAAGTCAAGGTCATCAATACTCCCATGTTTGTTGCTAAAGATTCTATATCTTATATGTATAAGAGATACTTGTTTCATCTGCTTGTTGACCATATAAATGTTTTCTTTAGGAAAAGAAAAGAAAATTCAAAAAACTTTGTTTGCTTTTCTGCTATTGAGTAGTATGGATTCTTTTTTTGTTTTGTATTGTTTGTTGGTTGGTTGGTTTGTTTTGAGCCACACCCAGTGAAGCTCAGGGGTTACTCCTAGGTATGCACTCAGAAATTGCTCCTGGCTTGTGGGGACATATGGGACACTGGGGGATTGAAACGTGGTCCGTCCTAGGCTATCATGGAAAAAGCCTTACTGCTTGTGCCATCTTTACCTAGTTGAGTTTCTTGTTGCTATTTGTTATTATTTTAGCATTGTTTGTTTAGTTGACTTCTCTGGAACAATTCTATAAAGTTTGTATTCTTTGTTGAATTAGTCACTGAAATCTCTATTCAATTTATTACATTCGCTAATGATTAGGTAGTTATTTTTTTAAGTGCCTTAAATAAATATGTCTGTCTTTGTCTGACAAATGTTTCTATGATGCGCAGAGGCATGCTTTCAACAGGAAGTTTTTTTTTTGTTTTTGTTTTTGTTTTTGTAGTTTTTGGATCACACCCTCCAGCGCTCAGGGGTTACTCCTTGCTCTACGCTCAGAAATCACCCCTGGCAGGCACGGGGGACCATATGGGATGCTGGGATTCGAACCACTGTCCTTCTGCATGGAAGGCAAACGTCCTACCTCCATGCTATCTCGCCGGCCCCTCAACAGAAGGTTAATATTCCTGACTTTAGTCTTCACTTTTTGATCATCTAGAGTATCATCAAGTTGAAACAGATATGCGACCTAAAGGCCTGCTCCCTTATTTCCAGGGTCTGTAGAAATGTGGCACATGCATGTAGACTTCTAAACCTAGAATATGTTAAAGGCTCTCCAAACCTTCTCAAATTTCTATTTATATATTTCAGTCTGCCTTTTGTTGGCCCCAAATGATACCACAGGCCTGAGAACTGATAAAATTAAGAAATTCCACTAGTTGCTTTTTAGCAAATGCCAAATAATTTGTACTTTGCTCAATGACTGAACTCTTGAGTCAGGCTTAATAGATAAGTATTATAAATAAGGCTTTCCTCAAAACAGCAACAAAATCCCCACAAAATTTTATTCAGTTAGTTATTTTTGGTTTGAGCCACACTCGTCCAGCACTCTGGTACTACTTCTAGCTCCACTCAGGAATCTGCATTGGCAAGCGTTGGGTACCATATGGGATGCCAGAGATCAAACTTTGGTTGGCCACATGCAAAGCAAATGCCCTACCTGCTGTACTATTGCTGTACTATCTTACGAAATGAGTAAGGTGTCTATTTTGAACCCTAAATATTATTTCTGGGTTGGCATAGTCAAAGTGGTTGTACCGAGTTATGGTTTACATTGCCATATTATGTGGATGCTATCTGGGAAAGGCATTAAAAAACCAATAAAAATAATTTAAAGCCTTTGTCCCTCCCTCCATGACACTTCTTGTTCTTCCTAAGATTCAGTCATTTTGGGCCCGGAGAGATAGCATAGCGGCATTTGCCTTGCAAGCAGCCGATTCAGGACAAAAGGTGGTTGGTTTGAATCCTGGTGTCCCATATGGTCCCCCATGCCTGCCAGGAGCTATTTCTGAGCAGAGAGCCAGGAGTAACCCCTGAGCAATGCCAGGTGTGGCCCAAAAACCAAAAAAAAAAAAAAAAGATTCAGTCATTTTACTTGATTGTTCAAAGATTGATTATATTCTAATGGTATCAAAAGTTGATTTTGATCATTTTCCCAGTGTTTTTACTTATTTAATTGAGGAGCATATTTTTGAATATCTCTTTCATCCTATGGTGTCAAAGATCAAACTCAGGTCAGATATGTGTGCAATGCAAAACACCCTGTTGCTCAGGCCCCTATATATTTTTATCTTTAGTTATTATTTAATGTTTATTCAATTTTAATGCAAATTCTTTGTAATATAGAATAATAAAACATGTATTTAAACCCAGACATTTATCATTTCATACCATATACAAATTTGTTCTTTTAATTTCATGTGTAAAAGGTAGCTTGTTTTTAAAGGTATTATATTTTACCTATGTCCTTAGTGAATTTTATATATGTGTTGCTCTTTTTTCCATTTAAAATGTGTTGAAAAAGTTAGAAAAATGAAAGAGATAAGAAAGTTATGTAGTCTCAGATAGTCTACAAGTTGATTAGTCAATATGTTTTGAGAAATGAAAACAAAAAGTATGAATTCCTCATTGGCATAATGATTTGGCTCAGGACTCAGAAGAATGGGCATCGCCCACACACACCTGAACTATGGAAACAACCACAATTGTCTTTAACATTCCCAGGATCCAAGCCTCTACCAGAGAAGACCTACCACTGGTTTGGCATTGACTGACTCCAAAGAGTACTCCCAACACCCAGGTGACTCAGCAACAGTCTGCATGCAGAGCAGATTGCTCTGCATTTAATGATATGCTGAAACTAGAGGATGCTCCACATCAGCCTGACATCAACGAAAGAAATGCACAGAATCCAGAGTCTTTAAATATAAAAGTCTGATACCAACTATAGCTAAAGTGTGAAAAAGTTTCATCAGGACCTTGAGAATGACTGGAGTTGGATAGACTGGTATGGAACCCAGAGTCTGTCGTATGCCAATAAACTTCTGGGGTGAGGCCTTTTTGTAATCAGGTCAAGGATTTTTTTCCCCATTTTCTCCATTTTTCTGGACCTATGCAAACATTGGCGATTACCACTATCACACCTTTACTATATTTTTTTACTCTTATCCTTTAAGGAAAAAAATACAACTTACTGAACTTAAAAACAAATTACTGTAGTAGAATGCCTGTCTCGAAAACAGGCAGGGGATGGGAAGGGGGGAGGGGGTAATGTTGCACTGGTGAAGGGGGTGTTCTGGTTATGACAGTAACTCAAATATGATCATTTACTTAAATAAAAAATATATTTAATTAAAAAAATACAAAAAAAAGATCGTTTTTATACTTTTTGAAAAAAAAAGTATGAGTTCTTATGGAAACACAAAGTCAGAAGTATCTTACAGGTTATCATGGGGTAGAGGTCAGAGAAGAAGACTTTAGGATAGCAACAGAAAAATTAAGAAAATTAAGAAAAGCTTGTAAAAGTATTTTACAAGCTGCCTTGAAATAGTCAAGTAAATAAAATAAAATAATGAGCCTTCTTAGAATCACCTGGAAGAACAAACAGTATGTAAAAAGAAATGAGTAAGGTCTACTTTGATCATTAAATATTATTCCTGTGTTTGTGCAATCAAAATGGTTGTAATGGAGTTATAGTTTACATTTCCATATTATATGGATGCTATCTGGGAAGAGCATTAAAATGCAATAAGAGATTAAAGCTTGTATCTCAACTGAAATTTGATCCCCAACACCATATAACCCTCATAAAATTGCTGAGAGTGGCTCCCCATCAAAAGCAAAGATGATAAATAAGATTACCTAGTGCAGGTGTATAAAGATAAAGATAAGGTTATAGATTAAATAAAATTGGTTATCTACTGATAATTGTTGAAGCTGTGTCATGAATATGAAAATTCATTTTCCTGAGGCCAGAGAAATAATACAGTAGACAGAGCAATTACCTTGCAAGCAGCCAACGTGGGTTTGATCCATAGAATACCATATAGTCCCTTGAGCCCTGCCAGAAGTGATCACTGAGTGCAGTCAGAAAAAAGTCCTAAGCACATCTGGAATGGCACCAAAACCAAAACTAAGCGACTGAGCCCCCCCCAATTCATTATTTTACTTTTATTTTCTTGTTTTTAAAATAATTTCTTTATTTAAGCATCATGGTTACAAAATTGTTCATACTTGAGTTTCAATCATATAATACACACCACCCTGCACCAGGGCACTTTCCAACAACCAATGTCCCTTGTTTCCCTCCCAACCTCCACTACACCACCACCACTACAATCCCACCTGCCTCTGGGGCAAGCATTTTGCTTCTCTTTCTTTCTCTTTTTGTTGTTGTTGTTGTTGTTGTTTGGGGGCTATATCCGGTAGTGATCACAGCTTACTCCTAGTGGTCCTCAGGGCTCCTATGGTGCTCTAGGGATCAAACCAGGCTAACTATGTAGAAAGCAAGCACCTTATCTATTGTACTAGCTCTCTATTCCCCTCCTCCCCACTCCTGACAGTACCAGAGGACCATATGTGGTGACAAGGATTGAAGTGAGGTTGGCAACATACAACACAAATACCTACCTTCTGTACTATATATCTCTGGCCTACATATAATATATATACTGGAATACTACTCAGCTGTTAAGAAAATTTTTCACAAGACAAGATGAATAGCTCTGGAAAGTATATGCTAAGCATAAGTTAAAAAGAAAAAAATAAATACTGGATGAACTCATATATGAAATATAAAGAAACAAATAAGAGAACAATTAAATAAATGAAAATAGACTCTGAGGACTTCAAGGGAAACATCTCCTGCCTGTGCCTGTCTGCCTGTGTTTCTGAATCCCTGAAGGTCTCCTAGAGGCCTAGGGAGAGCATCCCCAAAAAACTGCATTTTGAAGCTGCCCAGTGAGTAAATTCTGGCTGTGGGGGTCGCAGTCCAATAAGCTGAACTCTCTGGCCTGCGGAGACTTCGCCCTGTTGTGCCTTTGTTCACTCTGAGGACTTCAAGGGAAACTTCTCCTGCCTGTGCCTGTCTGCCTGTGTTTCTGAATTCCTGAAGGTCTCCTCAGAAGCCTAGGGAGCGCACCCCCAAAAAACTGTCAATTAGAGGCAGCAGAAGAGTGTGGCTGCACACTCTTTCTAACCAATGAACCCCACCACAACATGCAGGAAAAACCACACTACAAGTGTGACAATGGGGAAACCTAACAGGCAAACACCATGCACAGAAAATGAAGATGAAAGCTTGGATGACCTAATAAATTCCAACCACCTGATTAACCTCTAGGATAAGGAACTTAAAATAGCAATATGGAAGATGTTTGAAGAACTCAAAGAAAGCATAGATCAATCTGAACAGAACACAAAGACAGAAATCAGAAAACTCCAAACTAAAATAACAGATCTGAAAAACATGGTAGCTCAACTGAAAACCTCAATGGATTGCCTCGCCAGCAGGGTATCAGCAGCTGAGGAGAGAATCGGAGTACTGGAAGATGTGATGCAGAAAAACTCAACACACCAGAAGACATTGGAAAAGAACCTTAAGACAAACAAATAGGCAATGAAAAAAGTACTCAAGGAATGTGAACAGATGAAAATAGAAGTCTTTGATAAACTCAACAGAAACAACATAAGAATCATTGGAGTCCCAGAGACCCAGGTAGAAGATCTCCAGGAAGAATCAACTGTCAAAGACATCATCAAAGAGATACTCCCAGAGTTAAAGACTACATGCAATCAAATCCTGCATGCCCAAAGAGTACCAGCTAAAAGAGACCCAAAGAAAAACACCCCAACATCCTCATTACAATGACAAATCCCACAGATAGAGATAGAATACTGAAAGCAGCAAGATCAAAAAGGGAAATTACATTCAAAGGAGCATCCCTAAGACTTAAAGCACACATGTCACAAGAAACTCTCAAGGCCAGAAGACAGTGGTGGGATATTGTGACAAAACTGGATGAAATGAATGTCTCACCGAGAATACTGCACTCAGCCTGACTCACGTTCAGGTTTGGAGGAAGAATACATAGCTTCATGGATAAACAACAGCTCAGAAACTTCACAGATGATAAATCAGCCTTAATGGAAAAACTGACAGGTCTACTCTAAGACAAGAGAGGCCAACAAACACAGCCAACTTATCTACAAAGATGACATTAAATCCTATGACAATCATCTCCCTCAATGTCAATGGACTAAATTAACCAATTAAAAGACACAGAGTGGCAAATTGGGTCAAAAAGATGAATCCAACCTTCTGCTGCCTACAAGAAACACATCTGAATAGTCAGAACAAACATAGACTCAAAATCAAAGGGTGGAGGAAAATCATCCAAGCAAACAACACCCTCAAAAAAGCTGGGGTGGCCATATTAATATCTGATGACACCAACTTTATACTCAGAAAAGTGGTAAGGGACAAAGATGGACACTATGTACTAATCAAGGGATATGTGCAACAGAAAAAAATCAGACTATTAAACATATATGCACCCAATGAAAGACCAGCAAATTATCTAATACAATTACTGACAAATCTGAAAGAAGAAATCAATAACAACACAATAATTGTGTCAACCAGGCTGAAACACAGCAAAAACATACTAGCCCTGAAAAGCGTAATGGAAGAAAGAGGACTCGTAGATATATATAGGACACTCCATCCCAAAAAACCTGGATACAAATTCTTCTCCAATGTACAAGGGTCATCCTCCAGGATAGACTACATGCTGACACATAAAACATACCACCATAAAATCAAGAGGATAGAAATCTTGCAGGCTACCTTTGCTGACCACAAGGCTCTGAAATTACATGTGAACTACAAAGCCACACAGAAGAAAAACTTCAACAATTGGAAATTGGACACCCTGCTAATCAATCAGTGGGTCCGAGATAAAATCAAAAAGGAAATCAAAACTTTCCTGAAACAAATGATAATGAAGACACAAACTGCCAGAATCTATGGGACACAGCAAAAGCAGTCCTGAGAGGAAAATTTATAGCTCTACAAGCACACATCTGGAAGGAAGAAGGGGCATACCTGATAACTTAATGACGCAGAACAAAAAATTAGAGAATGACCAACAAAAGGAACCAAAAATAGGGAGACAGAAGGAAATAACAAAGCTGAAAGCAGAAAACAATGAAGTGGAAAACCAAAAAACAATCCGAAAGATCAACGAAAGCATAAGTTGGTTCTTTAAAAAAATAAACAAGATTGATAGACCATTGGCAAAACTCACAAAGAAAGAGAGAAAGAGAAATCTGATAACCCGTATTAGAAATGAAAAGGGGGAGATCACGATAGATATTGCAGAGATCCAAAGGGTAATCAGAGACTACTTTGAGAAACTTTATGCTAATAAACATGAGAACCTAGAAGAAATGGAAAAATTCTTGGACACTTATAACCTTCCACATTTAAGTAAGGAGGATGTAGCATATCTAAACACCCCCATCACTACCGAGGAAATTGAAACTGTAATCAAACATATTCCCAAAAAGAAAAGCCCAGGCCCAGATGGATTTCCTAATGAATTTCTTTAAATCTTTCAAGAGGAGCTACTACCAATCCTAGCCAGGCTCTTCCATGAAATTAAAAAAACGGGAACACTCCCAAACAGCTTTTATGAAGCCAACATCACCTTGATACCAAAACCAGACAGAGATGCTGCCAAAAAAGAAAATTACAGACCAATATCCCTGATGAATGCTGATGCAAAGATTTTCAACAAAATCCTGGCAAATAGGATCCAATGCATCATCAAGAAGATCACACACTACGACCAAGTAGGTTTCATCCCAGGAATGCAAGGATAGTTTAACATCCGTAAATCTATCAACATAATACACAACATCAACAACAAGAAAAATAAAAATCACATGATCATATCAATAGATGCAGAGAAAGCATTTGATAAGGTCCAATACCCATTCTTGATCAAAACTCTCAGCAAGATGGGAATGGAAGGAACCTTTCTCAATCCAGTTGAAGCCATCTACCACAAGCCAATGGCAAATATTATCCTCAATGGAGAAAAACTAAAAGCCTTTCCTCTAAATTCTGGTACAAGACAAGGCTGTCCGCTCTCACCACTCCTCTTCAACATAGTACTGGAAGTGCTTGCAATAGCGATTACGCAAGAAAAAGATATCAAGGGAATCCAGATAGGAAAGGAAGAAGTCAAGCTCTCATTGTTTGCAGACGACATGATAGTCTACTCAAAAAACCCTAAAGACTCTACCAAAAAGCTTCTAGAAACAATAGACTCATATAGCAAGGTGGCAGGCTACAAAATTAACACACAGAAATCAATGGCCTTTTTATACAGCAATAATGAAGGAAATCAAGAAGGCAATCCCATTCACAATAGTGCCACACAAACTCAAATATCTTGGAGTCAACTTGACCAAAGACATGAAGGACCTATACAAAGAAAACTATAAAGCCCTGCTCCAAGAAATAAGAGAGGACACACAGAAATGGAAACACATACCCTGCTCATGGATTGCAGGATTAACATAATTAAAATGACAATAATCCCCAAAGCATTATACAGATTTAATGAGATCCCCTTAAAAATACCCATGACATTCTTCAAAGAAGTGGATCAAACACTTATGAAGTTCATCTGGAACAAAAAACAACCTCGAATAGCTAAAGCACTTCTAGGGAAAAGGAAAATGGGAGGCATTACTTTCCCCAACTTTAAACTGTACTACAAAGCAATAGTTATCAAAACAGCATGGTATTGGAATAAAGACAGAACCTCAGATCAGTGGAATAGGCTTGATTTCTCAGACATTGTCCCCCAGACATACAATTACCTAATTTTTGACAAAGGAGCAAGAAATCCTAAGTGGACCAGGGAAAACCTCTTCAACAAGTGGTGCTGGCAGAACTGGTTAGCCACTTGCAAAAAAGCGAACATAGACCCCCAGTTAACATCAAGTACGAAGGTAAAATCCAAATGGATTAAAGACCTTGATATCAGACCCGATACCATAAGATATATAGAACAAAATGTCGGTAAAGCACTCCATGACATTGAGACTACAGGCATCTTCAAAGAGGAAACTGCACTTTCCTAACAAGTGAAAGCAGAGATCAACAGATGGGAATACATTAAAATGAGAAACTTCTGCACCTCAAAAGAAATAGTGCCCAGGATACAAGAGTCACCCACTGAGTGGGAGAAACTATTCACCCAACATCCTTCAGATAAGGGGCTAATATCCAAAATATACAGGGCACTGACAGAACTTTACAAAAAAAAAATCTAATCCCATCAAAAATGGGGAGAAGAAATGAACAGATGCTTTGATAAAAAAGAAATACAAATGGCCAAAAGACACATGAAAAAATGCTCCTCGTCACTAATCATCAGAGAGATGCAAATCAAAACAACGATGAGATACCACCTCACACCCCAGAGATTGGCACACATCACAAAGAATGAGAACAATCAGTGCTGGCGGGGATGTGGAGAGAAAGGAACTCTTATCCACTGCTGGTGGGAATGCCATCTAGTCCAACCTCTATGGAAAGCGATATGGAGATTCCTCCAAAAATTGGAAATTGAGCTCCCATTCGACCCAGCTATTCCACTCCTACGGATATACCCTAAGAACACAAGAATACAATACAAAAACCCCTTCCTCACACCTATATTTATTGCAGCACCATTCACAATAGAAAGGCTCTGGAAACACCAAGATGCCCTTCCACAGACGAATGGCTAAAGAAACTGTGGTACATACACACAACGAAATATTATGCAGCCGTCAGTAGAGAAGAAGTCATGAAATTTTCCTATACATGAATGTACATGGAATCTATCATGCTGAGTGAAATAAGTCAGAGGGAGAAAGAGATAGATGCAGAATAGTCTCACTCATCTATGGGTTTTAAGAAAAATAAAAGTTATTTTTGCAACAATCCTCAGAGACAATGAGAGGAGGGCTGGAACTTCCAGCTCACTTCATGAAGCTCACCACAAAGAGTGGTGAGTGCCGTTATAGAAATAACTACGCAGAGAACTACCATAATCATGTGAATGAATGAGGGAACTGGAAAACCTGTCTGGAGTACAGGTGGGGGTGGGGTGGGATGGAGGGAGATTTGGGACATTGGTGGTGGGAATGTTGCACTGATGATGGGGGTGTTCTTTACATGACCGAAACCTAATCACAATCATATATGTAATCAAGATGTTTAAATAAAGAAAAAAAATAGTAAAAAAATAAAAGTAAATCCATGGATTCTGATTGTAGAACAGAAGTTACCAAAGAGGTAGTTGCAATAGTAAGGTATAAATAAAAGTATCCAGTATACTATGGTTAAGCGATATTGGTACTTTGGTGGTTGGCATGGTGTAGCAATATTTTAAATGGACGTAAAATTGTAAAATATATACAATTTTGTAAATAAACACATATATAATTTAAAGTCTGGTACATAAATCAGTTTCACTTGTGCTTAGAACAATCATATCTTGGGTTTAATTGATATGAAAGTCTTTCATAATCATTTTTCTCAGCTGGGAAAGAACAAAGTTAAACTTACTTTAACTTAGATATTTCAAAGTACAATTGACAAATGTTTTTGTGTTAAGATGAAGGCATACTTTGTACTTTTCAAACTCACTTATATTGTTTTGCTAAAAGAAAGTAGTAGCTTTAGAATATCATCTGGTATAAATCTCTCTATGAATTAACTGAGAAAAGAAAGTGAATGAAGTTTTATATGTTGCGTAGTTCATAATAAATTATGACCATGGCTACAAAACTGCAGTTTTTAATGTTTTTAATGTAAGACTTAAGAGTTCAGCTACTTTGTCTGATTTCACCCAAAAGGTTTGGACTATTTAAGGCTTTATTTCACGAACAAAGAAAATGAGGAGTGGTCTTCTTCTTAGCAGTCTTATGATTTGGAAGAAAAATTTATTTGGAAAATTGAACTCCATGAACTGGAAAATATGAATATGGTCTTTTAGAAATCACCATTTAAAATTTCAGTTCCGAGTCGTGCAGCCCAGAGGGGACCGTGCGCCTGTACATCGCGCTGTGAGTGCCGGGGAGTGCCTTGGGGAAAGTGACCTGGGACAACCCGCCGCTGCCTCGATTTACCTCATGGACCCTGGAGAAGACCCCCCCTTCTTCACAGGAGCCCCTTTTCCTGGGCGCCGCAGGATTGGCCGCAGCCGGTCGAGCTGCACCTGGTTTAAGATTGAAGGCATCTTGTCTTATTCAATATGAAGTTGTTCTGATAAAGGGAGAGACGTGGCAAAAGCTGGCTCCCTGTGTGTGACACCAGGAGGGAAAATCCGCGAAAGTACACCGGCCCAGTGGGGCTCAGCTGTGAAAGACTGTGAGTGTGACCTGTCTATGTCTGTCTACTGTCCTCTTGCGTGAAACTCTTGCGAGTGGGGCAAAAAGAGCCTCCAGAAACCTCGCTCGCCCAGACGCCATTTTCAGGGAGGGACTTCAGAGCATAAAAACCGGCTAACCTTTGCAAAAGCTGGCTCCCTGTGTGTGACACCAGGCGGGGAAAATCCGCGAAAGTACACCGGCCCAGTGAGGCTCAGCTGTGAAAGACTGTGAGTGTGACCTGTCTATGTCTATCTACTGTCCTCTTGCGTGAAACTCTTGCGAGTGGGGCAAAAAGAGGCTCAGAGGAGCACGGCCGCTCCGCTTCGCTACGCGGTGCCGTGCACTCTTTCTAAGGAAAGAACACCATTGCAACAAGAAGGAAAAATCACACTAAGAACGGCGCTATATCACAGAAGCAAACATTTCTCTCTGGACTGTCTTCTCTGTTGCATGCTCGGGCCTAAGATTTGACCCAGTGTGAGGCTTCATCCACGGAGGACTCCCCTCCCTTAGAGGCAAGTCAGCCCATCCAGAAAGGGAGGAGCCAGAGGAGTGTGCTGCCTACATCATATAGACAATGAATACCACCACAACACGTAGAAAAACCCACAATACAAGTGTGACAATGGGGAAACAACGCAGGCCAGCATCAGACATAGAGAATGAAGATGACAATTCTGAGGACCAGATAATGACTGAACAACTAATCAACCTCTCAGATAAGGACTTTAGACTAGCAATATGGAAGGTGCTCAACAGACTCCAAGAAACCATGGATCGAGTTGAACAGAACACTAATAAGAACCAAGAAAATATGAAGGCAGAAATGACAAAACTCCAAACTGAAATAACATGTCAACTAACAGGACTGAAAAAGTCAGTAAACGAAGTGAATGACAAAATGGATAAGCTCTGGGACAGGGTATCAGAAGCTGAGAATAGACTTGGTGCTGTGGAAGATGAGATACATAACAATTCCATACAGCAGGAGAGATTGGACAAAAAACTTAAAGCAAATGAGCAGACAATGGAAAAATTAGTCAAAGAATGGGAACAGACGAAAATAGAAGTCTATGATAAGATCAACAGAAACAACTTAAGAATCATTGGAGTCCCAGAGACCCAGGAAGAAAATTTCCAGGAAGAATCAATGGTCAAGAACATCATTAAAGAGAAACTTCCAGAGCTAAAGAATATATGTGATCAAATCCTGCATGCCCGAAGAGTACCAACCAAAAGAGACCCCAGAAAAACCACCCCAAGACACATCCTAGTCACAATGACAAATCCCACAGATAGAGACAGAATTCTGAAAACAGCAAGATCAAAAGGGGAAATCATGTTCAAGCAAGCTTCCCTGAGATTTACAGCAGACCTGTCACCAGAAACGCTCAATGCCAGAAAGCAGTGGTGGGATATTGTGACAAGACTGAATGAAATGAATGCTTCACCCAGAATACTATACCCAGCAAAACTCACTTTCCGGTTTGATGGAAGAATACATGGTTTCACAGACAAAAAACAGCTCAGAAACTTCACAGACACAAAACCAGTCTTAAGAGAAAAACTGAAAGACCTAATCTAAGACAAGACTACCCAAAAGACACACCAAATTTTGAAATAAAGATGGCGTTAAATCCCAGGACAATTCTTTCTCTCAACGTCAATGGACTAAATGCACCAGTTAAGAGACACACAGTGGCTAAATGGATCAAAAAACTCAATCCAACCTTCTGCTGCCTACAAGAAACGCACCTGAATAGTCAGAACAAACATAGACTCAAAATAAAAGGCTGGAGAAAAGTTATCCAAGCAAACAACACCCATAAAAAAGCTGGAGTGGCCATACTAATATCAGATAATGCAAACTTTATACTCAGGAAGGTTGTAAGGGACAAAGACGGACATTTTATATTAATCAAGGGGTACGTAGAGCAGGAAGAATTCACTCTCCTAAACATATATGCACCGAATGAGGGGCCAGCAAAAAATTTAATACAACTGCTGACAAATCTGAAAAATAATATCAACAACAACACAATAATTGTGGGGGACCTTAACACGGCTTTGTCAACACTGGACAGGTCAACCAGACTGAAACCCAACAAGAATATACTAGACCTGAGGAGAGAAATGGAAGAAAGAGGCCTAGTGGATATATATAGGACACTCCATCCCCAGAAACCTGGATACACATTCTTCTCCAATGTACATGGGACATTCTCCAGGATAGACTACATGCTGGCACATAAAACATACCTCCATAAGATCAAGAGGATAGAAATTTTGCAGGCTACCTTCGCTGACCACAAGGCTCTGAAATTATTTGTGAACTCCAAAGGGACTCAGAAGAAACACTTTAACACCTGGAAGTTAAACAGCCTCATGCTCAATAACCAGTGGGTCCGAGATGAAATCAAGGAGGAAATCAAAAGGTTCCTGGAAACAAATGACAATAAAGACACAAACTCTCAGAACTTATGGGACACAGCAAAAGCAGTACTGAGAGGAAAATTTATAGCTTTGCAAGCACACATCAGGAAGGAAGAAGGAGCTTACCTGAGTAGCTTAATGACACAGCTAATAGAACTAGAAAATGCTCAACAAAAGGACCCAAGAATAGGAAGACAGAAGGAAATAACAAAGCTGAGAGCAGAAATCAACAAAGTGGAAACTCAAAAAACAATCCGAAAGATCAACGAAAGCAGAAGTTGGTTCTTTGAAAAAATAAACAAGATTGATAGACCACTGGCAAACCTAACAAAGAAAGAGAGAGAGAGAAACTTGATAACTCGTATCAGGAATGAAAAAGGAGAGATCACTACTGATATGACAGAGATTCAAAGGGTAATCAGAAACTACTTTGAAAAACTCTACGCCACTAAAAATGAGAACCTGGAAGAAATGGATAAATTCTTGGACTCTTATAATCTTCCACGGTTGAAGGAAGAGGATGTAGCATATCTAAACACCCCCATCACCATTGATGAAATTAAAACAGTAATCAAATGTCTGCCGAAAAACAAAAGCCCAGGTCCAGATGGATTCACTAATGAATTCTATCAAACTTTCCAAGAGGAACTACTGCCAATCTTGGCAAGACTCTTTCATGAAATTGAACAAACAGAAACACTTCCAAATAGCTTTTATGAAGCCAACATCACCTTGATACCTAAACCAGACAGAGACGCTACCAAAAAAGAAAATTACAGACCAATATCACTGATGAATGCAGATGCAAAGATCCTCAACAAAATCCTGGCAAATAGGATTCAATGCCTCGTTAAGAAGATCATCCACTACGATCAAGTAGGTTTCATCCCAGGAATGCAAGGCTGGTTTAACATCCGTAAATCTATCAACATAATACACAACATCAATAACAAGAAAAATAAAAACCACATGATCATATCAATAGATGCAGAGAAAGCATTTGATAAGGTCCAACACCCATTCTTGATCAAAACTCTCAGCAAGATGAGAATGGAGGGAACCTTTCTCAATATAGTGAAGGCCATCTACCACAAGCCAGTGGCAAATATTATCCTCAATGGAGAAAAACTGAAAGCCTTCCCTCTAAATTCTGGCACAAGACAAGGCTGTCCTCTCTCACCACTCCTATTCAACATAGCACTGGAAGTACTTGCTATAGCGATTAGGCAAGAAAAGGATATCAAGGGAATCCAGATAGGAAAGGAAGAAGTCAAGCTCTCACTGTTTGCAGATGACATGATACTCTACTTAGAAAACCCTAAAGACTCTATCAAAAAGCTTCTAGAAACAATAGACTCATATAGCAAGGTGGCAGGCTACAAAATTAACACACAAAAATCAATGGCCTTTCTATATACCAATAGTAATAAGGATGAAATGGACATTAAGAAAACAACCCATTTCACAATAGTACCACACAAACTCAAATATCTTGGAATCAACTTGACTAAATATGTGAAGGACCTATACAAAGAAAACTATAAAACTCTGCTCCAAGAAATAAGAGAGGACACACGGAAATGGAAACACATACCCTGCTCATGGATTGGAAGGATTAACATCATCAAAATGGCAATACTCCCCAAGGCATTATACAGATTTAATGCCATCCCTCTAAAGATACCCATGACATTCTTCAAAGAAGTGGATCAGACACTTTTGAAATTCATTTGGAACAATAAACACCCTCGAATAGCTAAAGCAATCATTGGGAAAAAGAATATGGGAGGAATTACTTTTCCCAACTTTAAACTGTACTACAAAGCAACAGTTATCAAAACAGCATGGTATTGGAATAAGGATAGGTCCTCAGATCAGTGGAATAGGCTTGAATACTCAGAAAATGTTCCCCAGAGATACAACCATCTAATTTTTGATAAAGGAGCAGGAAATCCTAAATGGAGCAGGGAAAGCCTCTTCAACAAGTGGTGTTGGCA
Source organism: Suncus etruscus (assembly GCF_024139225.1). NCBI lineage: Eukaryota > Metazoa > Chordata > Mammalia > Eulipotyphla > Soricidae > Suncus > Suncus etruscus. Next base: position 65,901,454 of record NC_064861.1, on the reverse strand, counting down.
CAATTGGATAGCCACTTGTAAAAAATTAAACTTAGACCCCCAGCTAACATCATGTACAAAGGTAAAATCCAAATGGATTAAAGACCTCGATATCAGCCCCAAAACCATAAGATATATAGAACAGCACATAGGCAAAACACTACAGGACATTACAGGCATCTTCAAGGAGGAAACTGCACTCTCCAAGCAAGTGAAAGCAGAGATTAACAGATGGGAATATATTAAGCTGAGAAGCTTCTGCACCTCAAAGGAAATAGTGCCCAGGATACAAGAGCCACCCACTGAGTGGGAGAAACTATTCACCCAATACCCATCAGATAAGGGGCTAATCTCCAAAATATACAAGGCACTGACAGAACTTTACAAGAAAAAAACATCTAACCCCATCAAAAAATGGGGAGAAGAAATGAACAGACACTTTGACAAAGAAGAAATACAGATGGCCAAAAGACACATGAAAAAATGTTCCACATCACTAATCATCAGGGAGATGCAAATCAAAACAACGATGAGATACCACCTCACACCCCAGAGAATGGCACACATCACAAAGAATGAGAATAAACAGTGTTGGCGGGGATGTGGAGAGAAAGGAACTCTTATCCACTGCTGGTGGGAATGCTGTCTAGTTCAACCTTTATGGAAAGCGATATGGAGATTCCTCCAAAAACTGGAAATCGAGCTCCCATACGATCCAGCTATACCACTCCTAGGAATATACCCTAGGAACACAAAAATACAATACAAAAACCCCTTCCTTACACCTATATTCATTGCAGCTCTATTTACCATAGCAAGACTCTGGAAACAACCAAGATGCCCTTCAACAGACGAATGGCTAAAGAAACTGTGGTACATATACACAATGGAATATTATGCAGCTGTCAGGAGAGATGAAGTCATGAAATTTTCCTATACATGGATGTACATGGAATCTATTATGCTGAGTGAAATAAGTCAGAGAGAGAGAGAAAAACGCAGAATGGTCTCACTCATCTATGGGTTTTAAGAAAAATGAAAGACACCCTTGTAATAATAATTTTCAGACACAAAAGAGAAAAGAGCTGGAAGTTCCAGCTCACCTCAGGAAGCTCACCACAAAGAGTGATGAGTTTAGTTAGAGAAATAACTACATTTTGAACTGTCCTAATATTGAGAATGTATGAGGGAAATGTTGAGCCTGTTTAGGGTACAGGCGGGGGTTGGGTGGGGAGGAGGGAGATTTGGGACTTGGGTGATGGGAATGTTGCACTGGTGATGGGTGGTGTTCCTTTTATGACTGAAACCCAAACACAATCATGTATGTAATCAAGGTGTTTAAATAAAAAAAAAATAAATAAATAAAATTTCAGTTCCTAGGCAGGGTTGAGGGTGAGGGGAAGAGTGGTAACTGAGAAAATTGATAGCAGAAAATGAACAATGGTTAAGGGATGGGTGTTAAAACTGTATGACTGAACCTCTCAACTTTCAACTTTTTAAATTCTGTATTTCACTGTGATTTAATTTAAAAATTAAAAATAATTTTCTGGTATCATCTCAGAGCAGCCTCTCCACACCTCCAACATACTTCCAGAAGTTTCAGAGCCACAACCACACCCTGTCAACTCATCAGCCATCTCCATAGAATCACTGTTTTCAGAAGAAATGTCAGCCAAGCCCCAAAAATGCATGAGTTCACTGGTTTTGTGGCTGAAAATTGGGAGGAAGGTGGGTGGAGTTCAAGCCCTATAAAGGCCCCAGTAGCCACTCTCACTCTAGTCTCTGCCATGCCAATTCTCCAACTTCACCACCCACCCCTAATCTCAGGAGAGATACCTAATAGACAAAAACTCTACATATACTCTTTTGGGGGCTGAAAATTCTGGGGTCTTCTCATCAGCCCAGTTCCACAGATCATGGGATTCCTGATACCTTCAAAAATCCTCAATGCTGATACCCCAGAAGAAACATACCAAATTAGAGATGAAAGTAGCATAGAAATCACCTAAGCTCAATAAACAAAAACAATAGATTGCACAACTATCATCTGAGTAAACCTTTGGACAATAATTTAATGTTTCCATTGTGAGATCTAATCATTTTCACAATTTTTCTGTTACTAATAATATCATTACCATTTAGTTTTAGCAAGCAATATATAGTAAGTTAGTTTGTGCCTGCCAAGGACTTAGGGGTAGGTGGGAAACTAGGGACAAAGATAGAAAGAATGGGTCTGGTGTTGAAACATTGAAAGCTAGAAACAACTGTAATATGAACAACTTTGTAAGCCATGGTGTTTAAACAAAATAATTTTTAAAATCATAAAAAAATTAGTACTTTACTGATAGAATAATATGTGTCAGAGAAGTCTGAGACCATATAAGAGGATGAGACCTGACAATGTTATTGGGTACATCACTACCAAAGTAACTGATAGCATTTTTTAAATTTAAAAATATGTTGCTCAGTGGCTGGTGAGGTGGCGCTAGAGGCAAGGTGTCTGCCTTGCAAGCGCTAGCCAAGGAAGAACCGTGGTTCGATCCCCTGATGTCCCATATAGTCCCCCCCCAAGCCAGGGACAATTTCTGAGCGCTTAGCCAGGAGTCACCCCTGAGCATCAAATGGGTGTGGCCCGAAAAAAAAATATGTTGCTCAATTCTTGATCTAGTACAATGAGTAGAACAATTACATCTCTCTAAGGCATTCAATCAAGAGACTAACAGATTTCATTGTCAGGAAACATTTCCAAGATTCAGTCTTAAATTTCTGTTACTTAATTTTATCTCAAAACTGGAATATAAAATCCCCCTGCCTCCATATAACACCCTTAAAAAATGACTTGATATTGCTTAACGTGTTTTAGGAGGGGTCAGAAAGATAGCTCAACAGAGTTAGGACTACCCTCGTAGCACTACTGGCTGTAGTCCAAACAATTAAAAAAATTGAAAAAATAAATGCCTTAATGTCCATAATGTTTTGTTTTTCAGATGTCTATAAAATATTATGATTAAACTGAATAAGAAATAGGCCTTATGTATTTATTTTCCAATTATAAATTAAAATGTATTAAACATTTATTTTCCAGCACAAACACTACTGAACTTTCATATCTGTATCATTTATATACCTTAAACTAGATTTTGTGATCTCAATAGAGCCATTTAAATAATAATCTTCCAGCCAAACAATGTGAAAGTTCTCTATATAAAGTCTCATTGACCAATTTTATTTATATCTCTTATATCTTTCATTAGAAGATCATACATTGGGGCCAGAGTGGTGGTGTAATAGTAGGGTGTTTGCCTTGCATATGGCTGACCTAGGACGGACCACAGTTTGATCCCCTGGTGTCCCATATGGTCCCCCAAGCCAGGAGTGATTTCTGAGCGCATAGCCAGGAGTAAACTCTGAGCATCACCAGGTGTGGCCCAAAAACAAAGTAAAAAAAAAAAAAAAGATCATATGTAATTTTCTATCCACTATCATCTCACAGTCCTGAAGGCACTTGGCAGACCATATGGGATGCCAAGTATCAAACCCAGGTCAGCTGCATGCAAGGGACACATCCTCCTCACTGTACTCACTCTAGTCCCTTTAATTTTATTTTTATAATGATATACATGTGATTTATAAAGATGTATTTTGAAGACCTATTATTATAAAAAAATGTGAAAACCATCCAGGCTATATTACCACCAACCTTAGCAACAAATTCATACAACTTTCCAAATAAATGTACCTTTTTCCCTTAGGGGCAACTACTTCTATAAATTTTATAAAAATGGCTTATCTACTTTTGTTTATATAGCAACCTATATCCTTATAGTTAAGATGTATTTTTATTAAAAATTGATAAAAAAAAATCTGACACTACTTGTCAATTTTATCTGATACTAATCATTATTGATTTTTTCCTAAATATTTCATTTCATACATAATATGTTCTTAGTAATCTTGAGGAGAAAGCATTCTTTTTAAATTCTAATTTTACCATTGCTAAACCCTTAGTAATCAGTAATCCTTTTACATTTTATATATATTTTTATATCTTTATTTAAGCACCATGATTACAAATTACATGTTTGTAGTTGAGTGTCAGTCATAAAAAGTACACCCCCTCTTCACCAATGCAATTTTCCCACCACCATTGCCCCCTATTCTCCTCCTCCCGCCTCCCCTGCCTGTCTTTGAGACAGGCATCTTTGCGACAAGCATTCTATTTCTCTGACTACCATTATCATGATAATTGTTGGTGTACTTATTTCTCTAACTGTACTCACCAATCTTTGTGGTAAGCTTCAAATCATGGGCTAGTCTTTCCAGTCCTCATCTCTATTGTCTCTGGGTATTATTACCATACTATCTTTTATTTTTCTTAAAACTCACAGATGAGTGACACTATTCTATTTCTATCTCTATCTAACTCACTTCACTCAGCACAATAGTTTCCATGTCCATACATGTATAAGAAAATTTCATGATTTCATTTTTTCTGACAGCTGCATAGTATTCCATTGTGTATATAAACCACAGTTTCCTTAGCCATTCATCCGTTGCCAGGCATCTAGATTTCTTCCAGATTCTGGCCATTTTAAATAGTTCTTCAATGAACATAGATGTGCAGAGGGCATTTTTGTATTGTGTTTTTGTGCTCTTCGGGTATATCCCTAGAGTGTTATTACTGGATCAATTTCCATGTTGACACAGAGCTCAATTTCCAGATTTTTGAGAAATATCCATATTGTTTTACAGAAAGACTGGACTAGACAATATTCCCACTAGCAGTGAATGAGAATTCCTTTCTCCTCACATCCCCGCCAGCACTAATTTTTCTTGTTCTTTGTAATGTGTGCCAGTCACTGTGATGTAAAATGGTACCTAATTGTTGTTTTTATGTGCATCTCCCTGATGATTAATGATGTGGAACATTTTTTTCATGTGTCTTCTGACCATTTCTTCTTTGAGGAAGTGTCTGTTAATTTCCTCTCCCCGTTTATGGATTGGGTTAGATGTTTTTTTCTTGTTAAGTTCTGACAAGTTCTGCTAAGTACTTGTTAAATAGTGACAGATAAGATAGAGATAGAACATCTATATCTTAGATGTTAGCCCATTATCTGATGGGTCTTGGGTGAATAATTTCTCCCATTCTGTGGGTGGCTTTAGTATCTTAGTCACCATTTTCTTTGAGGAGCACAAACTTCTCAGTTTAACGTAGTCCCATCTGTTTATCTCTGTTTTTACTTGTTTGGACAGTGGTGTTTCTTTCCTCCTTGAAGATGCCTTTTGTCTCAATGCCTTTAGTCATGGAGTTTTTTACCTTCATGTTCTTCTATATTCTTTATGGTTCCAGGTCTGACATCAAGGTCGTTAATACGCTTGAATTTGACCTTTGTGGATGGTAATAGATGGAGAAAAATCATCCAAGCAAACAACACCCTTAAAAAAAAGCTGGGGTGGCCATATTAATAAAAGATGACACAAATATTAGACTCAGAAAAGTTGTAAGGGACAAAGATAGATACTTCGTACTAATCCAAGGCTATGTGCAACAGGAAGAAATCGCACTACTAAACGTATATGCACCCAATAAGAGATCAGCAAGATATCTAATACAATTGTTGACATATCTGAAAGACGACATCAATAATAACACAATAATTGTGGGATACCTCAACACAGCCCTGTCAATACTTGATAGGTCAACCAGACTGAAGCCCAACAAAAATATATTAGACCTGAAAATAGAAATGAAAGAAAGAGGTCTAGTATATATCATCACAAACCTGGATACACATTCTTTTCCAGTGTACATGGGTTATTCTCCAGGAAAGACAAGATGATGGTACATAAAACATACCTCCATAAAATCAAGAGTATAGAAATTTTGCAGGTTACCTTCACTGACCACAAGGCTTTGAAACTAGATGTGAACTACAAAGGGACACAGAAGAAAAACTTTAACAACTGGAAATTAAATAGCCTGCTACTGAACAACCAGTGGGTCCGAGATGAAAACAAAGAGGAAATCAAAACATTCCTGGAAACAAATAACAATAAAGACACAAAGTATCAGAATCTATTGAATAGAGCAAAAGCAGTACTAAGAGGAAATTTTATAGCTTTGCAAGTACTCATCAGGAAGGAAAAAGGGGCATAACTTAATAGCTTAATGACACAGTTTATAAAATTAGAAAATGATCAACAAAAAGAACAAAAAATAGAGAGACAGAAAAAATAACAAAGTTTAGAGCAGAAATCAATGAAGTAAAAACACAAAAAGCAATCCAAAAAATTAATGTAAGCAAAAGTTGGATGTGGGGAGCCTAGCTGATGGAACCTAGAACAAAGGACACCTCAGAAATCCCTGACCTTGTCACCCACGTGACCAGAGGCACCCATGCCCTGAGAACAAAGGAAATAGACAAATACTAAAGTAATTCAAAGCAGCCCAATACATCCAGCCAGAAAGAAAATCATAGAGCAACTTGCCTTTGTGTTAGCAAAAGATTAATATGTTTACAGCTGGTTTTTTTATTTATGCTTGCTGAGTAAAATTTATAGGAACCTGTTTGAATTTTGTGCTTTCAGTATAAACATGTGCTCTCTACCTTTTTACCCCTCCCTATTACCTGCCCCCAGCTTATTCTAATGAGTGCTTGCAATTGTAATTGGAAAAACTGTAACACCTCTATGACTATTCTGCCTTTAAAAGCTGATCTCCCCGGGCAATAAACCCCTTTTGAATAGCATGTGTTGTCTTGAGGACCTTTCTTACTAACTTCTCAAGTTTTCTTCACAGATCGGTTCTGCTCGGGTAAACCCACGAATTACTAGCGACCTTCATTTCCACACCCCCGCGGGTCAGGGGTCCCCCACGGAAGGTTGCAGTTGGATTATTTGAAAAAATAAACAAGATTGATAGACCATTGGCAAAACTCACAAAGAAAGAGAGAAACTTGATAACCCATATTAGAAATAAAAAGGGGGAAATCACTACAGATATTGCAGATATTCAAAGAGTAATCAGAGACTACTTTGAGAAACTCTATGCCATGAAACATGAGAACCTGAAAGAAAAGGATAAATTCTTTGACTCTTACAATCTTCCACGGTTGAATAAGGAAGATGTAGCATATGTAAACATCCCCATCACTATTGAGGAAATTAAAAAGGTAATCAAATGTCTGCACAAAAACAAAAGCCCAGGCCCAGATGCATACACTAATGAATTCTTTCAAACCTTTCAAGAGGAACTACTACCAATCCTGGCCAGGCTCTCTCATGAAATTGAAAAAACGGGAACATTTCCAAACAGCTTTTATGAAGCCAACATCACCTTGATACCAAAACCAGACAGAAATGCTGACAAAAAAAGAAAATTACAGACCAATATCCCTGATGAACACAGATGCAAAAATCCTCAACAAAATCCTAGCAAATAGGATTCAATGCCTCATCAAGAAGATCATTCACTACAATCAAGTAGGATTCATCCCAGGAATGCAAGGATGGTTTAACATATGTAAATCTATCAACATAATACAAAACATCAACAACATGAAAAATAAAAATCACATGATCATATCAATAGACACAGAGAAAGCATTTGATAAGGTCCAACACCCATTCTTGATTAAAAAAAAACTCTCAGCAAGATGGGAACGAAAGGAATCTTTCTCAATCTAGTCAAGGCCATCTACCACAAGCCAATGGCAAATATTATACTCAGTGGAGAAAAACTAAAAGCCTTCCTTCTAAATTCTGATACAAGACAAGGCTGTTCTTTCTCATCAGGAGTAGCCCTGAGCACTGCCGGTGTGACCCAAAAACCAAAAGCAAACAAACAAAAGTTTCATCCACTTTTTCCCTAGGTTTTCTAGTTTAGTATCATAAACTGCTCATACTAACCTTTCATAATCTTTAGTATTTGAGGTTTCAGCAATAATGTTTTTCATCTCTGATCTGATTTATATGGGTTTGCTCATTTATCCTCTTAAGTCTCACTAAGGATTGAATATTGTTTTGCTTCCAAAACAAACAAAAAACAAAATCCTTTTGTACTTTTTAAAAAAAACTTCTAGCTCCTTGATTTCTTCTCTGGTTTCTATTATTTCCTTCCTTGTACTTATTCTGTTGCTCTTTGTCTGGTTTTGCTAGTTTAAGGACAGTAATGCTGCATTTTTTTTATGTTCCATAGGTTCTGATAGTTGATGTATTCATTCTCATTAATTTTAAGAAATTTTTTTATCTTGTCTTTGATTTAAAAGTATGTTATTCAGGTTCCAAATGTTGAAGCTTTCATCAACTTTTTTTTTAAGGTTGATTTTTACCTTTTTTGTCATTGTGGTCTAAAAAGATTTTACTATGATTTCTATTTTTGCAACTTTATAGACACTCAGTTGTGCCCAGCATGTGTTTTATTCTATAGAATGTTGCACTGCACTGGGAAAAAATATGTATTTCGTGTTAAGGTAGTAGTGAAGAATCCTGTAAATGTCAATTAATCCCAGTTTTCCAATTCCTCATTTTGTGTTTATATATTACTATTGGTGTTCAATTTGTATAACCTGTACAATGATGAGAGTGGGGTATTCCACTTTAATTCTACAAAAGGTCTATCATTATAATTCGGTGGTTATCAGTGTATCTCCTCAGGTCTATTAGTAGCTAGAGTTTATAAGCTCTGCTAACCCTTTGGTGTATATTTGAGTTAAGATATCTCAATCTATTATGTCCTTAACCATTATCCAATGTCTATTCCTATCTATTTTATTATCTTTAGCTTGAATGCTATTTGGTCTGATACAAGTAGAACCATTACTGGTTTTTATAATCTGCCATGCAGGCCTATGAACACAGGTCACCTGAGTATGCATTTGATGTTTCTCAGTTCAGAATAGCCTGGAGGAATATACTGTGATCTGTTTCCTTGCCTAAACCCCTTAACCTCCCAGGAAACCTGGTTCTATGAGTCCTCAGCCATGTGACCAGTTTGCTGTTTCTAATATTCATATTTTACAAACATGTCTTATAGCTCCACATTCAGAAACATGCAGGAGAAAATGCAGTTCACCATCTCATATTCCAACTTTTCTGTCTTCAGGTTGTCACAATGAGCTTGGCACCTGCCAGAGTTCTGTGTACATATGCAGGCCTTAAAATCAGCACCATTAGTCCCTCCCCAGGCCCACTTTGCCTGTGGAGCACTCCAGACTCATTTCATTTTTCGGCAAAGGCTTCTTCCTTTGGAATGGTGAGGTACAGTTCAACTGAACCTCCAGAATCTGTTCTACTACTTCCCTAGTAGAGAGACCTCTGTTGTTAGTAAATTATAGAATTATAAACAAGGCACTTCAAAGACTTCTATCAATAGAATTTTTTCTAATGGGAAAATAATGGCCCAGGGAATTTTTTTTATTTTACTCATTCTATTGGAAAAATATGGGCCCAAGGAATTTTTTTTATTTTATTCACTTTATCACTATCTTTGACCAATCTCTCCCCTAGATGTATTTTAGATGTTAATGTCTCCTTATAATACTTTTAGGTAGATAGTAAGAATAAGACTAAAGTAAAATAACTATTTCTAGCTTAAACTATTAGAATATTTTTCACTTACATCAGTGTAAATCTAGACTGTATTTTGATCAGTATGCTCACAGATTTTGATCAGTATACTCACTATAACTAAAGGTTACAGAAGCAAATATAATAGAAATTATTCAGTCCTCTGTTAAGTGTAGATTAGCAGGTAAAGAATTCTGCATAATTTCTGTCATTACCACCAAAGATATTTTAGTAAAGGTAATCTTAGAAAATGAATAATTAATTTCCAAAATAATTCTATCTTGGTTGAAATCATCAGAGAATCTAAAGGATGAAAGAACTTTCTCAAAATAGTTATGGCCATAAGGAGGTACCTTGGAACACTGATCTCAGAAGTAAAAACTTGTTTTTTTTCCCTTAGGAAGATTTTTACCTTGTGGTAAAAGTAAATTCTTGTGGTAAACTAAATTCTAAAACTATTTTTTTTATTTTAAGTGTACTTTTTGTTAATTAAAAGAAAACTTTTAATTGATAAACTTAATATTTCACTTGGCAAATTATCAGGAATAGTTTGTGTTCTGATCTATGCTTAAAAATCAGATAAAGACCAAGTTAACAACTTTTCCTGTTTCTAGAAGCTAAATTTGGAAAAATTGTAAATTATTGGTAAAAATGAGATTGATGATCACCTATCATATTTATTTGAACATATTAAGTAATTTATGTAACATCAAGCTGCTAATTAACATATATAGAGTATATTTAAAAATACACAAACCTTTAAAATGCAACTAGTCACAGTATTATTTTTAAGTAAATAATTTATTCTGACTACCACTACCTTCCTTAAATTAGAGCTTAGAAAATTATTCAGTTCTCTTTACCTGGACAATGGCAAAAAGGGAAAAAAAAAAGAACACTGTTTTACTATATCAGTTTTGGCCACACCCATTTGACGCTCAGGGGTTACTCCTGGCTATGTGCTCAGAAATTGCTCCTGGCTTGGGGTTACTATATCAATATTTAAAATCCAATTAAAAGTAACATGCACAACTTTTTTCTGTTATGTTTACCAATATTTTTAAACATTACGCACAAAGTGCTGATCACAAAGAAGAAAGCTAAACTTTTCCATGTAAAAGTTTGGGAACTTTGTTAATAATCAGTAAGATAATACAATGTGGGGCCGGAGCAGTGGAGCAAGCCGTAAGGTGTCTGCCTTGCACGCGCCAGCCTAGGATGGACCTTGGTTCAATCCCCCAGAGTCCCATATGATTCCCCAAGCCAGGAGCGATTTCTGAGTGCAGAGCCAGGAGTAACCCCTGAGCATCACCAGGTGTGCCCCCCCCCAAAAAAAAGATAACACAGCTATATCACTCCTAGGAAATACCTTAGGAACACAAAAATACAATACAAAAATCCCTTCCTTATACCTATATTCATTGCAGCACTATTTACAATAGCACGATTCTGGAAACAACCAAGATGCCCTTCAACAGAGGAATGGCTAAAGAAACTATGGTACATATACACAATGGAGTACTATGCAGCCATCAGGAGAGATGAAGTCATGAAATTTTCCTATACATGGATGTACATGGAATCTATTATGCTGGGTAAAATAAGTCAGAGAGAGAGAAAGACGCAGAATGGTCTCACTCATCTATGGGTCTTAAGAAAAATGAAAGACATTCTTGCAATAATTTTCAGAGACAAAAGAGAGGAGGGCTGGAAGTTACAGCCCACTTCATGAACTTCACCACAAAGAGCGATGAGTTTAGTTAGAGAAATAAATACATTGCGAACTATCCTAACAATGAGAATGTATGAGAGAAATAGAAAGCCTGTCTAGAGCCTGGGGGCGAGGTGGGGAGGAGGGTTATTTGGAACATTTGTGGTTGAAATGTTTCACTGGTTATGGGGGGTGTCCTCTTATATGACTGAAACCTAACCACAATCATGTATGTAACCAAGGTGTTCAAATAAAATATTATAAATAAGAAAAAGTAAAATTGGTTATATGAAAAAAATACAATGCATGTTACAAAAACTTCATTCTGCTTTAAGGGCTTTTAATACAAATGTCCTAATATTGTTATCACCTCCAAGTTCATTCTCTCCTTTATAAGTATAGGCATCAGATTCTGAAATGAGAAACAAAAGTCTAAAACATTCTAAGCTTGGAGAAAACCGTTTGAATGAAAATTATTACCTATTTTGAGCTTCGATTCAATTTGCCTTAACTATATCAATGAAGATTCTTCTGGTTAAAACTGAACAATGCCATCTTAAACTGGCTTGGTAAAATGAACAATTTATTAAAATGTTTTTGCCTAGGGAAAGAAAATTGTTATATGGGGCCAGCGAGATAGTACAGAGGATAAGGTGCTTGCCTTCCATGCAGATGGCCTGGGTTTGATTGCCTGCAAATTGCCAGAAGTGATCCTTGAGCACAGAGCCCAGGAATAAGTCCTAAATACAGCAAGGTATGATGTCCTCCTTGCCAAAATAAATAAATAAATAAATAAATAAATAAATAAATAAATAAATAAATAAATAAGAAGCGTTCTAGAACATGAAATAAAAATACACTTTGCGATGTTAAATTTTCTGATGGATTGGCTTAATCTAGTATCACTGCAATTTATTTTTCCCCCACAATAAAACAAATATCTTCCTCGAGGAAGGAAATTGAACATCCTTCACAGCAGTAGTCCTCCCAGTCTAAAATTCAAAATCTTTAGGGAAGGTCCTCACTGGTCCAAATATTGAGCCTGCTATTCAATAAATGGTGTTAGGAAAATGGTTGGTCGGACGTAAAAGAATGAATGCAGACCCCCTGACACCATGCACAAAAGTCAAATGAATATGTATTGAAAATTTTCAGAGACACAAGAGAGGAGAGCTGTAAGATGCAGCTCACGACATGAAGCCTGTTAGAGAAATAACTACATCGAGAACTACCCTAACAATGTGAATGAATGAGGGAATTAGAAAGCCTGTCTTGAGTACAGGTGTGGGTGGGGTGGTGTGGTGTGAGGGATATTTGGGACATTGGTGGTGTAAATGTTGCACTGGTGAAGGGGGGGTGCTCTTTACATGATTGAAATCATACAACTGCTATCATATTTGTAAACACGGTATTTAAATAAAGATAAAAAAAGAAAATGTATCGAAGACCTCAATACAATATCTGAATCCATAAGTTATATTGGGGAAAATATAGGGAGAACACTCCATGATATTGAAACAACACGTAAATCCAATGATTCAAACCCACTGACCAAGCAAAGAGAAGCAAAGTAAACAATCAGAACTACATCAAATAAGAAGCTTCTGTTAATTAAAAAGAAATTAGTACCAGAATAATTTAAAATAAAATGTCCCACAGAGTAGAAGAGGATATTTGTCCAACACTTATCAGATATCCAAGATATAAAGCACTGTTAGAACTATGGGGCCGGTGAGGTGGTGCTAGAGGTAAGGTGCCTGCCTTGCAAGTGCTAGCCAAGGAAGGACCCCGGTTTGATCCCCGGCGTCCCATATGGTCCCCCCAAGCCAGGGGCAATTTCTGAGCGCTTAGCCAGGAGTAACCCCTGAGCATCAAATGGGTGAAACCCCCCCAAAAAAATCAAACACACAGTGAAATAAAATAAAAGGGTGGGCAATTTGTATGAATTCATGTATATCTGTATTATAAAAATATGTGATATACTTATGCATGCTCACATGTAATAAAACAACTGTAAAAAAATATATGGAAGGGGTGGGGAAGAAGGGAGGTGGGCAGTGATGGTGGTAATGTTGCACTGGTGAAGGGGGGGGTGTTCTGTTTATGACTGAAACCCAACTACAATCATGCTTGTAATCATGGTGCTTAAATGAAGATTTTATTTTTTAAAAAAATGGTGGGAGAGGGAGGTGTGTTTCAATGAATAAAGAAACTATGGGACATATATACAATGGATTACTGCTGAGCTACTAGTAGAAAAGTGAAATCAAGCAATTTTCTGCTACATGGATGAATATGGAGAATATCATGCTGAGTGAAGTTAGTCAAAAGAATGACAGAGCTGGAAATATAGTGGTAGAGTGCATGCCTTGCAGTTGCCAACCTGGGATTAATATCCAGCATCCCATATGGTCTCCCAGTGTCAACCAAGGGTAATAAACCTGAGCCCAAAGCCAGGAGTATTCCTGAACATTGCCAGGTGTGGCTAAGAACAAACAAAAAACTAACCCTAAAAAAAACTAACCTAGCAAAATAAAAGGAGAATGAAACAGAATAATTACTATCATATGTGGTCTATAAAGAGGCACAATAGGAATATAACAAATACCCAAAGGTCACAAAAACCAAAAACTGGTCTTTAATGGGAAGGACACTTACCACACAATAGGGATGGAGGGATTTGAATAGGAAGGGTCATAACAGGACAATGGTGAAGGAAAGTGGACACTTTGGGGGAGAGTGTGGTGAGGGATTGTGTTATGCATGAAACCCTATTATTAACAATATGAAGCCACTGTGTCTAAAATAAGAAAAATTAATGTTTTAAAATAAATAGAAATAAGTTAACTAGGACAATTTTTTTAAACAAAAAGTTGTTGCAAGTGGAAAACATTTAAGAAATCCTACTTAGATGTGTACAAAGACATAAATGCAAATGGTCATAGCACTGTTCACAGCCAAAAAAAAAAAACTAAAATAATCTAACTTTCTTTTGATATTTTTGTTTTTTAAAAAAAGGGACTCTATTGGCAATAAAATTACACACTGATGCAGGCATATATCACTAGTGGCTCACACTTGAATGTGGTTCCATTTACACAAATTGCAACATCTGAGTCAATATGTTAAATTGGGAATGATGTCTACCTGCACTGGATAGAGAACAGTTTCAAAGAGGAAATTGGAGATCTGGTTTGCAGGCTCAGCAGAGAAAGAGTAACAGAAATTTACATATCTTAGGGCCCGTGAGGTGGCGCTAGAGGTAAGGTGTCTGCCTTGCAAGCGCTAGCCAAGGAAGGACCGCGGTTCATCCCCCTGAGTCCCATATGGTCCCCCAAGCCAGGGGCAATTTCTGAGCGCCTAGCCAGGAGTAACCCCTGAGCATCAAATGGGTGTGGCCCAAAAACAAACCAAAAAAATGAAAAAAGAAATTTACACATCTAGTAGTATACTCAGGAAACATATCCATTCATGAGGGAGACTACTGAGTATGTGAAATTGAGGGAAAACAATGAATTGCATGTAAAGAAAATGGTATGATAATAAATGAATAAAATAAAATAGTATAAAATAAAATATAAATATGTATAAATAACTATAAAAATAAAATAATAAAGAACAAGGAGGCTTGAAGTTAAGAAGGGTCCTACTGTGCAGTCTACACTGACTAGTCCTGTTTGGCCAGGGGTCCTTATCAGTGTAAAAGCAGTATGAAAGTTCATTTTGGCCCTATCAGATTTAATATAATGCAACAAAAAGCTTCTACCAGAGATCTTGTCACATTCTTCAAACAACATCATGCCTGTCTGTTTTAGCTTTTTCTAAATCCTAAGAGCCAGAGCCCTTCTAAGTTTTCAGGGGGCAGAGGAAGAGAAGAAGAGAAGTTGCAAAAAGCTTGACATCTCCATATTATTTTTCCTGGACACAATAGGAACTGCACAATTCAATGTACTGATGTACCATTGTCAACTTCATGTTATGTCTGGATTAATGTTTCATTGAAGGAAAGTGGAGTTAGAAATTGCTAATCTCTTTAAATTTGCTAGCTATAGTTTTAAAACGACATTATGACCTGTATCCATTTGATTCCATTTTAATTTTCCTGGTATGTACAGCTAATTGCCCTCAGGAATTTGAACAATTTTAAGATATTGACACAGGCATAGGGCAATGATTACCAATTATCCTCTAAATAATTCTTACTATCTATAGTTTTAATATATTAAAAATGTTTATGATTACTCAACATTTGCGTTAATACAGTTAGAGCAACATGCCTGAAGGGGAACAAAAACCTTTTATAAAATTCTAATTTTCCATTAATAGTCAAGTGTTATATATGTATACTATATATGTGGAAAAAGAAATAAATATACCCATATGCATCAATATGGCTGAAACTTGTAAGCATAATAGTGCCCAAAAGGAGCAAGAACAGACCATATACAAGATGGTTCTGTGCATATTGTCTTAAATTAAGTACTTGATATATAGTTGAAAAAGCAAAATATAAAACAAGAAGTCATAAAAATAAAGCTCATAATAAAGTTAACTGAAAAAAGCAAAGAGATACACTTTGATTTGCTCTTTGTTATCTTCCTCATCTTGATAGTTAAACAACTTTTCTGTGTTGATTCAGTCAAAAATATGTAGGCTGAATCATCAATAAGAAGAGCAATATGAAATGCTCTAAGACCAATAAATTACCATTTCGCTTAAGTCATTTATAAGAAAACTGAGATATACGCTTTGACTAAGTAAAGCAAATAGCTAAGTCAAGTGAATAGCTATTAATACTATGTCTATTACATATAGTAACATACATAAGGTGATAAATCCTAAGAATAATTTCATAAATTATTATGCAGTGCATACTATATTCTTGATGAATTATGTAATATTGTAATATTACATATGTAATATTGGTCTTATATTTTATTCTCCTAACTACAATATAATTCTTAACCTCGTGGAAGAAATAAGCAATGGTGCAAAGGAGAAATGATACCAAAGACTCTTAGCAACCCTTCCTTACACCTCTACATATAAAATCCAACACAAAAATGTTATTGAGTCATTTAGTAATCTAGTAAGGTAACATAATTTATAGCAGTTCAACAATAACTTTATATACTTGCAATGTTACTACATCATTACCACCATCAGAGTATCAATGAATATCTACTGCTGTCCAAGGTCTCTTCTTCCCTGTCCCACCATCTAGTTTGCAACCTGTCTTCTGCTCTGTAGGCAATATCTCAGAATTTGTTTCCACTAGGAATTGTTCAATCCCTTGCTCTATTTTTTTTATTTTGGATTACAATTGGCTGTGACCAAGGTTTATTCCTAACTCTATGCTCCTGGATCACTCCTGAAAGTATTGAGGGACATATGCTGTGTGGGGTATCAAACTAGAGTCAGCCACACACAAGGCAAGTATATAAAACTGTATATCTCTCTACAGCCTTTGTTCTTTATATTCCATATAGGAGGAAGATCATCCAATATCTGTCTTTTTCTGACTCATATCATATAGCATATGACCTCCAGTTCCATCCATGTTGGAGCAAACTACAAGATTTCCTCTTTTCTCACTGTTGGGTAATATTCCATTATGTATACATACCATAATTTCATTATAAGCTCATTTGTTGAGTACTTGGATTGTTTCCAGATCTCAGCTATTATGAATAATGCTGCAATGGAGATACGTGTGCAGATTAACATTCTAAGTGTTCTTGCCAATACATAAACTTTAAAACAAAAATCCATATTTAATATCAGACTCAACTTGTACATTTTTATTTTTACTTTTCCATAGTTCAAACCCATATAATTGTCAATATATTTTAAATTTGTAGAGAAAGAAGCAATCAAATAAGGTATTTGGAGTTCCATTTTCAATCATTTTCATGAGACTATTTAAGAAGTGTTACATCTTCCTTGTTAGTAATGTTTTACCTTCCCTAGTGCTTACATCATTACTAAGTAGTAAGTTGGAGGACAAAGAAAGGTGCATTAAGTCTTTAAGGCCATTTGGGGAATTATATGCTATGTATCTCCTGAAGTGGTGTACTGTGTACCCCACATGCATAACTTACTATTTCAAGTCAAAAACCAGGCAGGGACTCTCCACTGCTGTTTAAGATTACTACTAGGTTTTCTTACCTTTAAAACTGTTCTGTGCAAAGTTTTAAGACATATGTCCAAATAGAAACATACATCAAAGAAGTTACTAAGTCTCAGAAAATAATATAGATCAGAATGGCAACCATAAAACTCAGAACTGTATAACCTTGATAATACAGTTTTCCTAAATGTTTGCATGTGTTATGAGACCATTTGTTTAAGACAGTTGTTTGAAACACTGTTTTAAAACTTTACGTGTAAACATAAATACACGTAAATGAGACAGTATGCTGAGAAAGAAAATATTTCAGAAAGTACTGAAGGTATGGACAAATGTAATAAAAAGACAGAATATGAATCCAATATTCATCTTAAATTTTCAGAGCTTTGGTGGTTACAGCAGTAAGAAAAAAAACATTGTTTTGCACTTAGAAACCTGTTTCTAATCAACTGAGCTACTCCTATGGGGTCAAATAAAAATGATTAGCTTATTAAAAGCATAGCTTTGCTATTTAATAAGCAAAAATGATTGAAAATTCTGCTCCAGATCCTGATAATTTTAGTGTTTCTAGTTAAGCCTGCAAAATTGCATTCATTATTAGTGTCTAGATTCATTAACAATTCAATTTATAGATATTAATGCTTATAATGCACGCTTCGCTTGCCAAAACTTGAAGAGAAATTGTTTCAATTAGCTTTCATGGATCATGAATCCTACCGGCTGGGTATTTTTAGACAAAAGATACAAACACATCCCCAAGCAATGCTAATGCACAGCTGGGATTCCTGTGTAAGGTCACTTGAGCTAACAGTTTAAAAGGAAAAACAGTAAATGAGTTTTACCCAGATGAGCAAGAAAGGAATAGTCTTCTGTTTTCAACCAAATATTTGACAGGCACATATATGCAGTAGAATTATTTGTTTTAGAGATTTCTAGAAGATAAAACCACTAGATAGGAATTGGCAGTCTAAACACAGTAAGCAGTATTCAGCACTTAAAACAACCTGGGGAAAATATTACTTCTCTTATGGGGAGATTTAAAATTGTTTCATTGTAGAAAAGGCAGGAAAAAAATTTTTTTTGAAATCTAAGTTTAGCAGAAATGTAAATTCTGTCACTTGCACAAGGGCCTTGTAGAGTTAAAAGGCGATAGAAGAGATAAATTTATGTCCCAAATGACCCAGATGACAATGCAGATTTACAGATATTTCTCCACTTCATTTTGGGCATGTAACTATCTCAAAGTTGCTATTTCCTGTCAGTGGCAAAGAGCGCTCTTAGGTAGAAAAGTTATTAGTTGCTGTTTTTTTGAGGATGGGGGGCATGGTGTATACTTGGGGGTATTCACTTACTAGACTGTTTCACTTGCACAGGCTCCTGAATTCAAAGTTTGTTTCAGTCATTTGAACTATATCCCTAGTCCTTATGAGCTATTATCTCCATGTGTATATTTTCAGGATATTTCTCTCACACAATCTTCACATGAACTAAGGACAGCAATCTATCGTTTCACTTTTTCATTAATGAAACACACTTCAGTAGAATATAGTGTGGTATAATGTAGTAAAACAGAGCAAGCATGGAAATATCAAGAGAATGAGTTAGTTAATCTTCACCTTGAAAGAAAGTAAATTGTTTTCGATGCGATGCTAACCTATATCACAAAGTTAAAAACAGAGTAAATATTCTTCATTATCTCAGAAACCAGATTCTGGAAAATTAGTGAAACACTAAATTCTAAGGATATAAAATTAACAACATTAACATCATAAAATACAGCTGGGAAAGACATAGCATAAAAAGCACATAAACATTTCAGGAACATTTTATATTAGAAAGTATGAATAAGTATTAAAAAGTATAAAATTTTTAAATTAAACTGAGCTTTAGGTTAAAGATATTAGTCTAGAGTTTTGCTATCGAATTGTTGGTCATGACCTATAAGGTACTGTGAAAGTGAATGTTGGGAGTCGTTAAAAATATTAATATCTTGTTTTAAAATAAACTTTATGATTATCAGTAAATGATTGATAATCAATTAAGCCTTTTTTATATACCTACAAACCCATAATTTTGTATAAACTTTTGAGGCAAATAGGGACTTCATGTAAAAGACTTTAAAAAGTACAGTTTAGAGTAAGAACAAATGGACACCTAGACAAATTTCAGATTTACTATTTTAATACTTAATAGTGGCAAAATATCTGCTATTGACAACTGGGGATTTATAAATAAACCCACAAAAAGTTAAAAAGTAAAACTCAAATAAGCATCAATTTAAATTTCAAGGGGATAAAAAAGTAAGCATGAACAAAAGGAATTGAGTGACTCTAAAATGTAACAGAAACAAATATGAGAATGAACCAAAGAATAAAGAAGAAAAAAGGAGTGAAGAAAAAAATTCAGTTTTTATATAATAATCTGGGGGCATTCTAAAAGACAAATAAAAACCAATATATATGATACTCAAAATATATGTGAAAAATATATTTATATATGTAAAATATACACATATATACATTATGCTAAACAAAGTAATGTATCTATTTGTTAAATTGCATGGCTGCAGACATTTATGTAAAGTTTATTTCTCACACTACCAAGTCCAAATCATCAAATTCTTATTTTTAAGCCAAATAAATTATTTAATAAATGAATCACACACACACCACACACACAGAGGAAGGACAAGGGTCATGGTCACTGATGAAATCATTAACACTACCACATTACTATTCAGGGACATAATTCATTCTTTAGTATAGAGCCCATAGGGGCCTGGTTTGCTCTGCCACACTGAAAATAGAGAACAGCAGGGATTCCTGTTATAAGAAGCTTACTCCCAGTCTTTCATAAGCTTTCTTCAGATTCTAAATGCTCTGGTTATTCTTTTGTTTCTCAGTTGCTAACCTATTCCTAAAGGTACTTCTGATTCTTTCTCTTCCCATATCTCTATACTGAATGCAGACCTCCCTCAGGAATAGTTGCATTTCAGAAAGGGCTGTGGTAAAATAGCCCTGGGTCTCTTCTTACTATTAGCAGGCATTAGACACTGTATTCTCTTACTGATAATCTATCCCGGGGTTCTTCTATATTTTCACATAAGCTATACTACCTATAAAGATACTTTAGAGTATAAGACAAAAATTAGAGGACAATGATATATTCAAATAAATATACAGATGATCAAAAGCAAAGTGGTATAAATTAACATTGTGTAACAGTTTGTGAAGATGGCTAAGTGGAAAGAACTGAAGATAATAAAATCTCTATATTTTGAGGAGGTGAGAGTGGTAGATATTTAACATTATTTAGCCCATGAGACAAAGCAGTTCAACACTTTTTCTATAATGATATCTTAAAGGTACAAAAATAAGTAAGTCAGATGTAGGATGATGTCATACTATTGGTGTTATGCAATTCTAATGTTAACTTAGTCACACAAATGTGTCAACCTAAAATGATGTCTGCTTCAGAGAATACAATCAAATGTTTGTTGGATATTTTTCTCAATAATGAGTGTTTCTTCTTTCAAAGCAGGTGTATAGTCAGAAAGAAGGCCTCTAACCATGAATTTTGGAAAGGAATAAAAGCAAGATGTGTAGGACTGGAGAGATAGTACAGTGAGTAGGATGCTTGCCTTGCATGTGGCTGCTCTGGTTCAATCTCAGGCACCATGTATGGTGCCCCAACCCTAGCCTGGAGTGATCTCTGAGTCAAGTAAGCCCTGAGTACTGCTTCAACTGGAATTAAGACTCCAACAACACAAGATGACCCAGACACCATACCATGCTCAATGGCTGGAACTCCTGACAAAAATTAGCAAATTAAAGTTCTGAGAAATATTAAATACTATTGATAACTATGGCTCAAAAATCCCTTCTCCATGACAGAGCATTAAAAAGGAACTCTCATCTACATAGGAAACCCCCAAGCCAGAGTAGTTTTAAAAAAACAAAAAAACAAACAAAAAAAAAACTGACTTTGCAAAAGCAAAGTGGGCATTCCACTCTGCAATTACTCATCTCCCAACTTTAAGTGTGCAATTCTTTCTTTTACTTCATGAGGCTGTTGATACTAGCCATTTTTTCTCTCATTGTAATGAGAGGCCTTTGGCTTGGTCTCTTGATTGGTTCATTTGGTTTACATGTTAAAAAGATGTTTCCTCCAAGAGAGGGTACCAGGACCAAACAGATATATGATCACTAATAGTAAGCTAGACAAAGAGGGGACCATCTACTCTAGCAGCCCGGGGGGTGATGGTGAGGAATATGGGTTGCAGAAAGGGAACTGGGATGGGGGAGGACAAATTTGCTGATTCAATGTTAATATGTACCTAAAATACTACTGTGAAAGATATGTAAGCCAAAATGATCAAAATAAAAATTTAAAAAAATAAGTGAAAAATTGTTTTAGAAAAGTGAAAAGCTTTTTATACATAAGTAAAACTAAATTAGTTGTTTTGGTTTGGTTTTGAGACATACCTGGCGGTGCTCAGTTTCTATATATGGTGCCTAGGTAAATAGACCCAGCCCCATAGAAGGCATAACCTAAACTTTCATATTATTATATCTCTAACCCACTACTGGAATTTTGATGGTAAAGATGATGTGTAGGATTACAAATCGAAGTGTAAAGTAAACCTGTGTTTAATGTATTCTTTGGATATATCTATGTATAAATGGACTTTTGTACATTTTTAAGCAACATGTTTTCAAAGTACTGTTTGTTTTAGATATATTTCATTAAAACTCAGGATATACGTTTAAAAAAAAAAGATGTTTCCCCATTGCCTCCTCATCTGGCTTTTCCCCTCCCTTGGGGGTGGGTCTTGTTTTTCGACAAATAAAGGCTGCTTTGGAGTCCTGGAGGAGAACCTGCCATCTTGGCTCCTCTTTCCAAGTGGTGGAGTGACTGGCTTGTGGGCGAAGATCTTGTGGTGTGAGTTTCTGGCCTGCTGTTCCTTCCCAACCTTGTGTAGATTATTTCCTGTGTCAGAATTGTTGCTGGTCCTGTGTCTCTTGTCCTACCCAGATTGGGGGTATGGAAATCCCACTCCCTCTCTGGGGATTGTGGAATACACAGCCGATGATTCAAAGCTAGTGCCTGAAACCAGAACCTCTTCAAATATGAGTGAGATGTTCCTTTGGGAAATTCTGTCAGCTCTTTTTGGATGGATGATTTTGGTGATGACATGGATAATTCCACCCTTTTGTAGAAAGATTGGTTCTGTGTGGTTTAGAGCTTTGGCTATAAGTTGGCTGTGGATTGAAATGCCATGAAATTATTGGACTATATTACTGCCTTTTCCTTCTCATATATAACTAGTCCACCATACTAAGTTCACAAGCTAGTCCTAATACCTTTATTAATGGAGAGGTAAATGCCTTACAACCTGAGGCTGAGTCAGAAAACAAATCACCACTTCCCTGCCTCCATAAAAACCTTGCAGGAAAACTGGTATAGATAACCTGGACTCAGTTCCTTCCCATAAGGAGAATGAACCAACCTATATACATTTAGATATGGCTCGAGTAAACAAATTTTAAAAAGCATATTATGAATATGGCCCAAAGTCAATGCATTGTGTTCAACTTCTTCAGTTTTGGTGTGAAAAAACTCTTTGGACTCTTCACAATTTCCAAACAATTACTGAGCTATATTTGAGTATTCCTCAGCATGGGAAATGTTTTATGCTGAAGGAGGTAAGGCAAAGCTTTATAGTCCAGATAATATCAAAAAGGTGGTATCAGGGAAACTCTCCTAAGAAGGCCAAGAAAGACCCGGTAAAAACTGTCTCACAGAGGCAGCCCAGCAGAAAGGCACAATTCTCTGTGAAGCCTGGGGAGGTGTCGACCCCTGCTGTGTGCTTAGCAACAGGGAGAAGGACTGAAAGGATCTATCGCTCTTCTCTTCTGTTTCCTGAAACTCTCCTAAGAAGGCCAAGAAAGATCCAGCTAAAACTGTCTCCTAGAGGCTCCAGAAGAATGTGCTGCTCTGCTTCTCTTTGTGGCCTTGTGCTCTTTCTAACTAATGAACCCCACCATAATAAATAAAATAAAAAAATCACACTACAAGCGTGACAATGGGGAAACCACATAGGCAAACACCATGCACAAAGAATGAAGATGATAGCCCTGATGACCAAAAAAATACTAACCATATGATGAATTTCTCAGATAAGAAAATTATAAGAGAAATATGGAGGATCCTCATAGAAATAAAAGAAAACATAGATCAAGCTGAACAGAACAAAAAGATAGAAATTAGAAAACCCAAACTTAAATAAGAGGTCTGAAAAGCACAATAACTGAACTGAAAACCTCAATGGAAAGCCTCTACTACAGGGTAACAGCAGCCGAGGACAGAATCAGTGAACTGGAAGATGAAATGCAGAACAACTCCATACAGTAGAGAACATTGGAAAAGAACCTCAAAGCAAATAATCTAACAATGGAAAAAGTACTCAAAGAATGTGAACAAATGAAAATAGAAGTCTTTGATAAACACATAAGAAACATTGGAGTCTGAGAGGCCCAGGAATAAGATTCTCAAAAAGAATCAACAGTCAAAGACATCATCACAGAGAAACACCCAGAGACAAAGACTGCATACAACCAAATCCTGCATGCCTGAAGATTACAGCTTAAAGAGACCCAAAGAAAAGCATCCCAAGATGCATCCTAGTCACAATGACGAATCCAACAAATAGAGATTGACTATTGAAAACAGAAAGGTCAAAAAGGGAAATTACATTCAAAGAAGCATCCTGAAGATTTACAGCAGACATATCACAAGAAACTCTCAAGGCCAGAAGACAGTGGTGGGATATTGTGACTGAATGAAATGGATGCTTCACCTAAAATACTGCACCCAGTCAGACTCACGTTCAGGTTTGAAGGAAGGATACATAGCTTCATGGATAAGCAACAGCTCAGAAAATTTACAGATGCAAAAACAGCCTTAAAAGAAAAGCTGAAATGTCTACTTTAAGACAAGACAAACCAACAAACACAACAACTTCCTATACAAAGATGACATTAAATCACATGACAATCATCTCCCTCAAACTCAACAGACTAAATGCACCAATGAAGAGACACAGAGTGCCAAATAGGACCAAAAAGAAGAATGTGACTTTCTGCTGTCTACAAGAAACACGCCTGAATAGTCAGAATACATATAGACTCAAAATCAAAGACTGGAGAAAAATCATCTAAGCAAACAACAGCCATAAAAAAAGTTGGTGTGGCCATATTAATATCAGACGACTCAAACATTTGACTCAGAAATGTATAAGGGACAAAGATGTACACTTCGTACTAATCAAGTGATATGTGCAACAGAAAGAAATTGCACTACTAAACATATATGCACCCAATGAGAAGCCAGCAAAATATTTAATACAATTATTGACAAATTCCAGGGCCGGTGAGGTGGTGCTAGAGGTAAGGTGTCTGCCTTGCAAGTGCTAGCCAAGGAAGGACTGCGGTTCGATCCCCCCACATCCCATATGGTCCCCTCAAGCCAGGGGCAATTTCTGAGCGGTTAGCCCTGAGCATCAAATGGGTGTGGCCAAAAAAATTACTGACAAATTTGAAAGATAATATCAATAGTAGCACAATAATTGTGAGAGACCTCAACATGGCCCTGTCACCACTTAAAAGGTCAACAAGACTGAAACTCAACAAAAAATAATAGCCCTAAAAAGAGAAATGGAAAAAAGAGGCATAGTAGGTATATATAGGATTCTCCATCCCAGAAACCTGGATACACATTCTTCTCCAATGTACATGGGTCATTCTCCAGGATAGACCACATGCTAGCACATAAAACATACCTACATAAAATCAAGAGGATAGAAACTCCACAGGCTACCTTCACTAATCACAAAGCTCTAAAATTAGATGTGAACTACTAAGGGACACAGAATAAAAACTTTAACAACTAGAAATTAAACAGCCTACTACCGAACAACCATGGGTCTGAGATGAAATCAAAGACGAAATCAAAACTTTCCTGGGAACAAATGACAATGAAGACACAAACTATCAGAATCTATGGGACACAACATAAGCAGTACTGAGAGGAAAATTTATAGCTTTGCAAGAACACATCAGGAATGAAGAAGGGGCATACCTGAATAGCAGCTTATAAAATTAGAAAATGATCAACAACAACAACAACAAAAAAAAAACAAAAATAGGGAGACAGAAGGAAATAAAGTAGAAATCAATGAAGTGGAAATCCAAAAAAAAAAAAAAAATCAGAAAGATCAACGAAAGCAGAAGTTGGTTCTTTGAAAAAATAAACAAGATTGATAAACCATTGGCAAAACTCACAAAGAAAGAGAAACTTGATAACTCATATTAGAAATGAAAAGAGGGAGATCACTATAGATATTGCAGAGATTCAAAGGGTAATTAGAGACTACTTTGAGAAATTCTATGCCACTAAACATAAGAAACTGGAAGAAATGGATAAATTCTGGACTCTAATAATCTTCCAGGGTTGAACAGGGAGGTTGTGGCATATCTAAACACTCGCATCACTATTGAGGAAATTAAAATGGTAATCAAATGTCTGCTCAAAAAACAAAAGCCCAGGCCAACATGGATTCACTAATGAATTCTTTTAAACCTTTCTAAATGAATTACTACCAATCCTTGCCAGGCTCTTTCATAAAATTGAAAAAGCAGGAAAACTTCCAAATAGCTTTTATGAAGCCAACATCACCTTGATACCAAAACCAGACAGAGATGCTGCCAAAAAAGAAAATTATAGACCAATATCCCTGATAAACACAGATGCAAAGATCCTCAACAAAATTCTGGCAAATAGGATCCAATGCCTTATCAAGAAAGTCATTCACTACGATCAAGTAGGTCTCATCCCAGGAATACCAGGATGGTTTAACATCTGTAAATCTATCAACATAATACACAACATCAACAACAAGAAAATTAAAATCACATGATCAGATCAATAGATGCAGAGAAAGCATTTGATAAGGTCCAACATCCATTCTTGATAAAAACTCCAATAATTGGGAATGAAAGGAACCTTTCTCAATATAGTTAAGACCATCAGCCACAAACCAATGGCAAATATTAATCTCAATGGAAAAAAACTAAAAGCCTTCCCTCTAAATTCTCGTACAAGACAAGGCTGTCCTCTCTCACCAATACTATTCAACATAGTACTGGAAGTACTTGCTATAGCAAGCCTGATTAGGCAAGAAAATGATATAAAGGGCATCCAGATAGGAAAGGAAGAAGTCAAGCTCTCACTGTTTGAAGCTGACATGATACTATATTTAGAAAACCCTAACGACTCTACCAAAAAGCTTCTAGAAACAATAGATTCATATATCAATGTGGCAGTCTACAAAATTAACACACAAAAATCAATGGCCTTTTTATACACCAATAATGATAGGGAAGAAATGGACATTAAGAAAACAATCCCATTCACATTAGTGTCACACAAACTCAAATATCTTGGAGTCAACTTGACTAAAGACATGAAGGACCTATACAAAGAAAATACAAAACCCTGCTTCAAGAAATATGAGAAAATGCAGAAATGGAAACACATACCTGGCTCATGAACTGGCAGGATTATTATTAAAATGGCAATACTCCCCAAAACATTGTACAGATTTAATACAATTCCTCTAAAGATACCCATGACATTCTTCAAAGAAGTGAATCAAACACTTCTGAAATTCATTTGGAGCAATAAACACCCACGAATAGCTAAAACAATCCTTGGGAAAAGGAATATGGGAGGCATCACTTACCCAATTTTAAAATTATTACAGAGCAATAGTTATCAAAACAGCATGGTATTGGATTAAAAACAAATCCTCAGATCAGTGGAATAGGCTTGATTAGTCAGAGAATGTTCCCCAGAAAATCACTTAATTTTTGATAAAGGGGCAAGAAATCCTAAAAGGAGCAAGAAAAGTCTCTTCAACAAGTGGTGTTGGCACAACTGGTTAGCCACTTGCAAAAAAGCTAACACCATGTACAAAGGTAAAATGGATATCAGACCTGAAACCATAAGATATATAGAATAACCCACAGGTAAAACACTCCCTGATATTGAGACTAAAGGTATCTTCAAAGAGGAAACAGCACTCTCCAAATAAGTGGAAGCAGAGATAAACAGATGGGAATATATTAAGCTGATAAGCTTCTGCACCTCAAAGGAAACAGTGCCCAGGATACAAGAATCACCCACTGAATGGGAGAAATTATTCACCCAATATCCATCAGATAAGGCGCTAATATCCAAAATATACAAGGCACTGACAAAACTTTACAAAAAAAATCTAATCCCATCAAAAAATGGGGTGAAGAAATGAACAGACACTTTGTCAAAGAAGGAACAAAAATGGCCAAAAAACATATAAAAAAAATGCTCCACATCACTTAATATCAGGGAGATGCAAATCAAAACAACTATGAGGTACCATCTCATGCCACAGAGATTGGCACACATCACAAAGAATGAAAACAAGCAGTGCTGGTGGGGATGTGAAGAGAAAGGAACTCTTATTCACTGCTGGTGGGAATGCTGTCTGGTCCAACCTTTATGGAAAATGATTTGGTGATTCCTCAAAAAACTGGAAATTGAGCTCCCATATGACCCAGCTATACTACTTCTAAGGATATACCATGGAACACAAAAATATATTTCAAAAATCCCTTCCTCACACCTATATTCACTGCAGTCCTATTTGCAATAGCCCAACTCTGGAAATAACCAAGATGCCCTTCAACAGATGAATGGCTAAAGAAACTGCGGTACATATACACAATGGAATATTATGCAGCCGTTAGGAGAGATGAAGTCATGAAATTTTCCTATACAGGATGTACATGGAATCTATTATGCTGAGTGAAATAAGTCAGAGGGAGAGAGATAGACACAGAATAGTCCTGCCTAATCAGAGATATTTACAGCATTTGTATTCATTTGTTACTGACCGTATACAAGTTGTAGGGGTAAAAATAGCCACAGAAAAAAATCCAGACTATGCCACTATTCCAATATTTGAGTTTCATATTGGATCAAACTGTGGTTCACCCTCAAAAGATCTCCACAAAACAGAAAAACCTCAGAACTCTTCATGTCTTTAAAAGCTCCTGGGGGACTTGGATTGGGTCTGCCCATCCCTTGGTATCTCAAATTCTGAGCTGACCAATCTCTTCTAAACCCTAAAGGGAGACCCCCGCCTTGAATAGCCTGAAGTACTTAACTCTAGGAGCTCAGAAAGAAGTGGATTTTTTCTTGGACAGACTCCAAAACTTGTACCTTTCCAGGTTTATACCTGGAGAGAAGGTGTGACTTGATGTTTTCAACTCCTAACTTGCCTACAGATGCTATTGCCCAGCTATCTGGGCCTTTGGATTTATTTACATAACAAGCAAACTCCTATTGTGGTATCCTATTTAGAACTGATTTCTGCACTTATCATCAAAGCAAGACTCAGAATAATTTCTTTCTGGGTTTTGATCCTGACACAATAGTACTGCCAATTCCTAAAAAAAGAAATTGAATCCATCTTACCTCTAAGTGAGTCTCTTCAAAGAACTTTTTCAGACTTTTCAGAAGAAATTTCTTCCCATTAATCTACTGAAAAGGCATGGGACTTTTTCTGAAGGACTCATTTTGTAATTTCTTTAATTATTCAGGCCTCATCTATTACTGATGGTCCAGTGTTTTACACTGATGGCTCATCATCAAGAAAGCATGGTATCTCTGGCTCTTCACTGAATACAACACTGTATACAAGTTACAAGTGGAACTTGCCAGCCTAATTTATTTGCCCTCCCACACAACAAGACCATGTAACATTGTAAATGACTCAGCTTATATAGTCAGACTATTCCCTGATACACTTAAAGTCCCCTCAATGCCAATAACCAGATAATACAGGATTTACTCAAGTAATTACAGACTATTCTCCAGAAATGTTCAGAGCCGATCTTCATCACTCACGTAAGAGCCCATTTGGGTCTTCCAGGACCAATGGCTCAAGGGAATAAAATTGCAGACCAGTTGGCCATGACTAAATTTTAGACACATTCCAAACAACATACAGCTCTTCATACAGCTCTGCATATTCCATGGAGGCAAGCCAGACAAATAGAGAAATGTACTATTCGTGCACTTTTAAATAAAAAAATAAATAAAACACAGGATGCAGGAGTGAACCCTTAAGGTTTACAAACAAATGAACTTTGGCAAATATATATTACTCATGTAGACTTTTCTGAAGATACCCTATCTCCATATGGTTGTGGACACTTATTCTTGATTTATATGGGCCATACCTATGACTTCAGAGAGAGCTAAAGCAGTTTGCACATTTTTACTTCAGTAATATGTTATATGGGAATTCCATATTACATTAAGAAAGACAATGGCCCTGCCTACACCAGTAAAACTTTTCCATTTTTTGCAAAGAGGGACAAATTAAACATATCACTGGCATTCCCTATAATCCATGAGGACAAGGCATCATTGAAAGGGCACACAGAACTCTCAAACTCAATTATTAAAATACAGGAAAAGAGGCTTGCACCTACAGACCTTTTTATCCTTAATTATATTTACATTAAATACTTAAATCTACCCCAAGGGTAGTCCTACACAGCTGCTGAGAGACAGAGAATCCTTAGGTTCAAAAAAAAAATACAATTGATTCATCGATTTGGATAAAAATTGACAATAAGTGGATTGCTGGTGACCTCCTCATTAGAGGAAATGGATATGAATATGTTTGCATAGATGACAACCCTGCCAAGAAATTCTGGGTTCCACTATGCCTTGTCAGAAACCAGATTCTCACAAATGAAAAAACTCAGACACCTGTGAATAGTTAAGACTGCAAACCCTCCCTCGGATCTAACACAGACCACTCAAGAGAATAAGAGCAAAAGAAAAATTGCCAAGAGTTCTTCAACAGGTAACCAAGAGCATGAATTCACACCTTAAAACTAGGCTGAGACTGTTAGGCATGGGAATTACCAGTCCCCAAATCTCAGTGCAGAACATGAGAGAGTGAGTCCTACAATCACTGGACTTCAACTTTTAGGAAACTCTCGCTACATGAACTCAATACTACAATGCCTATATAATATTCCAAGTTTGACACATTATTTTTATCTATTATTATATTATTATAAGACTATTATAAGAAGGACATAAACAGATTAAATCCTTTGGAACATAAAGGCAAAATAGCAAAAGAATTTAACAAAATTACCAAAACCTTGTGGGATGGATATCACAGGTATATCAATCCTATAGACTTTAAGATACGATTGGTTAAGCTAAATGACCAGTTTGCTGAACACAATAAAAAAGTTCCTCATGAACTACTAATATTTCTCATAGATAAACTTCAGGATTTGATCAAAGCTGCTAGGCGGAAAAGATCTTTAGAGGGAAGTACTGATCATCTTATGGACAGTAAAAATGCAAAACAAACCTGGCAAAAACACAAGTAGTTTAATGAGTCTATTATTTATGCACTTTTACAAGGCCAGTTCAAATCCATACTTTGATACTTCACCTGCCACCAAAAATCCTAGATATTTGAGACGTTTATTCATTTATCCTTTATCTGTAACAAATGAATGTACATTACAAGATTGCCTTATATTATTTTTCAAAGAAGAAGAGCTGAGAGCAGATAAGGTTCATTGCAAACATTGCAATACACAGGGATTTTTTTGAAGAAAAAAAAAACAAAAAACAAAAACAAAAAACAGATATTTGGAAATTACCACCTTTGCTCTTAATGCATCTGAAAAGCTTTTACTATGATGGCAAGTGAATGAAAAAACTACAGACATATGTGAACTTTCCTCTAGAAGATTTCAACTTGTCACAGTTCACCACTGATTTAAAAAACAAATCTGAGGTCGGAGTGGTGGCACAGTGATAGGGCATTTGCCTTGCACATGGCTGGCCTAGGACAGACCATGGTTGGATCTCCCAGTATCCCATATGGTCCCCCAAGCCAGGAGCGACTGATTTCTGAATGTATAGCCAGGAGTAACCCCTGAGCGTCAGAGGGTGTGGCCCAAAAACAAAAACAAAAAATAATAATAATAAATAAATCTTAGAAGAATAATTTATTATCAGTTTCAAACCATTATGGTGAAATGGATACAGATCATTGCACAGCCTATTGTACAAATGCTACAAGACAATGTTGGTTTAAATGGGATGACCAAGAAGTTGCAGAAATCTCCAGTGCATCAGTGAAATATTGTTTATGTTCTTTTTTTATATTTCAAAGAGACCTACAACATCAGATTCAGCAATTTAGTTTTCTCAGGTTCCCAACTAACTACTACTCCCTTTCTTTTTTAATCTATATTAATGTTCTACTGTTTTGTTTTTTGTTTTTTCCTACTTCTGCAGATTGAGTTTTGAGACACTGGACTCACACTATGGTGCCCCTTGTGGTGATTTCCTAACAAGCATTTTATGTTATTCATTTTGCATTTAATTATGTTACTTGCACGATACTGTTTTTCCTCCACAGATATTTCTGGAAAAGCCTCCTGTATTTCATAGACTATTGTCCCAGTGCCCCATCTATGAGTATATTTTGCAATTTAGTTTTAATCCATAGTAGTTTACTAATATATTATATTCCTTTACCCTCATCTTGCTTTCAAGATGAAATCTGGATGCACAATTCTGGTGATTCTATACTTCTGGATATAGACTCCTACTTCAGTGCTCTTTGCCACTACTCAAAGTATTATAGATTTATTTATCACTATTGTTCTGAGTATACTCCATGCTCATTATGTTCATGAAGTTCTCTTCCAGATATGCTCTACTCTACTCTTGGATGATTTTTTTTTTTTAGGACTTTGAGATTATTTTTCCACCTGGCTAGCTGGCTTTTATATTTCAAAGTGCTCTAACCCGTTTCATCTGGGTTAGTTTTTATCTGTTACTTTTGGATCCATTCTAATTTAATTAATTGTTAAAGTGTGTGTATGTGTGAATATGTGTGGCAACTACCTTTATGTCTGTGTTTTATTTTGTCCATCTATATTGTAGATAGCACCTTCCCTTTTCACTCCCCCCTCATCATTTTTCACTCTCTCCATTGATTTGTTCTTTCTGCCAAAACTAGTCCTCTCTACCCCCATCCCTTGACTTTCTAGATTCAGTAACTCCCTCCCCTCCAATCATCTCTTCCATGGACTGATACTGACTTCTGGTTTTGGCTATTGAAGAGACCCTCACTCAGCTCTAGGAGTGTTTCTTACCTGTGACTGTTATAAGCCATTTGTTTGGACTCCTCAAGACTCCATTGATCGCTGAAATGGTTTCCCAGAATCTCCTTGTCTCCAAATTTTTTCAAAAGGACTCAGAGAAGATATTCACCTTTTGTGTATATTTCTTCAATTTGTATATGCCTTTACTTCTTATTTTCTTGTGTATTTTTAGTTCCCTCATTTTTAAATTCACTTATAGAAATTTACTTTAGATAGCATTTTGGCTTGTTTTTGTTATAACTAGGTTATAAGACTTGTTGGTTTGTCATCATTTTTCCATTAGACTCTTAGTATTTTATGGTGGGATTTTTGCATTGGCACATTATAATGAATAATTGTAGGTGTAAAAAGGATTTTCTATCTACTAAAGATGGGACCTCAAATTTTTCTTGAAACAGGTATGTTCTCCATCTGGAATATCTTGTCTTGGTGACTTGACTTAAGCTCCTTTCACTCAAATATCGGCCGAATTCCCCTGAACCTTAGACCTCATTTTCGGTTCTGGCATGGTTTTCTGCACTTTCTCCATGAATAGACCATCTTCCAGGAGCAGACTCAGAACTGTGACATCTTCTTGCCCTAAAGTGGGCTTTCTTACCATCCTGGTTGCCATCCTAGTTAGAGCTTGGAAATCAACTTCATCTTCTCTTCAAGGCGGACTTCCTTACATAACCTCCTATGGTGATCTCTATCTAGAAGTTACATTGTGACATTCCAATAGCTTCAAGAGATCTGCATAATCTACCAGATCCTTTATCTCTGAATCCTGAGTACGTCATCTATATAATTCTGAGGAAATTTTTGAAAACTTTGAAGAAAAACCATTGGGGATTGTAAAATTATCTTGTCTGAGGCCTGTAATTGATTCCTTCACTCATGTTTTTGGGTAAGAACACCATTTTTAGACCAAAAGTTTTTTCCTTCCATTTTTTTCCTTTTGCCGTGCCTATGCAAATTACTGCTATTTATTTAGTTTTCGTTTTCCCTTTGTATTTTTAGGGTTTATTAGGATTTATTTAATTTCGTGCTATTACTTATTTATCCATTTATTTTAAAAATTTTAATAGAATTAAGTAGGAGGAGATATTGGTACTAGCTGTTTTTTCTCTCACTGTAATGAGAGGTCTTTGGATTAGTCCTCATATTACCTTCTAAATAATGTCTCTCGACTGGTTCCTTTGGTTTACATGTTAAAAAGATGTTTCCCCATTGCCTCCTCATCTAGCTTTTCCCCCTCGTGTTTCCAAAAAAAAAAAAAAATGGCTACTGGCTTGTGGGTAAACAGCTTGTGGTGTGAGTTACTGGCCTCCTATTTCTTCCCAACTGTACGTGGATTATTTCCTGTGTCAGATTTGTTGCTTGGCCTGCGTCTCTTGTCCTACCTGGATTGGGGGCATAGGAATCCCTCTTCCTCTCTCTCTCTTTCTCTCTCTCTCTCTCTCTCTCTCTCTCTCTCTCTCTCTCTCTCTCTCTCTCTCTCTCTCTCTCTCTCATCATGCAGTCTGAGGAATCAAACCTTGGCTTATTACACAAAAGCATGCACTCAGTCCATTATACTGGTATTTTTTACTCACACTTTTATCTTCACTAGTTAACTTCTAGAAATTCTTTAATTGTCCTATAAAGAAAAGAGCCTAAACCCGAGGGAAATTGAAACTGAATTATTTTGCCAGCTTTGATCTCCCCAAGCATAGCTACCCCAATGATTACAATGTGGAAGAAAATAAGAAGAAATAGTAAATAATAATAATAGTTTCCTTTAAGGGTTGTTCCTAAGAATTAAAAGAAATCAAAGAGAAATGTAAGATGATACTAAAAGGGGAAAATTAAATCAGGAAAACGGCATATAGAGTCTCTATTTTTCTATTAATCCAAACTTATTTCAAAATAAAAATTTCATTTTAAAAACAAAAGAAACCAGGCAAAAACACTTAAACTAGTTTTTTTTTTATTTTATTTTAATTATGACAACAAAGATGCAAAGAAAGAGGACAGGGTAAAGTTACAGTGGAAGCCCAATCACCCATAAACAAAATTCACGGTATTCCCATCGATGATATCCCAGCCTTGAACTTTCAGCCAAAGAACATTAAGAAAAACAAAACTAAACCCATGTACAATACAATTACTTTGTCCCTCAAATCCCCAATTGTAGTACGTACTATTCCTTAGCAGCACACAATATAATCTAAAGACATTAGACTTATGTAACTCCTTAAACATTGAGGGCAAAGTACATTTCTCTAGTTCCATGCACATGCTTACTAGTTTAAGTTAACCTCAAAAGTTTTAGTGGGTTGTTTTTCTTAAGGATTGGCGTCAAGGGAACTTAGTAAAAAACGGTATTAAAGTGGCATTTGTTTGCATAGGCCCACCAAAACATAAGGGACATGGAAAGACAAATTATGGTCTAAATACAAGGAGACCCTACCCCTGAAGTTTCCTGGCACAGGACTGACTCTAGGCTCCAGGCAAACTAGTTTGTCCAATTCAAGTCATCATCTGTGGTGGCAA
The DNA here is from genome assembly GCF_024139225.1 of Suncus etruscus. Classification (NCBI taxonomy): domain Eukaryota; kingdom Metazoa; phylum Chordata; class Mammalia; order Eulipotyphla; family Soricidae; genus Suncus; species Suncus etruscus. The sequence goes on along the minus strand of NC_064861.1, from coordinate 65,866,233 downwards.
TACACCTCCATTCCTCACATAGTCTCTGTTGTCGGTATCATGCTTCTGTATTAAAGATCCTGGAGTCTGCATCTCCCATATTGCAGTCAGGATGGTGCAGAGCTTGCTCTCGTTTCACCTCACACTTAAGGGGCACTAGAGAGAACCATGTCCTGTAGAGCAGGTCATTGTTGTTGTCAAGTCTTCTCAGTGTAAACGGAAGTCTCTTTTTAGGGGGTCGATGTCAGACCCTTGGTAGTGTCTTTCCTGGTAGAGGACTGCTTCCAGCTGTTGCTATAAAAGACCTTGGATGTTTCGTAGATAGCTTGCCTGGTTCCGGCGTGAATGGAGGATGCCCATTCTTCTGAGGCCTGTGCCAGGTCATTATATCAATGTTCAGGGTATAAGGTACATTGTACTGAGATTGATTAGATAAGAACTTATCTATATGTATGGTGTTTTCCCATTTTAATGTGTCTATGCAAACAAGGATCAATGTCATGAAGCGTTATTGGTGCATCTGGAGGCAATAGGAACAAGACCAGCAATTTCCATGATATAGTTCAATCATAGGCATCTAACTGAGGGACAGTTCCAACAACAATCCTTACTATACAGCTTACAAAGAAAAGACAAGATGAAAAGTGGATAGAAACATCATGGTAGAAAAATATATAGAAAGTTACATCAGTTAAAGAAAATACCCATAAAATATTCAAAAGATATATGTGTTCAATATGTGTTCAATTTGTGTCCTTCTAAATAGTTCTGGGTTTTGTTAGAACTCCTGTATGTCTTAGGTCAGAGATTAAAACTATGTGTTACTAAAGTTAAGAAGGGTAAATCTGGGGTACTGATGGTTGGGAGGAGCAAATGTTCACGCATTTGCAAAATGTAGACTGGTATGAAATTTCCAGTGACAGCCTGAGTATAGCTGAGCAGCTATCTGCCACCCACCAGATCAAACTCCACCCCCTAAGCCCCACCCTAGGCCAGTGTCCGGGCCTGGCCTGGGAGTGGGGAAAACCCAGGGTGCCCCGTCAACTCCTTCCAGGAACTCACCTGGAGATCCGGAGGAATGGGGGAGAGGGGGGTCGGGTGACCCAGGTCCGAGCCCCCCTGACCCTAGGCCGAACCAAAAGGCCGCTGGCACATGGGGAGGCCTGCCAGCTGCCCCCACTTAAACTAGTTTTACATGTAGCTGTTATGTTAAACAAATATTTCTTGACCCTCCTTTCAGCAACATCCACACACTCAGGGGAATCAATAGCAGGCTACTTGATGTTCATATGGGATGAACCAGCTAATCAACAAATCAAGGTATAGACTTACTAATTAGCTTATGTATTTGAGGTTTTAATTTATGAAAGCTATATACTAGCCCTAATTGTTTTGAATATATTCAAAAGGATTCTACTACTACTATTTCCCACTTTTTGTGTTCTCCTTTTTCTCATACTTTTAATCTTCTTATTCTTACTTTTTCACCTTACTGTTAATTGTTATCTGTTGTGAATTGTGAGCACACCTATACTAACTATACTTATTACTAAAGCAACTTCTTTTATTTTCTTTTTTAATAATATCTTTATTTACGCAACATGATTACAAACATGTTTGTAGTTGGATTTTAGTCATAAAAAGGAGCAGTCTCCTTTACCAGTATTTTTATGAGACTTAATTTATTTAAAATCTAACTCTAGCCCCAGATGTTTTGACCTGCTAATACTAATAATTATGATTAAGATGTCAACTTAGATAATATATAAAATACTTATCTCCTTAAGCAAAGAAATGCTTCTACAGGTAAATTCCCAATTAAATAATTGACAGATGTCCACAAAATACTTACAAACATTTTGGTAAGATTTATTCTTACAACTGAAAATTTTTCTTTGCAACTGATATTTTGTTGTTGTTGTTGTTGTTGTTGTTGTTGTTGTTTGGGTCACACCTGGCTGCGCTCAGGGGTTACTCCTGGCTCTATGCTCAGAAATCGCTCCTGGCAGGCTGAGGGGTCATATATGATGCCAAGATTTGAACTACCGTCCTTCTGCATTCATGGCAAATGCCCTACCTCCATGCTATCTCTCTAGCCCCTGCAACTGATAAATTTTTAAGTCTTTTTTATAAAGATTTGAGTCTACTTTCTCAAAAGCAACCTTTCTTTTTTAAATATCAGATTTTAAAAACAGATGTAACATTATCAATTTTTCTATCTCAGCTTGGAAGAATATTCAAAGTTACACATGAAGACTCCGAAGTAAAACAAGTATTACTAGAAAAATGAAAAACTTTCCCAATATATTTCTATGAAGCCAAATGAAGACAGACACATTAGTAGAAATGAAAACTACAGACCAATAACCCGCATGAACAGAGATGAAGAAAAACTTAACAATATATAGCACTATAACAAGGACTATACACCATGAAGTGGGATTCATCTAAGATGCAAGAATGGTTCAATATATGCACATAATTGTTATACATAATACTAGCAAAAGGAGATTAAAATGTTAGAATATTAATAAATGCAAAAATATTTTTATAATATTCAACATCATTTAATGATAAAACTCTCAATAAACAGAGATCATGGATTACAGTGATAGTACAGCAGGTAGGGTACCTGCTTTGCATGCGGCTGACTCAAGTTCACTCCCAACATCTTCAAGTCCCACCAGGAGTGGTCCCTAACTGCAGAGCTAGAAATAAGTCTTACTCGCCACCTGGGTGGTAAAAAGCAAAAATAAAATAAGATAAAATAGTAAACACTCATACTTCAAGATGGTAATTGGCATATACAGCAAATCCATAGCGAACTATGGCCAAAAAAAGAAAGACTACATTATGAAAACATGCACAAGGATTTCTGCTTTCTCCACTTCTTTTATTCAATGAAGTTTCAGAAGTTCCTGCTATAGCAATCAGACAAGAAACAGAAATCAAAGGCATTCTAATTGGAAAAAAAGTTCAACTATCACTATTAGCAGATGACAAAATAATACATATAGAAGATCCTAAACACTAAAAAAACTTTTAGAGATAAAAAATGAATACAGAAAGGCAGCAGGTTATAAAATTAATATGCAAAATATTAGTGCATCTCTACATGCAAACAACAGACTAGAAGAGAAAAAAACTCAACAAATACCCAAAGTTATTCTGAGAAAAATGAAGATAGGAGAAATTTTATTTCCAGAGGCTTGAGAGATAGTAGAGTAGCAAGACTCTTGCTTTGCATGTGGTTGACCCAGGTTCAATCCCTGGCAACCAGTTTGGTCCCCAAGTCCCACCAGAAGTGATCACTGGGCCAGCAACAACCTCCCAAAATTTTTAATAAAATAAATTATATAAAGCTATAGTAATCAAAATTATGTGACAACTTTAGATCAATAAAACAAATTGATGTCCAGAGATAAATCCTCAGGTATACAAACAGTAAATCTATAACAAAGGAACTGGGTTTGTTCTGAAGAGAATTAAGGAAAGCCTCTTCAATAAATGTTGAAAAAAAGCTGGCTATCCATCTGCAAAATGAAAAATCTCCATCTATATCTCAAACAATATACAAATCAACTCAAAGTAGATTAAAGATCTTAAGATTATATTTTTTTAATATCTCACATATGAGCATGGTCATTCTATGTCTGTCCCTCTCCTCTGATTCATTTCACTCAGCATAATAAGCAAATTTCATTTTTGAAACTTTTTTCTTTATTTAAACATCTTGATTACATATATGATTATAATTAGGTTTCAGTCATGTAAAGAACACCCCCTTCGCCAGTGCAACATTCCCACCACCAATGTCCCAAATCTCCCTCTATTCCACCCCACCCCCACCTGTACTCCAGACAGGTTTTCCAGTTCCCTCATTCATTCACATGATTATGGTAGTTCTCTGTGTAGTTATTTCTATAACTGCACTCACCACTCTTTGTGGTGAGCTTCATGTAGTGAGCTGAAATTCCAGCCCTCCTCTCATTGTCTCTGAGGATTGTTGCAAAAATGACTTTTATTTTTCTTAAAACCCATAGACGAGTGAGACTATTCTGTGTGTGTGTGTGTGTGTGTGTGTGTGTGTGTGTGTCCCTCTGACTTATTTCACTCAGCATGATTGATTCCATGTACATCCATGTATAGGAAAAGTTCATGACTTCATCTCCTGATGGCTGCATAATATTCCATTGTGTATATGTACCACAGTTTCTTTAGCCATTCGTCTGTTGAAGGGCATCTTGGTTGTTTCCAGAGCCTGGCTATTGTGAATAGTGCTGCAATAAATATAGGTGTGAGGAAGGGGTTTTTGTATTGTGTTCTTGTGTTCTTAGGGTATATCCCTAGAAGTAGAATAGCTGGGTCGAATGGGAGCTCAATTTCCAATTTTTGGAGGAATCTCCATATCGCTTTCCATAGAGGTTGGACTAGTAGATAATAGTTCCTTTCTCTCCACATCCCCGCCAACACTGATTATTCTCATTCTTTGTGATGTGCACCAATCTCTGTGGTGTGAGGTGGTATCTCATCGTCGTTTTGATTTGCATCTCCCTGATGATTAGTGATGAGGAGCATTTTTTCATGTGCCTTTTGGCCATTTGTATTTCTTTTTTATCAAAGCATCTGTTCATTTCTTCTCCCCATTTTTTGATGGGATTAGATGTTTTTTTCTTGTAAAGTTCTGTCAGTGCCCTGTATATTTTGGAGATTAGCCCCTTATTTGATGGATGTGGGGTGAATAGTTTCTCCCACTTGGTGGTGACTCTTGTATCCTGAGCAAATTTCATGACTTCATTTTTCCTAACAGCTGCATAGTATGCCATTATGTAGGTGTTCCATAGTTTCTTCATCTGTTCTAGGACGCTGGGCTTTTTCTAAATTCTGGCTATTGTGCACAGTGCTAAATGAAAATAGGAGAGCAGATATCCTTTCTGCATTGTTTTTTGGGTCCCTAGAGTATATTTCCAGCAATATTGCTGAGATTGAATGTAAGATCAAACAAAATAATGAGAATAATACACAAAGACAAAAAAAATGAGGAGCAGGAGGACTTATCCATGGTAAAAAGATTGCCACGAAGGGTGTGGTGGAGTACAGTTAGGACAGAGAATGGGCCATTATGAAAATGATAGTTGGAAATTAACAGTCTGGACAAAACTTGGGTGCTGAAAGGAGATAAAGTGATATGAAGATACCTTTTCAGTAAAAGTATTGCAAATCAGAGCCTAAAAGGCAAAACATGGGAAGAAAGAGAGAAAAATGTGGGCCATTGAGAGAGGAAGGGGAGGGGGGAAGGAGGAAACTGGGGACATTGGTGGTGGGAAGCGTACATAGTAAAGGGATGACTGTTGGAACTCTATATGACTGAAACTCAACTATCAAAAACTTTGTAACTGCATATCTCAAATAAATGAATATTTCAAGATTAGAAGAGAGTTCTTAAAATACAATGAGGAAAACAAGAACTTTCCAGAAAACAGACCTCTAATATCTCCAGTGATTCAACTCTAGGAAATCAAATGAGATGGAAAACATAATCAAATAGGCCATAGTGGGGCCGGAGAGATAGCATGGAGGTAAAGCGTTTGCCTTGCATACAGAAGGATGGTGGTTCGAATCCTGGCATCCCATATGGTCCCCTGAGCCTGCCAGGATTGATTTCTGAGCATAGAGTCAAGAGTAACCCCTGAGTGCTGCCAGGTGTGACCCAAAAACAAACAAACAAACAAACAAATGAAACAAAAACTACATTAAAAAATGAGGGAAGAAGGGCCAAAGTGGTGGTGCAAGTAGGAGGCATTTGCCTTGCACATGCTAACCTAGGATCGACCACAGTTCAATCACCAGTTGTCCCATATGGTCCCCCAAGCCAGGAGTGATTTCTGAGCACATAGCCAGGAATAATCCATGAGAGTCATCAGATGTGGCCCAAAAAGCAAAAAAAAAAAAAAATAGGGAAAAAATAAAAGTCACTTTCCTGAAGAAGACATATGGAAAGCTAACAGGCATCTAAACTATTGTATATCTAAAATGTAATTCTGAATAACTTTATAAATCATGATACTTTAATAAAAACGTTCAATAATCTCAATAAAACTTTTAGTTTAAAAAATTTTAAAAAGTAAAAGTGTGGGGTTGGAGTGGTAGCACAGCAGTAGGGCTTTGCCTTGCACACAGCTGACCCAGAATGAACCCGGGTTCAATCCTTGGCATCCTATATGGTCCCCAGAGCCAGGAGCAATTTCTGAGCATAAAGCCAGGAGTAACACCTGAGCTCAGCCAGATGTGCCCCCCAAAAAACATAAATAAATAAACAAATAAATAAAATAAAAAGGAAAAGTGTTAGAAAAGGTGGATCAGAAAATTGAATCCAACATTTTGCTGCCTGCAAGAAACACATCTGTATAGTCAGAACAAACACAGACTCAGGGTGAAAGGTTGGAGGACAATCCATAAAGCAAACTCCCTTAAAAAGCTGGGGTGGCCATACTAATATCAGATGACACAGACTTTAAGCTCAAGAGGAGAAGGCTGTTGATGGTGGGAATGTTGCACTGATGAAGAAACAGGTGGGGATGTTCTCTTTTATAACTAAAACCCACTAGTGAATTCTTTCAAACCTTTAAAGAGGACCTACTGCCAATTATTTTTAGACTTTAACTAGAAAATTCAAGAAACAAAAACACTCCCAAACATCATCCTAACATAGATGCATAGAATCTTATTCTAAAAAAAAAAAAAAAACTAGCGGGGCCGGGGCAGTGGTGCTAGAAGTAAGGTGTCTGCCTTGCCAGCGCTAGCCTAGGACGACCGAAGTTTGATCCCCCAGCGTCCCATATGGTCCCCCAAACCAGGAGTGATTTCTGAGTGCATAGCCAGGAGTAACCCCTGAGTGTCATCAGGTGTGCCCCCCCCAAAAAAAAACTAGCATAAAGATTTCAACAGCTTATCAAGAAGCATATACACCATGACGAAGTTGAACTCATCCCAGAGATGCAAGGGTAGTTTAACATGCACAGCACACTGAATATAATACACCATATAAAAAGAGAAAAAATAAAAACCATATGATCATAGCAGTAGATGTGGAGAAAGCATCTAACATGGCCCAACACCTGTTCATAAAAAAAAAAACTCACAACAAGATGGGAATTGAAGAAACTTTTCTCAATATATTCAAGGCCATTTACAACAAGCTTATGGCAAACATTATACTCAACGAGGAAAAACTAAAAGCCTTTCCTTTAATATCTGGCATGAGATAAGGTTCTCCTTTCTCACCACTTCTATTCAATATGGTACTGAAATACTTGACATAGTAATCAGGCATGAAAAATAAATCAAGGGCATCCAGACAGGAAAGGGAGAAGTCAAGCTCTCACTGTTTGCAGATGATATAATACTATATTTAGAAAATCCTAAAAACTCTACCAGAAAGCTTTTAGAAACAAAAGACTTGTATTGTAAAGTGCATTTGTATTGTAAAGGCTACAAACGAATACACAACAATCCTTTGCTCTTCTATATACAAGTAATAAAAGATAAGAAAGAGACATTAAAAAGCAATCCCATTCACAATTGTGCCTCCAAAAATAAAGTACCTTGGAGTAAACTTAATTAAGAAGATGAAAGACCTATAAAAAGAAAAGTAAAAAATAATGGTTCAAACAATAAAAGAGGAGACTAGAAAATGGAGACAAATACCCTGTTCATGGGTTGAGAAGATTAACATCATTAAATGGGAATACTTCCCAAAGCATTGTACAGTTTTAATGTAATCCCTATAAGAATACCTATTACATTTTTCAAAGTAGTGGGCCAACCACATCTGGAAATTAATTTGAAATAATAAATGTCCAAGAATAGCTAAAGCAATCTTTAGGAAAAAGAAGATGGAAGGTATCAGTTACTCCAACCTACAGATGGCCAAAATGCACATAAAAAATATTCATTATCAGCAATCATCAGGAGATGCAAATCAAAAAAACAATGAGATATTACCTCACACCACAGAAACTGGCGTACATCACAATGAACAATAACCAGTGTTGGTACAGATGTGGGGAAAAGGGGACTCTCATTCATGGCTAGTGGGAATTTAGTCAGGTCCTGTCTTTTTGGAAAACAATATGGATATTTCTCAAAAAAAAATAGATATTGAGTTTCTATATGATGCAAGAATATCACTCCTAGGAATATACCATAGGAACCCAAAAATACCATACTATAAAGAAAAGCCCTCTGCATTCCTATGTTCATCACAGCACTATTTACGATAGCCATATCTGGAAACAACCCAAGTGCTTGAGAACAGAAGAATGGCTAAAGAGACTATGGTACAGTTAGGGCGCAACATGGCGGCCCTCTGGCGGTTAGGTGTCCTCTGCGGTGCCCAAGGAGGCCGAGCTCTGTTGTTCCGAACCCAGGTGGTCAGACCTGCTTGTGTCTCAACAATTCTTCAGGACCCACCTTCTATAAGATTCAGTGGGCTGCAGCATATTCATCTGTCACCCAGCCGTCATGCTGGTTCCAAGGCTGCATCTCTCCACTGGACTGGTGAAAGGGTGGTCAGTGTTTTGCTCCTGGGCCTGCTTCCAGCTGCTTATTTGAGTCCTAGCTCTGCAGTTGACTACTCCCTGGCTGCAGCCCTCAGTCTTCATAGCCACTGGGGCCTTGGACAAGTTGTTACTGACTATGTTCCAGGGGCTACAACACAGAAAGCTGCCAAGGCAGGTGTTTTGGCAATCTCAGCATTAACCTTTGCTGGTCTCTGTTATTTCAACTATCATGACGTGGGCATATGCAAAGCTGTTGCTATGCTGTGTAAGCTCTGATCTTTTTGACTTATACCCTGAGGATTGATTGTATACCTCTTTGCCTCTGCTCTCTCATGCCATTCAACTCACAATAAGGAGGAAATAACAGATAAGTTCTTTGGTGAGATACACCTTTTCTGATCATCTGGTTATTTAAGAATTTAATCTTTGAGGAAATTATTTTTGAGGAGAGGTTTGAAAGGAATTACATTAAAAATATAGTATGGCCATGGTAGAGTGCAGCTTTGCATGTATTGGCCCTGGGTTCAATTCGTGGCACCAAAAAAAGAAAAAAATTATGAGACTGGATTCTATATTTTGGTGAGTAAATGACTCTCCCAGCTTTCTACAAGATTCTCTTTAAAAATCACTATATAACACACATGAGCTTTTATCTTTTAATTTATCAAACTCTCATAAGGAACTTATTTTTATTATCAGTACCTAGCCAGACTTAATATTTGTCCTGGGGATGATGGAGAGGGGAAACATTGTTGTTTCATAAAGTCTTTGTATATGTTCTTTTCCCTGCCAAATTATCAATAAGGTTTGATGATGGATAAAAAGACAACAGAATTTTAGCAATACTTAAATTTTGAAAAATTCCCCTATGTTCTGTTGATAACAGTTAATGATGATTACATGTCCTAAGAGAAATTTAAAAGGAGAAAATTCTTTTTTTTTCTTTTTTTTTCTTTCTTAAAAGGAGAAAATTCTGGTCTTTTGCAGTACTGATTTTAAAATTTCAGTAAGAAGATCATGAGAGTTTCTAAATAGAGTAAAGTTGCATTAAGAAAGAGGTCTCATTATTATCAAAGTATTACAGATTCTGAATTTAATCTTCAAATGTGTTTCTTTTACTTGTCCTAAAATAATCTGTTTGCAAATATAAAACTAAGAGATATGTTGTTATTTTCCCATTGGGACCCCTTAATGTGGAAATGTATTCTATAAAAATAATTTTTTAAAAATAAAATGCTATATAATAAAAATGTATTGTACTCTTTTATGCATAAAAAAAAGAAACTATGGTACAGTTATACAGTAGAATAATATGCAGCTGTTAGGAAGAATGAAGTCATAAAATTTGCTTATATATGGATGAATATGAAAATTATGCTGAGTGAAATTAATCGGAAGAGAAAGACATAAAAAAAATCTCACTCATTTATAGGGTATAAGAAAAATAATAGACAGCATAGTAACAATAGCCAGAAGACAACAGAGACAAGGACCATTTCATAGTAGGAAGCTTTCCACAAAGAGTGGTAAATACAGTTATGATAGTGAACAGTCCACAATAACAATGATGGTTGGAACTGATCACTTTAGACAATAACTGAGTGCTGAAAGGGGATAAAGTGATATGTAATAGTGCAAAACACACTGTCAAAAGAGAGAGAGAGAGAGAGAGAGAGAGAGAGAGAGAGAGAGAGAGAGAGAGAGAGAGAGAGAGAAGTAAAATGCTTTCCTCAGAGGCAGGCAGGGGAGGGTGGGATGGGAAAGTGGGGACACTGGTGGTAGGTAATATGCACTGTACTGCAAACCAAAGTGTCTAAAAGGAAAAAATAAAAGAAAGATAAAGAAAAAGAAAATAAAAATGTATGCTCCAGAGACAGGAGATGGAATCAGTTTTTGATGAAAGGGAAACTGGAGATATTGGTGCAATGGTGGAGATTATTATACATTGTATGACTATAACTCAATCAAGAACAACTTTATCTGTGGAACAAAAAACAATCTTGTAACTGCAAGTGTTTAAATAAAAATAAAGTAATAAAAAATAAAATGATATTCAAATATATCAGGTTAATTGATATTGTCTTCTAAATATTCATAATGTACACATATCAAACTTAGTAGAAATTTAGTTTTTCTAATTTTGAATAATGGTAGGAGTGCAAAAAAAAAAAAAGAAAAGGTGTTCAACATTACTCTGTATCAGAGAAATACAAACCAGAATGGCAAAAATATATTAATTCACACCAGTGAGTGTGAATGGTATATGTAAAAAAGAATTGGAAACTGCTATGTGGGCAGGGATATGATGAAAAAGAAATCCTCACTCACTGTTTGTGGGGATGCTTGTTTGGTTTGTATGGGAAAAAAGAGATTTCTTAATATGTCCCAGAAATTCCACTTCAAAATATTCCATACTATGTGGCTATAAAAATTCTATGTAGCTGTAAGAAAACATGAAATTTTGCAGTTTATTTCAACTTGGATGAAATAGGATCATAGTTTGTTAAGTAAAAGAAGTCACAGAACTAATGAAGGAATAACTCACTCATCTGTAGTATATATAAAAACAAGAGAATAAGAGATTATAAGAGGAGCAAGAACAACAGTGCTATAGGTAGGGCACTTGCCTTGAATGTAGTCAACACAGGTTCAATCTCTGGAATCTCATATGGTCCCCAAGTATTTCCAGTAGTATTCCTGAGTGCAGATCCAGGAGTAACCTTGAGCATTGCCAGGTATGGTCCCAAACTAAACAAACAAATAAGATATCATAAGATGATAAGCCATTTGCTGTGGATTACAGAACTGAGATTAACAAGCAGTAAGGTGAGTGTCCAGGAGGGATAAAAAAAAAACAAGCAAGGGGTAACATAAAAACAATGGTGAAAGAATGTATTGTGAATTTGGTGGGGGGTAAGATGTAAGTTGTATATCAAAACTATAGGGCTTGAGAGATAGTACAAGGGTTAAAGTATGTCCCTTGCACATAACTCATTTTAGCTCAATCCTCAGCACTACAAATGGTCCCTTGAATACTTCCAGGAATGATTCCTGTGCACTAAGATACGAGTGATTCCAGAGCACTGTTTAAAAAAATTTAAAGTTCATTGGGCCAGAGCAATACTGTTGGTAGGGATCTTGTTTTGCACATGGCCAACTCACTGTTGGATCCTTAGCATTCCATATGGTACCCAAAGAAATGCCATGAGTGATTCCAGAGCAAAGAGCCTGGAGTAAGAACTAAAACAGCTGGATGTTACCCCCAAGCCAAAATTAATACATAAAAAAGTGTTAAGGTTATCACTATTTCAACCATTTTGCTAAAACTATAATTTAAAAATAGGATAAAATAGTATCAGAATATAGAAATAATAATTAAATTATGTACATGGAACAATTTGTCCACAAAATGCATAAGACAGAAATAAAACGAGATAAAGTGGTATCCAAGGAAACTACATGATATTATGGGCAAAGTAACAGGAGAAAATAAAATTAATAATAATAAAATCCCAGAAAAAAATTTAGGAGGAGCAAATTAAGAAGTAAAACTTGGAAAAAAGACATTAAAGAAGGAATTTCAAATAAATGCCAAAGACAATAACCAGAATTCACAAAATTCACATGGTGATTTATAGAAGCAGTTTCAGTGGCTAAAGAGGGGAAAGTCATCCTACAGTTGAGAACAAACAAATAAGCTCATGATACATAGTAACAGTGAAAAGCAAAAAGGAATGATAATTTATTAAAGTCAATTAGTGAGAAGACAGAAGACATCAGTGAGAATGCAGCTACAGATAGGAAAGGTAGATAAATGGAAGAATAGGGAAGCAATAAGCCGAAGGAAATAAGGAAATTTCCTGTTGGTAAAATAAGAAGTAAGGTCACTTGTTGAAAAGTAATATGGAAACAGTACAACATATACAAAGACAGTGACAAAGATTTCAAGCAGTGAAACTGACATACTATAATAATGGAGAGTTCAAATGAGGTTGAAATTCAAAATTCTACTTAATTAGAGAGTATAATGTACTGAAATAGAGAAATATATATGCAGCAACTTGTTAAACTACATTTCAAATATGTTCACTTAATTACTATGCTTAAATATAATATAATTTAAAAAATTCTATTGCAAGTCTCATTCAAACACTCTATCTCACAAATTCAAACCAATAAACAAAATGGACTTCTAAAATATTTATTTAAAAACAGATTTTAAAAAGTCATCCCCAAAAGGGCAGAAAATGAAAACAAACAGACCTGGGAAAAAAGTCTCTCTCCCCTCAAATGCATGTTTTTAATCTGAATTAATTACAGCCCACCAAGAATAGTCTGTCGGGTATTGAGCAGCAGTTCCCACACAAAAATTGTTATTGTTGGCTTTAGAGTTTTAATCCAAAGAGAACACAAATTCTGCTCATGTTTGAATAACCCTTGCCAACACATTGATCCCATAGTAGCAAAGCTTCAGAAAGCAGTTTCAAACTGAAGAGACACAGCCAGAAGGAAAAGTTGATAAACGAATTTTTCACTATTTAGAACCTAGGATAGAACGCATAATGAAGATCTTTTTATAAAATCTTTTCTCTTTTTCCAAAAGTCTCCATAAATTTCTTTAGAGAATATCTGTAATTCACATAGAGGCAGCCAATGCCAAAGAAATGCGGATTCCACAGCTGTTAACCCAAGGGATAAATTGAATCAGGAAAATTTCTAATTAAGGTCTAAAAAGGCAGATTTTCTGCAACAGAGTAGCTAACTTTTAAAATTAGGAGTATAGTGTGGGTACTTAGAATGTTGATATCTGTGTTTCTTGAAAGCCATCCTTTTACCTTCACATGGGTAAACAATAACAAGTTATAAACTCTGTCAATTAAAATCGATCCAAAGAAGATAAGCAAATTTGCCTTACTAACACCATATGAACATCTGAAGAAATTATCCTTATTATTTAAATATTTATCTTCTTTATCTATTTAACATTATGTTGAGTAACAAATCATCAGAGTAAAAATTCCCAAAATATACAACATCAAAGTTAATAAACCTTTATAATATCTCTAATATAATAGGCTATAGCACCATATTCCCAGATTAAAAATACAAGTTGTTTCCTGTGTTAGACAATTCATTTACATTTATAGACCCTCAGTTTTCCATATGTAAAATAAAGATAATATTACCTATTAATGCATCTGAGAACATTATGCATATAATACATTAATGCATAGACACAAATACTTCAGATTCATGGAACATGTTCCATTAGTCTTAAATCCATCTATTAAAAAGCAGTTTTCAACTTACAATAAACCCATCACTTTGCTATAGGACATCTGAAATTTGCATGAAACTCAGCATTAATTGATGTAACTTATCCCCAGTGAATGCCTGATAGGCAGAAAAGGGTCTCAAGCTGTGACATGATGAATTGCTGATCTATTTACCAATAAACAGCTAACAAATATTAATGACTATATTTAGAAATAGATACATTCAGACTTGGGATTTGAAGGCTGTTAAAAGCTCAATTCACCAACCTTATTTCCCTTAACTAGTAGTCTTCTTCCACATAATATATATGTTCACTGCAATAACTAATGGCCCTTTGCAGAAACTCAATATTCTGCATACACTGAATGTAGAAGAATTAAGGTAGAATATCAGGGAATTAAAAGATATAATTCAATTAAAATTAAGAAGGAAAGAGAGCTATGTGTTTCAAATTCTTAGAAAAGTTTTAGAAAGCTTTCATACTCCCATTTTTATTTAGACTAATTTAGAAATCTGCCACTTTAATTATCAAATAGTTTTCCATCCTACAAGTAATCTTTCTCCACAGAGAAGTCTCTTAAAAGTTATAAATAAAATACTCCAAATATTTTCTTTTTCCCACAGATAAGAACATTAGAACACTGACATTTTAATCTGTTCTGTACAAGAGTGAGTTGTGTCAACACAATGCTCCCAGCTACAACAGTGAAAAAAACAAGTTTAATTAAAGACAGAAAAGAAACCATATGTGGAGCCTATGCCATTGTATTACAAAGAAGAGTTGTCATCTTCAGACATTTCTCTATGAAGTCTCTTTTCAGTCTTAAAAGATAAAAAATACACACAACAAATTAAAAGTTGGAATTAAAAGCAAAAGCATAGTGTTCAAAACTAGGAAATAAAAAATACTATTTAAGTAATACTTCCAAAGCACAAACACAGCTAAAACATATTTGGATATAAAGAAATACCTCTTTAACAACATATAAATTGTAGGTGATATAAATGGAGCATTTGCTCAAGGTCACAAAATAGTGGTAGCAAAAAAGGGGGGGGGGGCGGAGAGATAGCATGGAGGTAAGGCGTTTGCCTTTCATGCAGAAGGTCGTTGGTTCAAATCTCGGCATCCCATATGGTCCCCTGAGCCTGCCAGGAGCGATTTTTGAGCCCTGGAGCCAGGAGTAACCCCTGAGCACTGCTGGGTGTAACCCAAAAGCCAAAAAAAAAAAAAATATATATATATATATATATAGTGGTAGCAGTAGAAATATTTATTTTAGTGATTTAATCTACAATATTGATTATATTTCTCCCCTTAAATTTTAATTTGAAAAGACATAATTATAATGAAAACTCTTATCATAGTAATATTTTAAATTAAATACATCTCTAATCATATACTAAAAGTTTCCTTTTCTGCCCTGCCTTTTTACTGGATACCTATTATCAGAAGGAAAAAAAACCCAAACAATAAAAACAGAGTATATATGCCAAGTTTTATCTTTAGCTTAGCCACTTCCTAATTTAGTAATTTGGTCAAGTTCCACACCTATGATTCTCTCTTATTATTTTATACTGAGACCTTGCTTGGTATTTTGCAGGGACTATCTCCAGAGCAGTATTCCAGGGTTGGCCTGGTTTATTTCAGGATGAACCCAAATTCCCTGCATGCAAAGTATGTACTCAACATATTGAGCCAACTCTCTATCTTGTATTTGAAATTCTATTTCCTCAATTAAAAAATAGGGATGATAAAAACTAATCAATAGAATTAGTATAAGAAGTCAATGAGCTCATATCTTGGCACATAAGAAAACCAGTCCATAAATAATACAAATAACTATTTTATAAGACTTGAGAATCATGTGCCACCATATTCTCTGAAATCAATATTTCTTATTATCTTAACCTTTCTTTTTATCTATAACATATACTTACCTGGAATTAAGAATTAAATACCCATTGGTCTGTTCATACATGCATTATTTTTTCATTGCAACCTATTATTACAAAATGATTATCAGCCTAAGCTTATACCTTCCTATACTGATTAATTTTCCATCTTAAAATTAATACTTAATAAGTACAACCTTTGGTTAGTTCATTTATGTGCACCTCAATTTTTCATTTGTGAAAAAATATATAAAAATATTCCATACTTATAGCAATGTCAATAAGTAAATACATTTATAAGTAAATAAGTAAATATATCCAAGCATATGCCAAGCATACTTGGCAATCTGAATTGCGACAAGATTAAGTAGGAGGGGTATAATCCAAAAATCATATTGTTTTGTAGAATTATGAATAATCAATCAAAAAGGAAAAAAGACAATTAGTAACAAGATCAGTTCAAATATAGTAATAAATGAGGCCCAAAATATAAGGGCCTAAGTAAATAATTATAAAAGAGATGAATTTAAAACAGGTAGTGAAAGAAAAACTGTTTAGAACTCAATTTAGTTCAGTTCAATAAACATTTATTGCTGCCTATTATGTGCCAGCCATTTGCCAGGCAATAGAGATTTTGAAGGTTGAAGAAAGCATTGCAGTCATTGAGGTGGTTTTTTTTGTTATAGAAACAAAAATGTCTACATTCTCCCTAATAATACATTAGCTCTTAGAAGAAAGGAGAAATTAGATAGCAAAGAGTGTGGCTCCAAGGTAGAGATCACATCTCTTGTGCAAAATGTCCTAGATTTGATGCCCAGCATTGCAAAAACCAAAATCAACACTTAAAAATAAACAGAGAGAGTGAGAGAGAGAGAGAGACTAAAAGGTATTACATATTGTCACTGGTGAAAGGATTGGTGTTGGAACACTGTATGCCTGAAATTCAATCATGAGTTACTAACTTTGTAATTCACAGTGACTCAATTAAAAAAAGTTTTTAAAGATATTACACATTGCTCTGCTTAGTATGAATTCTAGAAGAGTCTTGGTTGGGAAAAAGCTCAGGTCAAAACCAGGGCACAGAGATTGTATAGCCTGACATTTTATCCCCTAATGCACCATCTAATATAATATGGCATCATTCCTTTTTGCATGGGCACACTAAAATGGGGGAATCTTATGTATAGAAACAAGGGATAAGAACCCATAAAGTTTATAATACAGGGGCACCTCCCACCCTGAACATTTGTCACGGGAAATCGACTTAGATCTTATGTGATCAAACATCAATCATCCGACCAGGAACCCCGGATCCCAACCTTAAAGCTGACACAGTTCCCTGCAACAGCACACAGAATCAAATTCCACTCAGGGGAGTCTCTACTATAGCTCTGGCACTACCTTGCACCAGGGTATGTTCATACATCATTCTAACCACGAGAAAACAGCAAGAAAATGACCTAAAGGCAGGTTGCCCTAACTCATCATCTAATGGTGAAATGAAATCAGAAGACACACCATCCTTTGATCTGTGCAAAAACCAAGAACACTAAATACAGAAGACTGACTGCAACAACCATGACTGAGCAGAACTTCTGGAACCATAAAGAAAGACTCTATATTAGACTTCAGTCTAGGACCTGTGCAAAAACCAAGATCTCTAATTACAGAAGGCTGACTTTGACAACCACAATTGAGCAGAACATTTCCTGGCTCCATAAATAGACTTTGGAATTTGACAATGAACATGACCAAAGCCTGCAGTTGATCCCATGACAGTATGCTTCAAGGGTGGAGAAATCCTGTATCTCTTAGGCCAAGGGAATTTCCTTTCTAATTTCCCCAATACTTACTGTACCCATGCTAAAAACAAACAAACAAAAACTTGCCATCAGTCCCCCTTTCCATTTTTTATTGTCTTGTTTCTTCTTTTAAATTTATATTCATAGCTTCTTGACAGGGACTCCTCCCCACTTATTTTTTCAACAGAACCACAAAATATGAATCATCTTGTTCTGCCTCATAAATTAAGAAAATAAAAGTGGATGTTAGGTACCAGGGGAAAGCAGAACAATGAATATTGAGTGGAAATTAAAAAAATGATCAGGCCTAAATACCCAACCCAAAGTCAACTACAATAGAATCAAGAGACCTGAATTATAACAAGCTATACACAAAAGGGACCTGTTACACTGGCAGTCTAGGAGGCTATGGGTGGAGGTATGAGATGCATGCTGGGAATAGGGACGGAGGGAGATTAACACTGGTGGTGAGAATTGCCCTAATTCACTGTCTATGTACCTTAAATATAACTGTGAAAGACTTGTAATTCACATTGATCTCAATAAAAATTTAAAAAAAGATATTACATTGTACCAGAAACCAAACCAAATTATGAAGTTAAAGTTTATATTGTCGTATTTGTTTTGTTCTTGTTTTGCAAAAAGGCAAAAAAAAAAAAAGAAGTCAGAGGACCATAAAGAGAATTTAGTAAAATAGACTCCAAACATAACAGTTGTATCATTAATTCCAAACATATTTATATTTGGACATAGGTGAGAATGGATGTTACTGGAAAACTCATAATTTTAGAGGTAATATGTAACACTGGTTTAAGAGATAACAGTGGTAATTAGGTATCAGGTATCTTTACTATCATGTATCTACACAGAGTATTATGTCATTATGTAATATGTAATACTGGGGTAAAATACAATAGTGGCAATCATGTATCAAGTAGCTATACATATAATAGTGGTAATCACATATCAGGTATCTATCATATTATTATGTCTCTATATATAGAGCAAGCATTGTATGCCATTTTACATATATTGTTTCATTCCTCTTCCAAGCAATCTAGAAAGGTAGGCATGATTATTTCCTTTGTTTGTGAAAACCAAAGCTTAGAATATTAAATTATTTATCTATTATCCATACAATAAGCTGGCAAAGCCAGAACTCAAACCCAAGCCTATCATTCAATTCTATGTTCTTCTTAAAGAGGTTTTAATAAATGAATCATTCGGGGCCAGAGAGATAGCACAGCAGCGTTTGCCTTGCAAGCAGCCGATCCAGGACCTAAGGTGGTTGGTTCGAATCCCAGCGTCCCATATGATTCTCTGTGCCTACCAGGAGCTATTTCTGAGCAGATAGCCAGGAGTAACCCCTGAGCACCGCCGGGTGTGACCCAAAAACCAAAAATAAATAAATAAATAAATAAATAAATAAATAAATAAATAAATAAATAAATAAATAAATCATTCAAGAATGGGCTTTGAAGAAAGCATATGATAAAGGAAAAAGGAATTTACTAAGTCAAACTTATATAAGACCTACCTATACAACATTCTAAGAGAATCCGAGACTCACTGACTAAAATCAAGCTTCTAAGAAATTCAGAGTTCTATGATATGACATCTTGTCATATCAATTGTGGTTATTTTTTTCAAGGTTTGAAATAACATAAATATCATTAAGTTTGATGTTTAAGAAGTCCAACATGAACATTTAGAAAATAATACCACCTATCTGATAATCTTGGTTTTAGCCCAGTGAGATTCATGTCAAGGGCATGGAACTAGTATGAACTGTGTAACTATTCTCCTTGCTCTAATTTCACCTATATGAGGCAATTTACTGATAATATTTTGGCTTTCCTATTGCTTATTTATAGAATAAGACTATTCAGAAGATACAATGTTTGGGGCCGGAGAGATAGCATGGAGGTGGGGTGTTTGCCTTGCATGCAGAAGGACAGTTGTTCAAATCCCAGCATCCCATATGGGCCCCCGAGCCTGCCAAGAGTGATTTCTGAGCATAGAGCGAAGAGTAACCCCTGAGTGCTGCTGGGTGTGACCCAAAAACCAAAAAAAAAAAAAAAAAAAAAAGAAGATACAATGTTCATTCCCTGAGAAAACACTTTTACATTACATTGAATAATTTGCTTTCTGCATTACTATAAGAATGACTCACACTCTCTTAGTCAAAAAGCCCGTGGACTCACACAAAATCAGTATTCCAAATCTTTAAGTTAGCGATCAGAATCATGGGTGAAGGGCAGGTAACATTAACCTATGATAACAACAGCGATTGAAAATAATGTTTAAGAAGTTAAATATAATAATATATCAAGAGTGCAGCTATATTACTCCCTTTGATTTACAATACTACTATCAACAAAGAAGGCAGTCATGGTTTTCTGTCTCGACTTAATCAATCAAATATTTTGAAGTAAAATGTCCTTGCAGAAGAACAGGGAATTTCAAATAAACAATTTTCAAAACTTGGATCACAGAGACTAGTGATTGCCTAGGGCTGGGGTATAGGGGAAGAATAGGGAGTGACTGCTGATGAGTATAGTTTCCTTCCTTTGGAGACAATTTTTTTAAATGCTGCAAAATTGATTGTGATGATGGTTATAAAGTCTGTGAATTTTAAAAAAAATCATTATACATTTTTAAAAGATTAACTGTGTGGTGTGTAAACTACATCTTAATAAATCTGTGAAAAAAACTAACCTGAGGTCACAAAGAGAAGAAAATAAGAGAATGATCAGATGAAAATATCAGGATAGTATGGATGATGTGCAGAAAAAGTCTTTTGCAATTTATGATCCTAATGAAGAGACTTAAGATCTACAACTTTCTTGTTCAATTGTGTACTCCAACTCTTTTTTTTTCCTTTTTGAGCTAACTCAGCAGCACTTAGGGGATATTCTTGGTTCTATGATCAGAAATCACTCCTGGCAGTCTAGGAGGTCCATATGGGATGCCAGGGATCGAACCTGGGTCAATCACGTGCAAGGCAAATACCCTACTCATTCTGCTATCACTCCAGCCCCAATTCCAACTTTTTATATATTCTATTCCTGGAAGTGTCTCAACTACTTATACTTTTTTCCTTTACTTGTTTTTTACTATATGGATAAATTAACATATACATACAACATGCACAAGTTTATTTCATTGTATATAGGATAGAATGTGATTCTCATGTTAATTTTTAATGCTTTATACTGAAGAATCAGTAAAGATAAGGGAAACATCACTATATCAACTTTATTTCAGCTACTCATTTTGTCACCCTGCTTCTGCAGTGTATGCTACTTCTCAATATGTCGCAACCTCTGAGTCCACAAACCAGTTTGAAGGCATAAAAATGTTGAAATTCACTTGTTTATTATAAGGTTATTTTTAACTGCTGAGCACCAAGTAGCAGTGCTCTGCAGATTTTAAAATATTAAAATCCACTGCTTTTGATCATTCTTCTTACCCAAAAGCCTGTGTGAGAGTTATGACCTCCATATTAAGATTTGCATACTAAATTCATAGAGCATATTTTTATAGGATTCTTGGGAGACCACACCTGGAAATGCTCAGGGCTACTTCTGTTTTGTGCTTGGGGAATCATAGGCAGTGCAAAGCACTGAACCAGAGTTGGCTGTATGCAAAACAAGCATCTTAACCCTTGCACTATCTCTCTGAATTCTTTGTTTATTTTTTCATTTAAAAATACAATAAGTTGGGGCCAGAGAGATAGCATGAAGGTGGGGCATTTGCCTTGCATGCAGAAGGATGGTGGTTCGAATCCCGGCATCCCATATGGTCCCTGAGCCTGCCAGGAGCAATTTCTGAGCGTAGAGCCAGGAGTAATCCCTGAGCGCTGCTGGATATGACCCAAAACAAACAAACAAACGAACAAAAATATAAAAAGTTGGGGCTGGACATTTACCTTGCATATGGCCAACCTGGGTTCTATTCTACATCCCATATGGTCCCCCACACACCACTAGGAATGACCTCTGAGCACTGCCAGGTGTGTCCCACCCCCTGAAAACAAAATAATTTCAAAAAGTTTCCATTTTACTAAGCAACATCATTTTCTCTACTTGTTAATAACTATTATAATGTCCAATAGTGACTCCACTGACTTGTATACAGCTATTGTACAATCTTAAATACATACATGAAATTCTCCTATACATGGATGTACATGGAATCTATTATGCTGAGTGAAATAAGTCAGAGAGAGAGAGAGAAAAACACAGAATGGTCTCACTCATCTATGGGTTTTAAGAAAAGTGAAAGACATTTTTACAATAATAATTTTCAGGCACAAAAGAGAAAAAAGCTGGAAGTTCCAGCTCACCTCATGAAGCTCACCGCAAACAGGGATGAGTTTAGTTAGAGAAATAACTACGTTTTGAACTATCCTAATAATGAGAATGTATGAGGGAAATAGAAAGCCTGTCTAGAGTACAGGCAGGGGTTGGGTGGGGACGAGGGAGATTTTGGACATTGGTGATGGGAATGTTACACTGGTGATGGGTGGTGTTCTTTACATGAATGAAACCCAAATACAATCATGTATGTAATAAAGTTGGTTAAATAAAAAAAAACTAAATACGATCATGCTTGTAATCATGGTACTTAAATAAAGATTTTAATTAAATAAAATAAATAATAAAAAATAAATACATACATACATACTTTGTGGGGAGCGGTTGGGCCATACTCAGCAGTACTCAAGACTTATTCCTGGTAGAGATAGGGGACTATGTAAACTTCCAGGGATCAAAACCCAGAACAGTTGTACTGTCACCATGGTTCCTTACCAATATTAATGACACCTCCTTTATCCAAACTCCACACACCAAAGTAAGAAGTAGCTATTGCAAATCACTTAGCACTTAGCACTTAGGCTTGCAAGTTAGATAAAAAGACAGTTTTCTTAATACTTCACTGTGGAAAAAAAATAAATCACTGAGGTTGCTTGAAAATAACTGACTATATAGCCTCTAAACTCTCCTCTAATAATAATAAGCATTAAAAAAAACAATGTAAGAAAGAAACTTCTGAAACATAATTAAAAGTTTAGTGACTTTAATAAAATCATCGTTATGTATTCTAAACCTATAAACAAGGATTCCTTTAAATTGGGAATTAAAAACTTTCTTTATCCACCTTTAGACAAAATGGTTTATTTTCTACATAAGAATTTTAAGATCATTCTGAAGCTACATCCCTATTGAGCTCATCGTGTTTACATGCTGAGTTGTCCATGGCATAATAAATTGATCACTCTGTCATATGACTCCCTGCAATACAGTGTATCTCTAAATCATAGTATATACTAAACTGTATATGAAGAAAGAATAGAATGGTACAGGGAGATCAATATGCACACTCCTCACTGCAGAGTGCAGTCATTTAATTCTTTTGTTTTTAAATATAAAGTACAATTGACCAAAGGTCTACATACTATATACTCAGTTCCCTCCAGATTTCTGTTCAAAAATAAATATTATTTTGAAACCAGAGAACTTAAAATGTTGCTATAAAACTGCATATAGAGCAATCTATGACACACATAAAGGTTCAACATGATTGTGTTGTTGATGTTGTAATGAACACAGAGACTTAACTCCATTTTCCAAGAGTCCATTCAAACTGAAAGCAGAATTTTCCAAGCAGACAGCTTTAGGTCATTAGATCTTCCATGGACCATGAAAGCCACTCACCAATAATGTTGAAAGACTATTAGTCACTTCAGTCTCACCAAAGAGGACAGATCTTTCTCTGAAAAAACATTAAAAAAAAAAAAAAAAAAAAAACCAAAACTGAGTTTGAGGCTGTGACTGGTATAGCTCAGTGCACATGGATAGAAACTCAATATATAATGGAAGCCACACTGAGATAGTAAGTGTTATATCTTATCACTCTCAGAGACCAGAGCTTCCATCTAGATTTGAAGAAATATGGGGAAAAAATAGAGAAATACAGTGCAGTGAGAATGAACTTGAGCTGCACAAGAATCATGTCAGCTGACCTGATAGAACTGTCAGCCTAAACAGCAAATCTCTCTGCATATGGTTGCAGTTTGTAATCTCAGCAACTCAAAACAGAGAAACTTAAGGGGCTAATCAAATAGTTCTGAATGTCAGCTATGTCAAAACAAAGTAGCTAATAAAGAAAAGCAAGATTATATTTAAAAATAATATAAACTAGGGTTGGAGAGATAATACAGGGGTAAAGGTGCTTGTCTTGCACACAGGCAACCCAGGTTCAATCCCCAGAATGCCATATGGTTCCCCCAAACACATTGCCAGGAGTGATTCCGAAGTGCAGAGTCCCAGGAGAAAACCCTCCTTGAGCACCACCGTGTGTGACCAAAAAAAAAAAATTTTTTTTAATAGCATAAACCTCACTTAACACACACAAATAGGGTCTGAGCGATAGCACAGCAGTAGGATGTTTGCCTTGCACACGGCTGACCTGGGACAGATTCTGGTTTAATTCCCAGTATCCCATATAGTTCCCCAAGCCTGCCATGAGCGATTTCTGAGCACAGAGCCAGGAATAAAAGCTGAGTGCTGCCAGATGTGGCCCAAAACCAAAAACAAATAAACAAACAAAAAACAATCATAAAGAGGTAAGAAAATCCTGAATATTTAAAATTCTGTAGAATTAAATTATATCAATTAATCTTTAATAAAAGGGCAGAAATGCAAAATGAAGCAAGGAAATCCTCTTCAACAAGTGTTGTTGGGACAACTGGTCATCCACATACAAAAAAGCTAACTCAGACCTCCATCTATTACTATGCACAAAGGTCAGATCTAAAAAGATTAAAGACTTTGATAACAGACCCAAAACCATAAGAAATAAAGAAGCACACATAGGTAAAAACACTCCATGACATTGAGGCTAAAAGCATCTTCAAGGAGGAAACACCACTGTCCAAATAAGTAGAAGCAGAGATAAACAAATGGGACTACCTTAAACTGAGAAGCTTCTGCACCTCAAAGGAAACAGTAAATAGGCTAACCACAGAATGGAGAAACTATTCAGCCAATACCCATCAGATAATGGGCTAACATCTAAAATATAGATGTTATATCTATAGCTCATCTGTCAGTACTCAACAAGTACTTAATAGAACTTGACAGAACTTAACAAGAAAAAAACATCTAACCCCATCAAAAATGGAGAGAAGAAATTAAGGAACATGAAAAAATTGTTCCACATCACTAATCATCAGGGAGATGCAAATCAAAACAACAACGAGGTACCATCTCACATCACAGAGACTGCCACATATCACAAAGAATAATCAGTACAGGCAAGGATATTGGGAGAAAGGAACTCTCATTCACTGCTAGTGGGAATGTTGTCTAGTCCAGCCTTCTTTTCTGGAAAACAATATGAAGATTTCTCAAAAAAATTTGGAAACTGAACTTCCATATGATCTAGCAGTACCACTTCTTGGGATATACCCTAGGAACACAAAAGCACAATACAAAAATGCCCTCTATATGCCAATGATCACTGCAGCTCTATTTACATTAGCCAGAATCTGGAAATAACTCAGATGGCTGAAAACAGATATATGACTAAAGAAACTGTATACAATGGAATACTATGCAGCTGTCAGGAAAAATAAAGTCATGAAATTTTCTATACATGGAGGGACATGCTGAGTAAAATGAGTTAGATGGAGAGAGATAGAAATAGAATAGTCTGGGGCCGGAGAGATAGCATGGAGGTAAAGCATTTGCCTTGCATGCAGAAGGACGGTGATTAGAATCCCGGAGTCCCATATGGTCCCCCGTGTCTGCCAGGACTGATTTCTGAGCAGAGAGCCAGGAGTAATCCCTGAGCGCTGCTGGGTGTGACCCAAAAATAAAAAAAATTAAAAAAAAAGAAAGAAAGAAATAGAATAGTCTCACTCATCTGTAGGTTTTAAGAAAAACAAAAGACAATATGGTAATAATACCCAGAGATAATAGAAATGAGTTTGAAAGGTCCAGCCCATGATATGAACTATCACAAAGATTGGTGAGTGCAGTTAGAAAAATAACTACAACAAAAACTATCATGTTATGGTAGTGAGAGAAATAGAATGCTTGTCTTGAAGACAGACAGGTGGGGAAGGAAGTAGATGGGGGACATTGGTGGCGGGAGGAAGTGGGATATACTTTTTTATGACTGAAACCTAACTACAAACATGTATGTAACTATGGTGCTTAAATAAAGATATTAATAAAAAGTAAAAAAAATGTGGAATTAAATTATTTACTAATATGCCATAGCTAGTAGACTAAAAATAAGAACTATAGGAATAATTTGTTCAAATTATGTTTCCTTATACCCAACCTGTAGAAAAGAAAAAAAAATAAATGGGACCCAGAAAAAAATTCCAATTATTTAACACACTGTTAAAAGATGTAACAATTATGGGCCATGGGGCCTGAGCGATAGAGCAGCAGTAGAGCATTTGCCTTGCACACAGCTAACTCAGGACAGACCTCAGTTCGATCCCCCCACATCCCAGAGCAGATCCCCCCACATCCCACAAGCCAGAGCAATTTCTGAGTGCACAGTCAAGAGTAACCCCTGAACGTCACCAGGTGTGGCCCAAAACAAAACAAAACAAAATATTATGGGGCCGGAGTGATAGCACAGTAGTAGGGCATTTGCTTTGCAAGCGGCTGATCCAGGACAGACCTTGGTTCCATCCCAGCGTCCTATATGGTTCCCCAAGCCAGGAGTGATTTCTGAGCACATAGACAGAAGTAACCCCTGAATGTCACAGGGTGTGCCCCCAAAAAAAGCAAAAAAAATGTATTAACCAGGTATTTTTATAATGTAAGACTACTTAAAACTTAACACTATAAATGTTCAAAGTTCTACATTAGTTTTTTTTATTTATTTTCTACTCTAATCTTCTAATCTTCAGGAAGATTATCTGAGCTTCCTCTTCTTCATCTGCATATGTTGGAAATCAGCTTTGTAATTGGTGATTTTTCCAACCTTTATATTCTGATTCTCATTTTTTTATCTTTATTTAAACACCATGATTACAAATATGAGTGTAGTTGTATGATTACAGTCATATAAAGAACACCCCCCTTCACCAGTGCAAGATTAGTCATCAGTTTTAGTTTCCTTCCTTCCTTCCTTCCTTCCTTCCTTCCTTCCTTCCTCCCTCCCTCCCTCCCTCCCTCCCTCCCTCCTTCCTTCCTTCCTTCCTTCCTTCCTTCCTTCCTTCCTTCCTTCCTTCCTTCCTTCCTGCCTATTATCCAAATGGGGTTTAAAGAGGCAAGAGACAAAAGTAACAAATTTTTAAAAATAAGTGCTGGAGTGATAGTACAGTGCTCGCCTTACACATAGCTATCCAGGATTTGATCACTGGCATTCCATATAGTACCCAGTGCACCATCAAGATTAATTCCTGGATCCCATAAGGGTAAGGCCTCCAACTACAAACTAAAAATAGATTTCTAATGTCTGTCTATAAGTGAGTGTGATTGTGAATGTAGTGGACTCCTCTAAGTTTGCCTAATCTGTATTATAAATAAACCACCATGTCTATGTTGTATATAGCCCCTGTTATATATTATTCTTCCCCACCCCCATTCACTACCTTACAAAACTCCTATCCTTTCACCTCCTCAATCCTGATCCATTATCTCTCCTATTTAACACTTTTTACTCTCAGTTCTTAACTCCTCTGGAACCAAGATTGTCTCCCTGCCCAAGTAAGCTGACACCCAACTCCTAAAGTGAAAGAACAACCTCTCAGCCCTCCATCACTTGCCCCAGCAAAAAGCTGAAGCTACTACCCCTGCTGACTCAGTCTATGTGGCCCTTTTTTTTCTACCTCCATCAATGTGGACTGTTATTGCTATTGAATTCAGCTCCAGAGGGTCCACCAGCTCGAGGACACTACCGATCCCTTACTGCTGCAAACCATTTCTCAGACTCCATAAGAGCACAGTTTGGAAAATGTACCCTGGATCTTACCCCTCTTCTCTGACTATCTCAAAAGACTTAATGGGAATATCTATATTTTCTTTGTATGTTTATTTCCTTAATAGTTATAACTCTTAGTGAGTTTATTTTCATATGTAGAGGTAACCTCCTTTTTTTTTCTTGTTTTGGTTCTGCTTAGTAAGAAATTCTAGTAGAAAAGTTTTGCTTCGGATAAGAGCACAAGTCAAAACGGGGGCACAGAGATTTTATAGTTTGTTATTTTTACCCCCAAATGCACCAATAATATAATATGGCATCATTCTTTTTTGCACAGGCATGCTAAAATGGGGAAATTTTATGTGTAGAAAGTTCTTATCTAGAACCCATAAATATTATATTACAGGAATGCCTTCCACCCTGAACATTTGTCATGGGGACTTGACTTAGACCTCAAGTGATCAGACATTGACCATGCAACCCCAAACCCTAGATCCCAACATTAGAACTGGCACAGTTCCCTGCACCAGCACCAGAAATCAAACTATCCCCCACCCCGGCACCCTGGCACCTAATACCCCCAATACCACTTTGGCATCAACTTGCACCAGGGTAGGTTCATATGATACCCTAACTACAAGGAAACAACAACAATCTTGATATAAGGGCAAGTTGTCCTACCTCATCACCTAACAGTGAAATAAAATAAGAAAACCCTCTGTCCTAGAATCTGTGCAAAAACCAAGATCACTAATTACAGAAGACTGACTACAACAACCATGACTGAACAGAACTTTTCCTGGGACCATAAGGAAAGATTCTATCCTAAATTTCATCCTAGAATCTGTGCAAAAACCAAGATCTCTAATTACAGAGGACTGACTTTGACAACCACATCTGAGCAGAACTTTTCTTGGTACCATAAAGACAGACCTTGGGGTTTGACAACTAACATGTCCAAAGCCTATAGTCAGCCTCATGACAGTATGCTTCATGGGTAGAGACACCCTGTATCTCTTAGACCAAGGGAATTTCCTTTCTAATTTCCCCCAAAGTTGATTGCACTTATGCAAAACAAAACAAACAAACAATAATCTTGCCACATCTGCCTCCTATTTCTTCTCTTTTCTTACTTCTTTTTATTTTTTTCTTCTTTTAGTTTTATTTATATTTATAGCTTCTAGACAGAGGATCCCATTTGCTTTTTATTTTTTTTTTTTTACAGAACCATAGAACATGAATCATCTTGTTCTGCCTCATATTTCTATGTCTTCACACAAATTGAGGGGGAAAAAAGTGAATGGGATCCAGGGGCCAAGAAATTTCAGGAGCACTCAGTGGAAATAAAATATGGTCAAACCTAAATAACCAAACCAAAGTCAACGACAATAGAATCAAGAGACCTGAGCCGGAGAGATAGCACAGCAGTAGGGCATTTGTCTTGCACATGGCAGACCCATGGAAGGACCCAGTTCAGATTCCTGGCATCTCATATGGTCTCCCAAGGGCAATTTCTGAATGCAGAGCCAGGAGGGACCTCTGAGCACTGCTGGGTATGGCCCAAAAACAAGTAAATAAATAAAGTTTAAAAAATGAAGAGACCTAAACTATAACAAGCTATACACAAAAAGGGCCTGTTACACTAGCAGTCCAGGGGACTAAGGTGGAGGTATAGGGTGCATATGGGGAACTATGGTGGAGGGAGGTCAAGACTGGTGGTAGGAATGGCCCTAATTCACTGTCACTATGTATGTTAAATACAACTGTGAAAGACTTGTAATTCACATTGGTCTCAATAAAAATTATTTTAAAAAGCAAACAATATTATTTAAAACCTTTTAAAAAATAAGGAGAGGGTGGTTCAAAGGTCTGAAGTGCATGATATATATATTATATATGTATATATATGGAAATTGAGCTCCCATTTGATCCAGCAATATCACTACTTGAGATATACCTTAGGAACACAAAAAAAAATGAAGAAATGCCCTATGTACTCCTACATTCATTGCAGCATTATTTACTATTGTCAGAATCTGGAGACAACCCAGGTGGTCAACAACATATGAGTGGCTAAAGAAATTGTGGTACATCTACAAAATGGAATACTATGGAGCTGTAAGGAAAAAAGAAGTCATGAATTTTGACTATACATGATGGGAATGAAGATTCTTATGTTGAGTGAAATGAGTCAGACTGAGAGGGATAGACATAGAATAGGCTTACTCATAATCTCACTCATTTGTGAGATATAAGAATAAAAGACAGTATTATAATATTATCTAGAGACAATAGAGATAAAGGCCAGGAGGACCAATCTATGATATGAAGCTTGTCACAAAGAGCAGTCTAATTTAACTATGAGTAATCTAATAGATCATTCATAATCTAATAGATCACTAACTGCACTGACAACTGACAACTGACAATGGTAGTAAGACAGAAAAGCAGCATGCCTGTTCCAGAGACAGGTTAGGGGAGGGAAATGAAACATTGTGGCAGAAAAATTTCATTGGTGAAAGGCAGTGTACAATCTATGACTGAAACGCAACTATGAACATTTCTGTAGCCACAGAGCATAAATAAATTATTAAATAAAAAGACTTGGAAACAAAGTTCTTAGCAAATTTATATAAACAAGAGTTATTGGCAAATTTATATGACTAAGAATTGTCCTTTATATTAATACATTTTATAGATTTTATTTAATTACATTTATAAGATTTATCATGTTAAAATTTATATGACCTAATAGGTTTATTTTTAGATAATTACAATTCTAATCCAAAAAAAAAAAAGAAAACTCAAGAAAAATGTTTACATTATGAGGAAAATACAAGTTAAAATATATTTTCAAAGGAAACAACTAAATGCAAAGGTACAAAAAGAAATTGAAATGTGGTCTTTTAGAGTAGAAAAAAATCAGACAGTCCAACAGGTTAGTGAAATCCTAGTAGTGATCAATAAATCGACTTCAGCTTCACCTTTTCTGAGGAGGCTGTACTTAGCAAATCACTGTGTAAGCTGCCTCAATAACAGCACTTCTGCTATCAAGTTTACTTACAATGATTTCAACAGAGAAATTAATTTCTTAACTGACAAGAAAAGGTTATCTGAAATGGGGAAAAACATGAGACGGAGTTTTCTGCTAACAAAACAGACAAAATATCAGTCTAGGCATAGAATTCAGAACAGTTTTCTATTTTGCAAGTTTTGAATTCCCTGTAGCCCCATCCAGTACTATCACTACTTTCAGCACACATATACATACCTTTATGTAAACATCACACATTCTTGCTCTGGTTTACTTGTTTTAGCAATGTTTCTAGAATTAGCTCTAAAAATGTCATGGCCCTAAAACCCAAGTCAAGGTAAACTGAGATGACAAACTACATCAATAGGTACCAAATCTAGTATGGATGTATGTGCATATACACACAGATCTACATGCCAAAATCCAAAGTATGTTTTATTAAAACTTATAATAAGGGTCCTTAGACATAGTACAGTAATGTACTTGTCTTGCATATAGCTGACTTATGTTTGATTCCTAGCACCCATATTGTCACCAGAACCCACTAGCTGAACACAAAGTCAAGAGTAAGTCTGGGAAAAGCTGGATATGGCCCAAAACAAATTTAAAAAAAAATGTATCAATTCTTCAGAAAACACATTGCATTCAAGTACTGTTACTTGATTTATGACATATCAATAAAATAGAAATTGACAGGCATGAAATCTAAAAATTTGAAACTATCAACCATCACAACTCATAGAACACACCCTTTCCTAAAATTTTGCATGTCTTAATTACTAAACTTTATCATAGGTAACATCTTACAATTAATTTGTTTTGTAATGGCATTTTGTGTTTCTATTTTGTAAGTAAGAAAACCTACTCACAAAAGTGATGCTAAAGGAATACTCCTGGTACAGTGCCCTCCGAGTTGTCAGGCATTCAGGTGGTGCAAGGGAAGTGACCATATGCTTCCACATGCAATCATGCACTGAAGTCTTTTGAGCCATTTTTCTGGCCTAACATTCCATAGTAATATATTTAATAAAACTGGACATTGGCCTTTTAAATGCTCTGTTCACTGGAACAGGTAAGGCTAAATAAATTAAATAACTCAGAAGAATTAAAGCTGAATTATCTTGTTAATATGTGTAGGTGTGCAAAAAATAGTAAGAAAAAGCCAACGTCCAGTAAAAACAAACATTTAGATTCTGATTAGTAGAACTAATGTTCCCTATAGGATGTGGTGTGGTCGGGTTGGGGGGGCTGTGAGGTGAAAGTCTAATAAACTAAAGTGGAAGAATATTTGCCTTTTGGTGGACTTGATGTAGTAACATTGTACCCCTAAAACGTAAACATTTATAATCTTATAAACCAATATTATCTGAATTAAAAATTAAAATATAGACTTTAAAGATAACTCAAAGGGCTGGGGTTTATTCTTAGCATTCAGAAAGTCCCAAGGTTGGTCACTAGCACCACAAGCCCCAACCCCAAGCACTGCCAAGTGTGGCCTTGGTGGCTCCTAAGCATTATTGGATCAAATATTGACTTGTCTGGCTTACAGAGTTTAGCCGAATAACATCAGAGTTAGCCCAAAAGCCTCCCAAGTACTGTTTGAGATAGGAAAATAATTTTAAAAATAAAATGCTCAGTTCATAATTCAAAAAAATATATAAAATTAGGAAAATTAGGTAAATAGCATGAGTCTTACAAAGTATAAAATAAAGCAAAATTACAACAATGAAACATGAAATATATATAAAATATCAACTGTATATATTAGAGGAACTAAGTTTTCAAGCATATGTCTATCTTATGTGACTTTAATAATGAAAAATAAGGGACCGGAGAGATAGCATGGAGGTAAGGACAGTGGTTCGAATCCCCGTATCCCATATGGTCCCCTGAGCCTGCAAGGAGCAATTTCTAAAGCCAAGTAGTAACCCCTGAGTGCTGCTGGTGTGACCCAAAAAAACAATAAAAAATAAGAAAAAAAGAACAGTAAAAAACTGTATTCGACATATCCCCATTTAAGAGAATCAATTCTTAAATTATTAGAAAAGTTCTATCTCTGTACTGGGTGGAAAAGCATGATTCTTAAATCCAAAGGGAAATTAAAACCATGGAGTTTAAACAAAACAGCATGAAAAAATCAATACCTTACAAAATAAAAATGAATAAGTTTTCAGCTTTATCTTTACAAAAATTCTATTTTTAGATCTGATATAGAAGTTTAAGATGCTACCATGTCTTTAAGCTTTGTTTGGTAGGGAAATACCTGTTTGGCTCTGCCCTAAAGGTAAAAAGGTTTTGCATTTAAGTTACAATGTGGAATACTTAAAGAGTAACCTCATGCCAAAATGGCACATTTCTGAGGGATGCAAAGGTATTCAATAAAAAGCTTTTAAAGGCATATTTTTAAACTTGCAGCAGGAAAGCTTTTCTGTGTCAAGACAGTAATTCTTTTAACAGCATTGATCAAAATGTCATTCTTTTATGAGTGTACAATACCTTTTAATGGCATACAACAAGCCATTAGGGTTATACACCTCTGTATAGCAGACAGCTTACTGGAAAAAAGGGAACACTGGCCAAGATACAGTCAGTAGGGTTTTTTTTCCCTCTAATAATGAACATTTCCCCCCTAGTTGCTTCATTCTAAAGTCAACAATTGAAATTATCTAAGGTTATGTGCAATCTCTCCACTTTTTATTTTATTTTAATTAAAATTTTATTGATTTACCATTGGTTCACAATACTATATAAATTTTGGGAGCACAGTGTCATGCCTTCCGTATGTATATAAGCCTCACTATACCCACTACAAAAGTTCTAGTACCATTCTGATCACCTGATTTATATAATTTAAAAGTGATTTCACAGAGGCTTAAACTCAAGGTCTAAATTGTATATCTGAAGACACTATAGGATGGTTTCGTCCAGGGGCAATGAGAAATTATTCATGAAGATTAGAAAAGCAGATTTGTTTTATTTACTTTGCAATATTGGCAGAGGGGAGTAAATTTTAAAAATTATTAAATTATCCCTTTTATATTTATTTGCAAGCTAAATACTAGAGGCCAGAGAGGGAGTACAGTGAGCAAAGTCCTACCCTTGCATGGTCGACTCAGGCTGTACCATTTGGTGTGACCTCTGAATCAGGAGTGACCAGAGCCAGGGATAAGCCCTGAGCACTGCTGGATGTGGCCCAAAAGCAATCAAAAAAGCCAAATACCAAACTAACAAATCACTGGAGTTAGTATTTATCATAAAATACCTTTCTTCATGTACTAATATTTATTTGATAGCCTTTTATACAAGAAAACTAAAAATATCTAAAATAAGTCCTTGTCTTTAAAACTTAAAACTACTTAAAAAAAATTAATTACGAGGCCAGAGAGATATCATAGAGGTAGGGCATTTGCCTTGCATTCAGAAGGATGGTGCTTTGAATCCGACATCCCATATGATCCCCTGAGCCTACCAGGAGCGATTTCTGAGCGTAGAGCCAGGAATAACCCCTGAGCGCTGCTGGGTATGACACAAAAACCAAAAAAAAAAAAAAGGAAGAAAAAGAAAATTTAATTACATGAGTATTCAAACTCATAAAATAAATCAATTTACCAATTTAACCACTCAGAAAATAAATAACAGGAGTAGGACAAAATATGTAAAAGGGGGCTGTCAAGAATGACTCAATAGTAAAGGAGCCTATAAGCCTGTATCCCAAACATGAGACCTTAGGTTTGACCCCTGATACTGCCTGCATGCACTGAATGTAGCCCAAGCGTCTCTGCTATCTCAGACCCAGGTATCCAATGAAGTGTGAGATATTCAGTTAGTAATACGAGAGATATTCAGTTAGTAATATGAGAGCATAAAATCTAAAGTGATTGATCTTCCCCCTCCCCTAGTGAACTCATCTAAAAAATATATTCAAGAGTGTGACCTCCATCAAGCACATGAATAACTACACTAACAACTATCATGACAATTGTGAGTGAGAAAAATAGAATGCCTGTCTTGATGACAACCAGGGGGTGGGGGAAGAGGGAGATAGGGATCATTGGTGGTGGAAAGATCTCTCCTAGGAATATACCTGAGGAACACAAAAATACAATACAAAAATCCCTTCCTTACACCTATATTCATTGCAGCGCTATTTACAATAGCCAGACTCTGGAAACAACCAAGATGCCTTCAACAGATGAGTGGCTAAAGAAACTGTGGTACATATACACAATGGAATACTATG
Source organism: Suncus etruscus (assembly GCF_024139225.1). NCBI lineage: Eukaryota > Metazoa > Chordata > Mammalia > Eulipotyphla > Soricidae > Suncus > Suncus etruscus. The sequence goes on along the minus strand of NC_064861.1, from coordinate 65,831,496 downwards.
CAGCTGTCAGGAGAAATGAAGTTATAAAATTTTCCTATACATGGATGTACATGGAATCTATTATGCTGAGTGAAGTAAGTCAGAGGGAGAGAGAAAGACTGGTAAAAGGGGGTATACTTTTTATGACTAAAACCCAACTACAAACATGTTTGTAACCATGGTACTTAAATAAAGATATTAAAAAAGTTTAAAAAGGATATAATTAGAAAAAATTGATTGACCTTCCCCCTCCCCTAGTGAACTCATCTAAAAAATGTACAAGCATCATATTCAAGAGTGTTACCTCCAACAAGCACATGAATGAGCCTCATAGGTAACTTGTATAACCCCTAGAAAGCACCATAGCCAAATGAACACTGCAGTCAGCTATGCATCCCTAGTAAACACTGTAATAAAATGCATGAGCACCACAGTCAAGCCTGTGTGTGATATTAGGTCATCACAACAACAGCAAAAAAAAGAGAAGAGAAAATAATTAGGAAAAAAAACTATCATACCTTTCATGTTAAATCTTTATTTTTTAATAATTTCTTTATTTAAACACCATGATTACAAACATAATTGTAGTTGGGTTTCAGTCATAACAAGAACACCCTCCTTCACCGTGCAACCTTCCCATCACCAATGCCCCATCTCTTCCCTCCCCACCTCCCACCTGTATTAGAGACAGGTTTTCTACATCCCTCACTCACTGACATTGTTATGATAGTTCTCAGCGTAGTTATTTCTCTAACTGCACTCAGCACTCTTTGTAGTGAGATTCATATCTTGAGCCGGTCCTTACGGCCCTCATCTCTGGGAACTTTTCAATATCTTTAATTTTTCTTAAAACCCATAAATGAGTGAGACTATTCTTGGTCTCACTCTCTCCCTCTGACTAATTACACTCAGCATAATAGATTCCATGTACATCTATGTATAGGAAAATTTCATTACTTCATCTCTCCTGATGGCTGCATAATATTCCATTGTGTATGTACCACAGTTTCTTTAGCCATTTATCTGTTGAAGGGCATCTTGGTTGTTTCCAGAGTCTTGCTATGGTAAATAGTGCTGCAATGAATAGAGGTGTAAGGAAGGGATTTTTGTATTGTATTTTTGTGTTCCTAGGGTATATCCCTAGGAGTGGTGTAACTGGATCATATGGGAGCTCAAATTCCAGTTTTTTGAGGAATCTCCATATTGTTTTCCATAAGGGCTGGACTAGACGGCATTCCCACCACCAATGAATGAGAGTTCCTTTCTCCCCACATCCCTGCCAGCACTCATTGCTCTTGTTCTTTGTGATGTGTGCCAGTCTGTGGTGTGAGATGGTACCTCATTGTTGTTTTGTAAATCTTTATTTTTCACTATTACATATGATTTAAGAACTAGTAACTGTTAAAAATTATAGAAATACACCAGATAAACTGAACTGTGGCCTACCTTCTGGACAAGTCTCTACCTCTGAAAATTTTATTTATTTTATTTATTTTTTGGTTTTTGGACCACAGACAGTGCTGTTCAGGAGTTACTCCTGGCTCTGTGCTCAGAAATCGCTCCTGGCAGGCTCAGGGGACCATATGGGTTGCCAGGAATCAAACCTTGAACTGTCTGGGGCTGGCCATGTGCAAATTCCCTACTGCTGTGCTACCTCTCTAGCCCCTCTCCTTCTAAAAACTATTTAAAGAATAAATATCAGGTGCCAGAACAATTATACAAAGGATAGAGCACTTGTCTTGTACACAGCCAATTTAGGTTCAACCCCCAGCTCCCTATATGGTCCCCCAAGCCTGCCAAGAGTAATCCCTAAGTGCAGAGCCAGGACTAAACTCTGAACATTGCTAGGTATGGCGACCAAACATAAAACAAAAGCATAATAATAATAATAATAATTGTAAGAAATTAACAATCCAAAGTGAAAGCATGAACTCAGAAGTTGTAAGTGAATGGGGGAATGGAGTGATAGCGCAGAGGTAGGTAGGGAGTTTGCCTTGCACGTGGCCAACCAGGGATGGACCTGGGTTCGATCCCTGGTTTTCCATATGGTCTCCCAAGTCTGCCAGTACAGAGGAGTACTCCCTGAGTGCCACTGCATATGGACCAAACACAAAAACAACAAAAAGAATTAGTAAGTAAAATGCTAAATCTGCCTTTGCTTTAAGGCTATTTGATTAACCATTCTGACCAGTGTTTAAATTTATAATTTTTTTTTTCACTGAAATGAGGAGAAAGGGGTGGAGTGGTGGCGCAAGCAGTAAGGCATCTGCCTTGCCAGCGCTAGCCTAGGATGGACCACAGTTCCATCCCCCAGCGTCCCATATGGTCCCCCAAGCCAGGAGCGATTTTTGAGTGCATAGCCAGGAGTGACCCCTGAGCATCACCAGGTGTACCCCCCCAAAAAAAAAGAAATGAGAAAAAAATAAATTAAATAAATTTAGTACTACCAAAGAATCTAATAGGAGACTATTCCAATGAAAGTGAGCACTCAAATGATTATCTCTGAGATGATACAAGAGTTTTGGTATAAGGATAGCAAGGAAAATGTCTTGACAGTAAATAGAACTGGGAAAAACATAAAACTAATGGATGATGTACCCACAATCTAGCACTCAAGTAAATTTATATGGCAAATTCACATTATGTGAACGGATCAAAATAATTAGTAGAAAGTAATGCATCACTGGTAATATGCCCAGAAGTCAGAGTGCAGGAAAAGCAAATGTCATATAGTGAATCAAACATACTAAACAAAAACACAGGTATTCGAATGATCAGATCTGGACTTTAAAATATTAAGATATTAAGATGTAGGACAGAGCACTAGTACAGCAGGGAGGGCAAACCGGGTTCAACCCCCATCATCCCATATGGTCCTCCAAGCCTGCTAGGAGTGATTCCTGAGCACAGAGCCAGGAGTAACCCCTGAGCACAGCAAGGTGTGACCAAAAAAAGTGTGGTTTTTGCATAGGCACAGCAAAAGTTGGGAGAAATAGAAAGGAAAAACTTTGGCCTAATAACAGGGAGACCCTACCCATGAAGTATCCTGCCATTAGACCAACTACAGGTGTGGGCATACTAAATTGTCTAATCCCAAAAGTCTTTCTTTATGGTCCCAGTATAAGTTCTTCTCAATCAAGGTTGTCACAGTCAGGTTTCTATAATTACAAATCCTGGTTTTTGCAGATCCTAGTCAGCTGTAAGGAAACATTAAAAATTTTCCTTTTGGGGCCGGAGCAGTGGCTCAACACGTAAGGTGTCTGCCTTGTGCTCACTAGCCTAGGAAGGACCACGGTTCGATCCCCCAGCGTCCCATATAGTCCACCAAGCCAGGAGCAATTTCTGAGTGTATAGCCAGGAGTAACCCCTAAGCATCACCGGGTATGGCCCAAAAACAAACAAACAACCGCCCCCAAATTTCCTTTTGCTGAAACTTGGATGAAACTGAAGGGTGTGTACTAAAATAAATCAAAAGGAGACAGATACTAAGAATATCTACCATATTGGTATATAATCAACTGAACATTGTTTACTGAAAACAAACTTCAGAATCTGATAGTAAAACTAAAACCACCTGAAAGATAAAGGGGAGTGGACATTAAGGGTAAAAAGTATCCAAATGACTGACTGGTGATATACTGGCACTTTGGTAATGGCCATATAGTAGTAGCAACATAGCTCTAAAATATATAAATATTTGCAGTCTTGTAAATCACTGTTATTGACCAAAAAAAAGAAAGAAAGAAAATGTAAAGTTTAAAAACCAGAATACCCACTTGATCGGGCAATTCTGAATTAAGATCTAAAATAATTGTAAACAGTCTTAAGGAGTTAGTTATATTTTAAGATCATAGCAACATTGTTTACAACTAAAACTTGAAAACAAAGTATCTGTCAACCCTAAAAAATAAGCAAACCTTATCACATATATGAAATTGGATATTATTTATTTATAAAAAAATCTTTAATATGTTACAACATATTGCCTATCATCTTCATTTGGGATTAGCCTAAAAGATATTAAGCTAAGGTGAAAATGAATCACACTAGGCCAGAGAGGAGAGGGGTTAAGATGCTTTCCTTTCATATAGTAGACCTTGGATCAATCCTTGGCACCACATTTGGTTCGCTGAGCACAGCCAGGAGTGACCCCTAAGCACAGAACAAGGAGTAAGCCCTGAAAAACACTGAGTGTGGCAAACATATCCCCACTTTGCCCTCAAAGGTAAATCACACAAATACAAAATTACATAAATGTATTTATATAAATATAAAGAATATTCAAAATAATAAAAACAAGAATAGGGCTGAAAGTGGCTGAGCAAAAAAGTGAGACGTGGATGTTACTGTTTAACATAACAAAACATCAATTTCACAATAAGAAGAGTTTGGGAGTTGAGTAGTGATGATGGTTATAGAACACTATTAACATATAATATCATTTAATGTATATTTTAATGGATCAAGATGGAAATTTTTATATTATAAATAATTTACCAGAATAAAAATTTGGGAACAAAACTAACTGGTATTAGGGCCAGAGAGGTAGTATAGTGGATAAAGTACTTACCTAGCATATGGCCAACCCGGGTTTGATCCTGGCATCCCATATGGTTTCCTGAGCAACACCAGGAATAATTCCTGAGTATAGAGCTCGGAGTAAGCCCTGGGCATCATCAGGTATGGCTCCAAATCCCCCCAATAAATGTTAATAATAATAAAGATTGTGGTTATCTCTGAGAAAATAGTGTGGCAATATAACTGGCAATAAACATAGAGAATCATATGCTGGAAATGTCCTATATATTACTCTAGATATATGTAAAAAATGTAAATGTACATTTAAGATTAGTGCAACTGACATTTTAAAATTTTAATTTATTGTATTAAAAGAGCATGTATCAGGACCAGGATGATAGCACAGTGGGAAGGACTTTTGCCTTGCACAGCCAATCTGAGTTTTATCCCTGGCATCTCAGATGGTCCCCTCAACTGAAAGGAGTAATTCCTGAGTGCAAAGCCAGAAATAACCCGAGCACAGCCCAGTGTGGCCCAAAAACCAAAACCAAAAAACTAACCAAAAACAAACAAACAAACAAAGAGCATGTATCACATAGTTGACATAGTTGAATGTAATATATTTGTTTCCAGATAAGTGAGTACAAAATTGATTTAAAAAGGAATAGAAAGAAAAAGAAAGAGAAAGGAGGAAAGCAACAAGCAAATCTGTGAAAATTATTTATCTCCAATGAGGCCATTAAGTCATTGTCAGATGTTTGGTAAGTTCTTCTTAATAGCTAAGCATTCAATAACTGAAAGTTAAGTGACTTCAGCTACACATTTGGCATCTAAACTGGTGTATTCCTATGGGGATGGAAGTATTAAACAAATGAAATTGTCATGTAGCTGCTACATGGTGCAGGAATTCAAAGTACTATTTCTGATATTGTGACTTTTTGGTTGTGGTCTCCCAGAAGTATGAGATGCTAGGGAGGAGGGTGCCTGCATTCACTCCAAAAAAGTCCTGGTTATATCAGCCCAAATACCAACCTACCTGGACTTTGGTCAGATTAGTATCTCTGCAGAGAGTAGTAGAGGAGTGATGAAGCCAAGCCATAAGCAAAGAGGTTATTATGGGTGATGGATATGCAGGGGAGGCATCAGCAGGGCAGAGGCTTGGTTCACCCTATCCTACCAAGATTTCCAGCTTTCAGCTGTGTTGTTACTTGGCCCATGATTTTTCACCTTGGTTTACATCTCTTTTGAGAAAAGAATGAGGCTATAGAATTGGTTTGGTACAAACATAGCAATTGACATTTTGACTACATGTCAAATAACCAAAGCCAGAAATAACCCCTGAGCATCACCGGATGTGGCCCAAAAAACAAACAAACAAACAAACAAAAAGTTGCTTGGCTCCTATATTTTTTTAGTCAAGTCCTTAGTCCAACAATTGCATCCAGTTTTTTCTGACATTCTTATTTTTACTATATTTTTTGTTTCACCTCTTTATTCTCATTTTCTTCCTAATTATGAGTACTTTAGGAGTACTTCAAGGATCCACGACAGATTTTTTTTCATAAAATAATTCCATTAGGGCCCGGAGAGATAGCACAGCGGTGTTTGCCTTGCAAGCAGCCAATCCAGGACCTAAGGTGGTTGGTTCAAATCCCGGTGTCCCATATGGTCCCCCGTGCCTGCCAGGAGCTATTTCTGAGCAGACAGCCAGGAGAAATCCCTGAGCATCACCGGGTGTGGCCCAAAAACCAAAATAATAATAATAATAATTCCATTAAATTGTAAGCACTTTATTTTTATTTTGGGGGGTCACACCTGGTGACTCTCAGTGGTCACACCTGGCTATGCGCTCAGAAATCACTCCTTGGGGACCATATGGGATGCCGTGGGATGGAACCACAGTCTGTCCTGGGTCAGCCACATGCAAGGCAAACACACTATCATTGCGTCATCGCTCAGGCCCCTATTGTAAGCAATTTAATAGGCATTCTCCGCTGCCCACATAACAACTTGTGATGTATACTTTTTCCTCTCTTTTCTCCGACCTTATATTTTTCTAAATAAAACTAACTTTTTTAAAAAATTAAATCAATGTGAAATATGGAGATAAAAAGTTGTTGATACTTGACCTTCAGTCATACAATGTTCCAACACTCATGCCTTCACCAGTGTTCATTTCCCACCACCAATTACCCCAGGTTCCACTGCCAAACTCAAACCCAACTCCTCTCTCTCTCTCTCTCTCTCTCTCTCTCTCTCTCTCTCTCTCTCTCTCTCTCTCTCTCTCTCTCTCTCTCTCTCTCTCTTTCCCTCGTCTTGCTTTGCAATAGTTATTAAGGGGTATCAAGCATATCACATCTTTTCAATTCCTAGTTCTTGTCCAATGTGATCATTTTCAACTTATTGTCATAATGGATCCTTCTCTATTAACTACACTTCTCACTACTCTAATAACTACACTTCTATTATCTTTGGCTATTAGTCTCATACGATGGGTTTTTTTTTTTAAGATCATTTGAGTGAAATGGTTCAGAGAGGAGGGTCAGACATAGAAGGATCACACTTAACCATTTAACTTTTCCCCCCAAAAAAGTAATTTAATAGATATAATACTAATAGTTTAATTCCAATCGGGGATATTTTGATATTTTTAATCAGTAGATATGAAGATTATGTCCTAGATTTGATTTTGCTATGAAAACTTAGTTTTATTTTATATGTGGAACAAATTATTTTGTTAAGATATTAACTGTTCTCTTTTTTAAATTTTGTGTTTTGTTTTGTTTTTTGTTTATGGACCACACCTGGTGGTGCTCAAGGGTAACTCCTAGCTCTGTGCTCAGAAATCACTCCTGGCAGGCTCGGCAGACTGCAGGCGATCAAACCTGGGTCTGTTCCACAGACACAGGTCAGCTGTCTGCAAGACAAACACCCTACCTGTGCTATCATTCCAGCCCTCTCTTTTTTAAATTTTAATTTAGGCACTATGATTTATAATACTGTTAGTAACAAAGTTATACAATGTTTCAACACAACACTCATCACTTCAGCTTCCCTCAACCAAAGTTGCACAAGACCACTCCTGTTCCACTAGCCAACCATAGCACCCTCCTGACAAACTCAATTTTTTAGGTCAATTCTCAGAATCTATTGGCCACTTGCTATTTCCTTCTGTATTTCTTTATATTCCATATAATGTGAAGTATAATTCTGTATTTGATCTCTCCCTCTGACCATTTTCACTCAGCATGATGCCCTCTAGTTCTATCCATCTAGCAGCATGAAATAATAAAAATATGAATTGCAAACTTTCATCTTTTTTATAATTTAGTATAAGTTGTTCCACTTATTCCACTACATATAAATATAATATATTGTATAATTTATTATGTAATATATTTATATTATTACAGGTAATAAATATATATATAAGTATATATAAATATGTTTCTTTTATCTACTCATCTGTCCTTGGACTTGGGCTGATGTTTATTTTTGTGCTACACCCAGAAGCACTTAGGGGTTACTCCTGGCAAGCTCGCATGACCATATGGAATGGGATGTCCAGGAACAAACTTGGGTCAGTCTATTCATGTACTATATAGCTCTGGCCCCTGACTTGGGTTGTTTCCAAATCTTGACTATCATATTCATGCTACGATCACAGGGTTGGAAAATGTCTTTTCTTAAAAATAGCATTTTAGGGGCCCGGAGAGATAGCACAGCGGCGTTTGCCTTGCAAGCAGCCGATCCAGGACCAAAGGTGGTTGGTTGGAATCCCGGTGTCCCATATGGTCCCCCGTGCCTGCCAGGAGCTATTTCTGAGCAGACAGCCAGGAGTAACCCCTGAGCACCGCTGGGTGTGGCCCAAAAACCAAAAAAAAAAAAAAATAGCATTTTAGAACTCTTGGAATAGGGTCCAAGAAGTGGAGCTACTGGGTCATGATATAGAAGTCATACAGAAGTTCTATTCTTTTTTAATTCCTTTTGTTTTAAAGGAATATACTCACTTTTCCATAGGAGCTGAACTAGACAACATTCCTACCAGTAGTGGGTGAGTATTCCTTTTTATTTCCATAAAAGACTGTTATAATTGGCATTTTTAGCTTTCAAAGTCTTTATCAATTTTATCTCTTAAAAAACAATTTCACCTCCAAACAGTCCCTTTCAAGTCTCTTTGTTTTCTTCAGTTAATGGGCCTAAGCCACACTCAGAGGCTACACCCAGCTCAGTGCTCAAGGATTATTCCCAAGCATGGTACCATACCATGCAGTGGTAAGGATCAAACCTGAGCTTTCTGTATACAAAGTAGATAAGCTAGTCCACTATCTCTCTGGCCCATGTTTGTTTTTTGACAAGCCTGCATTATATTCAATATTATTTAGTCATATAGTTATAATATAAGAATTGTAAAGTTTCATTCCCTAATTCAGATAATATAAATGTAAAATATTTAATTATATACATTTATATAAATATGTATTTTTATTTTTCTATACTTATATAATATTTTTATATTGGACATTACAATATATCTTCAATTAAAAGCAAAGTGGCTAAATAATAGGCATCTGAGCTGGAAAGACAATACAGTAAATAGAGTTTTGGCCTTCCACATAACTGACTGCATTCATTCCTCAATATAGTCCCCTACACCCCTCTAGGAGGTTCCCTGAACACAGAGCCAGAAATAAGTACCGATCCAGGTATGGCCCAAAAACCATTAAATAAATAAAATACAACCAATACAGAAAGGGACAATGAACTAATAATCTTATTTATTTTGAGTGAAGCAAGATTTGGGGGGGGGGAATTTTGGGCCACACCCGATGACGCTCAGGGGTTATTCCTGGCTATATGCTCAGAAATCGCTCTTGGGTTGGGGGACCATATGGGATACCAGGGGATCGAATCAAAGTCCATCCTAGGTCAACCACATGCAAGGCAAACGCCCTACCACTGTGCCACTGCTCTGGTCCTGATTTTTTTTTTTTTTAATTCTGGACCATACACAGAAATGCTCAGTTTACTCTTAGCTTTGCACTCAGGGATCACTCCTGACAAGGCTCAAAGGACCATATGGGGTGCCAGAGATTGAACTCAGATCCACAGTGTGCACTCTGGCCTGTTAGCTTTCATATTGAACAAAATTTGCTTAGAAAGTTGTGAGAGGAAAAAGAAAAAAGTATCTGTTCAGGAAAAATCACAGGCTCCAGAGTGGAAAATACAAGCAAAGACAAGAGACAAGAAGCAAGATTCTGTTCAAGGGATAACAAGGGTTTGAAGAGCAAGGATGGATCTATAATTTTAAATGATTAAGAGTACTGCAGTTTTTGTAAAGTTTATAAAAGATCAAAGTAAACAAACATCTAAAACTCCCAGTATTTTCAATGTAGGTACTTGTGATATAAAATACTCAGCACATTTAATAAAACACCACAAAACCAACTACCTTGTATATGCCCTGCATATATAATTAAACTCAATAAAAGTACAATAAAATCTTTTAATAATGTAACAGGTCACCGTTAAATCATTTTTAACATCTTTATTTAAACACCTTGATTACAAACATGATTGGGTTTTAGTCATGTACAGTCATGTACAGAACACCCCCCTTCACTGGTGCAACATTCCCACCACCAATGTCCCTACTCCCTCCTCCCCTCCCCACTCCACCTGTATTCTAGACAGGCTTTCCACTTCCCTCATTCATTCACATTGTTAAGATAGTTCTCAGTGTAGTTATTTCTCTAACTGCACTCACCACTCTTTGTTGTGAGCTTCATGTCGTGAGCTGGACCTTCCAGCCTTCCTTTCTTTGTTTCTGAGGATTATTGCAAAAAATTCTTTTATTTTTCTTAAAACCCATAAATAGTGAGACTATTCTGTGTCTATATCTCTCCCTCTGACTTATTTCACTCAGCATAATAGATTCCATGTACATAAATGTATAGGAAAATTTCATGACTTCATCTCTCCTGATGGCTGCATAATATTCCATTGTGTATATGTACCATGGTTTCTTTAGCCATTCATCTGTTGAAGAGCATCTTGGTTGTTTTCAAAGTCTGGCTATTGTAAATAGTACTGCAATGAATATAGGTGTGAGGAAGGAATTTTTGTATTGTATTTTTGTGTTCCTCGGGTATATCCCTAGGAGTAATATAGTTGGATTCTATGGGAGCTCAATTTCCAGGTTTTGGAGGGATCTCCATATTGCTTTCCATAAAGGTTGGATTAGACAGCATTCCCACCAGCAGTGAAAAAGAGTTCCTTTCTCTCCACATCTCCGCCAGCACTGCTTGTTCTCATACTTTGTGACATGCGCCAATCTCTGTGGTGTGAGACGGTACCTCATAGTTGTTTTGATTTGCATCTCCTTGATGATTAGTGATGTGGAGCATTTTTTCATGCGCCTTTTGGCCATTTGTATTTCTTCTTTATCAAAGAGTCTGTTCATTTCTTCCCATTTTTTGATGGGATTAGATGTTTTTTTTCTTGTAAAGTTCTGTCAGTGCCTTGTATATTTTGAATATTAGCCCCTTATCTGATGTGTATTGGGTGAATAGTTTCTCCCATTCAGTGGGTGGTTCTTGTATCCTGGGCACTGTTTCCTTTGAGGTGCAGAATCTTCTCAGCTTAATATATTCCCATCTGTTTATCTCTGCTTCCACTTGTTTGGAGAATGCAATTTCCTCCTTGAAGATGCCTTTAGTCTCAATGTCAGGGAGTGTTTTACCTACAGGTTGTTCTATATACCTTGTGGTTTCAGGTCTAATATCAAGGTCTTTAATCCATTTGGATTTTGCCTTCCTACATGTTAGCTGGGTGTCTAAGTTCACTATTTTGCAAGTGGCTAACCAGTTGTGCCAACACCACTTGTTGAAGAGGCACCTTCAATCATTTTAACCTACATCTGACCTTTCGTGTCAAGTCAACCTTTCATTCATATATCAAACTTCTTTTATCTCCAAATAATACTCCATACTCATGACTAAAGAATAAAAGTCTAATAATAAAGTATTTGTTTTTGCTACACATTCATAAAGTTCAAATTGAAATGAAGTCAAAACTAGTCTTAAATATTATTTTTAAAATATTCAGATAAAAAATCTATTCTATGTAGAGATATTCTAGATAATCAAGTTTCAGAAGGAAGAAAATATCAGGTTTTATCTAAATATTAAACTTATTTATATTTATATTTAAAATATATATACTATCATGGCTATGTGTTGATTAAATTTTAGCACTTATTACTTACAGAGAAAATTTTGGCTTGTCTAGATTCAGCATCTCTAAAATTATAAACAAACTTAGAGTATATTACTTTCCCATGTCAATTAAGTGAGATCTTGAGTTCTAAGAGTAAATAATCTTTAGCTATCACAGAACTAACTTATACATTTATATCACAAAATGAGAGTTGGCATCACTGAAAACCTCAAATAAAGATTATGAAAATATTCCCAAAAAAGTAATGAAAATAACTTTTTTCGAATGGTATAAATTAACCAAAATTTTTCAGCAATATAGAAAAGGATTATTCAAAATAAAAAATTCAATAATAATAAATTATGCAAAAGGATTTTTCAAAAATAAATACCTCAAGTTTCAGGAAAGCAATGAGCCTTGAGATACTTAAATCTGCCCTATATCCATCTGTCATCTCCAAATCCATGGCAATTTTGTAAAACAACAGATACAAACAATCCAACTCCTACAATTATTTAAAAATACTTTTTCAAAATCCTATTTCTAAAAAAGATCATTGAACATAAATGTTCCACTTCAAGATTTTGTTCTAGTGCTAGGTTGCCTCTGTAATTTCTAACAAAAGGAGTACAAAGATCTGTTTTTTTGTTTGTTTGTTTGTGTTTGTTTGTTTTTTGGTTTGGGGACACACCTCGTAGTATTTCAGGGCTTGTTTCTGGCTCTGCAACCAGGGAATACTCCTGGTAGGGGCTCCAGGAAACATATTTCCATATGCTGGGGACAAAACTCAGGTCTGCACTATATAAGGCAAATATCCACTGTACTATCACACAAATCCCAGCTTTATTAAGTTATCCTGTAATAACTTGATGCTTATGGTTTCTAGAGCCTCCCCTAGTGAATTCTAAGATATTTAGAAATAAAACTTTGTCTTCCATAATACTACCTCAATTTTAATTATAATTTAAATCTTCTAAGACATTTTTTCTGTTTTAAATAAAATTAAGAGTTATTTCCTGTCTCAAAAACTTGACTTTTTTTTTGGGGGGGGTCACACCTGGCAGCGCTAAGGAGTGACTCCTGGCTCTACGCTCAGAAATCGCTCCTGGCAGGCTCAGGAGACCATATGGGATGCCAGGATTAGAACCAGTGTCCTTCTGCATGCATGGCAAACACCCTGCCTCCATGCTATCTCTCTGGCCCCAAAACTTGACATATTTTAAAACTTAATATTCTTTATTTGTGGCAGGAGCTGGACCGGGCTTCTCAGGGTTGAGTTCTGGCTTTGCAGCTGTTCTCAGAGAGCTGAGTTCTGGCTTTGGGCTTAGGGATTACCTCATGGTACTAGGGGAACCATAAGTGATGTTAGGAATCAAACTGGCCTATGTATGACATGTAGGGCAAGACCCTTACCTCCTGCCCTCTCTCTCTGGCCCCAATAATCTACAGGTTTTTTTTTTATAAATTCTATATTCTTCTTTTTAAAATGTGTACCTGTGATAATGTGAGTTATTATTACTTCCCTATTATCTATTTTTAAGGTTGGAGAGATAGTAAAGTGAGTAGGGTGCTGGCCTTGCCTGGGGCCAAGTGGTCACAGTCAGCACAAGTTTGATCCCTAATATTCCAAATAGTTACCCAAGTTCTATCAAAAGTTATTCCTGAGAACACATGAGGGTGTGGCCTAAAAAATCAAACATAATATCTATTTCCTTTATGGAAATTATATCTACTTTATTACAAAGAAATTATATTCATGTCTTAGGAGTTATTTTCATTATATTCCTAATTATTAGTGGAGATTCCTAATTATTCTCTAAACTTTTGATTAGTTCTAAATATTGCTTTAGATATATCACTAATGGTAGAGGACCAAAAAATATCTGCCAAGTTAAAAAATATCTGCAGTTCATTAACTATTAAAAAGTAGTAAAATGCAATAAATGGTGTTATCTGTATAGAATGACAATTCAAATATCACAACTTTTTGCAACTATAAAATTCTTATTGCATGAGTATAACTTCAAAAGACAATTATACCTGTACTTAGTCTACTATACAGCTGGTCTAAGGTTCAGGATTTCATAAAGCTGTTAATGTAATGGCTACTAATACTTAAACTCCTGTTTTCCTTATTCTCATGGGACAAGGTGAAGTTGTTTTAATTTATGAGGTGTTAATTTCTTTGAAAATTTTATAACTATCTTAGTTTTCAATCTTTAGGAGAGTATAATCTACAAAATCGATATTGATCATATGGTATGATCAAATGACATCTATATACTTTATATTGAGCATATGGTATGATCAAATAAAACACATAAAATAACTATAACTAAGAATACATAACTAAGATAACAATAAATGTTAGCTGATGTGTGTACAATTGTTATTTTTACTGCTTTCCTAGAAATGTTGTTTCTGAGATTATATCCTAGCAATAATAACAACTGCCTTTTGAGAGAAAAGTGAAATATTTAGCAAAAGCAATTCTCAGGAGTATAAAAATTCTACACAGAAACAAATTAAAACCATGTAAAGTATGTTGCCATAGATAGACTGATACTTCCATTCTATCATAGAAGCAGTTTTAGAATTTTTTGTTTACTCCTTTGTTTCTGAAAGCTGTCACCAATTTTTTTGAGATTCACTGCAAAATAGAACATACTTTTTTTTTAATGTCCTACCAAGCAAGCCTAATAGTCATTTTCATTTTAGGTATTTTATTTTTAGGGTCCAGAGAGGTGCTTGCATGCAACTGGTGGCTCTGGTTCAATCTACACAACATGGCATATGAACTCCTGAGCACTGCTAGAAATTATTCTTAGCACTGAGCCAGAAATAGCCCCTGAATAGCAATCCCCACCCCCCAAATTTTAATTTTTAATTTATGTAGAGCATTAGGCAGTATCGGGTAAAAGCAATGAAATGGAAAATGTATTAATTTCCTAGGGCAAGGGTAAGAAACCACAAAACTGGATGGTTTAAGACCACAGAAATTTATTCTTCCACAATTTTAAAATTCCCAAGTCAAACTAGAGTAGGAACATGCTCCTTCTTAAGAGTTTAGAAAAGAGGGGCTGGAGAGAGAGCATGGAGGGAAGGCGTTTGCCTTGCATGCAGACAGATGGTGGTTCAAATCCAGGCATCCCATATGGTCCCCCGAACCTGCCAGAAATGATTTCTGAGTGTAGAGCCAGGGTTAACTCCTGAGCATTGCCGGGTGTGACCCAAAAACCAAAAAAAAAAAAGTTTAGAAAAGAATTTCCCTTTTCACTTTCTAGTTGTTGCTGAAATTCTTGGTGTTCTTTGGCTTGCCAGCTACATCAACTCTAACTCTATCTCTGCACACGACCAGAATCTTCCCTATGTGTTTGCTCGCTGTGTCTCTGTATATAAATATTTTTTTCTCTTTAAAGGACACCAGTCAATCTAATATGATCTCATTTAAATTTAACAATGTATACAAAAAAAGACCTTCCTTTCAAATGAGGTCACATTCTCAAACACTGAAGATTAGGCCTTAAACATATCTTTTGAAGGGATACAATTAAATCCACAGAAAAAAATATTCCTAAATTTAAGAAGCTGGACCAAGTTCTCATAATTCCATATATGTTCTGGGTTTCTGAAAGTCTCTTGGGCCTTCTATTTTCATCTTTTAAATAAGCATAGTCCTATAAATTTGTAGTTTCTATAGTCTTCTCATTACAAGAATTTCTCTATACAGGCTTTAGTATAGCTGGAATAAATTTTTGTGCTCCTTAAGAACATGGTTCAACTCTTTATAATTCTGATACCAAAATGAGGCCTAATAACAGTAATTTAGAAACATTCAAGCGAACCCATTTCAGCTGTGTAATGTTTCTCAGGGGAACTCCTGACTAGGTAATTACCTTTTAACTGACCTTCTATGCCATATAAGAAAGATCTCCTTATGAGTTTTCCTCACACCCTATATCCTTGTTTTCCTCCCTCTGAGACTATTTGAAGTGGTTTCAAAAAATCTCCTAAAAGGCATTGATTTGACTTCTGAGAGTAGCATCACTTTGCAAAATAATGCATTAGTGAAAGTGCTTCCAGGTCATCATGCTTTACATGTTTATTTGGTGTAATAGTCCCAAGGAAACCACAACTTCTTTCTTCCAAAGAAGTTATATCATTATGACTTCATGTGTGCAAATCAGTCTTCCTCCAACATTCTTTTCTCAAATTATTCTAAATCTGTCCTCAATTCTATATTTAAAGTATAGCTTTGAGGGGGAACCTATAAGATAGTATAGTGAGTGAGGCACTTACTTAGCATGCAGCAAACAAAGGTTTCATCCCCAACGTCACATATGGTGCATGAAGCCCTATTTAAGCATGATTTCTGAGCACAAGGGCCAAGAATAAGCAAAAAACATTCCACTTGCAGAACTCTCATCTACTGTTGGTGGAAATGTTGTCCGGTTCTACCCCTATTGAAAACAGTAATAAAATTCTCAAAATTAATGACAGAGCTTCCATCTGACCCAGAAATTTCACTTTTTAGTATCTACCCCTAACCACGAAAATACTCCTCTGAAATGAAAAATGTTTAGTGTTCACTGTAACACTAAATAAGGTTATGGAATCAACCAGGTGAATAATAGTTGAATGGATAATGAAACTGGAGAATATACATATACACTATGCAGTTATAAAGAATGATGGAATCACTTTGCTACAACTTGAATGTAACTGGAGGGCATAATCTTAAGTGAAGTCAGAATTAGGACAAACACCAGATGTTCTCACTATCTGTGGTATACAACACGGCATGGAAATAGACGGTATAAAAAACCAAGCAAGCTTTTGGCCCTAGATTACAGAAATGAAAAGGCCAATGAAGCAGAGACATGGAGGCTGGTTTTGCTGTTTAACTATAGGTACTTTTAAAGACGCAAATAAACGTAAAAAAAAAAAAATGACAGGGATGCAGAGACATCTTAAGTCAAAGTGAACTTTAAAATGACCTCAAATTGATAGAAAGTGTTTATAAATGTCAAGTTTCATGTAAAATCTGTAATTTCCCCTTCTACCTCCCCCCGCCCCGCTCTTAAAAGGAACTGTGACACTACCCTGAAAAGTTAACAACTTCTGTTGTGTATTCAATTCTGTTGGTGGGAAATATGGAACATTGAACCAACTCATCAAACTCTAAAGAAAATGCTGTCTGTCATAGACAGGAGATATAAGGAAAAGAGACCATAGAAAAAGTGCTGCGACTGTCCTCAATTACTTCCACTGAATTAAGTGCTTCTGGGCTGGGGCATCATAATATATGAAAATAAAAGTTTCGGGGTCGGAGCGATCGTACTGCAAGCAGTTAAAAAAACTTGCCTTGCATGCTGTTGACACAGGTACGATCCCCGGTGTCCCAGACGGTTGGTTCCCTGAGCACAGAGCCAGGAAGAACACCTGAGCACCGCTGGGTGGGATCCAAAAGCCAATCAAATAAAAATAAAACTCAAGGTTTAATAAAGAGGGTTCAATCAATGGTCGCTTTTAGAGAAACTTAGATTCAGCCCTCAGTGTCGCCCTAGTCTGTCCTCTGACGTTGACCTTCTGCTTCAATATTTGGACACTGCTACTAAACGCATCGAAAGCGTCAGCTGCGAGACAAAACGCTCCTGGTGAAGGATTCCATTGCTGTGCCAAAAGGGCCACAACTTACACTTACATTTCTGCAGCAATTTCAGCGTTTTTATCCCCCACAGCGCTTCCAGGAGTCCCCGGGGAAAGGGGTCAGAGACGATGGCAGCTCAAGCATCCTCTTCCAAGATAAGGAACGTTCGCGATTTAGTCTGTGAGACTCAAACTGGAGAGTTTTTCCTCTCAGCCAAGCCCTGGGAGTAAATTTGTCATAGTGAGGCGAGGCGGACGAAAGTTATCTCGAGAGATGTAGGGAGAGACTGATGGGGACTGGGGAGGTGCGGCCTCCTTTTCTGAGGAAAAGTGGGGGCGTTTTCTGAGGGGACTCTGAGCAAGAAGGGGCAAAGCAAGAGAGGAACTGGAGTGCAGTCTCTTTGTCTTGCAAGAAAACCCAGACTGGAGGGAGGCATCTCCAGACTTGAAGAGTTACCTGAGGAACTAACTCCAGCCTCAGGTGAGGAAAAAAAAAAAAAAAACATGGCCCGGCTGAAGTCTGCACCTCGAGGCGGCCCTGTGAGACTCAGAATCTAAATTCGCCTTTCTTTTTCTTTCAGCCACCTTGCTCGTCCCTCTCGCCCTCACCAACAGCCCCATTCGCTCCTCACAGGGCTCTGCGCGCCACTAGTTCAAATGAGAGTGCCTGAGCCTCGCGGGCTCGAACGTCCCAGTGAGTGACGCCTCGATGGACCAATCAAAGCCCGTCTGGCTCCCGCCGGCCTGGGGTGGTGGGCGTGGCTACAGGTGGGAAGGGTGGGGCTAAAGTTTGTTACCTAGGCGACAGTTTCCGGGTGGGCGGGGAGGAGTGACTTCCGGCGGGAAAGCGAGATGCCACAGGGAAAGTGGTCCTGTGGGGTTCATGGAGGTAAACTGGGAAGGAAGGTTAGGGCCCGGGCTGCGGGCCTGGATTAGGGTCACGCCACTGGTCTTCGTTTTCGTTATATTTGACTTTCCTCCACCTTTCAATGGTTCTTTCCAGTTCTAAAGTGCCAATTGTTACCTTGAGATGTGTCTCTCCCACCCCCTTGGCACTCAAAGGAGTTCGAGCTATGAAAAGAGAAACAAGGTGAAAATTAGGATTTTGTGAACATTCAGTAGCTTTCTGTGTGTGCATATGTGTGTTTTACAGCTCGGTACCCATGTATGTAGTCTTGAAGCACTGGGTGTGGGTTGAGTTAACATTCGATTTTAATTTCTATTTCTTTCTTTTTTAATATCTTTATTTAAACACCTTGATTAGAAACATGATTCTAGTTGGGTTTCAGTCATGTAAAGAACACCCCCCTTAATTTCTATTTCTGATCCCTCCGTTCCATCAGTACTGGGAAAGGAATAAAGACCTGAATTTGGAATTTTCAGGACCATCCTAGCTGCTGCATTTCCCTGTCAAATGGTTAAAAAGGCATGTACTTGATGTCCAAACTATTCCAAGAACCAGACGCATCCAGTTGAGTCTCTTTCAGAAAAAAAATGTAATCAGAAAGAATTGAAACAAGATTGGTTTCAATTCCAATCGGTTCAAACCGGGTCCTTGGGTTCAACGTGCATCTTATTTGGATGCTCTCAGAACTTCTAAGGAAAGAAAGTAAATGTTAGAGTGATGAAGGATATATAGACTTTTCTACAGATACAATCCCCACCCCACCCCCCAAAAGAAAACTTAAAGCTTTAAAACACTTCTTTTAACAAACCACTAGCATACTGAAATTTTTATGCCCCATATCTAAAAAGAAAACTCCAATGTCATTTACCTGCTTATCAAGAAATTATCCTCTAGTGTTAAGGCAAGGAAGCATTTCTAAAAGCTTAGTTCCTTATGCATTAGGTTCCTGAAAATCCTCTCTTAAAATCCCATCTTCAAAACTCTCTGCTAATGAGCACTTTTCCAGCAGCTTAGATGAAATCTTCTGAATAACTTCCCTAGCCTGAAGGTTAGAAATTTCATTAAATAAAAAATTAAATACATTAGAATACTTAGGAATGAAACATTAATGAACTGAGTAATACATTCAGAAGAGAAGGCACTTAAGAAAATACAGACCACCTGCATTGTGGAGCCATGTAACTGATAAGGTTTGATAGATACACAAAAGAAGGAATGGCAGGATTTTAAAAGAATTTACCATGAGCTACTTTCTGCCTTCCTACCCCCTTGAAAATAAAACCAACTCTCAACAGAAGCCCTTAGAAATAAATATCCTTTGGATGTCAGTATTGTACTGAATAAAGTAGGTGCAGTGAATATTTTTCTGGCAAAGGGAAAAGTACTTAAAATTGTTCAAAGATTTACATCATTAATTTAAAATTATATAGTGATTTTGAATTCAGCTAGCATTTAAGGAGAACTTAAATTGGTTGTACTTAGAAAAGATATTCTTTAGTAGCGATGCATACCTAGCTTTGTGTGCTTCATTTCTCCCACTTAGATGTTCTCTTCCCTCTGCTTTGTTGAATACTACTTACCCTCCAATGCCCAGCTTGATTACTGTATTTTCCTACTATAAACTCAACAATGCTCAGGGAGCCACATCCTGCAATATTCAGTCAACCCATACAGAGTTGCTCAGTTTCTGCAATTTGATGGACCACTAGGGCCACTTTGTTGCTTGTCTGTGGGAGATTATACCCAGTGATGTTAAGGAGGTCTTGTGGTACCAGGGCATAAACCCATGTTTGAGGTAACCCTTTATCCTAACTACTGTACTGTCTCCTGATCCAAACTTATTTTTTGTATAGCACATACTTCCAGAACACCTACAAAATAATGATTACATTTTGTTATTTTTGCTTTAGGCCTTATATTTATGTTGATGGATATATCTTACATATAGTAAGCCTCACTATTAGATTCTAGGCACCTTAGAATTATATTAACTACCATACTACCAGAATAATTTAAAAATAATGAACAAATTTCTATGTAAAATACCTATATTAGTATTAATGTTAATACAGCTTTAACTATGTTAGTTTACTGGGACTGTCTTTTTTTTTCCTTTTTTTTTGGTTTTTGGGCCACACCCGGAGGCGCTCAGGGGTTACTCCTGGCTATCTGCTCAGAAATAGCTCCTGGCAGGCACGGGGGACCATATGGGACACCAGGATTTGAACCAACCACCTTAGGTCCTGGATCGGCTGCTTGCAAGGCAAACACTGCTGTGCTATCTCTCCGGGCCCTACTGGGACTGTTCTAACAAAATACTATAGATTCAATGTCTTAGAAAATAAAATTTTCTCAACAATTTTCAGAGACAATAGAGAGGAGGGCTGGACATTACAGCCGACCTCATGAACCTCACCACAAAGAGTGATGAGTTTAGTTAGAGAAATAACTACATTGCAAACTATCCTAACAATGAGGGAAATAGAAAGCCTGTCTAGAGTACAGGTAGGGGCAGGGAGGGGAGGAGGGATATTTGGGTCATTGGTGATGGGAATGTTACACTGGTGATGGGGGGGTGTCATCTTATATGACTGAAACCCAACCACAATTATGTTTGTCACCAAGGTGTTTAAATAAAAATATTTAAAAAAACAAAATTTTATTTTCTCTTAGATATGGAGTCTAGACCAGATCTAAGAACAGATTTTTCCAACTACACCCCTCTTCTCAACTGTTTTCTTTCTGTGCCCACTGATATCATGCAGTGGCCTTCCTTTATGTGATTTTTGTTTGTTTTGTTTTATGGGCCACCCCCAGTGATGGTCAGTGGTTACTCCTGGTTCTGCTCTCAGAAATTACTCTGTACAGGGGCTGGAGCAATAACACAGTAGGTAGGGTGTTTGCCTTGCATGGGCCACCATGGGTTTGGTCCCTGGCATCCCATCTGACTTTTGAGTGCAAAGCCAAAAGTAACCTGTTAGCGCTGTTGGATATGGCTCAAAACAAACAAACAAATTTCATTGGCTGGGGCCACAATGGTAATACAGTGTGTAGAGCATTTGCCTTGCAAGCTGCTGATGAGAGAGAGAGAGAGAGAGAGAGAGAGAGAGAGAGAGAGAGAGAGAGAGAAGGAGAAGGAGAAGAAGAAGAAGAAGAAGAAGAAGAAGAAGAAGAAGAGGAGGAGGAGGAGGAGGAGGAGGAGGAGGAGGAGAAGGAAGAAGAAGAAGAAGAAGAAGGAGAAGGAGAAGGAGAAGGAGAAGGAGAAGGAGAAGGAGAAGGAGAAGGAGAAGGAGAGGAGGAAGAGAGGAGGAGGAGAGGAGGAGGAAGAAGAAGAAGAAGAAGAAGAAGAAGAAGAAGAAGAAGAAGAAGAAGAAGAAGAAGAAGAAGAAGAAGAAGAAGAAGAAGAAGAGAGGAGGAAGAGGAGGAGGGAGAGAGAGAGAGAGAACTTTGCAGTTTCAGGAGTTAGAGGGTGTCATGGGATGCTAGGGATGGAATCCTGGTCAGATGCACACAAGGCAAATGCCCTACCCACTGTGCCACCACTCTGGCCCTCTTTTTACATAATTTTGTTATCTTTGTCCTCCTGGACTATTCTGGAGACCATGTGGTTAAGAAATGTTGGTCTATGGGTCTGGAGCAACAGCACAGTGGGTGGTGTATTTGCTTTGTATGGAACATATGCAGGTTCGATTCCCAGCATCCCATAAGGTCTCCCGAGTCTGCCAAGAGTGGTTTCTGAATGCAGAGCCCTGAGCACTGCCAAGCGTGACCCCAAAACAAAAACAAAAAAGGCAGGGCCCCAAAGCCATTGAACAGTGGGTAGGACATTTGCCTTGCATGCAGCTGACCCAGGTTTGATCTCCTGTATCTCATGTAGTTTCCTACGCCTGTCAGGAGTAATTTCTGAGTGCAGAACAAGAAGTATCCCCTGAGTGCCGTTGGGTGTGCCTCCTCCCTCAAAAATAAATAAATAAATAAATAAATAAATAAATAAATAAATAAAAGTAATACTGGTCTAGACAGACCAAGATTAATATGCAGGGGAAGTTGATTTTACTGTGAGACTCTAAGACTTCTCTTCTTGGTTGGTGAATTGCCACAGTCTTTTTTTTTTTTCCCTTTGGGGGGTGGCACACCCGGTGTCGCTCAAGGGTTACTCCTGGCTATTCGCTCGGAAATTGCTCCTGGCTTGGGGGACCATATGTGGATTTAACCAAAGTCCATCCTAGATCACCCTGCGCAAGTTAAACACCCTTCTGCTGCACTATCATTTCAGCCCCACGTTCTTTTTCCTTATGATTTGTCTTTTCTATGTGTGTGAACATCTGACCTGTGTTCCAAGTTTTTTTATATAACACTACTAGTCAGACTAGGACTTAAAAGCATATTTTAACTTATTTAACATTTTAAGTATCGTATCCCCAAATATGGCCACATTCTGAAGTACTAAAGGTTAGAATTTCTATATTAAGAATTTTTGGTTTGACAAAAGAGCCCATAAGAAAAGCCAGCATTCAAAAAAGAAATGATTGGGTACCTTTTTCTCATCTTCAGCATGTTTATCTTTATATCTTTGAGTAGCACAAATGTATAAATCATAGTGATTAAAAAATAAAAATTGGTAGAGCCTGTGGTAAAGTGTTTGATCAAAGCTTAAGTTTTTGTTCAGAATTTACTCAAACAGGGATGTCTGATAAAAATTTGTAAAAACAAGAGGCCAGAGAGATAAAGTGATAGCTAAGGCATTGTCTTGCATGCAGCAACTTTGACCTCCATCACCACCAAAGGATACTCCTGAAAATGAGCCAGAACTAGCCTCTGAGCACCAATAGGGGTGGTGCAAAAAAACTCACTCACCAAATTTGTAAGCAAAATAAAACAGCTTCAAAACAGTATTGGGCTAAAAAAAAAGTATTGGGCTAATAAAACAAAACAAATAATGATTGGAAATCTATCGGCATATAATTTGGAACCTAAAATAACTTATGGTTAGATATATTAATTATGGTTATACCAGTCAACACATTTCCTTAAGTCTCTCAATAAAATATATAATTTTTTTTACTTATTAATCTGGTTCTTTGCCCTAGCAATACCAATTGTGTTCCAACCCCTACCCTTTCAAAAACTAAATTTGGCCACATGTATCTAAGAATTACAAAACCATCCTATTTTTGAAGTAACTTATTAAAATGCCTATTTCTGTTTAATACATTGTGACATTTTATCTGGTAAATAAATTAGAACTAAAAAACCCTTCTTATCAGATTATAGACTCTGATAAGGCCAATATTATGTCTTCAAGAACAAATGTAGGGGAAATGAGACTTATATAACTAATTATGGTGCAAGATAAAAGTGAGACCTTAAGAGAATTATAGATAAAGTGCAATGGGAAATTAAAGAAGGAAGAAAATTCTTTCATCTGGATATATTACTAAATATATTTAACACAGAATTAATCTTTCCCATGACACTTAGTACTTCTAATGAAGCATTAGTCAATGTATCATATAGTAATCACATACGTCCATATCTTAATATGCAAAAATGTCTTATTAGATGCTCCAGTCTAATGTTGCCCAAAGTATCATAGTCACTTGAGGAACTTACAAGACAAAAATTTTCAACTTTTGCTGTGGGGGTTCTAATTTAGTGGCAATGGAAGTAGTAGGAAAATTTCTACTTTGGAAAGGAATTCTTTTTCCTACTTCATTATTCTCTTTATTAGCCCTTTGAAATCTCTGTCCTTGAATACCTAGCATATAGTATGTTCTCAGTAAATTATCACATTAAATGAGAAAAAGCAATGATTAATAAGAATGAATTAATAATTTGTGTAGTATGTATTAAAATGGAAAATACCCTAGAGACTAAGAAACCCATCTAAGGTAGGAAGCACCCCCAAACTAGAGTAGAAGTCATCAAAAAGAAGAGAAATAGATGATAAATGATGAAAAGATCGTCAAAAAATTAAGTGAAAGTGGATATGATATAGTTCTCAAAATGTGGGCACCAAAAGCTTACATGCTGAGTGTTTAAAAGATTGACCTGTGAGATAGTTTAAAGAACTGGAGTACATGAGAGAGCTCCAGGTTTGATCTAGAGCACTGCATGATCTCTTAAGCATTGCCACGTGTGACCCCAGAATCAATCAGTTAATCAATAAAAAGATTACTGGGCTTAGTTCATGAAATTATGTTTGGTTAGTTCCTATGTGAAAGACATGAGTCTGCATTTTTAACAGCCATCTCCCATGATCTTGATTTGCCAAGATTGAACTCAGGGCCTTAGACATAATGGTAGATGCTCTATCCCTCAGCTACATCCTAATCATTGATATGGATTATTTAACCTATTTTAAGCCTCAATGTAAGAACATACTGTAGTTCTTTTTTTTTTTTTATCTTTTTTTGTTTCCTTGTTTTTGGGTTTTTTTATTGTTTTGTTTTGTTTTGTTTGCTTCTTGGGCCACACCCAGTGATGCTCAGGGGTCACTCCTGGCTATGCACTCAGAAATCGTTTCTGACTTGGGGGACCATATGGGATGTCAGTGGATCGAATCTCGGTCCATCCTAGGTCAGCTGTGTACAAGACAAACACCTTACTGCTTCGCCACCGCTCCATCCCCAGAACATACTGTTATAATGACCAAGTGAGTAAAGAAAAAAGGAAGATTAAAAATTAAATGTACTTATCTTTTGCAGGGAGGGCCAAATTTGGTGGTGCATGGAGGAAAAGTGTGGCATTAGGAATTGAACCAGGGACTCCCACATGCAAAATAGAGACATCATCCCTTTGAGCTGCCTCAGTGCATGAAAATCAATTTTAAAGATTAAATCTTGAATGACAGGAATGATAATAAGCTACTGATAGATACTAAGAACTTCATTTAGAGGGAAATTATATCCTCCATAAATCTGTTCAAGAAGAAATGTAGTTAAAAAGCATGGGGAAGAGGTAAAGACTTAAGAAAAATTGTAAAACCTTTATGATTATAATAGAGACTTCTGAGAGAGAGATCAAGGAAAAAGATTAATATGGAGAAAACTGAAGGGACATTTTTCCTTTTAGAGATATTTAAGGAGACAATACATGAAAAGAAGGTGGGGGAAAATATGGGAAAACCAAACCTCAAGTGTCAAAGACTAGTTACATCATCTAGAACTTCAGTGTTATGGAATGGATATATAAATAATTCTGGACTTAATAAATATCTTATATCCTTTAAGCATTCTATAGAATTATGTAGTTGCTATGAAATATAAAATCATTTTAAGAAAATATAAGCCAGGGATAATTAAACCTACTTTCCGATGTGAAAAAAAAGTGAGAGATTGTCATACGAAATAGGTTGCATGAATTTGCTTACAATTTGTTAGATATGTTCATATTTATAGCATTTATTATTGGATTTTAAAATACATTCCCCAGGGGCTGGAGAAATAGCATAGTGGTAGTGCGTTTGCCTTGCAAGTGGCTGACCCAGGACCAATGGTGGTTCAAATCCTGGCATCCCATATGGTCTCTCATGCTCACCAGGAGAAACCCCTGAGTGCTGCCGGGTGTGGCCCCCCTAAAAAAAACTAAATAAATAAAATAAAATACATCCCCAGGTCAGAAACATAATACACTAGTTAGGGTGTTTGCCTTGCATGCAGCTGACCCAGGTTGTATCTACCCTATGGTCTTCTAAAAGGAGTAATCAATCCCTAAAAACAGAACTAGGAGTATTCCCTGAATATCACCAGGTATCACACAAAGTCCAAAACAGGTAAAATACATTCCTATATTCCTTGCAATAATATTTTGAGGTAGTTTCTTTTTTTTTATATAATTTTTTTATTTTGAATTATGAGAACAAAAGATGCAAAGAAAGAGGATAAGGTAAAGTTACAGTGGAAGGACAATCACCCATAACATAATTATCAGAAGAAGTCCCCTTGCTGATATCTTAACTTTGAACTTTCACCAAAGAAAGTTAAGATAAATAAAACAGAATCCATGTGCAATTACTTTGTCCCTCAAGTCCCCAGATTGTAGCACATTATAATATTTCTTAACAGCACACAAGGCAATCTAAAGCCATCAAACTTACATAACTCCTTAAACATTAGAGGCATAGTATTTTTTACATTTCCATGTACATGCATATTAGCTTAAGTTAACCTCAAATTTTAAGTGGGTGCGTTTTAAGGATTAGAGTCAAAGGAGCACAGTAAAAACGGTGTTAGAGTGGCAATTGTTGTTTGCATAGGCCCACCAAAATATGAGAGGCATGGAAAGGAATAACCTTGGCCTAAATACAAAGAGATCCTACCCCTGAAGTTTCCTGGCATTAAGACCAGCTCTAGGCCTCAGGAAAGTTATCGTTCGATCCAAGACTTTGTCTGTAGTGCCAACACACTTTTCACACAGTCTCTGTTGTTGGTCTCATGTTTCTGTATTAAAGATTCTGGAATCTGCATGTCCTACATTGAAGTCATGATGTGGAGTGCCTTCTCGTTTCACCTCACCATGAAAGGGCAATGCAGGAAGCCCTTTCCTGTAAGCAGGTTGTTGTTGTTAAGTCTTCTCAGTGTTAAGGGAAGTCTCTTTTGAGCAGGACGATGTCTGAGCAGTGGTAGGGTCTTCCGTGGTAGAGGATTGCTTCCAGGTGATGTTATAGACAAACCTCACAATTAAGGGGCAATACAGCAAGCCCTGTCCAGTAAGCAGGTCTTTGTTCTTGTTGTCTTCTCAGTGTTAAGGGGTGTTTCTTTTGAGTAGATGTCAGAGCAGCTGTAGGGTCTTTCCTGGTACAGGAATGCCACCAGGTGATGTTATATACAACCTTGGATGTTTTGTAAATGTCTTCTGTAGATCAAGGGGTGAATGGAGAATGCCCATTCTTCTGAGGCCTGTGCCAGTTCTTTATGTCAATGTTCAGGGTGTAAGGTCTCATTGCACTACAAGATTTGTGTGTTCCCATTTTTATTAGATAAGAACTTATTGGTATGTATAGTATTTTTCCATGTTAGTGTGCCTACGCAAACAAGATATAAAGCCACGTGGTGCTATCAGATATATGGGGGCATAAGAACATTTCCAACAAGACCCATGACTTGGTTCAAACATAAGTATTAAACTGAGGGATTCTTTCACACCAAATTCCATATTGAGCAGTTCACAAAGAGAAGATAAAAAACATGGGGGGGGGGATCATCACTGTATAAGAAAGTATTTAGCAAAAGTTACAGCCATCAAAGAAAACACCCATAAAATGTTGAAAAGATATGTGTCCTTTTTATGCCTTTTAAAATAGTTGGGTGGGTGTTAACTCTAGGGCACCACTTTGGTCTGTGACTTAGGACTCAACAGTACTTAAGTTAGAAAGGGTATAAAAGGAGTAATGATGATAGGAGTTAAAGAAGTTAAAGAGAAATATGAACTTATGAAGGGGTATGCAAAAGGGCAGAGTAAAAAATGGACATTCTGCATACATAAAAACATAATTCAATGATAGTGAGTACTATTAAAGTTTCTTGTGAGAGTACTATTAAAGTTTCTTGTGAGAGTACTATTACAGTTTCTTGTGAGAGTACTATTAATGTTTCTTGTGAGAGTACTATTAATGTTTCTTGTGAGAGTACTATTAATGTTTCTTGTGAGAGTACTATTAATGTTTCTTGAAACATTTTGAAAATGTAGACTGGACAGAGATTACCAGTGCCAGCCAAACCTCCTCTGCTAGACTCCCGGCTCCCAGGAAGGAGAGATCCTTCAAGAAGCTGGGAGACCAGAAGCTCAGAGCCCCACCCAGACCCTCCCTAAGGAGCCGCATTGATGGTGGGGGAAGGCCTAGGGTACCTTCAAGCTCCACCAAGGGACCCAACTCACCGGCTTGCCCAGGCGTGTGGCCCGGGGAAGCCCTGGAGATCTGGAGCAAGGCGGCAGAGGGGTGCTGGGGTTACCCAAGTCCCGCACCCCCCCTAGGCCTGCCAAACCTCCTCCTGCTAGACTCCCCGAGGTAGTTTCTTTTATGAATGAGTATCAGGAAGCTAGTTACATAGAGCAAAAAAAAAAGGCAAAGTCTTCTGACTCACAGACCATCTATTTTTTACACCATACTTTATAAGGTATTTCTATCACAAACTTTTTTTTTTGGTGGGGGGATCACACCCACCAATGCTCAGGGGTTTCTCCTGGCTATTCGCTCAGAAATTGCTCCTGGCCTGGGGACCCTATAGGATGGCAGGAATTGAACCCAGGTCTATGCTGGGTCAGCTGCATGCAAGGCAAACACCCTACCACTGTGCTACCACTCTGGCACAACAAACTAAATCTTTTAACTTTTTATGTAGAAATTTTTATGTTTACGTGTAACTGCAAGTAATAGTATAAAGAGATCCCTCATACATCCAATCTAGTTTTCTCCAGTGGACAAATTAATATAAGTTCACAAACAATAAATAATAACTGACCTTAATTATATTACAGCAGTTTATATATTTTTCTATCTTAGTTTATTATGCATAGATTTAGTACAGTGCAGTTAGTTGTATGATAGATAGATTCATGTAACTAACACAGTCACAATATTTTTATTACAAAAAGAATTCCTCGGGCTGATTTGTTGGCAGGTAGGGAACATCAACACTGCTAGGGGCTTACTCCTGGGTCAAATTATTAAATAAAGTGAAACAGATACTACATGGCCAATGCAACCATGTCTGATTCAATTCTCAGTATTGCATATGTTCTGAATACTGCTAGGAATGATTTTTTTTAATTTTTGAAATGAATTTTAATTTTTAATAAGTACTTCTGTTTTTTAATTGGGGGGAGTTACACCAGAGTTTACACCTGGCTCTCTACTCAGTGGTAATTCTTTTTTTCCTAGTTTCTGTTTTTTATTAATATCTTTATTTAAACACCTTGATTGCAAATATGATTGTAGTTAGGTTTCAGTCATGTAAAAACAGCCCCTTCACCAGTGCAACATTCCTATCACCACTGTCCCAAATCTCTCTCCTCCCCACCCCACCCCTGCCTGTACTCTAGACAGGCTTTCTACTTCCCTCATTTATTCACATTGTTAGGATATTTCTCAACGTAGTTATTTCTCTAACAGCACTCATCACTCTTTGTGGTGAGCTTCATATCATGAGCTGGACCTTCCCACCCTCCTCTCTTGTATCTCTGAGAATTATTGCAAAAATGTCTTCTATTTTTCTTAAAATAGACTATTTTTAATTTTCTTAAAATAGTGAGATTAATCTGTGTGTCTCTCTCTCCCTCTGACTTATTTCACTCAGCATAATAGAGTGAATGTACATCCATGTATAGGAAAATTTCATGACTTCATCTTTCCTGACAGCTGCATAATATTCCATTGTGTACATGTTCTGAATACTACTATGAATGATAAGTACAGAGCCAGGAGTAAGCCCTGAGGATAGGCAAATTGTAAATGGAACAAATTAGAAATTCTAAAGATAAAAAAAACAATAGGTAACAAATATTTTATAGTGAAGCTCATTGGCACCTATAAATTGCAGAAGAGAACTACTAAACTTGATGTTAAAATTATTTAATTTGAGGTAGAACAAGAAAAGTACATGAAAAGAAAGCAAAATAAATCAAAGAAAAAGAAAGAAAATTGGGCCAGAGCAGTGGCACAGGCAGTAGGGCATTTGCTGTGCACGAAGCTGCTCCAGGACAAACCTCAGTTCAACCCCAGTGTCCCATATGGCCCCCCAAGCCAGAAGCAATTTCTGAGCGCATAGCCAAAAGTAACCCCTGACCATCACTGGGTGTGGCCCAAAAAGAAACAAGCAAACAAAAAACAATGAATTACATATAGGGTCTCACTGACCTGTGTTATGCTATCAAGCATTCTGATAAATGCCCTAAGCACAATAAGTCAGAGTATACATTAACCAAATTCTGTCCTTTTATCCCAAACTGCAGAACAAGGAGCATATGATTGTGACTTTATACCAGGCCATGTTTAGGTTCCCTATCTACCAGAAGCTCTACATTTCCAAGAAGTGGGCTAAATCAAATTTAATGCAATGAGTTTAAAAACAAAGTCGCTGAAAATCTTGTCATCCCAGATGACTGTGGAGTGGAATGCATTCTAATCATGGACCCTGGAACAAATGGTAGACTGTATTCTTGAGAATTTCAGAAATCCCCCTCTAAGTCCCTAGTACCTCCAAATAAATCCTAAATACAAGTGAAATGTCTGGAATGATGTCTCAAATAGTTCCATTCTACCCAACTATGACTGGGTATTGCTCCAAATACAAATACAAAATATCCCAAAAATAACAAATAATAAAGGTTAAAGGAATTAAGATATCTCCAAATGAAAAAAAAACAACTGAGGGAAATTATTACAATTAAACCAAACTTACAAAATTGTTAAAGGGACATTAAACGAAAGGAACTCAAGAAATAACACTGGCAAAATAAATATAAAAATTAATACTATTACTTTATATTTATAACTTTTTGGGAGGGCCACACCTAGTCGTGCTCAGGGGTTACTCCTGGCTATCTGCTCAGAAATAGAATAGAATAGAATATGGCATGGGGGACCATATGGGACACCTTGATTCGAACCAACCACCTTAGGTCCTGGGATGGCTGCTTGCAAGGCAAGTGCCGCTGTGCTATTTCTCTGAACCCTATAACTTTTTTTTTTAGTAAATATTTTAAAGTAACTGATAGGGCTAGAGAAGTAGCCCAGTAGGTGAGATAGCCAACCCCTGAGTCCTGCTAGGAGAGATCATTGAGTGCAGAACCAGGAGCAAGCCCTGAGTACTGCTAGTGTTATTTCCCCCCTCAAAGAAAAACAAAATAAGTAAGATAACCTCATGAAATAAAACCATTCTTACCACTTAACTGAGATATATTTTTGAAATATGCATCATTATGCAGTGTTTCCCTATGAATGAATTTGCTACATGTACATTGCTTCTAAGCTATAAACCTGCCTCTTTTTTTTAATTGAACAATTGTGGACAACTGTAACACAATGATAATTACTCATGTAAATATATCTAGATGTTAGGTACAAAATTATAATATAAAACAGATTATCAGACTTATTTGGCCTTTAGCTTTCTCAGAAAAAAATTACACTGTGAAACTCCTTCCCTCCCAATAGCTACCTTCTTTAAGCCAACAAATAGCACCTTTCCCACTTGTGCCAAAGGCTATTACTATCTCCTGTCCCTCTTGTCCATGGTTCATTCCAGTGACCCCAAGGGCAGTGTTATTCACTTTGGAAAACATTGAAAATAACATATATATATATACACATATATGTAAACATATATATAATTAATCTTAAATATATTCTATATAAATTTAAATATATATAAACATATATATTTAACATAAATGAAGATCCAGGACTGGATGTTTCTCTATAGTGAGTGAATTTGAAGGC
This sequence comes from Suncus etruscus, assembly GCF_024139225.1. Classification (NCBI taxonomy): domain Eukaryota; kingdom Metazoa; phylum Chordata; class Mammalia; order Eulipotyphla; family Soricidae; genus Suncus; species Suncus etruscus. Next base: position 65,799,784 of record NC_064861.1, on the reverse strand, counting down.
TTAGGACATCATTGTATTCTACTGTAGACTTTATATAATGTGTATGTATAGTTCAATATTTCTCAACCAGAGGCCATATGACCTTCTGTAGGCCCCTAGAATATTTCAAAGTATGTGCAAATCTGTAAATGGTGGGCCACAGCACAAAACTAAGGAACCAACCAATAGGGCAGATCACTGAGAGAAAGGAAAGTTGGAAAAGGGAGGTAAAAAATACCAGTTAAAGGCTGTAAACAGCCCACTAAGACTACACTAAATTTATTCTTTGTGCAATAGTAACTTAAAACTACTTTGTTGTTGTTGTTGTTGTTGTTTTGCTTTGGAACTATTCCTAGCTGTGTTCAGGGCTCTCTCCTGGCTCTGTGTTCAATATTCACTCCTAGTAGTGCTCATGTACCATAATAGGGGCTGAAAATGGAAAATCAGGCCAGTTGAGTGCAAGACAAGTATCTACTTACTATCTCTATGGCCCCTGACTGTATTTTTTTTATTTTTTTTTATTTTTTGGTTTTTGGGCCACACCCAGCAGCACTCAGGGGTTACTCCTGGCTCTGTGCTCAGAAATCACTCCTGGTAGGCTCAGGGGAACATATGAGATGCTGAGAAATTGAACCTGGGCCTGTCCCAGGCAGGCTGTGTGCAAGGCAAACGCCTTACCGCTATCGCTCCAGCCCCTCTGCTGTTTGTTTTGTTGTTTTTTTAACAAATATTTTAATTTATATTTTTTTGTTAGCTTGAGTCAATAGAATATACAGAATGTTATTTATATTTTTATTCTATTCTGTCTTCTTTTTAACTTTTAAACTTTTTGTGAAAATTTTAAGACATAAGCACATTAGCCCAATCCCATACAGACTAGGGACATTAACATTTACTTTGTTACACTTTCATATCTATTCCCACTGAATTGTCTTCAGAGGGAGGAATTTGTGTGGAGGTGTAGAGTAACAATACTTTCTAGAATGTGTCCCAAGGTGGTGTTACTCTTTTCAGATTGATTGTAGGGATTTTTTTTTCCTATTTTTATCATAGATTTGCTTATAACCAGATAATTCAGTATATTTTTTATTTTTGTTTTGTTTTGTTGTTGTGTTGTTGTGAGGGGCTATCCCTGGCATAGTTCAGGGATTTTCCTGACTTTGTGCTTAGGAATCATTTCTGGCAGGCTCCAAGGATCATATAGGATGCTGGGGATTGAACCCAGTCAACTGTGTACAAGGGTAAGCACCCTACTCACAGTACTATCATTCCAGATGATGCAGTTATGACTATTTCCTATCTATTAATGAAAATTTTTCAGCCCATTTTTATCAAAAATTTGGAATCCGTTTTATAAAAGTTTTTAGTATTGAAGTCATTTTCTACTTAGTTTTTCACTTTGAAATATCTTTGAGATTTTCCTCTCCTAGTTTCCTATTCTCTTGTGGTTTTCTTTTTTCAGTTGTGTGTTACTGTCCCAGTTCTAACATATTCTCATTAGTGATTTCCTCAGGAACTGCATCTTAGTGTTATCCTCATCAATATGAATATTAAAGCTACATTTGGGGCAGAGTGGTTGAGCCACTTAGCTGTACTCAAGAATTACTCTTGGCTCTGTGCTAAAGGATTGCAAACAACACCCAAAGAAGAATCTTTGGTGATATCACCTCAAAACCAAGCAATTTTCTTGAACAATTATAGGTATTATAACCCTTTCATAATTTCATAATTGTAACAGTGTCTGTTTAATAGCTTCCTTGGTTACAAAAATAGCCTGGGCAAAATCCTGGGTGGTAGGTTTTATTTATTTGTTTTTTTGCAGGGTACAAGACATCCATACTCGGCAGTACTCAGGATTTACTTCTGGTTCTGTGCTCAGAGGTCACGTCTCATGGTGCTAAGGGGATCATTTATGGTGCCGAAATCAAACTGTGATTGGCCATGTGCAAGGAAAACACCCTTGTGGAGAGTACCCACTGTGCTCTCCAGCCTCAGGTGGTGGTAGGCTTTAAAACCTGGCCTTTTTTTTTTTTCATTTGGTGCCTCAGGGCTTATTTCTGGTTTTGTGCTCAGGGATATTCCTAGCAGTGTTCAGGTAACCATAATGTTAGAACCAGGGTCAGTTACCTTAATTTCTGGATTATTCTCATGCCCTAAAACCTTGTTATTAATAAGCCTTCGACTCATTGATTAAATGAATGATGTATTCAAAGAGACAAGATTTTGATATTGACATGAATATCATCAATAAACAGGAGAATTTCTGGGAGTATTATCATGAATAAATATAATCTTGAAAGGTATGTTATTTTATAAATATATCTTCATTTCAGGAGGCCATCTTGGAAGAGGATCTGGGTCTTTATGAATCACTGCAGCTTTTCTAGTACACTGGTAGCAGGTGCTCATTGATATGATTTATGACCTGGTTTTCTCACTATGCAAATCATATAGGGTTTTTTTTATTTTTAAAAATTCTATTGATAATTGTGTTTCCTGCAGAAAACTACTCCAGAACCACACTTAACACTAGAATGTCTCCTTAATTCCACACATTGTGCCAGTGCTTCCCCTATGGCCAGCTTTCTTCTAAAGTTCTCAGTTTCTGTTGCCTTTGGTCATTTGTTATTCACTACTGTTTCTTTATCTTGTGTATATGAGACATCAATTTATGTCTTTCTTTTTTCCTTCTGACTAACTTAACTCAGCATTATACTCTCCAGATCCATCCACACAGTAGAAAATTGTATGACTTTATCTTTTCTTATAGCCAAGTGGTATGTATATATATATGTATATATATATATAGTATACATACTATAGTAGCTTTATCAAATCATTTGTTCCTGATAAGATTGTTTCCAGATTTTGGTTATTTTCATATAGGCTTTTAATTTATATTCTGTAATAATGTCCCCATTATTCTTTTATCCAAAACTTATCCTCTGTTTAAAAACCTTGAAACCTGGCATCGATTTAGCCTACTTTTGGATGATAGTTTTTTTCATCATCTGTTTTTAGACTAGGTAGGATTCATTCATATTAAAGACTTTTTTCTAACACAGAGTTTCATAGATGGGCCCACAGGATGTCCCCAGGGGGAAATAAATGAAAATCATATAAATCGGGACATCCTGTAAGATAGGGGTCCACAGGAAAGTAATCAGGGGGTCATAGGAAAAGTTTGAGAATTTTTTAATTAATTGCTCTAAAATTTAATTTAGATTAATTTGATTGCTCTAAAATTTTAATTTCTTTCTATTATGTTTATCTAGAGCTTTCAAACTAATTTCAGTTACTTTTACACAGCCCTGGAACACTTATCTTCATTTTAACTTTGTATAACAAATGTTTTTAATATTTTAAACCACTCACGAGGTAGTAGTAAATTCAGCAGAGTAAGTTTCATCCTTTGAACATCACAAACTTTTTGCTTTGATTGCGATCATCACTTTGCAGAGAATATGCTTCTGTGTCTGGGCTTCTCTCCAAGTCATTAGAAGCTTGCCTGTGTTTGAGTTAGTGTTATTGCTTTCAGTGAAGCAGTTCCTCTTAGTAGTTTCCATCACTTTATTCTTCAATATCATAGCTATTGGGATGGGGAGATAATTCACAGGGCTGATATTCATACTTTGCATGCAAGAGCTCTGGGTCAGTCCCTGGCACAGAATGATTCCTTGGGAGAAATCCCTGTACATTGAGCTGGGAATAACCCCCGAGTATCAGCAGGTATGACCAAAAAGGAAAATAAAAACATAATTGCTAAAATAGAAAGAAACATTTTACTGGAAAATAATAATGATTTCTGATATTACCTTTGAGGCCCACATTCACATTTAATTTGGTTTCCAAATCAAATTAGTACTCTCTTACTGGAAATATTATCAGTGAATTTTTGATTTGGGGTCACACCCAGTGGCACTCAGGTGTTACTCCTGGCTCTGTGCTCAGAAATTGCTCCTGGCAGGGTTGGGGGACCATATGAGATGCCAGGGAGAGAACCTGGATCAGCCGCATGCAAGGCAAATGCCCTCCCCACTGTACTATCACTCCACCCTGACAGTGTATTTTTTTATGGTTAGGAGCAACAATAAACAAAATGACACAGTAGTAAGTAATTTAAATTTAAATAATACTGTCAAGAAATGGCAAATACAATGCATATGGGGTCATTGATGTAAAATATTAACAATTACAATATAAGCAGGTAATAGGAATTTGGGGACCATTATGACTCAATTACTAAAATTCTATGTGGCCTGTGAATATAAATTTCTGTTAATCTTAAAAAATATAAAATAGGTTAAGTTGTGACAATAACAATTGAAAGTAAATACAAAAAGATAAATAAGGATAAATGAAAAGTTGGTATTTAAATTAGAATTTTATACCTTTAAGGGAGTAACTATAGTTCCTACTATATTAATAACTAAAAATCAATTAAACAGGATATGAGCACCACCCACTCTCCAGATATGCCCATCACCATGACCTCATTTTCTATCAATGTCACACCCTGCCCTGACATTATAACAAAATAGAGGAATTCATCTGTACTTATGGACAATGACAAAGGCTCTGAAATATCCCAAACACAGAAGACCTTTTTCATCCCATAATGAGGATTTCAAAATGACAATGATTAAGTTGTATATTGAATTGTTGAGAGAGAGAGAGAGAAGAGAGAGAGAAGAGAGAGAGAGAGAGAGAGAGAGAGAGAGAGAGAGAGAGAGAGAGAGAGAGAGAGAGAGAGAGAGAGAATTGTTCCTTCATGAAAGAAACAGTTTTTCAGTTTTATCAGAAGTTTCTGATCAGGGGCCAGAGTGATAGCACAGTGGTAGGGTGTTTCCTTGCAAGTGGCTGAACCAGGACAAATCCTGGTTCAATCCCAGGCATCCCATATGGCCTCCAAGCCTGCCAGGGGCTATTTCTGAGTACAGAGCCAGGAGTAACCCTGAGTGCCACCAGGTGTGACCCAACCACCCCAAAAATGGAGGAGGAGAAGAAGCTGCTGGTAATGGAGGTGGAAGAGGAGGAAAAGGAGGAAGAGGAGGAGGAGAAAAAGAAGGAAGGGGATGAGGAAGAAGAGGAGGAGGAGAAAGTGGTAGAGATAGAGGCGGTGAAAGTGGAAGTGGTGATGGAGGTAGTTGCTGATCAGAAAAGCCTAGTAGAACTAAAAAATATAATTGAAGAATTTAATAACAAAAAACAGATAAAGAGGAACAAATCAATCTTAGACAACAGAATGCATGAATCCATCCAAACAACAACAAAAAAGTGAGCACATTAGAGATCTATGTAACAACCAATACAATAATAATTGGAGATTTGAATAACACACTCACCTTTTGGTAAATTAACCAGACAATAAGAAAATAGTTTCTTTGAAGAAAAATGAAGGAATGGATTTTATAAACATCTATAGGGCTCTCCATCCTTCAAAACTGACCACAGTACCAAGGTCCTGTCTTTATGTAACTTCGTAAAGAACACGTAGCATTTTTCAAAGCTTTCTCAAACATAAGGGGGTATATACAGAGTTGAAAACTGATTATATAGATTTTCTATGTTTTGTGAATTTCTTTTTTTCCCCATCCACCCACCCATCCCCAGCTCGTGAATTTCTTATTTAGTAAAATTTAATTACATGACAGTAAGTCATGTAATTAAATAATATAGGTTTCTGCATTTTACTTTCACTTTATGAATATTAATCTTATCTCTACTACAAAGATATACATATATTCCTTGAGATAGTGGAAATTTCATTGCTCGTTTTTCTTTTGTACCTCCAACATCTAGCCTTTTTCTATTTACTTAGTAAAATACTGAGTAAACATTTGTTTACTTTTAGTAATTGATGATTTCTAAGCAGGCTCTTAAGCGTATCATAATTGCAATTAGAATTAACAGTCTCTCTGAACATATGATTGCTGCTACACTCTTGAGAATTCCCATTAGTTGAAGGTTACCTTCCTGTATATCACAACAGATGCACACCCAACAAAAATTGTTTATAATTCTTCAGTTCACAGTACAGATTTCTGCCATCTGCCCTGCTTTCCAAGCTACAAAAAAAAAAAAAAATCGACTCAAGCTACTGAAATAAGTAGGCGTATTATTTAGTGGGAATATTATTTATCTCGTAGAAAACACTATTACTGATTCTGCTTGTTAGATTAGCTTATTCTTTGTTGTCATATACATATAAGATAAAGATTCCTCTCATTTTCATCTGAAAATAAATTTTTTTGGTTTTTGGATCACAATAACAAAATAAGAAATTATTTAACTTTTGTGCTTTTTGGGGGGGGGCGAGGGGGCTACCAGGCAGCGCTCAGGGGTTTCTTCTGACTCTGTGCTCAGAAATCGCTCCTGGAAGGCACGGGGGGATCATATGGGATGCTGGGATTCAAACTACCGTCCTGGATCTGCTGTGTGCAAGGCAAACGCCCTAAGGCTGTGCTATCTCTCCGGCCCCCGAAAACAATTTTAATGAAAATAATAGTACATACCTCATAAGAACTTGTCAGATTTTTGTGTGTTTGTTTTGGAGTCACTCCAGCAATGCTCAGGAGTTAATCCTGACTCTATATTCAGTAATTGCCTCCAGCCTGCACAGAGGACTATATGGGTTACTACGGATCGAACCTGCATCAGTTGTGAACAAGGCAAATGCCCTCCCCACTATACTACTCTTTCGATCCCTGTTGTCAGGATTTTGTGAAATTAATAAAATAACATTGAGGAACTGGAGCAGTAGCACAGCAGTAGCTCAGCACCTTGCACAGGGCCAAACGTGGACAGACCCGGGCTCAATCCCAGCATCCCATATGGTCCCCTGAGCCTGCCAGGAGTAATGTCTGAGTGCAGAGCCAGGAGTAATCCCTGTGCACTGCCTGGTATTCCCCCCCCAAAAAAAAATTTAAATAACATTGGGTCAGTAGCTAATGAACTGCTCTAAATAAGAGCAAAACTTTGAAGTAAAATAATGTTCTAACTTGGAATTCAGGAGGTAACACAGAGCTTAAGGCACTTGCCTTGCATGTGGCTGACCCTGGTCCAAAATCCAATACCACATCTGGTCCCCTGAGTACCCCAGTAGTGATCCTGACTGACTAAAAGTGAATAGCCCCTGAACATTTCTGGGTATGGCCCAACTCCATTTTCCCTCCCACCAAAAATGTTAAACAATTTTCATTTATGATTGTGAATAATATGGTTTAATTCTATAAATTGGCATTTTACTTTCCTGTTTAATGAACAGCAAAATAGTTGTCATGAAGTTTATTGTATGGGAAGTTTATTGTATTAAATGGAATAACCACTTAGAATAATGTGATATACCTAGTAAATATTCATTATATACCCATTAAAAGTAATTTTTGAGTAAAAAGAAATAGATTATTGGGACTGATTGCATACTTTACTTGTAGGAGATAAGTCCTATCTTCAGCCTGCTCTGCCTGATCCCCAATCACTGTTTCTGGGAGCAACCCAACTAAGCACAGAGTTGGGAGTAATCTCTGAGCACCACAGTTTTCCCCTATACCCCCCCCCAACAGTAACTTCAGCTGCAGTAAAATATATAATATTTTATTAATTTGTCATTGTTTATATTACAATATAAATTTGTTCAGTTTAATTTTATACATTTTTAGACATAAAAAGCTTCACCTCATCTACTATCAAATTCTTGTTCTATTTTTGTTATTCATTGATTTTTTTGGTTACAGGTACACACTTGACAGTGCTCAGACCTTATGCCTGACTCTACACTCAGGGATTACTCCTGGTGGATCTGTGGGACCATATAAGTTGACCAGAATTGAACCTTAGACAGCTACTTGCAAGGCAAGCACCTTATACAATCACTGTAGCCCCTTCTATTTTTGGAGGGTTGGGGCCTGACTTGGCAGCTCTCAGAAGTTACTAATAGAACTATGCTCAGAAATCACTCCTGGCAGGCTTGGAGACCATATGGGATGCCAGGGATCAAACCCGGGTCTGGCTGTGTGCAAGGCAAACACCCTACCACTGTGCTATCGCTCTGGCCCCAACCCCCTCTATTTTTATTATCAAATTTATATCTTAGCCTTACCCCATTCCTTTAACTCCTTTGATAACCATCTATGTGATTTTGCTGATTTTTTGTTTATTTTCCATGGAATTGATATTCTACATGTGAATTATGATAAAATTTTTCAAACCTCAAAATTATTTAGATTTTTGGAAAATATATTCTAAAGTGAGAAGTTTTGAGGAAGGATTAGTTCCAGATTGGTTATTTATTTCAGATGATTTGTAGTGATCATTAATTGTTTAAAACTTTTCCACTGCTCTATTTTCTAGAGTTAAAGTGCTAACGTTTGTCTTTAGGCTAGATTTCTTCATGGTCACAAGATGAACACTGAGCAGCTTCATAATAACATTAATCAAAAGAAAATATCATTTGAACCCAACGAGATAGTTCAGTGGGCTAAAGTGTATTCTTTGCATGCTGAGGCACAGGTTTGATTTCTGGCACCAAATGGATCGCTGAACAGAGAGCTGGAAGTAATTTTAAAGCATTGTATATGTGGCCAAAAAATTTAAATAGAATACATTTCTTCTTATATTCTCTTAAGGAACTAGGATTTTTCTCAGTTTTTTCAACACATTAGTTGCCTTCATTCCTTACACCATTGCATACTCACTAAATGATTATAGGAGAAAGTGATTATGAATTACCTGAAATGAACTTAGACAAATTAAAATTATCTTTGATTTTGTTGTTGTATCTTTTTTTTTTTTTTTTTTTGGTTTTTGGGCCACACCCAGCGTTGCTCAGGGGTTACTCCTGGCTGTCTGCTCAGAAATAGCTCCTGGCAGGCACGGGGGACCATATGGGACACCAGGATTCGAACCAACCACCTTTGGTCCTGGATCGGCTGCTTGCAAGGCAAACGCCGTTGTGCTATCTCTCCGGGCCCTGTTGTATCATTTTTTAATTGTGAATCACTAAACTTCATTCCTTGGCTCTGTGACTTCTTTTTAGATTCTTTAAAAGTCGTAGTTCAGAGGCCGAAGCAGTAGCGCAAGCAGTAAAGCATCTACCTTGCCTGCACTAGTCTAGGATGGACCGTGGTTCGATCCCCTGGTGTCCCATATGGTCCCCAAGCCAGGAACAATTTCTGGGTGCATCGCCAGGAGTAACCCCTGAGTGTCACAGGGTGTGGCCCCAAAACGAAAAAAAAATAAATGTTGTAGTGCAGCCTAGGCTTTGGCCTAGGATTTGTACAATAACCAAGATCTCTAATTCCAGAGGTCTGACTGTGACAACTACGACTGAGCAGAACTTCTGGAAACATAATGAAAGTCTCTATCCTAGGCTTTGTCCTAGGACCTGTGCAAAAACCAAAACCATGAATTACAGAAAACTGATTACAGCAACAGTGATGGAACAGAACTTTTAGAAGCTAAAGAAAGACTCTATCCTAAGCTTCATCCTATGACCTGTGCAAATACCAAGATCTCTAATAACAGAGGTCTGATTTTATCATCTACAACTGAACAGAAAGTTTCCTGGCTCCATAAAAAGACCTTGGAGTGTGTAAATGAGTATGTACGGAGCCTATAGCTGATTCCATGACAGTATGCTTCAAGGGTGAAGAAACCCTGTATCTCTTAGGCCAAGGAAATTCTCTTTCCCCAATACTTACTGTACCTATGCAAAAAAAAGAGGGGGGGCACAAAACCTTGCCACACCAGCCCTCCTTCCTCTTTTTTTTTTTTGTTCTTGTGATTATTATTTGGTTGTTGTTTTGTTGTTGCTGTTGTGTTTTTTGTAGTTGCTGGTTTTATTTTTGTTTTTGGTTTTTGTTTTATTTTTTGTTTGTTATGTTTTTCTTTTCTCCCTTTTTTATATTGATATTTATAACCTCTAGATGAATTTCTTCCATTTGTTTCTGTTTTCTTTTCTTTTTTCTTTTTTCAAACAGAACCACATAACTTGAATCATCTTGTTCTAACTCATAAATTGAGGGGGAAAATGGATGGTACCAGGACCAAACAGTTGTATGAACATTGAGTAAAAATAAAAAATAATCAGATTTAAATACCAATCTCAAAGTCAACAACAACAGAATTGATACCCAATCTACAACAAGCTATACACAGAGGGAACCAGTTACACTGGCTGTCCGGGGGCAAGGGAGACAGATATGGGATACATGCTGGGAGTATGGGTAGAGGGAAGACAACACTGGTAGTGGGAATGCCCTGATTCATTGTCACTCTGTACATTAAATATTACTGTTAAAGTTTTGTAATTCACTTTATTCACAATAAAGCATTTTTAAAAAGTTGTAGTTCATATCTTCTTCAAGTATCAGGGTGTATCTTCTTCTTTTGGGGGGGGTTTGGGCCACACCTAGCGGTGCTCAGGGGTTCCTCCTGGCTATCTGCTCAGAAATAGCTTCTGCAGAAATAGCTCCTGGCAGGCACGGGGGGCCATATGGGATGCCGGGATTCGAACCAGCCACCTTGGGTCCTGGGTTGGCTGCTTGCAAGGCAAACATCTCTCCGGCCCCGGGGTGTATCTCCATAAGTATTTAAATTTTTCCTTAGGCACTTTGCTTATGTCATTTATTTATTTTTAAAAATTGTGTGGTGGGTGCTCTCATAAGCAGTGATTAATAGGCCTGTGGTGAACAAAGGTGATTCTTGGCCAACTGGACCAGCAGTTTAAAGGCTGAGGATGCAATATTCATATGTAGTGCTGGGTACTACCTGGATTTCCCAGGTGGTACTGAAAGCCACCACTCCTATACCTGGCAATGTGAGGGGGATCCTGTTGTATTGGGAATCAAACCCAGGTCAGGCATATTCTAGGCCTGAACCCTAATTGTTGTACTCTCTTCCAACTTTTTTTGTTTGTTTTTGGGCCATACCTGGGGATAATCAGAGTTGCTCCTGACTGTGTACTCAGGAACCACTCCTAAAAGTGTTCAGGAGACCTTATGGAATGCCAGGGAATAAATTCAATTCAATCGCATGTAAGACAAATGCCCTACCTGCTGTATGATCACTCCTAACCTCTTATTTCTTAGACTATTTTCTGGGATTTTCCTTTTATTTTTTTCCTCTCACTTTTCCTGATTCTGTTTACTTCTATGTTTTATTTTTTTGGTTTTTTTTTTTTTTTTTGGAGGGGATCTATACCCATCAATGCTCAGGAGCTATTTTAAACTCTGCTTAGGATTGCTCCTAGTAGTGCTCAGGGGAAAGTGTGGTACTGAAATGTGGTACTGGTATTGAATCTGGGCTTTCTGCCTGCTTCTCCTAGATCATGTGCTCTAGTCCCCATTTTTCTGGTCCATCCATCTGGCCCATCTTTGCTTTTATGTTTTAGGCATTGCTACTAATTGTCATGTCACTTTATGCTTGTGATGGTGTGTGGAGTTTAGAAGTACTTCTCAATTAAATGCTCTAAGTGTGTTCCTTTTAAGGTATTAACCTACATGCCTTCTGTCTTGGGACCACATTGTATACATAGGATTCCCATCCCTACCAGACATTGGCATGTTGGTTTGGTTTAGTCTTGTCCCTACACATTGATGTGCTTGTAGGTGGTGACATCATTCCAACATGGGCATGTGGCAACTCAAGTGGGTGCTTGAATTGTTATGAGTTGTTTACTTGATTGATTAGCTGTCTAAGCAGTGGCATTCTTGAGACCAGTGGTGGTATGCAGTGGTAGTCAGGCTGTGAGAGACTCACTGGGCAACTTGTGGTAGTGATGCAAGGGTGATGATGCTAAGAAGTCAGTGCAAGGGTATCTAATCCAAAAGCAGATTTAGACATCTGCTTTTGAAATATTTTAACTCAGGAACTTACACCCAAATTACTGAAGGATCACTCCTGTTGGGACCTGGGGCCATATGGGATGTGGGAGATTAAAGCTGGGTTGACCACACGCAAGGCAAGTACCCTATCTGATATTTTAGACATTTACTAACGCTTTTGATGCAGTATTCTGTAACAACTCTGCACTATAATTTAAATTATTTAGATGTGAGCATAATCACATGGACTCAAAACTGACTGGAGAACCATAAAAACATTGATATGTCATAATGGAAATGTAGAAACTTTGGGATCTTCTGGATGCAGCAAAGATCAATCAGTTATGTTCATGTTATAGATTTTCTGCATTAACTATATAGAAGAGAAATTATAAAGCACATTAGTGCTTTAATTCACAGATGTTATTAAATTGGTAGATGATGCAAATAGCAGTTAATTGCAGTAAACATTATTAAAGTATCCAGAGATCTTAGAAACCTTGAGTGAAACAATATAGTGAGAGTCTGCTAAGAAGTCATTCTGAATATTATAATCCATGCTATACAGTATAGAAGGAAAAGGATAATCTCCTCTTCCTACTTCTAGTAAAATCTAGAAGATAAAACTTTGTTCACTTTTTTTGTTTGTTTTTGGGCAACACCCAGTAATGCTAAGGGGGTTACTCCTGGCTATGCGCTCAGAAATCGCTCCTGGCTTAGGGGACCATCTGGGATACTGAGGGATCAAACCGTGGTCCGTCCTAGGTCAGTGCATGCAAGGCAAATGCCCTACAGCTTGTGCCACCATCTGGCCCCTAGAAAACAGAACTTTTTTTGTATCAAGCTGGTACCTAATCACTGTGAACAAAATAGAAGTAGTAACAAAAATGATTAAGCCTTTGTATCATCACAGGTAAGCATCCCAACAAAAAGTGTTTGAACACTGCAAATGAGGGTGCAGTCAATCCCTGGCACAAATTATGAGTAAGTATGTGAGATTGTTGTCCAGTGTGTGTGAGCAGTGTAACCAAAAATATGTGAATCCCTGGTTATTGCAACAACAAAATTTATTGAACCTTAGAATATTTCAGACATCTTCAGCAAATCATACTAAGCTATTTACCAGGCTTTCTATTTATAATTGCTTATATACCCCAACAACTTCCTCAGATCCTACATAGGTGACCCTTTCTGCTTCAAATATATCATTTATATTCAGCTTCATAATATTTTTTTACGTTTTCTTTTTTCTCAAAGTAAATTTACAAATGATTGGGGCCGGCGAGGTGGCGTTAGAGGTAAGGTGTCTGCCTTGCAAGCGCTAGCCAAGGAAGGATCGCGGTTCGATCCCCCGGCGTCCCATGTGGTCCCCCCAAACCAGGGGCAATTTCTGAGCGCTTAGCTAGGAGTAACCCCTGAGCATCAAACGGGTGTGGCCCCCCAAAAAAATTTACAAATGATTATTTCTTTTCTTTTTCTTCTTTTTTGTTTTGTTTTGTTTTTTGGGCCACACCCTGCAGTGCTCTGAGCTCAGAAGTTGCTCCTGACAGGCCTGGGGAACCATATGGGATGCCGGAGATTGAATCTGGTCTATCCTGGGTTATCTGCATGTAAGGCAAATGCCCTACTCTTGTGGTATTGCTCCGGCCCTACATATGATTATTTCTGGTGTTATTTTTATATGTATTTTATATAGGCTCCTTTGATTACTTGCCAAAACTGACAATGGTTTATGTCACATCTATATGCCATTGCTACAAATCTCACAAATACACATTTTACTCCTACCGCAGTCACAGAACAAAGAACATAAATAAGAATAAAATCTGAGAAGAATATTGCAACTGCGACTTGTGTGAATAGGCAAATAAACAACTAAAATAAATAATTCACAGTTCAGAGTTTCTGTAGCAATGCAACATTCCAATGATTACAGCATAAAGAAGATAATCCAAGACATTATTGCTCCATTGGCAAGGAGTCACTCAAAATCCTAAATAAACAAATCCCTTTCTGGATAACCATATATATTCATTAAATATTATAAAGCACATGCCTTAAAAATATTTTAGGATCACAAGTCTATGAATTTTTTGATTATTTAAGTAAACATATTTAACATCTGCACTGAAAAAATTAAAATCTTGATGTGACATAATATTTAGATTCGGTAATTCTAATTAGCAACAAATATGAGAATCAGTGAAACAGGAGGAACATCCAAGAACTTGCCTTAAAAATTTATTATGTTGGGCCTGAGAGATAGCATGGAGGTAAGGCATTTGCCTTTCATGCAGAAGGTCATTGGTTCGAATCCCGGCATTCTATATGGTCCCCCAAGCCTGCCAGGAGCAATTTCTGAGCGTAGAGCCAGGAGTAACCCCTGAGCGCTGCCGGGTGTGACTCCCCAAAAAAATTAATTTTGTTGAAGCTGGAGCTATACTACAGTCAGTAAGATATTTTTTATTCATGTGGCTAGTCCATATTTGATCTTAAGCATCCCATATGGTCTCCTGAGTACCACCAGGAATAGCCCCTGAGCACCACTGAGTATGACCCAAAAACAAAACAATAAAGTGTTCCTCTTATGTGCAAGATCATAAAGGGCACAGAGATGGAGGAACTCACCATGAAAGTTGGAAATAATGTTATTAAAATAAATTCATCTCTTGTTTTTTATAAACCAAAGAGAAACCTGCATTAGATTAAGTATTGAGTCAAATAATTTTCGAGGTTCCCTTTTCTCTTTTCATTAACTTAGCTACTTAAATTTGTGCTCTATATAAACACAGTATGAATGTTGATGTTTTGAAATCTTTACAAAACTAAATGAGATATCCACTTCAGTAAGCTTGCCCCTAATGGAGCTGTCTTACCACTATAAAGTTCTAATCAATATAAAATATAACCCAGTTTAAGTATATATAAGAAGAATGTATAATATGCAACAAAACCTCTCTCAGTTTGTATTCTAGTTGTCTATATCAGTAGTTTTCTACCTATTTTATACGTCCTGCCAGTATTGGTCTCTGATCTGTGGGCAGCAGTATACATTCAGTAAAGAAAACCTGAAGTTGGGGCCAGAGCAATAGTACATTGGTAGGGCATTTGCTTTGCATGCAGCCAACCCCAACAGACTTCGGCTCAATTCCTGGCAACCTATATGGTTCTTTGAGCCTGCCAGGGGCTATTTTGGAGTACAGAGCCAGGAATAAGCCCTGAGTGCCACCAGGTGTAACCCAAAAACAAAAAACAAACAAACAAAAAAACAAAAAAAGAAGCCCTGAAATTTTCAACCTTTAAACACTTGTTGATAACTGTGGTACATGGGGCAGTGGTTGAAAGTCTCTAGTCCACATAGTATTGTAATTGCATTGTTATTAGAAAGCATGGCCTTTATAAAATATAGAATTCCAAACAACAGAGAAGTAGAGATATTAAGAGGTTAGATATAAGTTTACTTATCATTAAATCTTTATAAATCTTTGTGATTAGGAACAAAAATGAATTTAATGTTCTTAACTTGAGGTAGTTCATACTGCTCAATATTTTCCGAGGCATTGTTTATGCATTTCCCACAAGATTGCCTTTTTTATATTCCTGAAGTCATCCCTGTTATAATTTGCACATTATCCATCTTGTCAGAAGTGATGATCATTGTTTCTGTGGTCACTTTAATGGTAGAACATTGATCATGTATACTGACTTAAGGCATAGAAGAATCTAATTTAATGTTGGTATTAAACAGTAACTTTTGATCATTCAGGATTTAATTACTTTAGAAAACTCACATATCCTTTAATAACCTTGCCGGCCTCTATACCATTATTTACCTATTTTACTTAAAGCTCTTGATATTGTCATCTCCTTTAGAAATTAAGACTATTTTAATTTAATTGGGGATGTAATTCAGCTGCAGAACACTTAACTTGCATGTATGAGGCTGGGTTAAATCCTCTGGCATAAAAGGTATTTTTAAAAACAAGAAATTAAGGGGCCAGAGAGATAGCCCAGTAGTAGGGCACTTGCCTTGCACACAAGGACGGTGGTTCAAATTCCAGCATTCCATATGGTCCCCCAAGCCAGCCAGAAACAATTTCTGAGTACAGAGCCAGGAGTAACCCCTGAATGCTGCCAGGTGTGACCCAAAAACTAACAAACAAAAAGACACCAAGAAATTGACTATTTTATTGACCATGAAATTTTTTTCTTTTTCTTTTTCTTTTTTTTTTTTGTATGCTCAGAACATCTCAGGATCCTTCAGTCAAACAAGCAATCCATCAGCTCATTCCAAGGTCCAAGGTGTGATGCTGCTCTGGCCCTGCAGAACCAGAAATACCTAGTCTTCTCCAGTGGTGTTTTGTCCTCTAGAGCTACATCCTGTGATGCTTAGGAGACAAGCTATTATAAAAAATCAAACTAGGTTGTGCTTATGCTGCCTGACCACTGTACCTCACCAATTATTCTCTTGACTATGGTTTCTTTATGTTAAACCATATTTTTTTTACTTTTAAATCTTTTGCAGTGTTATAGCCAAAATATTAGGAACTTTTAAGAATATTTGTAGTTGGGACCCAAGTGATAGTACAGTAGGTAAAAAAAACTTGTGTGGCTGCCCTGGGTTTAATTCCCATACCTCATATGGTTTTCCCATGCACCACAGAAATAGCCCATGACTGTAGAGTCGGGAATAATCTTTGAGCATCGTCATATATAGCTACTCTATATAGTAGCCTGTAGTAGAGACAGTATCCTGATATTAATTAGGGTCAATTATTTTTTCATTTTTGTTCTCAAATATTATTTTTCATTTGGTGGGGATTATGCCCATCTATGCTAAAGACTTTCTTTTTGTTTTGTTTGCAGGAATTATTCCTGGCCAGTTTTGGGAACTATATGGGGTCCAGGTGTTGAACTCAAGTCAGCAATGTGCAGTTAGTTGCCTTACCCTGCTGTACTATCTCTCCAGCCCTTCAAATACTCTTCATAAAATTTCATAAATTTTGGTGTTTTTTTTTCTTTTATCCTCCTTTTGCTTCCCTTTTTTGTTGTGGTGATGATCCTGATGAATCACACACTCTGGCTGTGATGCTCACATACAGATTGTGAATCAGGCTCTTAACATATTCCAGTATTTCCATCATATTATTATTTTGATTTTGATTTGGGGCCCACACCCAGCAATGCTCAGGGCTTACCTTGGCTCTGAGTCAGAAATCATTCCTGGCAGTGTTCAGGGAATCGTTTGAGGTTTTTTTAAGTAGTTTATTTATTGATAGATTGATTGGTTTTTGAGCCACACCCAGCGATGCTCAGGGGATACTCTTGGCCCTGCACTCAGAAATCGCTCCTGGCAAGCTCGGTGAACCATATGGGATGCCTGGAATTGAACCTGTCCATCCCGGGTCAGCCGCATGCAAGCAAATGCCCTACCGCTGTGCTATCTCTCCAGGCCCCCATTTGAGATTCTGGAGATCAAACCCAGATTAGATGCTTCCAAGGTAAAGGGCCCTACCTACTGTACTATTGCTTCAGTCCCTCCATCATATTATTTATTTTTACTTAATTTTTATTCATTTATTTTTATTGAGGTAGTAGTTTACAAGATTATATTTGGTTTAGGTATACAATTTCGCCTTTCTTCAAATTATACACAAGGTCTACCACTAAAGGATCAGTCTGTCTACAACAAACAACAACCCTTCTACCTTATTATCTGTTTTGTAGTAGAATCCAAATGATTGTTTTCCATTGACTTTGTTCCCTTGCTCTGTTTTCCACATTATAGTGAAATAATCCAGTATGTTTTTTCTTCATATGTCTTATTTCACTAAGAATGATTCCTTTTAGTTTTAACTATGTTGTTACAAACGACCAGATTCCATCTCAGCTTATAAACTATGTACTGCATTTTTTCTAATTTATATTATAACACCATGATTTACCAAGTTGTATATAATACAATTGTTTAAGACACTAAATATTCAAACACTAATCCCACCACCAGTGTGCCTTTCATCAGTGTCCCTAATCTCCTACCCACTACCATAGTCTGCCTTTATGCAGAAACAAATTTATTTCATATTGTTGTCACAACACAAAGGCAAGTGGAATTATCAAAACTTAGATCAGCGAGGGTCAGTTTGAAATGATTGTTATCTCTCCATAATGTTACTAAAGTCAATGCCTAAGGATTTATTGGGATGGAGTTGGAGCTAGTTGAGCCTTTAGAATTACTGTTTATGTTTTGAGCTTGGAATATTACTATGTAATGTTCCCATCATATTTCGTATGATACCACCTGGGCTGGCACTACTGTAAAATATTGAGGTATCATGGTCCAGAATTTATACATCTAAAACAAATTTGGTAGCTTTAAAGTTTTTGGGGGGCCACATTCAGTGGGTGCTCAGGGATTATTTCTATCTCTGCACTTAAAGCTCCAAGAAGGCTTGGGGGGTGCCGAGGATTGAACCCACCAGCGGTATGCAAGGCAAACGCCCTACCTGTTATGATACTATTCTGCCCCAGTTAGCCTGAAAGCTTAATATTAACCAGGTTAAGTTGCAGAGCTAGGCTGATTCTTTGGGAGGTGTTGATGTGGCATTGGGCTGTCGTAGTGCATGCAGAAAGGGTATTTTGTTCATCACCCCCACTCCCTACTTTCTGCGTATGGCATAGAGGTATTGGACAGGACCAGACTACCTGGGAAGTATCAATAGCCATTATTTTCTTTACATGTACTGAATTTTCTTAATCTACTCCCTTTTTACCTAAACATCAGTTGTTTCCATATTAAATAGTACTGCAGTGAACATAGATAAGAATTTGAATAAGTGTTTTTGTATTCTGTGGACAGATTTCTAGGATACAGTTTTGGCGGCAAGGAAGGGAGGTGTTTTTGGATCACACCAGGTGGCGCTCAGATGTTACTCCTGCTCTGCGTTCAGAAATTTCTCCTGAAAGACTTGGGGGACCACATGGAATACTAGGGATCAAACCCAGGTCTTTCCCGTTTGGCTGCATGTAAGGCAAACACCCTACTACTGTACTATCACTCCAGCCCCACCTAGAAGACATTAAAAAAAAAACTTTAAGAAATCTGATTCACACAGTCGAGTTGATAGGGAGAAGTTAAAGGGAGGTACATTAGGGCCGGAGAGCTAGCATGGAGGTAAAGCATTTGCCTTGCATGGAGAAGGTCGGTGGTTCGAATCCTGGCATCCCATATGGTCCCCTGGGCCTGCCAGGAGCAATTTCTGAGCATAGATCCAGGAGTAACCCCTGAACACTGCCAGGTGTGATCCAAAATAAAACGAAAACCAAAACAAAACAAAAAAAAGGAGGTACATTAAGGTCCTTGGGTTAGGGAAGTGGGTACACTTGTAATGGGTGCAGTGTTAGAATTATGTGCATGAGAAATTATCATTATAAATATTGTAAATCACAGGAGCTCAATAAAAATTTTTTTAGAAGTATAGCATGTCAGGCTGGAGTGATAGCACAGTGACAGTGCATTTGCCATGCACACTACAGACCCAAGCCAGGCCTGGCTTTGATACCCAACATCCCATCTGGTCCCCAGAGCCTGCCAGG
Organism: Suncus etruscus; assembly: GCF_024139225.1. Classification (NCBI taxonomy): domain Eukaryota; kingdom Metazoa; phylum Chordata; class Mammalia; order Eulipotyphla; family Soricidae; genus Suncus; species Suncus etruscus. Next base: position 65,780,384 of record NC_064861.1, on the reverse strand, counting down.
AGCAATTTCTGAGCACATAGCCAGGAGTAAGCCCTGAGCACCACCAGGTATGGCCCAACCCCCCCCCAATAAATACTTTTTAAAAAAGATATAGTATGTAATGAAGATCTAAGCCACTGACTTCGTTTCTTGTGTATCCTCTGGTGTTGACCTATGCATATAAAATCTGCATAGGCGGTGGCGCTGGAGGTAAGGTGCCTGCCTTGCCTGCGCTAGCCTAGGACGGACCGCGGTTCGATCCCCCGGCGTCCCATATGGTCCCCCAAGCCAGGAGCGACTTCTGAGCGCATAGCCAGGAGTAACCCCTGAGCGTCACCGGGTGTGGCCCAAAAACCAAAAAAAAAAAAAAATGTTTCGATACATTTTTTTTTTGCTTTCTTTTGGGGAGCCCACACCTGGTGACACTCAGTGGTTACTCCTTACTATGTGCTCAAAAATCACTTCTGGCTTAGGAGACTATATGGGACACCAGGGGATTGAACCACAGTCCGTCCTAGGTTAGCACGTGCAAGGAAAATGCCCTACTGCTTGCGCCATCAATCTGGCCCTGTTTTGATAAATATTTTTATTATAACTTTTTTGACCAAAGTGGATTACATATTTCACAGTAATATTTTAGGTACATATTAACATTGAAACAGGGGATTCCCATCACCAAAGTTGTCCTCCCTCCCCCTGCTCCACCCACCCACCCTACCCCTTCCCTTCCCCCCTCCCCCGTTCCCAGCTTGCATCCCATATCTCTCTCCCTTACCCCCTCCCGCAGGGCTGCTAGTATAAGTGGTTCCCTCTGTGTCTAGCTTGTTGTAGATTGGGTATCGATTCTTTTGTCGTTGACTTTGGATTTGGTGTTAAAGTCCGATCATTTTTATCACGACTTAGTGATCATACAACTACTTAGTCTTGGTACCCTCCATTATTTCCCCCTCCATTTCAGAGGAGGAGCAAGATGGTTCAAGTTATGTGATTTGTTTGAAGAGAAGAAAAGCAATAACATGGGGTAAAAATCAAGCAAGCCGAAAATAGATGGAGTCCTTAGAGGCTCTCAACATCAGTTGAGAGAAGAAAGGGAAAAAGGAAGAGAAACACCACAGCAATACATAAAGAAAAATCAAACAAAAAATCCAAAGAGCACTACAGCAATAAAGACAAGCACTGCGGGGCCGGAGAGAGCATGGAGGTAAAGCGTTTGCCTTGCATGCAGAAGGTTGGTGGTTTGAATCCAGGCATCCCATATGGTCCCCTGAGCCTGCCAGGAGCGATTTCTGAGCATATAGCCAGGAGTAACCCCTGAGCGCTGCCGGGTGTGACCCCCCCCCAAAAAAAAACCACAAAAAAAACCAAAAAGACAAGCACTGCATAACCACGGAGCACAATAAATAAATAAATAAATAAATAAATAAATAAATAAATAAATAAATAAATAAATAAAAATGAAAATGACAACAACAATAACAAAACCAAAGACCAAAAAAAGTAAATAAAATAAGCAAATAAATAATTTATATTGTGCTTCATTTTTTTATGCATAGCACAGTAAATAATGGGGATATTAGAGGGGGGAATTCTCTAGGCCTAAAAGATTTCTCTGCCCTTGAAGTATACTGTCATGGGAATAACTACAGACTCCTTGCATGTTCATTTAGTCTCCCCTAGATCCTTTTGTGGTGTATGGAAGACATCTGTTCCGTCATGGATGATAAAATCAGACCTCTGTATCTAGAGATCTTGGTATCTGCACAGGTCAAAGAATGGCGCTTATGAAGAAGTCTTTCTTTACGATTCTAGAAGATCTGTTCCTTCACTGTCGTTTTAATCAGTCTTCTGTAGTTGGTGCTCTTGGTCATTACATGGATCCTAGGATGAAGCCTGGATTAGTGTCTTTCGTTGTTTCCAGAAGACCCGTTCAGTTGCAGTTGTCTCAGTCAGACCTCTGGAATTAGAGATCTTGGTTGTTATACAGATCGTAGGCCAAAACCTAGACTGGGACTTTTTTCTTGGTCCCAGAATACGTTCTGCCCAGTCATGGTTGTCACAGTCAGTCATCTGTAGATAACGACTTGGCTTTTTCACAGATCAAAGGATGACAAGACAAAGGATTTTGTCTTATCGTTAGATGGTGATGTAAGACAACCTGCTCTTCAATCAAGTTGTTCCCATTTCCTCGTTGTCAGGATATGTTTTGATAAATCTTTATGCTGTTTCTCATAGTGAAGGCCAGTTTACATTCTGCCAATAATGTTTCAGTGTTCCTTTTCTTCACTACCTGGTCAAAGTTTGCTGTTTTGAACTTGTGTATGCAGACTATTCTCACAGGTATGAAATGTTATCTCATTGTAGTTTTGATTTGCATTTCCTCAACTACAAATGATAGTGACCATTTTCATATGCACAATAATCATCTTTATGTCATCTTTGGTGGAACATCTTTTTAACATGCATACTTTTTTTTTTTTTTTGGTTTTTTTGGGCCACATCCATTTGATGCTCAGGGGTTACTCCTGGCTAAGCGCTCAGAAATTGCCCCTGGCTTGGGGGAACCATATGGGACACTGGAGGATCGAACAGCAGTCGCAATCTTTCCTTGGCTAGTGCTTGCAAGGCAGACACCTTACCTCTAGCACCACCTCGCCGGCCCCATAAGTTATTATTATTATTATTTTTTGGGGGGGGGGCCACACCTGGCATTGCTCGGGGGTTACTCCTGGCTGTCTGCTCAGAAATAGCTCCTGGCAGGCACGGGGGACCATACAGGACACCAGGATTCAAACCAACCACCTTTGGTCCTGGATCAGCTGCTTGCAAGGCGAACACTGCTGTGCTATCTCTCCAGGCCCTCATGTATATTTTTTGATATGTCTCTGTCTTCTTGAGTGTTTTGACTTTCTGTATCTTGGACGAATGTTTCTACATTGTATGATAGTTTCTTTCCCTATGTTGAAACTTCTATTTTGCAAACCTTATTTGTTTTTTTATTCTTTGATATTACACTCAAATTATCATCAAAGACATATTGAAGACATCATCAAAGCAATATTGAATAGTGTACTGTTGTTTTCTTTATTTTGTAGTTTCAGGTCTACCATCCAAGACTGATATATTTTGAGTTAAATTATTTTTCTACTTGTTTTTTGGGCCACACCCAACAGTATTCAGGGGCTATTCCTGACTGTGCCCAGGAGTGATCTGTGATATTTTATAGGGGGGCCATATGTAGTGCTGAGATCAAATATGCATAGACAGCATTGTGAATCAAGAGTTTTAACTCTTGTACTACCTCTCCAACCCTTGAATTAACTTTTGTGCTTGGTGTAGGCAGTTGCTGTTGGGTTTTTTTGCATGTGACTGCTCAATTTTCTCAACATTTATTGAAAAAACTTTCCTGAGGCGGGGAAAATCCGCGAAAGTACACCGGCCCAGTGGGGCCCAACTGTGAAAAACTGAGTGTGACCTGTCTATGTCTGTCTACTGTCCTCTTGCGTGAAACTCTTGCGAGTGGGGCAAAAAGAGGCTCCAGAAACCTCGCTCGCCCAGACGCCATTTTCAGGGAGGGACTACAGAGCATGAAAACCGGCAAAGCCTTGCAAAAGCCGGCTCCCTGTGTGTGACACCAGGCGGGGAAAATCCGCGAAAGTACACCAGCCCAGTGGGGCCCAACTGTGAAAAACTGTGAGTGTGACCTGTCTATGTCTGTCTACTGTCCTCTTGCGTGAAACTCTTGCGAGTGGGGCAAAAAGAGGCTCCGCTTCGCTACGCGGCCATGCACTCTTTCTAAGGAAAGAACAGCATTGCAACAAGAAGGAAAAATCACACTAAGAATGGCGCTATATCACAGAAGCAAACATTTCTCTCCGGACTGTCTTCTCTGTTGCATGCTCGGGCCTAAGATTTGACCCAGTGTGAGGCTTCATCCACGGAGGACTCCCCTCCCTTAGAGGCAAGTCAGCCCATCCAGAAAGGGAGGAGCCAGAGGAGTGTGCTGCCTGCATCATATATACAATGAATACCACCACAACACGTAGAAAAACCCACAATACAAGTGTGACAATAGGGAAACAACGCAGGCCAGCATCAGACATAGAGAATGAAGATGACAATTCTGAGGACCAGATAATGACCAACCAACTAATCAACCTCTCAGATAAGGACTTTAGACTAGCAATATGGAAGATGCTCAACGGACTCCAAGAAACCATGGATCGAGTTGAACAGAACACTAATAAGAACCAAGAAAATATGAAGACAGAAATCACAAAACTCCAAACTGAAATAACATGTCAACTAACAGGACTGAAAAAGTCAGTAAACGAAGTGAATGACAAAATGGATAAGCTCTGGGACAGGGTATCAGAAGCTGAGAATAGACTTGGTGCTGTGGAAGATGAGATACATAACAATTCCATACAGCAGGAGAGATTGGACAAAAAACTTAAAGCAAATGAGCAGACAATGGAAAAATTAGTCAAAGAATGGGAACAGATGAAAATAGAAGTCTATGATAAGATCAACAGAAACAACTTAAGAATCATTGGAGTCCCAGAGACCCAGGAAGAAAATTTCCAGGAAGAATCAACGGTCAAGAACATCATTAAAGAGAAACTTCCAGAGCTAAAGAATATATGTGATAAAATCCTGCATGCCCGAAGAGTACCAACCAAAAGAGACCCCAGAAAAACCACCCCAAGACACATCCTAGTCACAATGACAAATCCCACAGATAGAGACAGAATTCTGAAAGCAGCAAGATCAAAAGGGGAAATCACGTTCAAGCAAGCTTCCCTGAGATTTACTGCAGACCTGTCACCAGAAACACTCAAGGCCAGAAAGCAGTGGTGGGATATTGTGACAAGACTGAATGAAATGAATGCTGCACCCAGAATACTATACCCAGCAAAACTCACTTTTCAGTTTGACGGAAGAATACATGGTTTCACAGACAAAAAACAGCTCAGAAACTTCACAGACACAAAACCAGCCTTAAGAGAAAAACTGAAAGACCTAATCTAAGACAAGACTACCCAAAAGACACACCAAATTTCGAAATAAAGATGGTGTTAAATCCCAGGACAATTCTTTCTCTCAACGTCAATGGACTAAATGCACCAGTTAAGAGACACAGAGTGGCTAAATGGATCAAAAAACTCAATCCAACCTTCTGCTGCCTACAAGAAACGCACCTGAATAGTCAGAACAAACATAGACTCAAAATAAAAGGCTGGAGAAAAATTATCCAAGCAAACAACACCCATAAAAAAGCTGGAGTGGCCATACTAATATCAGATAATGCAAACTTTATACTCAGGAAGGTTGTAAGGGACAAAGATGGACATTTTATATTAATCAAGGGGTATGTAGAGCAGGAAGAATTCACTCTCCTAAACATATATGCACCGAATGAGGGGCCAGCAAAATATTTAATACAACTGTTGACAAATCTGAAAAATAATATCAACAACAACACAATAATTGTGGGGGACCTTAACACGGCTTTGTCAACACTGGATAGGTCAACCAGACTGAAACCCAACAAGAATATACTAGACCTGAGGAGAGAAATGGAAGAAAGAGGCCTAGTGGATATTTATAGGACACTCCATCCCCAGAAACCTGGATACACATTCTTCTCCAATGTACATGGGACATTCTCCAGGATAGACTACATGCTGGCACATAAAACATACCTCCATAAGATCAAGAGGATAGAAATTTTGCAGACTACCTTCGCTGACCACAAGGTTCTGAAATTATTTGTGAACTCCAAAGGGACTCAGAAGAAACACTTTAACACCTGGAAGTTAAACAGCCTCATGCTCAATAACCAGTGGGTCCGAGATGAAATCAAGGAGGAAATAAAAAGGTTCCTGGAAACAAATGACAATAAAGACACAAACTATCAGAACTTATGGGACACAGCAAAAGCAGTACTGAGAGGAAAATTTATAGCTTTGCAAGCACACATCAGGAAGGAAGAAGGAGCTTACCTGAGTAGCTTAATGACACAGCTAATAGAACTAGAAAATGCTCAACAAAGATGCCAGCACCCTTCTGCCTCTCTACTCTGCTGTCCTGCATTTTCGGCCTGATTTCACCCTTGGTGCGGCTCATCAGCCAGCCTGCCTTCCTGTGAACTTTCCGGGGAGACTGCCTTCCCGTGAGCCTTCCGTGAAGGTGAGTCGACACGCCCAGAAAGGGAGGAGCCACTGAACTTCGCTGGATCTCAGATGCCAGCACCCTTCTGCCTCTCTATTCTGCTGTCCTGCATTTTTGGCCTGATTTCATCCTGGGTGCGGCCCATCTGCCAGCCTGCCTTCCTGTGAGCCTTCCGTGGAGGTGAGTCGACACGCCCAGAAAGGGAGAAGCCAGAGGAGCATGGTTGCTCCGCTCCCCTTCGCGACGGTGCACAGCATTTAGCCGATGAATACAATCACAACACGTAGAAAAACACGCAGTACTAGTGTGACAATGGGGAAACAACACGGGCCAGTGCCAGACATAGAGAATGAAGATGGCAACTCTGATGACTTGAACATTACCAACCACCTAGTCAGTCTCTCAGATAAGGAGTTTAGAGTTGCAATATGGAACATGTTCAAAGAACTCAAACAAAGTATAGAAGAGAAAACTAAAAAGAATCAGGAGAATATGAAGATAGAAATGAGAAAACTCCAAACAGAAATTTCAGATCAAATAACAGGTCTGAGAAACTCAGTAGATGAATTGAAGAAAAACATGTTTGAGATTTCCCACAGGTTATCAGCAGCTGAGGATAGAATCAGTACACTGGAAGATGAGATACATAACAATTACATACAGCAGAAGAAATTGGAAAAAAGCCTCAAAGCAAATGATCAAACAATGGAAAAATTACTCAAAGAATGGGAACAGATGAAAATAGAAGTCTATGATAAGCTCAACAGAAACAACTTAAGAATCATTGGAGTCCCAGAGACCCAGGAAGAAAATCTCCAGGAAGAATCAACAGTCAAGAACATCATTAAAGAGAAACTACCAGAGATAATGAATACATGTGATAAAATCCTGCATGCCCAAAGAGTGCCAACTAAAAGAGACCCCAGAAAAAACACCCCAAGACACATCCTAGTCACTATGACGAATCCCATAGATAGAGACAGAATTCTGAAAGCAGCAAGATCGAAAAGAGAAATTACATTCAAGGGAACATCCTTGAGATTTACTGCAGACCTGTCACCAGAAACACTCAAGGCCAGAAGGCAGTGGTGGGACATAGTGACAAAACTCAATGAAATAAATGCTTCGCCTAGAATACTGCACCCAGCAAAACTCACTTTCAGGTTTGAAGGAACAATACATAGTTTTACAGACAAACAACAGCTCAAAAACTTCACAGACTCAAAACCATTCTTAAAAGAAAAACTGAACGGCATACTTTAAGACAAGGCTTACCAACAGACACACCAAACTTTAATATAAAGATGGCACTAACTCCCAGGACAATTCTTTCTCTCAATGTCAATGGACTAAATGCACCAGTTAAGAGACACAGAGTGGCTAAATGGATCAAAAAACTCAATCCAACCTTCTGCTGCCTACAAGAAACGCACCTGAATAGTCAGAACAAACATAGACTCAAAATAAAAGGCTGGAGGAAAATCATCCAAGCAAACAACACCCAAAAAAAAGCAGGAGTGGCCATATTAATATCAGATGATGCAAACTTTATACTTAGGAAAGTTGTAAGGGACAAAGATGGACATTTTGTATTAATCAAGGGATATGTACAGCAGGAAGAAATCACCCTCCTAAACATATATGCACCGAATGAGGGGCCAGCAAAATATTTAATACAACTGTTGACAAATCTGAAAAATAATATCAATAACAACACAATAATTGTGGGAGACCTCAACACGGCATTGTCAACACTAGACAGGTCAACCAGACTGAAACCCAACAAGAATATACTAGACCTGAGGAGAGAAATGGAAGAAAGAGGCCTAGTAGATATATACAGGACACTCCACCCCCAGAAGCCTGGATACACATTTTTCTCTAATGTACATGGGACATTCTCTAGGATAGACTACATGTTAGCACACAAAACATACCTCCATAATATCAAGAGGATAGAAATTTTGCAGGCTGCCTTTGCTGACCACAAAGCCCTGAAATTATATATAAACTACAAAGGGACACAGAAGAAAAATTTTAACACCTGGAAGTTAAATAGCCTCATACTGAATAATCAGTGGGTCCGAGATGAAATCAAAGAGGAAATCAAAACCTTCCTGAAAACAAATGACAATGGAGAAAATGCTCAACAAAAGGACCCAAGACTAGGAAGACAGAAGGAAATAACAAAGCTGAGAGCAGAAATCAACGAAGTGGAAACCCAAAAAACAATCCGAAAGATCAACGAAAGCAGAAGTTGGTTCTTTGAAAAAATAAACAATATTGATAGACCACTGGCAAACCTCACAAAGAAAGAGAGAGAGAGAAACTTGATAACTCGTATCAGGAATGAAAAAGGAGAGATCACTACTGATATGACAGAGATTCAAAGGGTAATCAGAAACTACTTTGAAAAACTCTACGCCACTAAAAATGAGAACCTGGAAGAAATGGATAAATTCTTGGACTCTTATAATCTTCCACGGTTGAAGGAAGAGGATGTAGCATATCTAAACACCCCCATCACCATTGATGAAATTAAAACAGTAATCAAATGTCTGCCGAAAAACAAAAGCCCAGGTCCAGATGGATTCACTAATGAATTCTATCAAACTTTCCAAGAGGAACTACTGCCAATCTTGGCAAGACTCTTTCATGAAATTGAACAAGCAGAAACACTTCCAAATAGCTTTTATGAAGCCAACATCACCTTGATACCTAAACCAGACAGAGATGCTACAAAAAAAGAAAATTACAGACCAATATCGCTGATGAATGCAGATGCAAAGATCCTCAACAAAATTCTGGCAATAGGATTCAATGCCTCGTTAAAAAGATCATCCACTACAATCAAGTAGGTTTCATCCCAGGAATGCAAGGATGGTTTAACATCCGTAAATCTATCAACATCATACACAACATCAATAACAAGAAAAATAAAAACCACATGATCATATCAATAAATGCAGAGAAAGCATTTGATAAGGTCCAACACCCATTCTTGATCAAAACTCTCAGCAAGATGGGAATGGAGGGAACCTTTCTCAATATAGTGAAGGCCATCTACCACAAGCCAGTGGCAAATATTATCCTCAATGGAGAAAAACTAAAAGCCTTCCCTCTAAATTCTGGCACAAGACAAGGCTGTCCTCTCTCACCACTCCTATTCAACATAGCACTGGAAGTACTTGCTATAGCGATTAGGCAAGAAAAGGATATCAAGGGAATCCAGATAGGAAAGGAAGAAGTCAAGCTCTCACTGTTTGCAGATGACATGATACTCTACTTAGAAAACCCTAAAGACTCTATCAAAAAGCTTCTAGAAACAATAGACTCATATAGCAAGGTGGCAGGCTACAAAATTAACACACAAAAATCAATGGCCTTTCTATACACCAATAGTAATAAGGATGAAATGGACATTAAGAAAACAACCCCATTCACAATAGTGCCACACAAACTCAAATGTCTTGGAATCAACTTGACTAAATATGTGAAGGACCTATACAAGGAAAACTATAAAACTCTGCTCCAAGAAATAAGAGAGGACACACGGAAATGGAAACATACCCTGCTCATGGATTGGCAGGATTAACATCATCAAAATGGCAATACTCCCCAAGGCATTATACAGATTTAATGCCATCCCTCTAAAGATACCCACGACATTCTTCAAAGAAGTGGATCAGATACTTTTGAAATTCATTTGGAACAATAAACACCCTCGAATAGCTAAAGCAATCATTGGGAAAAAGAATATGGGAGGAATTACTTTCCCCAACTTTAAACTGTACTACAAAGCAACAGTTATCAAAACAGCATGGTATTGGAATAAGGACAGGTCCTCAGATCAGTGGAATACGCTTGAATACTCAGAAAATGTTCCCCAGACATACAACCACCTAATTTTTGATAAAGGAGCAGGAAATTCTAAATGGAGCAGGGAAAGCCTCTTCAACAAGTGGTGTTGGCACAATTGGATAGCCACTTGCAAAAAATTGAACTTAGACCCCCAGCTAACATCATGTACGAAGGTAAAATCCAAATGGATTAAAGACCTCGATATCAGCCCCAAAACCATAAGATATATAGAACAGCACATAGGCAAAACACTCCAGGACATTACAGGCATCTTCAAGGAGGAAACTGCACTCTCCAAGCAAGTGAAAGCAGAGATTAACAGATGGGAATATATTAAGCTGGGAAGCTTCTGCACCTCAAAGGAAATAGTGCCCAGGATACAAGAGCCACCCACTGAGTGGGAGAAACTATTCACCCAATACCCATCAGATAAGGGGCTAATCTCCAAAATATACAAGGCACTGACAGAACTTTACAAGAAAAAAACATCTAACCCCATCAAAAAATGGGGAGAAGAAATGAACAGACACTTTGACAAAGAAGAAATACACATGGCCAAAAGACACATGAGAAAATGTTCCACATCACTAATCATCAGGGAGATGCAAATCAAAACAACGATGAGATACCACCTCACACCCCAGAGAATGGCACACATCACAAAGAATGAGAATAAACAGTGTTGGCGGGGATGTGGGGAGAAAGGAACTCTTATCCACTGCTGGTGGGAATGCCGTCTTGTTCAACCTTTATGGAAAGCGATATGGAGATTCCTCCAAAAACTGGAAATCGAGCTCCCATACGATCCAGCTATACCACTCCTAGGAATATACCCTAGGAACACAAAAATACAATACAAAAACCTCTTCCTTACACCTATATTCATTGCAGCACTATTTACCATAGCAAGACTCTGGAAACAACCAAGATGCCCTTCAACAGACGAATGGCTAAAGAAACTGTGGTACATATACACAATGGAATATTATGCAGCTGTCAGGAGAGATGAAGTCATGAAATTTTCCTATACATGGATGTACACGGAATCTATTATGCTGAGTGAAATAAGTCAGAGAGAGAGAAAAACGCAGAATGGTCTCACTCATCTATGGGTTTTAAGAAAAATGAAAGACACCCTTGTAATAATAATTTTCAGACACAAAAGAGAAAAGAGCTGGAAATTCCAGCTCACCTCAGGAAGCTCACCACAAAGAGTGATGAGTTTAGTTAGGGAAATAACTACATTTTGAACTGTCCTAATAATGAGAATGTATGAGGAAAATGGAGAGCCTGTCTAGAGTACAGGCGGGGGTCGGGTGGGGCGAAGGGAGACTTGGGACATTGGTGATGGGAATGTTGCACTGGTGATGGGTGGTGTTCTTTACATGACTGAAACCCAAACACAATCATGTATGTAATTAAGGTGTTTAAATAAATTTAAAAAAAAAAGAAAAAAGAAAAAACTTTCCTAGCTCCATTTTAAATTCTCAATTCTTGACATAAAAGACAGTAAATTAGTTTTTTGTATATGTGGCATTTTATTTATGGGTTCTCCATTCTATTTCACTAATTTCTATGTCTTTATTTCAGAATCATACTGTTTTTAATTACTGTGGCATTTGTAGTACATTGTGAAGGTGGGGAACATGGTGAGGAACATGATGCTTCCATTTTTTCCTTTACCTCTGGATTATCTTTGAGCTTTTATGTTCAGACTCTTTTCCATCAAACTTTTGTCACAGATTTAAAGACAAAAACTATAACAAAAGGGCCGGAATGATAGCAAATTGGGAAGGGCACTAGCCTTGCGGTTGATCTAGATTCAATTCATGGCATCCCATATGATTCCCTGAACTCACCACGAGCGATGCCTGAGTACAGAGCCAGGAGTAACCTCTTAGCACCACCGGCTGTGGCCCAAAAGCAAACAAACAAATTACAACGAAATATTATAGTTAAATACAAACTTCATAAAATATGAATGAGTGAATTGTTTGGGTTTTAGGGTTTTTTTTTTTTTGGTTTATTAACTTTATGCTTTCTCTTTGCAGCAGACAATTTTACCAGTCCATTTCACTTTATAAAATTGTAGATTTCACTGGACTTTATTTTACTGTTTGTATCCTGGTGGGTGGTATATTTCTTATATTGGCTCTGCCACCTGAGTACATCTTTGAATATATGTGCCAGCCAGACTTCCTGGCTCCTCAGTTCCATCCTGACTCATTTCCTTAGCCCATAATGACTTCTGACTCTTTCTATACCAAGCCAGTCAAAGATCCATCATCTAAGAAGCATTCATACTTATATCTGTTATTCATTCAAATAAGATGTTATTATCATGATCTCTTTCTGTCCTTCTTGCTTTCCCAGGTGTCACTAGCTGTGACTTGCTCATCAATAGGAATTAATTGAAATAATTCAACAAAATTCTGGCAACTTTAATAAAATTTGTATTCCTAAAGTACCTACCTTGAGGTAGGGTTTGATTAAAGGTAGTATATATTTATTTCTAACATGCTTACTGTTGCCAACTTATCACAGTAACTTTGGTTTTTTATAATGTGCACAAAGAAGAAAATTATCCTCCGTTGCTCCTACAAAAATTCTAAAAGATGATGATTAAAATGGGAAAACTTAAGTCCTGACCACAGTTTACTGAAGGAAAAATACACATGCATATTATTTGAATGCATGTAATTTAGAAAATATGACATAGGGAGGAGAATGTTAGTGTGAACTGTCTCAAAGGAAAAATGCTGCCAGACTTCGATTATTTGGATTTTGATGCCTATTTTCTTTTTTGTTTTGTTTTGGGCCCAGCATTGCTCAAAGGCCACACCTGACTCTGCTATGCCTGGCAGTATTTAAGGGACCATATGTGGTGCTGGGATTTGAACCAAGGTAACAGCTGTCTGCTAGGCAAGGGCCTTATCCTTTATAATGTTTCTCCAGTCCCTGATATTTATTTTTAATGTAAATTATGAAGTTAAAATGTTATATTTTGGACATAAAATGTTATCAAGAACAAACATTTTTATTGCTTAAATATAAGAAATGTGAGATTTATCATATTATGTCATACCTGTGCTTACCCAAAAAGATATTTAACTCCAAAAGCAGTGTCACATATTTTAATTAGACACTGACAGTTCACTGTGTCTCAGAAATAAAGAAAATACAGATTTTAAGAGCTCTTATACAATTAACTATAAATATGACATATTCATACTATCTATATGTTTTTCCTACTCTATTATGTTTTATTGGTAATGAATTGCTTAACTTAAGGAAAATAATTAAGTTTATCAGTAATCAGAGTTTTTAATTAAGGTTAATATAGTCTATTATATTGGTTTGCCCTCTACTCTGAAAAGTATTTATATAGGGTTGACTTAGAAAATGATAGTGGATACTTTATTTTCTTTCTCTGAAACTTAAGGTTAGAGTTTTTGCCTGTTTTTGTTTTGGATCCACCCTCGATGTTACTCAGAGATTATTCCTCTCTCTGCAAATAGGCATCATGTCTAATGGTGCTTGGGGACCATGTGGGGTGCCAGTGATTGAACTCAGGTTGGCTGTGTGAAAGAACAGAGACCTGCTATGCTCTCTGAATTCCCATGATGAGAATTATTGATTGCATCCTTTTGTCTAGTTACTTGAGTTAATCATTTAAAGGATACAATTATAATTTCATTTTAATATGAATAATGTGAGTTGGCCTTTATTTTTTTTTAATCTCTTAAATTGCTGTGCACAGTAAATTAGAACCTACCTTTTTGTACTGTATGTCTTCAGCCCATATGAGATCACTAACTGACTGTGGGGAACAGTGAAAAATTTGACAACAATAAAGTGTTTCTGAATATGCAACAATCAAAAATCCGTTGAAAATTAAATGTGTAATGAATATGAGGTGTTTGTGACAATGTTCACCAGTGTTGTATTTTCTAGGATAAAAGGGGCAAGAGTGGCAAAAGCTTAAGAAGCTCTGACTTGGAAGACCTGCTTTGCAAGCATATGGTCATGAGTTCAAATACTTGTTGCTCATTATGATTGTGGCTTGCTATTTGAGCCTGGCAGCTCTGTTCTCTGTGTTCCCTGAGCAAATTATTTTCAGACACACCATAAATGAGCACACACAAAAGAGTATGACCTCTGGCAAGCACAATGAAGAAAAGATGTATAAGAATCATAGTCAAAAAGTGTGACCTGTGGCAAGCACATCTGCAAATACCATAGTGACTTTCAGTGGACATTACAATATAGCTGTGTTTCTCAGCCAGGGTGATCCTATGTGCAGGTATCACAAATAAAGGGCTATGAGCACAGGGATCAAGTTGCAAGCAACACAATCTGATGTGTGGGCCATGAAGAACCATGTTAAAAAGGCAATGAGTACAGCCCTCTATCATTGCACTAACTTCAACAACATTTGGCTGAGTTAAGTTTCTAGCACTTCATGTTTCCTGAGTATCTCTAGGTATAACAGTGGATGCACCTCAGCTTCTAGGCATTGCCCAGCACCAAAGGGCTGGACAGTACCATATATTCAGGCTCTTGCATTGTATAATTGAAGGCTGGTTGGCCAAGTACTGGTGAGAGTGGCCCCTGGGCCCACTGAGCATCATTTGGAAGGCCCCCGAACTCAAACAAAAAAGGAAGTGGAAGGAAGGAAAAAGTAATATCTTTTTGTTGTTATTTTGGGGCCACACCTTGTGTTTTTCAGATACCTGGTTGTGCACTCAGGAATCACTCCTGGCCTCCTTTCAGGAGCATTTGGGATATTGGGGATCAAACTCTGATTGGCCGCTTGCAAGGTAATCACTATACCCACTATACTATCACTCCAATCCAGTAATATCTTTTTTATTGGCTATTATTTTAGAGAATATCCCTTAGAATTTTTTCTAGTCCATATTATTTCTCATTATTTGTCACACTTTTATTTACACCAAACAAAATAATTATAGCATTACCATAATGCTATAGCATTATATTTTCATTTTCCTATTTTATATTGTTATTAACCTAATAATTGAAATTTCTCTTAACTGGGGGGGGGGCAAGACCTGGCAATGCTCAGGGGTTACTCCTGGATTTGCACTCAAATCACTTCTATTGGGCTCAGGATCATATGGAATGCTGGGAATTGAACCCAGTTTGATTGCATACAAGGCAAGCACCTTGCTGTACTATCTCTTTGGCCCCTCTATTGCTTTTTATTAGTATAATCTATTCTATAACACTATCTACAAAGAAAATATCATATATAAGTACAAATGTCACAACATTTAAATCATTTGGAAAACTTGATCTAGTCTTTATCCTTTAATCCTTCCATCATAATTTGAATGCACTAAATTATAGTTACTTTCCTTTACATCAGTGACATTTATAGAGTCAAAACAGCTTCTGTACTTCTAATTTGGTACTCCATATGGATCCATAAGAATTCCTGAATCTTGCAAATACCTCTGAAAGCCAGCTTAAAATGTTTTATACCTAATTCAATTTTTCTCATAGCTATTCTATATTTCAAAAAAAATGGGCAAAGAAGTTTCTAACAAGTCGTAACTTTCCCTTGTGCATAAAACCTAGACATAAAGATATGTTTTCTATTAACTGAAAGTAAGAGTCAGTGCTTACTTTTGACACTGATAAAAAGAAAAAGTAATGTGTAGCTTACCTCCATTGTTTTAGGAGATTTTTTTATTCTAAAAAATAAACACAAAGCAAAGATAAACAGATGGGAATATATTAAGCTGAGAAGCTTCTGCACCTCAAAAGAAATAGTGCCTAGAATACAAAAGCCACCCACAAAATGGGAGAAACTATTCACCCAATACCCATCATATAAGGTGCTAATATAGAAAATATACAAGATACTAACAGAACTTAACAAGAAAAAGACGTCTAACCCCATCAGAAAATGGGGAGAAGAAATAAACAGACACTTCCTCAAAGAAGAAATACAAATGGCCAAAAGAACATGAAAAAATGCTCCACATCATCAATCATTAGGGAGATGCAAATCAAAACAACGAGGAGGGGGCCGGAGAGATAGCACAGCGGTAGTGCACTTGCCTTGCAAGCATCGGACTGAGGTTGGGCTGTGTTTCGAATCCCAGCATCCCGAACCTGCCAGGAGTGATTTCTGAGCGAGCCAGAAGTAATCCCTGAAAGCTGGGTGTGACCCCAAAAAAATCAAAACCCAAAAAAAACAACAACAACAATAAAAAACAACTATGAGGTATTATCTCACACCACAGAGACTGGCACACATCACAAAAAACAAGAACAATCAGTGCTGGTAGGAATGTGGAGAGAAAGGAACTCTTTTTCATTTCTTGTGGGAATGCCGTCTAGTACAGCCTTTATGGAAAACAATATGGAGATTCCTCAAAAAACTGGAAATTGAGCTTCCATATGATTCAGCTATACCACTGTTAGGGATATACCCTAGAAACACAAAAATACAATACAAAATTCTATCTTCACACCTATATTCCTTGAAGTACTGTTTACAATAGCCAGACTCTGGAAACAACTAAGATGCCTTTCAACAGATGAATGGCTAAAAAAACTGTGGTACATATACACAATGGAATATTAGCAGCCGTCAGGGGAGATGAAATTATGAAACTTTCCTATACGTGGGTGTACATGGAATCTATTATGCTGAGTGAAACAAGTCAGAGGGAGAGAGATACAGAATAGTCTCACTCATCTATGGGTTTTAAGAAAAATTCAGGACATAATTGTAATAATGCCCAGAGACAATAGAGATGAGGGCCAGAAGGACCAGCTCACAATATGAAACTCACCACAAAAGAGTGGTGAGTGCAGTTAGGGAAATAACTACACTAACAACTATCATGGCAATGTTAATGAGTGAGAGAAGTAGAATGACTGTTTTGAATACAGGCAGGGGGTGGGGAGGAGTGAGGGGACATTGGTGGTGGGACTATTGCACTGGTGAGGGGGAATGTTCTGTTTATGACTGAAACCCAACTACAGTCATGTTAGTAATCATGGTGCTTAAATAAAGATTTTATAAAAATAAATAAATAAAACCACATATAACTAATTATTCCTAGTTATTAATCATAGTTCAAACAATTATATGATAAACTTTAACTTCACTTTCTTTTATACTAAATTCATTCCAATTGCATGTAACCAAACAAATATATAACATGTTTCGGCATTACCTTACTTAACAGGCTTTGTCATATAGAAACAATGTCTTAATAATTTTATTTTCTTGCAATCTATTCACTGTCACAAGATTTTTTTTTCATTTTTGTTTAAGCACTGTGGTTTACAGTAATTTTAGCAGTATACTTTCAGGCATACAATATTCCAACATGCACACTGCCAGAATGTCAGTCTTCCTCTACTAATGTCTCAAGGTTCCCTCCTATCTCCTTATTTCACCTTCTTGGTCAATTCAGTTCTGTAGATTGATTCTCAGGCATTGTTACCATAAATCAATTATTGTTATGTTTTTAATGTTTTATTATATTTTAAGTTACAGTCATGTAAAGTTTATGATTTTAATGTAAAATTATTGTACCCCCCACCAAAGTGCCCATGACCCCCCACAAGTGTCTCTATCACTTTCAACAAGAAGTTTTTAAAAATAAATTTGAATAACTGCATGAAGAAATGCAATGGTCCAACTGGGAGTTGCATTGAACATACTTGGCCCCAGAGTATAGCAAGGAGAAGGAGAGTGGAGGAGAAACATAAATATGAAAGGATGGGTGCCAAGGGCTAAGCAGTCTCGGGTACATTGGTGGAGAGAAAAACAGGACAGAACTAAATCTCCAAGCCAAAGACAACAACAATAGACTCAAGAGACCCTAACTCTTTTTTTTTTTTTTTTTTTTTTTGGTTTTTCGGGCCACACCCGTTTGATGCTCAGGGGTTACTCCTGGCTAAGCGCTCAGAAATTGCCCCTGGCTTGGGGGACCATATGGGACGCCAGGGGATCGAACCGCAGTCCTTCCTTGGCTAGTGCTTGCAAGGCAGACACCTTACCTCTAGCACCACCTCGCTGGCCCTAAGAGACCCAAATTCTAACAATCGAAACTTTAAATGGACTTGGCTTTATATTGGCAAGCTGCCAGGTGGGGTGGGGGCAGAGGGCAAAGAGTGGTTGTTGGAATATACTCTAGGAACATGGTGGAGGGAGGTGAACAGTGGTGGTGGGATTAGCTCTGATTCATTGTATGTCTGAAACCCAACTATGATGAACTTGTAAATCACAATGGTTTCAATAAAATAAAATTTAATTGGAAAAAAAAAAGAGGCATTGGTTCACTACAGCTGAAGCAGGCTACTGAAAACACACACACACACACACACAATGTAACTTCTTAGCTAAAAATAAGAAGATAGGAGTGGAATGGACAATTATACAACAAAAAATTATTTCTGTTTAGTAAAAAAGTAAAAGATTTTGATATTATAAGATGCCTTGAGTTATTCAAATATTCTTGTTTTTCTATTTTATGTTGTAATTATTAAGGAAATCCTAAATTTTATGAAAAGCTTTATTTTATTTTAAATGGACTTTAGGGAAATTAGGGTTTCTAATTAGTAGCCTTTATTATAAATATAAATTAACAGTGAGTTTATAGTTTTATTTGGGGGGGTGCCAAACCTGGTTGTACTTAGGACTTACTCCTGGCTCTACACTCAGGGATCATTCCTGGTGGGCTCAAACTGGGATCAAACCCAGGTTGGCTGTTTGCAAGGCAAACACCCTACCCACTGTACTATTGCTGCAGCCCCTTGAGTTTAGAGTTTTCATGGAGCTGATTCTAGTCTATGTAACACAGGGTTTCAAAAACTATTGTCATCAAAGTGTGGAGGTAGAATGTTTTTGTTTATTTATCTTTTGATATAATGAATTTTGCTCTGGATTCTAAGATTAATCTTGTGTATCCTGTTTTTCATTCTTGAGACTACTCCATTTATGTCTATAGACTTAAAGACTATTACATATCATTGTTATTTCCAGTTTCTTTATTAACCATTTCAGTTTGTACTATTTTTTAGCTATTGATTTCAATAACTGGTAATTTGGTATTCTTCTCCTATTCCCTCTCCTCCCCTTCCTTCTCTTCGCTCTTCCTCCATTTAATATATCTGCCAAACATCATTGTAGTGCTCCTATTCCACTCCCTTGGATGGCTTTTTATTTATTTATCTTGCGTACTGGGTATGGAACCCAAGTCTAAGGCATATTAGACTTGTGCTTTGCCACTGAGTCACTTCTCTGACATTCCTATTTAATGCAATATTGTAATGCAAGTGCCCTGTATTATCTCTCCAGCCCCTAAATTAATTTTTTTTGTTTTGTTTTTGAGCCACTCCCTGTGATGCTCAGGGGTTACTCCTGGCTATATGCTCAGAAATCGCTCCTGACTTGGGGGACCAAATGGGATGCTGGAGGATCGAACCAAGGTCTGTCCTAGGTCAGCCGTGTACAAGGTAAACGCCCTACCACTGCACCATCACTCCAGCCTCCCTAAATCAATTTTTAATTCTTGTTGATCACCCTTAACTCCATGGCGAGCATATTTTATTTACTTTTGGTTTCCTATTTTAAATCTGCCTTTCTTGAGTATTAGCACTTTATGTTGTTTCATTTTTTCCCTTTAACCATTCATAGTTTATTCATTTCTCATTTTCTAATTTCATCTTATTTATAACATCCTTTATTTAAAAAAATTTTAATGCAAAAATCCCCACTAGGATGAGGTTGTGAAGTCACACATTTTCCTTCTAGTGGCAGTCAGGGTCTGCCTAGATGCAAGGGCTCACCATGATGAGCAGAAGGCCAGTCTGAGTGCCCTTGAAGTTTCTATCTGACAGGCCAGGAGCCTACCCCAGCCTAGACTCAGTATCTCATCTATATGGGCTTCCAGGGATACTGCTCAGGACTGATCAATAATGTGATTCAGTAATGGCTAGTGCTACAGGCGATATGTTACTTCCTTTATTTTTCTTGAATATCATTCTTTAAAACTTCAAAACTCTGTCTGCTAAGAGGGACCATGCATAGTATGTTTGCCTAGGTAGAGTCATATCCAGAGGATTCTCCTAAAAATAAATAAATAAATTAACAAATAAATAAATAAAATTTACAGTGAAATAGTTGAGTGCTTTGAAATCTCTCAAATGCTTGCTCTGCTTTCAATTTTATTTTCAAATCCTATGCAACCTGTTTCCATGACATCTGTAGTTTGTGTGAATATATTATTCACATATTAAAATTAAAATGGTAATTATGAAAACATGATATCCTATTATGTTAACTTGTAACTGCAATACTTTTTACAGCATAAACTTGAATTATTGGTGACTATAACTTCCCAAGTCATTTTTAATATTTTAGTTAAAGAAAATGCATCACATAGCTGACCATAATACATGTGTTTCCAGATAAGTGAGCAAAACAGTTGTTGAAAAAAAGAAATATAAATTAAAAAGAAGTTAAAAAAGAAAAGTACAGTAACAGGCTGCAGCGATAGCACAGCGGCGTTTGCCTTGCACGTGGCAGATCCAGGATGGACTTTGGCTCCATCCCCAGAGTCCCATATGGTCCCCCAAAATAGGTGCGGTTTCTGAGCGCATAAACAGGAATAACTGCTGAGTGTCACAGGATGTGGCCCAAAAAGCACAAACACACACACACACACACACACACACACACACACACAATAGTACAGTAACAAGTACATTTATGAAAATTATTGTATCTCCACTGAATTCATTAATCTAGTGGCAACTGATATGTTAGAAATAAGGCCCAGAATAATATTTTACAATAATATTAGTTCACTTGAAAGAACCTAGTATTTGTAAAATATAAATAAAGATGAAGGAAAGAAGGCTCTGAGAAAAACACTAAATTTCAGCCTTTAATTATTTCAGCCTAAAATTATTTATGAATCCCGGTACAATAGTGGAGTGAGATGGGAACTGTTTTAATATAAATTAAAGAGTCCTAGAGTTGGTGTGGGGCTGTTGAACCTTTTCTGGGCTCGACTGGCTCCTGCACCCCCTAACGCCTGGCAAGCCTGAAGGTTGCAGGCTAAGGGTGGAGAGAGTCACAAAGCAGTCAGATGAAATTCCAGGAGTCAGCCAGCTTCATTTCACAATCCTAACCTAATATACATTTCCTCACGTTGCTTCTATGCTAAACCTTTTCCTACCACACTTCTCTAACTCTCCTTCTTATCCCTCTCTCCTCGCAGGTCAGCCTCCTTCACCCGCCCATCCCAGGTGTGGGCAGTTCTGATCATTCAGGTGGGATGAATAACAAGTTGGGGGAGGAGATACCCACAGGGAACTCCAAAAAGAGCTGTAAGAATTTCTGCATCTCTGTCACTGTTGAAAAAGGGCTAAAGAAAATGTAGCTGGCAGAGCACTTGTCTTGCACACTGCCCACGTGGGTTTGATCATTGGCATCCCATATTGTCCCCTGAGTCAGACAAAAGTGATTCCTGAGTAAAGGGCTAGGATAACCTTTCTCACACACACACACACACACACACACACACACACACACACACACACACACACACACACACAAAACGTATGCGTACGCAATGGAAAAGTAGTAAAAATTGAATTCTGATCTCATTCATTACCATGTTATCCTCAGATATAGATGTTAACCCTATAACTCATTATTTTAGATGTTTCAATTCAGAATAAATCAACGTTTTCCTAGAAAAATATCATCTGTTCATTTTTTTATTTTTTAAATGAGTGACTTGTTATACAAAAAATAGTTTAGTATGAAATTTGAAAAAATTATTGCACTCTTCTGTTAATTGCATCTTCCAACTTCAAAAATATATCACCACAATATCTTAGTTTCTTTAAGCTGCTCTTCCTTCATTTGTAATCTTTTGGAACTGAGCATAAAAAATTATTTAACAAAATGAGTTATGTAGGAGGTGTGGGCATATTTTGAGCTAGAGACAATGAACCAGATATTATCAGGTAATTATAAATTAAATGCCATAATATAAGTTTCCAAATTCCAGTGAGCTGAGTTAGTAAATAAGTCATTGGGATAATAAATGAGAAAAAAAATCGGTGTATTAGTTTTTCCATTCAATTCAATAGTCTTTCTCCTATATCTATAAAAATAAGATTTAAGGGGCTGGTGAGATGGTGCTAGAGGTACGATGTCTGCCTTGCAAGCGCTAGCCAAGGAAGAACCGCGGTTCCATCCCCCAGCGTCCCATATGGTCCCCCCAAGCCAGGGGCAATTTCTGAGTGCTTAGCCAGGAGTAACCCCTGAGCATCAAATGGGTGTGGCCAAAACAAAACAAAACAAAACAACAACAACAACAACAACAACAACAATAATAATAATAATAATATTTGAAGTATAGGGCCGGAGCAGTGGTGCGGAGTAGTAAGGCGTCTTGCCTTGCCAACGCTAGCCTAGGAATGACAGCGGTTTGATCCCCCGGCGTACCATATGGTCCCCCAAGCCAGGAGCGATTTTTGAGCACATAGCCAGGAGTAACCCCTGAGCGTCATCGAGTGTGGCCCCAAAATAAAACAAAACAAAAAAAAGATTTGAAGTAACATTTTTGCTAAATGAATCTTTTCACTATGCATAGAATGCTCAAAGCAAAGCTTAAAATTAAGAGATTAGAAAAAAAGTTATTTCATAGTCTTCATCATACTGATATTGTAGCAAAAACTTTATTGTACCTCAAATTAGTTTTTATAAAGCCCTTGAATAAATTTATTAAGTAATCTTTATCTTTTAGTGAGTATTACTATGGAGCAAGAATAAGAACAATGATTTAAAATTTTATACTAAATACTTTCCATAAAATTAATTAAATTTTGGGACTGGAGAGACAGCACAGCGGCCTTTGCCTTGGAAGCAGCTGACCCAGGACCTAAGGTGGTTGGTTCAAATCCCAGTGTCCCGTATGGTCCCCCGTGCTTGCCAGGAGCTATTTCTGAGCAGATAGCCAGGAGTAATCCCTGAGCGCTGCCGGGTGTGGCCCAAAAACCAAAAAAAAAAAAAAAAAGTAAATTTTAATTAAAATTTCTGTAATATGTTTATGATATCATAGAAGAAAATCTTTAGCAAATGTATTATGTAATTTGTTTTTCTTTTTTCCTTGCTTGATCTTCATCCTTACTCAGTCTTTTACCTGAAAGTCTTGGTATATAACAAAAATATGACTTTTAGTCTTACCTTCTTTCACTTAGATAGTATTTTTGTACTATAAGTAGGAGTTAGATCACAAGAAAATCCTTGAATCTAGTATTCTTAAATCTTGAGTAGAGAAGTCACAGTAGGATGAAACAATGTAAGTTGTATTCAGTCATCATTAGTTGCTACTATTAGTGGCTGGAAAAAAGTTTAAATGTATGTCTGAGCTCACTAAATTAAACGATTTTCTTATTTGGAATGTTTCGTGTAAAATTCTTTGAAAATACAATATTAAGTTAAATGTCTATCGGATCTTCAAAAATTTAGTGATTTGATAATTTACAAAAACCTGGCTCTTCCGTACTATATTTCAAACATGGAAGGATTATTGTTGTTGTTGTTATTTGTTTTTTGTTTTGTTTTGTTTTTAGACCACACTCGATGGCACTCAGGGTTACTTCTGGCTCTGCACTCAGAAATTGCTCCTGGCAAGCTTTGGGGACTATATAGGATGCTGGGGGTCAAACCCAGATCCATCACAGGTCAACCATATGCAAGGCAAATGCCCTACCCACTGTGCTATCACTCCAGACCTCAAATGGGAGTTTTAAAATACTTTTATGGGGTGGGGTAAAAATATTTTTATTTAATCAAAAAGTTTCAATAATATAATATTGGGGGGTTTTGTTAACAAAGCAAGTTAGTTTTTATTGAATAAAATTTGCTTAGAAAAATGTGAGAGGAGAGAAAGAGGAGAAGGAATTATGTGTTCAAGAGAGAATACAGTCTTCTTCAGAGGAAAATAAGTGAACAAAGAAAGAAAGACAAGCAAGGTATGTGTTCAAGGGAGAACACAGTTTGAAGAGCAAGCCTAATGGTTTACACTTAGAGCTCCACTACACCATGCCTACCACTGGACTGCCAGAATCCCACTATTAGCTCACATTTTCTCCTACCCCCACCTACAGTTCTATTGACTGTATCTCAGGAAGTTTTTCCATTCCTTTATTTCTTTATATTCTTTAAATGAGTTAGACTGCCAGGACCCACCCAGGAATACTAATGTAGCAAGCCAAACTTAACATAAGCAGTCCTAGTGAGCTACATTTCCTGCTGAGGGAAAGAGAGGAAGCAAAAGCAGATCAAGGTGCACTGGCAATACTGCTTATGCTGAGTATTAGGCCAGGCCCTGCTGAGGGCGGGGGTGCTGAGACCCGGGATTCTAGTCCGCAGGCTCTCCTCCGGTATCTTTCTGGGTCCCTCCCTAACTGCCAGGCTTTTCCTTTTATACCTGGTCAGTTGACTGTTACTGGGGGAATCATCACCCCTTAAAGATGCATTAACAGCAACACCCTTAAAGATACATTAACATTTGATGATACGGTATTTTAATTTTATTGGTGTTTATTTTTGGCATTCTGCTCATGGTCACTCTGGGCAGGCTTAAGGGACCATATGGGATGCTGGAGTTCAACTGTGTGCAAGGCAAGTACCCTAACTGCTGTACTGTTGCTTAGCCCCTGTATTTTTACTTATTTATTTATTTAGATTTCTTGGGCCACACCTGGCCACACTCAGGAGTTATTCCTGACTCTGCACTCAGAAATTACTCCTGGTAGGCTCGGGGGATCATATGGGATGCCTGGGATTGAACCCAGGTTGGCTGTATGCAAGGCTAACACTGTATCTGCTGTGTACTGTACCTGCTACAAGCACTGTACAGCTTTCACTCTGGTACTTACTTTTTTTTTTTTTGACTTGGTTCACTTAACATGACTTCTTCCAGTTCCAACCAAGTTGCAGCAAACTGTAGGATTTTACCTTTTTTTCATATTTGAGTATATTTTACTGTGTAGATATATCACAATTTCTTTTTTCACTTATCTGTTCTTGAGCACTTGTATATTCCAAGAAGTGAGGCTGCTGCTGGGTCAATGGATGCTCAGTTCCTAGATATTTTTTTAGGAGTGTCCATATTGTTTTCCAAAAAGGCTGGACTAAGTTGACATTCCCACTTGCAGTAAATGGGCATCTCTAAAGTAATTTGATGTCATCATTTTGTATGGGTTATAGATGTTTCCGTAGTTGGTGTTTATTTTATATTCTTCAGAGACATTATATTTGCAGTGATGGTTTTGTGACCAAGGACTTTTCCAGCTATTTCAGTGAGATTTTATATTGCATTGCTGAAGTTGAATGATAGTCAAAAGGGCAGAATGAAGTATCCTGGTTTAGACAGCTGGTTTAGATGTGTTGGATGATGTTGTATTAATTATTAATTATAAAGTCCTAGTGGTCCATGGAGTGAATGGTGAGGCCTTTCTTGGTCCGGCCTAGCATCTGCAGTCCTTATTGCCTGGAGGGTCTGTAAGTATCTGGGTAAAGGCAAAGAAATGACCCACAGCAGTCAGGTGAAGTTTCAGAGACATAAACTTTTATTATAAGGCCCTAACTACCATGTGCATATCTCACATGGCTTCTAAGCTAAACAGCCTCTCTGCATCCAACAGGTGTCTCTGATCTCCTTCCTACTGCTTCTCTGTCACAGCTTCCCCAGGACACTCTAATTACCAACCACAGACCCCTCCCACCTATGGGAGGGTCTCCCTTTCCAGGTGAGAGAGACAGGGAGTTGGGGGAGGGGATAACATCTCTGGGTTCTTTGTTGTTTTTTTTTTTTAAAAAAGAGAAAAAAATGAGACAAGGTTACAAAGCTTTTGTTTTCCTGACCTCTGCCAGCCAAAGGCAGGAAACCTAATATTCCCCAAAGGTAACAAAGTTTAAAGTGTATAATTAAAATAGCAGCCTTTTCCATAAACAGAACTTTTCTGCAAAATACACCTGTAGTTTAAAATCCTTAATGCTATTTAACCATGCACTTTTATACTGGAATATCCGAGTTCCTTTTCATACTTCCCTAAACAAAATTACAAGAACATTTTTGCAAAAAAAAAATACAGTTTGAAAACAGGCTACTCCATCAAGATACACCATAAAACATTATGCAATTAGGAAATATTAATTAGGAAGAACTATAAAATACATTTTAACCAGCAAGACAATGATGCAACTAGGATTAAGAGATAACCGGAAACAGTTCAAATGCAGGAGGTTTAAAAAAAACAGCTTTTCAATTGGACTTCCCTGGCTTCTGTTTTCTCTCCATTTTCTTCGTTTTTTTTTTCCATCACTATCACCATGGTGTCCAGACGTGAATCAGCTGTGGGTAACACCTCAGTGTGCACGGGCTAGCCAGGTGGCTTTAGTTCCATAGAACCCCAGTACCCGCAGGCAGGCCCTGGGCTGGAGCTCTCCTTGAGATTCCACTAGCCTGCTCGAAGGGAAGAAGCTTTCTCACTGCATCTCACTGGCTGCCTCTCACAGCTGCTGTCACTGCTTCCCTAAGGGTTATTAAAGCAGTTAGGTAGTTTGAGTTTGAACCTCCATTTTAGCCAAAGCCAGAATCGTGTTGGGGGCTGAAGGTTGTCATCCAGATGTCAGTCTGCCATCAATAAAGTCTTTTTTCTCGTCTTTTTCCTATCAGTGGCCTCTATAAGTTTCTGCAAATTGGGAGGTCGAGGTCCTCATAAAAAGCATTTTTCATAGAAGAAAAGTCGGGTACCTGGGCCTTTGGGGAGCTGCTCCAAGCTTTCAGATACCCTCTTTTCACTGTCCACTCTGCCACCAGAAGGGTCTCCACCATGTTTAGATCAGGCGCCAAGTGGTCCAACCTTTTGAACTCACTCCAGCTGAATAGAGCCAAAATTAACCACCAGACCAGGAATCTCACCATCAGAGGTCTGCTAGGGTCCAGAATTCAAGTCCCTGTTTGGGCACCAATATGCTGTATCAATTATTAATTATAAAGTCCTAGTGGTGCATGGAGTGGATAGTGAGGCCTTTCTTGGCCAGCGCCTGCAGCCCCTATGATAGCCTGGCAGGTCTGTAGGTTTCCGGGTAATGATGAAGAAATGACCTGCAGCAGTCAGATGAAGTTTCAGGAGACTTAAGTTTTATTGTAAAGCCCTAACCACCATGTGCATATCTCACATGGCTTCTAAGCTAACCAGCCTCTCTGCCCCCAACCTGTGTTTCTTCTCTACCTTCTGCATTTTCCTTCCTTCCTTCCTTCCTTCCTTCCTTCCTTCCTTCCTTCCTTCCTTCCTTCCTTCCTTCCTTCCTTCCTTCCTTCCTTCCTTCCTTCCTTCCTTCCTTCCTTCCTTCCTTCCTTCCTTCCTGCTCTCTCTCTCTCTCTCTCTCTCTCTCTCTCTCTCTCTCTCTCTCTCTCACACACACACACACACACAAATGTGGGAGGGTCTCCTTTTCAGATGAGATAGGCAGGAAGTTGGGGTAAGAGGTAGCAGGCTATATCATACTATTCCATTCTAGCTAGTAGTGCTTCATTTGAAAGATTTGTTGTGATTTTTTTTTATGGGAACTCCATTTCAGATGTTTTTTTTTTTTAGTTTGCCCTTGTTGGCCTTAAGATAGTATCTCTCTCTTTGGTTCTTGCCATTTTGAGTGTGCTTCATTCTTCTTTTTTTCTATTAGGGGTTATTCTGATTGAAACTCCTTGAACTTCTTTTATCTGTTTCTAAATGAACTTTCACATTGGAAAAGTTTTTGGCTATAATTTTTCTGATCAAAACTTCTTTTTCCATATCTCTTCTTTTTCTGGGAACCTATAATTTGAATGTTATTTCTCTTTAGCCTCTCACTAATCTTTGAAATGTTCTTTTCGTGGGTGGGGGGATCACAACTAGCATCGCTCAGTGGTTATTCCTGGCTCTGTGCTCAGAAATTGCTCCTGTCAGGCCTGGGGGATCATATGAGATGCTGGGATTCAAACCACCATCCATCCTGGGAAATACTCTTTTTTATTTTATGTTCTTTTTTACTTTTTGGATGTTTCGTGCTTCTTGATTTCTATTTTACTGATACATTCCTCTGCTTTGTTATTCTGCTGCTAATTTCCTCATGTGGGTTTTAAGTTCTACTATGCTCGTCAGATCACTAATTTATTTTTTAAATATTCTCACTTTTTATTTTTCTTACAGAACAGTCCTCTTATTTTCATCAATTCAATGAATAGTCTAATCCCTGTGACGTTGAATTCCTCATCCCAGAATTTAGAGGGATTTTCTGTGCTGGAAGTCCTTAAAATGCTTTGTCATTGCCCATTAGTATACGTTAATTTCTGTTTCATCACTATAGGTTGCAACGGACTCCCAAGGTCAAGGACCATGTGGAGGCCCTGTTTGGGGGGTAACTTGGGGACCTCACATCCCAAGGAATCCAAATAAGTCCTAATCTGAGTATGGACAGGGCTAGCTAACTACTGTTGTTGGGGTGTCTTAGTCTTGGAACCCTTGACTCTCAGGTTATCCAGGTGAGTCCTGACCTGAGTTGAAGCATAACTTTCTAGTGTGACATGGCATGAATAGGGGTGGGGAGATTTCGGTCTGGGGTGCTGGTGCCCAGGCACAGGAGTTTTTAAAAGTACTGATTATTAATACGTCATTCCTTATACTGTGCCATAAAAATTAATACTCTATCCAGAAAGTAGGAAATTAGGAAGACTGAATGAAGAAAAATGGTTATGAGATGTGTAGGCTAATGCAGTAAATGTTAATTAAATATTTTTAGTGAAGTTGATAGGACAGGCTTTTCCTGACATTTAAGTTTCCTACCTGCTTAACCTAATTCACATATGTTATTTTAAAAAAAATGGCAACTTTGAGAGCTGGAGCAATAGCACAGCGGGTAAGGCATTTGCATTGCATGCAACCGATCTGGGTTCAATCCCCAGTATCCCATATGGTTCCTTAAGCCTGCTAGGAGTAATTTCTGAGCAGAGTCAGGAGTTCAGGAGTTAACCTGAGCACTTCTGGGCGTGGCTCTAAAATAAAAACAAGGTAATTTGGAGAGATAGAAACAAGAGAGATAGTACAGCTGACCCAAAATTTCTCCCCAACATCCCCATATTGTCCCTTGAGCCTTACCGAGAATGAGCCCTGAGAGCAGAGCCAGAAGTAAGCCCTGAGGGCAACCTGGTGTGGCAGCAAAACAAAAACATATTTTTATTTTATTTGTTTTTATTGTGTGGTGCTAGGAATTAAATTTGGAGTTTACAAAACTTATTTTTTTTTATCCCACACCTCTTCTCCCCTCTCCTTTCTTTACTCCTCTCTTATTCTATTTTTTTTTTTTTTGGTTTTTGGGCCACACCCGTTTGACGCTCAGGGGTTACTCCTGGCTATGAGCTCAGAAATCACCCCTGGCTTGGGGAGACCATATGGGACGCCGGGGGATCGAACCGCAGTCCGTCCTACGCTAGCACTTGTAAGGCAGACACCTTACCTCTAGCGCCACCTTCCCGGCCCCCCTCTCTTATTCTTTTTCCCTTCCTTCCTCCCCCTTCTTTTTCCTTACCTTTCCATTTCTTTTCTTTTCTTCTTTCTTTTTTTTTTTTAAATAAATAGCCTTTTTTTAAGCATCATGATTATAAGCATGATTGTAGTTGGGTTTCAGTCATAAACAGAACACACCCCCCCCCTTCACCAGTGCAACATTCCCACCACCAATGCCCCTCCGCTCCTTCCCAACCCTTGCCTGTATTTGAGACAGGCATTCTACTTCTGAACAATTTGGTAGATTTGTTAACCTGAGAATTGCTATCAAATATTTTGGGCTAACCATTTTCAATATATTTTGTTGCTGATTCAGTCACCAGTTGTCATACTTGATAGCTATATATGTGCACATGGCCAAGGTTCTTGCTAGGAGATTATACCCTTAATTGCAGTGCTCATACACTTAATTCTGGTGCTCCATGGGCTGTAACCTTTAGATTGTAGTGCTCAGACACATTTTTAGTTGTGATGCTTAGAATTGTTCAGTGATGGTATGTACAAGCATGTAGTCATTGTGTGCCAGATATTGCACACTTTGCTGAAGTACTGGGGATCACAAACAGCAGAGATTCTCAGATCACTTTTGAGCACGTGGAGCAGTGCCAGGAACTGAATTTGTGGTCTCATCCATCTCAATGTTAGAAAGCAATCACTTTTGCTGCTGAACTGTCTCAGATCTTTAGAAGTCTTTTGAATGTATAACTAAGCTAGCAAATCAGGAAAATCATTTCCCAGGAGCCTAAAATAAAGATGACAAAGATATCAAGTAACTGTGAGCTAACCATGTAGTTGCCTGAAGGAGTCTGAAGCTCCAGGGTCATGGTTTTAATTGGAACTATGAAAAGCACAGAATTGTAATGACAATTCCCATATATAAAACTGAAATCCTCTAGGATTGTACCCCAGGTGAAAGGGGACGCTAAAAGAAAACTTCCCTGAAGCATGGCAAGAGCTTAAGAAATCTTCGACACCCCTGAGATTCTGGATTAAGCAGATAAGGCAGAAGAAGATAGAAAAATAAATTATATATTTCATTTTTACAAAGCATATATAGTCACTAATTTAGGATCATTTAGGATCATATTTACATTGCTTCATGGTCCAAGAATTCTCAATGGAAAACTGACATAAAGTCTATTTAGAGTCTGGAGCCATGTTACAGTGGGTAGGATGCTTCCCTTGAATGAGGCCAACCTGTATTTGATCTCCTGTACCTTATATGGTTCCCCAATCAGCAGCAGAAATGATCCTTGAGCACAAAGCTAGGAGAAATCCCAAGAGTGATCCCTGAGCACAGTGTGTCGTCCCTCCACTGCCCTCACCAAAAACGTCAATCTAGATTAGAAGAATGCCTACAGCCTTTATAAGAAGCAAACACAAGATTATTGGAGAGACACCCTGACAATTAGAAACATACTAAAAACAAACATAACTCACAATTAGAAAAGAAAGAAATTTATCCTAAATTCAGTAAACACAGTATAGAAGTAGCTCAAGAAATTCCAACAATAGCATTATTAAATAGAATGTAAAATCACTGTTTTAAATGAAGATGTAAATGAATCTGGAGCCCATTCTTTACATAGGGAGCACCAAGTTTGTGCCCCAACCCTTTCTGATTCCATAAGAACTATAAAGTGACTTTCTTGAACACCTCATGTATGGTCCAAAGCCAAATCAAAACAAAGTAAAGTAGTAATAGAAAGCACAAGAAGGGGTGGAGAGATAGCACATCAGTAGGGCGTTTGCCTTGCAAGGCCGACCTGGGACAGACCTGGGTTAAATCCCCAGCATTCCATATGGTCCCCCGAGCCTGCCAGGAGCGATTTCTGAGTGCAGAGCCAGGAGTAACCACTGAGCACCGCCTGTGTAATCCAAAAACAAACAAACAAACAAACAAACAAAAAAGCACAAGAAAATAACAGACTCTATATTCAAGTAAATTAATAAAGAGCAAGAGAGAAACAATAATAAAATTAAAATATCTGTCCTCCGCTCTACACCATCCTGACTTCAATTTAGGATGTGCAAATTTCAGGATCTTTAATACAGAAACATGATACCAACAACAGAGACTGTGAAAAATAAAAGTGTATTGTCACTACAGACAATGACTTGGATTGGACAAACTAGTTTGCCTGTAGCCTAGAGTTGGTCTTCTGCCAGGAAACTTCAGGGATAGGGTCTCCTTGTATTTAGGCCAAGCCTTTTCCTTCCCATGTCCCTCATATTTTGGTGGGCCTATGCAAACAATAACTGCAACTCTAACCATTTTTATGGTGCTCCTTTGACTCTAATCCTTAAAAAAAAACCCACTTAAACTTTTGAGGTTAACTTAAACTAATATGCATGTGCAAGGAAATGTAAGAAAATACCGTGCCTTCAATGTTTAAGGAGTTACATAAGTTTTATGGCCTTAGATTACTTTTGTGTACTGCTAAGAAACATTATAATGTACTACAATCTAGGGACTTGCGGGATAAAGTAATTGTACATGGGTTCTATTTTATTTTTCTTAATGTTCTTTGGCTGAAAGTTCAAAATTAAGATATCAGCAAGGGGTTTTCTTCTAAGAATTCTTTTTATGGGTGATTGTCCTTCCACTGTAACTTTACCTTTTCCTCTTTCTCTGCATCTTTGTTCTCATAATTAAAAATAAATTTATTTTAAAAAATATCTGTCCTCGGGCCCGGAGAGATAGCACAGCGGTGTTTGCCTTGCAAGCAGCCGATCCAGGACCAAAGGTGGTTGGTTCAAATCCCGGTGTCCCATATGGTCCCCCGTGCCTGCCAGGAGCTATTTCTGAGCAGACAGCCAGGAGTAACCTCTGGGCACCGCCGGATGTGGCCCAAAAACCAAAAAAAAAAAAAAATATCTGTCCTCAAGTACAGAGATTTTGAAATTTGCAGATTCAAAAGTATTTTTGTCTCAGCTGAACAGTAAAGACTTATAGGCCATTCCTTATGGACCAAAACCATGCCATTTTTGCCATTGATTTCTGGATCTTATTATGTATTTCTTATAATCTCGGAGAACTAATTTACTGAGTTTTAGCAAATCCAACACCAACATGCCATGTGTTCAACACACTGAATAACTTACTTAAAATAAACTACATAACACCGATGCTGATCCTGTTAGATTAAAACAAATTAAAAATCTAATACATAGTTTTGCTGTCAAGTCTTAAAGTTCAAAGGTCAATGTGGTATATTGCAATAAGGCTAGAGGTTACCCATGCCCCAATATTTTATCATAATAAACCAAATAGGGATAAAATACCCAGCAGTGGCCCATAAATCTATTAGCAGTGAACTGTCAATGTTCTATATACCAGGGTAATTTGTTAATTCAGAGTTGGGTCTCTTTTTTCACTAGACCTTGTAAACTCCTCTCTGAAACATCAATAAACCATCTGCTTTGACTTGTTAATCAAATGACTTTATTCAGTCCAAAGCAATTTTTTCCTAATAAAAACAGAGTATTTATCTCCATGGCTATAAAAGAGGATTGTTTTCAACTGTTCACTTATAGTTAAGAAGCACATTTAGTTTGGATTGATTTCCAATGCTTCGGTCATATCCTGTCACTTTCCATTTCATACACACAGCATCTCAGTTTAGCCATTTAGGTAAGGGAAAACAGTCAAATTCTACATATGGTATGGGATCCACACACAAAAATGGAAGAAGTTAGATGAAGAAGTTAACTCACTCTAAGTAACTGTCATTTAACATTTTAATATTATCATTTTCCTCCATTGGGAAACTTTTCTATCATTCTAACGATTAGAGTGATAGCCTCTATTTCACACGAGCCTCTATTTCTCTCTAAATCAGTTCCAAATATTTGCCTTTTAGTCATTGCTTTGTTCTTAGTCACACGCCAGGTAATATTTATCTATAATAGAAACATCTTATTCGCTCTTAAACTTTATTGTGTTAGTATAAAATAAAGTCCACTTCAGAGGGATGGAATCATAGTGTGTGAAGATCTGTAAAGCTGCCCCAGAAAATTGACTCTCTTTCCTTCAACCCACCAAACAGAAATAAAATGAATATCTGAAGTATCCGTGGGGATACTCTTAATGCTGAATGAGCATCTAGAGGAATCGTCACGCTTCTTGCATTCTCTATCCTTAGAGCTTACTGCCAGCTGGCAAATGGAGCACAGTCTCTGACCTCTGACCTTGAAGCAGCTCCTTTTGGACTGTTAGAAAAATGATGTGCTGGAGAGAGGTTTAGGCATTTGACTTATTACTGAATTGTGCCCTCTTAAAAAACAAAGAAGAAACTCCTAGGTAGCCTTTATGAGCAGAGGCCTTCAGTGCAGCACAAATCACAGTGCATTCTGGGAATGAGTGACTTACCAGGAGTACCCCTTTGCAGCTTTCCTACTGCAAAGCCCTGAACAAAGGGAAAATATGCAGCAAATAAAATGTATAATGAGTATGCCTGAACTAGTTGGAAGATTTGTTTTGACTCCTTTTGCTCAGATTTATCAAGTGAGCTGCCATTTGGATTTTTTAGGCTGAAGGTAGAATTATAGAGATCAGACAATCCTGTTTTATGATCTCTTTTATCTTCTCACTTTTGCAGGGAGAAAGAGAAAAACCTAAGGTCTTAATTGAAAGTCTTTTTTTGAAGTTAAAAAAATAAAATGTGAGGCTTACCTGAAATTTTATGGTAATAGTATAGGTTTCTAATATAGTAAACTTTCCTAGTGTTTTGCTTTCATTAATTTTGACAGTATTTTCATGATGTTTTTCTAGGAAGTTCATAAAAAGTATGAACCAAGCTCCTAAAATTAGGTGCCCATAAAACATGAAGTTTTGTCAAATTAAATATTTTTTTTACTTAATTTCACCAGCCAATCATGAATTCTACTAATGAGATTTGTGTTCTCTAGACTGGAGGGCTTTTATCATTAGGTCAAATAGAGCCTAATGAAAATCTTGGTAAAAAAAAATTCTTGTTCAGGGGGCCGGAGAGATAGCATAGCAGACTTTGCCTTGCAAGCAGTTGACCCAGGACCTAAGGTGGTTGGTTTGAATCCTGGTGTCCCATATGGTCCCCCGTGCCTGCCAGGCACTATTTCTGAGCAGATATCCAGGAATAACTCCTGAGCACCGGCCAGTGTGGCCCCAAAAAAAACAAACAACAACAAAATAAATACTTGTTCAGGTACGCTGGAGTAATACAGTCTTTGGGAGATGGACAGATGAAATATTCTGACTGTAATATTGAGAAGTATAAATAGGACTAGACATCCTAGATATATAACATAATATGAACATTATTAAATAATTTTAGTAACATGGGTCTTTTTTGGCCCACATTCTCATGACCAAATTTAGTACGGTAAATGCCTAAAAACTATTTTTAAAGCTAAAAATACTTTCTTATATTTTAAAAACTTCTAATTTGTCATTCCCTCTGCTCCTTCCCTTTCCTTCACTATTTTTAGTCACTATTTGTGAAAACTGGGGCTTGCACACTGGGCTGGCTGTGGTGCTAGCACATTTTTAGATATGTTGCTCAGTGGGGTTGCTTATCTGATTGTGGTATTCACACAGTTGGCTGCTTGCTCATTTAGGCTTACCCTCTGTTAATGGTACTCTCCAGAGAGAACCATGGTGCTTGTAAGTAATCTTGCCTGAGGTTACACTTCCTGATCATGGTAGTAGTTCATAGTAATTGTAGTGTTTGCCAAAGATTGCACCTCTTCCTGTGGTGCTCACGCTCACCTATCATATGGCTGGAAATCACTCATAGCACCTTGAATCATAGATAACCTTGTAACAAACAACAGAACTGCTAGGATTGTGCTTACCACATGGTTCTTTGGGGATTTGAATTATGATCATATACTTGCAAAGCATACACATTGGTACTCTTGGCCACTGTATTGCTTTTCTGAGTTTCAGAAACAACTTCTTAGAGCTTAACTTGTGGACTTAATACTAATAGTATTGGTGTGGAAACAAGCATCATAGAATTAGATTTAGAATGGAGCCAAATTACCAACTTGTACCCTTTGTGCCAAAGCAAAAAGTACTTGTATAATATTTAAGTGGCTTGTTCTTTTAATAAAGGAGAAATAAAAACCTGTTGCAAAGAATTAACAAAAATGTTAAATGGGTTTTTATTTAGCACTGTCCATTTACTTAGGCTTTTGGGGGCCACACATAGTGGTACTCAGGTCTTACTCCTGATTTTGTGCTCAGGGGTCACTCCTCGTAGAATTGAGGTGGTGCCAGGGATTGAACCCAGGCTGGCCAAGTGCAAGAGAAGTACTTTCTCTGGCCACTTTTTTTAGCATTGTTCATTTGCTTTTTGCTTTTTGACTGTTTTTCCCTAGTAACATGCATTTTGAATTATGTTTGTATAAGAGACTGTCAGGCAACCGGGGGGCGGGGGGGAATACATTGCTCAAGGAAGCAGATTTAGTCAGTGTTTCAAAATCCCATGAGAATTAGACAGCACAACTGAAAATCACCTTTTTGCCAGAGATGAAGATTTTGAAATTAATAAAGTGCTGATAAATATTGAGGTTAGATTGGGTTAATAGATCAAAGACTGTGCATAACATTTTATGAAAATGGCTAGACAATAAGTAGAAACAAATAATAAGGAAATAAGAAATTGATTAAAGTGTACCTAGCCAGCAAAGCTCTAACCTTATTAAAGCTGGATGTGACTAAAAGGAACACAATTATGTGCTTTTATCTTTTCCAGTGCAACTCTATAAAAATTTGTGTGATGCATTTTGAAGATCTTAATAAAAGAAAATTAATCAGAAGATATTTAAGTCATTAAGGGGTTAAATGTAATAGAAGTCAGTGTGAATTGATTAAGCAAAAATTACACGAGAAATTACAATAAACATTTAAAACAATTAAAGAAAGTTATAAGGTGCCTGACATTCCACTGGGATTAATGCGTGCATGTTGTTTCCCAGATCTTACAAAGCATGAACTCTTATATTCACTGTTAAGACATTTTAATTAAGATTTATTAAGCCAAGTATTTTTAAATTGAAGTAAAGTTGGTTTACAAGTGTTTACATGTTTATGTGTTTTAGGAACACAGTATCCTCACACTATTCTCCCAACAAAAGTACCTATACCTCTCCACCACAGTTCACTGGATCTTTCACCTAATTACCTCAGAACCTCATATCTGTGGTCAGAGTCTGAGTTTGTTTTCTTTGAACACTGTTTCCTTGATTTGTTTATTTGCCTGGTATTTGTCTTCCTCCTGACTTAGTTAGCTTAGCATTCTCCCCTCCAATTCTATCCATATTGTTGCAAAATGCAGTTTTTTCTTTTTCTCTTATGACCAAGTAGTATTCCACTGTGTCTATAAGTCTTCTTTATCCATTCATCTGTCTTGAGTATGCATGACTGAAGTGCTCACAGAGGGGTTGGTTTCACACTGTTGTAGCCCTGCTGGGACTGAGTTCGGATAGAATTCATGACTTTATGCTTGCAGAGCTGATGTTTGTAATCACTAAGCCATTCACTAGGCACCTATTTTTAATTTTTGAGAAATCTCCATTCTATTTTTCATAGAGGCTAATATCTTTGACATTCCCACCAGCAATGCATGATGGTCCCTTATACCCTATACCCTACCAGCACTTGTTATTTTTGGCCTTATTGCTAGGCCAATTTCATAATGTGGAATGATGCCTCATTGTCCTTTGGCTTTGCAATTTTCTGATTGGCATTTTTCATGTCCCTGTTGGCCATCTATATGTCTTCTTCTATGAAGTGTCTTCATGAATTAAGTTTTAAATATGCTCTATGGGCCAAAAGGCTAATGGATAAGGTGCTTGCTTTGCACAAGGCCAATCTGGGTTTGATCCTTGAAACTATAAATAATTCCCCATCCCCAATAGCAGTGAACCCCAAGATCAGAACCAAGAGTTAGTCCTGAGTACAACCAGGTGTGACCTCAAAATCAAATATAAATATATCATATATTTTTGTTTTGTGTGTGTGTGTGTGTGTTTTTTTTGTTTTTGTTTTTTTTTGTTTTGGGGCCACACCCACTCAGGGGTTACTCCTGGATCGGAAATTGCCCGACTTGGGGGACCATATGGAATACTGGGGGAGCAAACTGTGGTCCATCCTAGGTTAGTGCTTGCAAGGCAGATGCCCTACCGTTTTGCACCACCGCTCTGGCTCCTAAAACAATATGTTTTATATTGTTTGCCTTAAATTTATAATTCTCTGCTCTAAAAATTCTCTAAATACATACTCCAAATCAGTACAGGAAAATAAAGTGTTTTCTGTTAATAGATAAACATTCTATTTATTTTTTAATTTTTAAATAATAATTTCTTTATTTAAGCACCATAGTTAGAAACATATCTGTAATTGGGTGTCAGCCATAAAATGCACTCTCTCCTTCACCAGTGCAACTTTCCCACCACCAATGTCCCCAATTTCCCTCCTCCCCCAACCCCTGCCTGACTTCAAGACAGGCATTATATTTCTTTATCAATGTCATGGTAGTTGTTAGTGTAGTTATTTTAGAGCAGGGGTCTCAAACTCAATTTACCTGGGGGATGCAGGAGGCAAAGTCGGGGTAAGGCAGGGCCGCATAAAAGATTTTGCTTACCGAATATTCGCAATAAAAAATCGCATTAGTAAGAAAAATAATCGCAAAAAATCGCATTAAACATTTGCATAACCTGAACGGAACTGCTCGAGGTATGCGAATGTTTAATGCGATTTTTTCCTTACTAATGCGATTTTTATTGCGATTATTCGGTAAGTGAATAATCGCGAATACTGCGATATTTGAAGGCCGATCGCGGGCCACAAAATGTTGTACGGAGGGCCGCAAACGGTCCGCGGGCCGCGAGTTTGAGACCCCTGTTTTAGAGAGACATTTTATTTTGTTTGATTTTTTTTGAGGGGGGGGTCACACCCTGCAGCACTCAGGGGTTACTCCTGGCTCTATGCTCAGAAATTGCTCCTGGCAGGCTCTGGGGACCATATGGGATGCCGGGATTCGAACCACCGTCCTTCTGCATGCAAGGCAAACACCCCACCTCCATTCTATCTCTCGGGCCCCTAATGAAACTTTTTTTTTGTTTGTTTTTTCGGGCCACACCTATTTGATGCTCAGGGGTTACTCCTGGCTAAGCGCTCAGAAATTGCCTCTGGCTTGGGGGGACCATATGGGACGCGGGGGGGGGGGGATCTAACTGTAGTCCTTTCTTGGCGCTTGCAAGGCAGACACCTTACCTCTAGCGCCACCTCGCCAGCCCCTAGGGAAACATTTTTTAGCAAATCTTTTTAATAATGAAATGAAAAGTTCTTAATATGGCTCTTTCCAGCATACATATATATAGATCTAATCATAATCATGTTTTTAAAATAGCAGTTTACATTTATATGAAAGAACCATGAAAATAATATATAATTTATGTACAATTTTTTTCTTATTCATTTTAGGAAGATTGTTTCGAAACTATCTTAATTGCAAATTAGGATAATTATATTAATTAAAATGATTAATAAACAAATAAATAATCTATAAATAATCAATAAATTCATGTTTGAGACTATTAATTACAAATTAATATTAGTTGATTGCTATTAATAAAATTAATACTATTAATAAAGTGATAAATAATATTAATAAAAATTAATAATGATTGTCTCTTACCTACTTATATTTCAAAGATACAAATTAAACTAGGAACTTAGTTTTGTTGTTTTCGTTTTGTTTTGTTTTAGATTCATACCTGACAGTATCAGAAGTTAGGTACTTCTAACTCTAAACTCAGGAATTACTCAGTAGACCATGTGGGATGCCAGAGATCAAACCCAGATCAGCTGTGTGTAAGACAAGTGCCTTCCCCACTGTATTATAATTTCAACCCCTAAATTAGGAACTTTGTTAAGAAAAATATTCTCATTAATTCTTCTGTAGAGTGCTAATTACTTTTGTACTAACTGTCCAGTTTTACAAATTAGAATTTTTCTTCAGTTGTTTGATACAGGTAGATAGTAGGGATTAATGAATTTGCACTTTAAATTAGTATCGTAGCTACCCCTTACATACATAATCTATAGACTACTGTGTGAAAATTTACTTTGGCAGATGTGCTTTTCAAAAGTAACTTAAGTTTGACTTCTAGTAATAATAGAATTCCAAGTTTTGTTTGTTTGGCGAGGGGGGTCACACCCAAAGTCCTCAGGAATCACTCAAGTATTATCTTAGGCTACCAGCTCTCTCTACATTTTTCAAGGTTTATATATTGGCACTCAGAGATCAATAATAGAAAATCAAGAGAAAGAGTATCCAATAGAGACTTCTACAGATGATTCAGAGATACCCAGCTGTGCTTGGTTACCCATCTGGGTACTAGGGTCACATACAAAGCAAGCATTTAACCTGCTGTACTATTGCTCTGGTCCTTAATTTGGACCATATCTCCTACTGAGAACTTTTAGAAAAGTTGGATG
Source organism: Suncus etruscus (assembly GCF_024139225.1). Classification (NCBI taxonomy): domain Eukaryota; kingdom Metazoa; phylum Chordata; class Mammalia; order Eulipotyphla; family Soricidae; genus Suncus; species Suncus etruscus. Next base: position 65,740,261 of record NC_064861.1, on the reverse strand, counting down.
AAGGAGAAAAAAAAATGCATACAGTGAGTTTTCAAACTTTGGTAACAAAGGTTTGAGAACTTATACAACTTTTAATATAATGAAAACTTTGTGAGACCATTCAAGAAATGAATGTTGTATCTAGAAGTACTTTTCCCTAGAGATAAATGCCATTTCTTGTAGACCCAAAAACTTCCATTTCTAGTAAGATGGCTAAAAAGCCATCTTTTTTTTTTTTTTTTTAGAAATTTAATAGAGTTACCCAGAATCATCAACTCATGGAAAATACTGGAGTTCATGTCCCATGAAGAAGAGAGTAATACCTGCTAAGTCTAGAAGGAAGTATCAGCCTGAAACAGATCAGCCCACCTGAGACTAAAAACAAGCTACAAATTATTTCAAATCTTAATATTATTTAAATGACACAAAATTGCTAGTGCCCTTTTCTAGTCTCAGAAATAAGCTTACAAATTTTTAGAAAGGAAGATAGATTTATCTTAGACTACCAACTATCTCTTTTTTCAAGGTTTACTTATTGGTACTCAATCAGAGATCTTTAATAAAAAATCAAGAGAAAATACCCACTAGAGACCTTCATAGATGATTCAGATAATGGAAAATTTGACACAAATTTCATAACGATAAGATATAAAAATGCTTTATGTATTCTAATATTAAATACTTATCAGAAAAAATTCCCAAATGTTTTCTCATAACTTGTGGGTTACATTTTTATTCTATTGTGTATCTTTTGATGTGCAAATTTTGTTTTTGTTTTGGGGCCCCACCCAGTGACACTCGGGTTACTCCTAGTTATGCGCTCAGAAATCGTTCCTGGCTCGGGGGACCATATGGGATGCCAGGGATTGAACCCAGGTCCATCCTGAGTCAACCACTTGCAAGGCAAACACCCCACCACTATGCTATTGCTCCAGCCCCTGATGCACACCATTTTAATATTCATAAAGCTGTATTTATTTTGTGTTCTAGGGCCACACCTGGCAGTGTTGAGGACTTACTCCAGCCTTTATGCTCAGGGATCACTCAGTGGTGGTGCTTCAGAGATCTTGAAAATTATCTTGGCTAATTTTTCACAGGTTAAATGTCCATATATTGTGAATTTAACTTCGGGTACTATTTAATTGATCTGTGTTCTTCTTTTTCTTCCAATACCATTTTTTTTGTTTGTTTTTGTTTTTGGGCCACACCCGGCGGTGCTCAGGGGTTACTCCTGGCTGTCTGCTCAGAAATAGCTCCTGGCAGGCACGGGGGACCACATGGGACACCGAAATTCCAACCAACCACCTTTGGTCCTGGATCGGCTGCTTGCAAGGCAAATGCCGCTGTGCTATCTCTCCGGGCCCCCAATACCATACTTTTAAAATTACTATTGGTTGATGTTATTGTTTGAAATCAGAGAGCATAATTCCTCCATCCCCCCCCTTTTTTTTATCATTATAGCTTTGATAATTTGGTTTCTTATTTAGTTCCACAAAATTTTAGAAATAATTTATCTTCTTGAAAATTTTCAGTGGCATATTGGTAGGCTTGGTATTGAATGTATAAGTTGCTTTAATTAAAATGGCTATTTTGAGGGTCAGAGATAGTACATTGGATAAGGCATTCACCTTGCATGTGGAAAGCTCAGATTTTATCCAGCACCCTGTATGGTCCCTTGAGTTTCTGCCAGGAATGATCCATGAGCACAGAGCCAGGAGTAAGCCCTGAGTACATTTCGATGTGGCCCCAAAATTAACCAAAAAAAGAATGATGATTATTCTTGCAATTCATGAGTACAGTGCCTTAACCTTTTACTATCTCTGGCCCATATAGAGGTCTGTTACTCCTATTTCCAGATCATTGGGAACCAGTTTTTTATTTCATTGTAAATTCATTTACCAAAATTGATGTTGAATCATGACCAATGTATTTCAGTGTTTAATTGTAGTCTTTCTATTGATATAATGTATTACATCAGTTGATTTACATATTTTGAAGCATCATAGCATCCCTGGAATGAATCCCATTTGATCATGATGTATGATTCACTTAATGTGTTGTTTAGGTCAGATTTTGTTTAGATTAGATTTTGCTGAGGACATTTACACCTATGTTTTTCAGTTTTCTATAGTTTGGGGATGTGTGTGTGTGTGTGTGTGTGTGTACATGCATGTGTTTGTATGCACTGTCTTTTTTTAATTTGGGAATTTGAGTGACATTGATCTTTTAATAGAGCAAGTTAGGGAATCTTCCTTTCCCCTTGTACTTTGATTTTTGAAGAGTTTGAGCAAGAAGGTATTAATTTTACTCTGAAAGCTTTGTATAATTCACTAGTGAAGGTCCTAGACAATTATACTTGGGAGATTTTTTTTATTTCTGTGCTTGTGATTAATCTATTTACTCTTTTTTTCTGGCTCAGCCTTTGTAGGTTACATGATTCTAGAAGTGTGTCCATTTCTTATTGGTTATCTAATATGCATATGCATGGTCAATTTGTTGTAATATATATGATCTTTTGCATTTTTACTGTCAGTTGTAACTTTGCCATATTTTATTTATTTGTTTGTTTGTTTGTTTAGGTTTCTGGGCCACACCTGGCTGTGCTCAGGGGTAACTCCTGGTTCTGTGCTCATAAATTGCTCCTGGCAGGTTCAGGGGACTATGTGGGATGCCAGGAATTGAACTTGAACCCATCCTGAGTTGGCCACATGCAAGGCAAATGCCCTACCACCCTAATTTTGCCATTTTCATTTCTGATTTTGTTTAATGTGGGGACCACATACAGCTGTGCTCAGGGCTTACTACTGATTCTATGCTCAGGGGTAACTTCTTGTGGGGCACAGTGGACCATTTGTGTGGTGTCAGGGATCAAACCTGGATCAATCACAAGCAAGACAAGCTCCTTTTCTACTGTAATCTCTCCAGCTCCAATTTGACACTTGTTAGATTTTTTTCTTTATTCTGATATGCCTAACAGGGTTTTTCAATCTTATCAGTTCTATTCAAATGACAAAATTTTGAACTAGTGAGATGGCTCAAAAAGGAGTGAATGCTAAGCAAGTGGTAGCCCTGTGTTGGACCCCTGATATAGCATGGTCCCCCAAGTACTCAGTGACCCTTAATACTGAACCAGGAATAACCTCTTAGCACTACTGAGAGTGACCTCCATTCTCAAAATATAAAAGAAGTTTTTTGTTTCATTGTAAACACTTTTTTGGTTTTTGTTTTATTTGCTTTTACTCAATTTTTTTTTATTATTTTCTTATTCCTGTCTTTTCCCTCCTTAGTTACTTTAGAAGTAAGGTTAGATTGTTGGAAAAGTTTCTTGGTTTTTGATGTGGACATATATCACTATCAATTTATCACTTGACACTCTTGCATCCCAATGTATTTGATAGCTGGCTCCTTGTTTCCATTGTACTTCAGGTAATTTACTTTCTCTTTGGATTTCCCCATTGACCCAAGTATTATTCTGAAACATATGTTCAATCTCTCTGTTTTCATTTTCCTTTTTGTTGTTGATTTCTAATCGTATGTAATTGAATAAGACACACAGCATGATTCTCTCTGAATATTTATTAGGACTCTATTTGTTTCCCAATATATGGTCTATCCTTAAGAATTTTCCATGTAGGGCACCAGAGAGATAGTACAAATGGATCAAGTGGATCAGGCCAACCCCAAGTACATGGCCAGAAGTAAGCCTTAAATGTGTCTTCCCTCACTAAAAGAAAAAAGAAAGAAAATTTTTCTGTTTCTTTGAGAAGAATCCATACTTCTACTTTTGGAATAGAAATTTCTGTATATCTCTATTAAATTAATCTCTTTTTTTTGTTTGTTTGTTTTTTTTGGGGGTTTTTGGGCCACACCCGGTAATGCTCAGGGGTTACTCCTGGCTATGTGCTCAGAAGTTGCTCCTGGCTTGGGGGACCATATGGGACACCAGGGGATCGAACCGCGGTCCATCCAAGGCTAGCGCAGGCAAGGCAGGCACCTTACCTTTAGTCCCACCGCCTGGCCCCAAATTAATCTCTTTTATTACTTTATTTAGTGCCATTTTCATTCATCTTTGTTATATTTTTCTCTCACTAACACCACCAGACCATGATTAGAATCATTTGGAAGATGTGTGGAACTGGGGATTAAGCTCATGACTTTTTGCTTCTTCTTTGGGTGCTTTCTAAACAATTGAGTGATTAGAATCATTTGGAAGATGTGTGGAACTGGGGATTAAGCTCATGACTTTTTGCTTCTTCTTTGGGTGCTTTCTAAACAATTGAGTGATCTAGATCCATTTTCCTTCAGGATTACTGTTCACAAAGTACTTGCAGGAAGCACTAGTATTAGAATTCACAGCCAGTTGAGCCCCCTTCTGGGTCCTTCTAGTCTGTCCTATGCCTATGGTGGCTTCATGGTTTGAACTCATGACATTGTACTGGCCATGCAAATGGTTTAAACCATTGAATCATCTTGTCATATCTTACTCATGGGTCAAACCCTGATCATTATATAGTTAGCAACCATGGCTCTTCTCTTATTACCTTTACTAATTGTAAGTCTCTTGTAGCAGATATGAGAATAATAGTCCCAACCCATAATTCTGCATTACTGACTTGGGCACCTTTCATTCTGTGTCTTTTATTAGTTAACTTAGACCTGTGATGTTTGGGGAAATTATTGATAAGTGAGGCTTACTTTCTTTTTGTTTGTGGGTTTTTTTTGTTTGTTTGTTTGTTTTTTTTGGTTTTTGGGTCACACCCGGTGACGCTCAGGGGTTACTCCTGGCTATGCGCTCAGAAGTCGCTCCTGGCTTGGGGGACCATATGGGACACCGGGGGATCGAACCGTGGTCCATCCAAGGCTAGCGCAGGCAAGGCAGGCACCTTACCTCTAGCGCCACCGCCCGGCCCCTGTTTGTGGGTTTTTAAGAGGCTGGATTATGACCACATTCAGAAGTGTTCATGAGCTACTCTTAGCTCTATGTTCTGGGGTCACTCTTGGCAGTGTTTGGAGGATTGAATGGCATACCAGGGATCAATGGGGATCAACCCTTTAACAAATGCCTTAACTCCTGTCCTATTCCTTAATAATTTGATTTGTTCGTTTGTTTGTTTGTTTAGGTTTGAGGCCATACCCAGTGCCCAGGGCATTTTTCTTCCATCTGGAAAGTTCTAAACTATTATTATTTTTAAAAAATATTTATCTTTTTTCTCTTCAGTTTTTGGGTGTTTTTTTTTTTACTGTATTTACATTTCCAATAGAGTTTAACATTTTCCATAGAATGTCTTTATTTTATTTCAACCTTGTTTTTCCTCTTTTGAGTTATTTCAATCTAAAGTTCTTTCCTCAGCAAAATTGTCTCATTTTGTTTTCCTTGTTAAATAGAGTGTCATTTAGTTTCATTCAGTGTTCTTCATACTTACATCTGGCTTGATTTTTTTTTTTTTACTATTTCAGGAGGTTGATTCTTACTCATGCGAGGTAAATGCTTTAATACTGTTACATCCCTCACCTCTTGTTTCTTTTTGTTTTGTTTTGTTTCGTTTTTGGGCCAGTGGTACTCAGGGTTTACTCCTGTCTCTGAGCTCAGAAATCACTCCTGGCAGACTCAGGGGACCATGTGGGATGTCAGAAATCGAATTCAGGTCCATCCCAGGTCGGCTCTGTGCAAGAAAAATACCCTACTGCTATACTATCGCTCTGTCCCCTTGTTTTTGTTTTTTTTTTTTGTTTTTTGTTTTTTTTTTGTTTTTTTAATGATGAATTCTGTGTTTTTGCAATTATATATTTTTTAATTTTTAGTTTTTAGGATTATTTTTTTGGTCTGATGCTCAGGGGTTAGTCCTGGCTCTGTACTGAGAAACTAACTATTACTGGGGATTCTTTAGGGAACATACCAGATCACACAACAGTAGGCTACATGCAAGGCAAGTGCCTTACCCACTGTACTATCTCTCCAGCCCCATTACTGTTATTTTTATTTTAGTGCCTTGGACTTGCTTTTTTTTATTTACATTAAAATTATCTATTTTAAAATTATAGTCCATGATTTTCTAACTCCTTTGTAATGTTTCTTAATCTTTCTCTTTTTTTAAGATTCTGTTTCTTTTATTGCCATCATTATGTTATTATCTCTCCTCTTTCTTTCTTAGTTGTTGTGTTGATGTGACAATGTTATTGTTACAATGACCAGGTTCACACTGAATTATAGTGCCTCTAAAGTGAGCTTTTCTTTAGTTATTGTTTCTGCACACATGCTTGTCAGGGATCACATCACTATCTGAGACATGCAAATTATTATAAATATTCTTGACTATTAGTTTTTATCTCTGGTAATGTAAATTACTGAAGTTTTAGTACTCACCAAAGGTCACTGTGATGCTTACACATATTTTTGCCAGGGATAGCACTATTTGCACATCTTTTTTAGTTTCACTAATTGCTATAGGTTGTACCCCTTTGTGATAGTTGAACAGATCTGTTGCAGTGTAGGGATTAGCAGTAACGGGGCCACCAAACTCAAATCACTGAACTGTCAGGACCACACTCCGTGCATGTGATAATGCTAGGAATTTGAACTCATAGCCATATGAAGGAGTTGTAAACTACTGAGTTATAACAGTCTTCATTCTGTGTTTATTTTCTGAAGAACTCTGATTTTATTGAGGAATCCATCTTATTGTTTGTTTAATTTTTCTGCTTATACATCCAATTAGCTTCTTTTGTTTTCCTGCAGGTGGTAGTATGACTTTATTTTTGGAATTATTATTTCTTTATATTGTTATGATGGGAAAGATGCTATGAGATTGAAATCCATGATTAATGATAGTTTTGCTAGTGGTGGAGGAGGGTTGGGAAATAGCACAAAGGGAGTGCTTCCTGCAGTCCTGCCTACTCTGCAGCTATTCCTGGACCCTAGCCACATTAAAAGTCTAAGTTACAGTTCTCTGCCTCTGAATCACACCAGATTTTTGACACCCAGATTTTTGTTAACCTAAAACTCATGGACTTTGGTTTTGTTTTAGAGCTCAATTCCTGCCAGCAGTAGTCTTTCAACCTCATTTGGGAGTTTACTCATGTTAATGGCTATAATGTTCATGATCTGTGTCCTGCATAGGACAGACCTATGGGTAACTAAAGTAGCTGATATATGTCATACTGCAAGATCTTACTTGATCCCACTTTAATTCCTTGCATCACAATCACCAGTAGTTATATGGACATAGGCATCTTCTTGACAAAATAGATTGAGTTCATGAGGTATTACTGTGATGAAATAGTTGGTTTCTGGTGCTTAAGTAGGGAGTAATTCTTGAATTTAGTCCATCACTTCTCTGGAAGTTTATCATTAGAGGATCTGTGTCTAAACCAGTTACATGGGAGGTTGGAGCTTCTAAATATAAACTTGGGCCAACATTATAGCCCATTATAACTCCATATGTGAGGATTTATTTCTGGACTCTTTTATTTATTTATTTATTTTGTTTTTTTTTGGGGGGGGCCACACCTGTATGATGCTCAGGGGTTACTCCTGGCTAAGCACTCAGAAATCGCCCCTGGCTTGGGGGACCATATGGGACGCGGGGGGATTGAACCGCGGTCCTTCCTTGGTTAGCGCTTTCAAGGCAGACACCTTACCTCTAGCGCCACCTCACCGGCCCTTATTTCTGGACTCATGTATTTGTTTATTGGGCCCCCTCAAGCAGTGCTGAGGGTTGTCCTGGAAACCACATTCAGCAATTATCAACCTGGCTCTGTGGCCCTGCTTGAGTCCGCCATGTTGCTTGGACCCAGGGGTACTCAGAGCCACCAGGGCTACCCCAGTGTCTGAAGCCACCAGCTGTATACCTACTGATGCCTTAGGTTAACATACAGTGTTAGGGATCAAAGTAGGCCTTCTTGCATCTGACACTTTTGGTCTAGTACTTTCAACTATCTTTCTAATCCCTAGTATTTTATTTTTATTGCATTTTGAGGAATCTCCACACTATTTCCCATAGCACCTACATCAGTCACTTTACATTTCCACCAATAGATGTCAACATTTATTTTTCTGGTTTTTTTTTTTGATGTAGACTTTTCTCACAGGTGGTAACATATTATTGTCCTTTTAATCTTTATTTTCATGGTAACAAATGATAATGAGCATTTTTTTCATGCACCTATTGGTTATCAGTATACATATGCATGTATATAAATATATGTGTGTATTTATGTTTTGGGAGTCACACAAGGCAGTGCTCAGGATTTACTTCTGGCTCTGACTTAGAAATTATTTCCAGTGATATGTAGTGAACTATTTGGGTTTCCAGGGATTGAACCCTGATAAACTGTGAGCAAGGCCAGTGCCCTACTTGCTATACTATCTCTCCAGCCCCTGTATATATTTTATACTGAAGTATTTGTTTAGTTATTCTCATTGATTGTTTTTGTTGTCGTCGAGTTTAGTGAGTTTTTTTTAATAAATCTGGGACTTACATATACATTTATGTGTATAGTTATTTGCATCTGCCTTCTTTAAATATGGTTTAATTATTATGACCACATATGGTCCCATGAGCCCAACCAAGAGATATCTGACAACAGAGCAGGAGTAAACCCTTAAACCACCGGGTGTGGCCCACACAAAAGAAAGGAAAAACTTTCTGTTTTAGAAAATTAATTCTTAATTCTTAATTAAGTTAACTCTTAATTTCTTTGTTATAAATTACTTGTTCATATAATTGGGAACTTTATTCTGGACTCTATTTCTATTTTGTTGATCTGTTTGCTTATTTTTTTTGCCAGATTCATACTGTTTTAATTTTTATTAATTTTTATCAGCCTTATACAAAACACAAACACATTAACACAAGAAAATTAAAATATGCAGATATATTTGAGATAATATGGCTGAAAGAAATTCTTTGGTTTTTGTTTTTTCTTTTTTTGGTTTTTGGGTCACACCTGGCAGTGCTCAGGGATTACTTCTGGCTCTAGGCTCAGAAATCGCCCCTGGCAGGCACAGGGGACCATATGGGATGCCGGGATTCAATCCACTGTCCTTCTGCATTAAAGGCAAATGCCTTACCTCCATGCTATCTCTCCGGCATGAAAGAAATTCTTTACAATGGAACATAGGCCATCTGTTAGATAAAGAAGAAATGAATTGAAATGAAATGAATTCACAATGCTAAAGCATTGAAGCTGCACCTTTACAAATTTTTACATTTCTTTCATTTACTTTGATAGTCATTTTAAATTTTAAGTCTTTAAAGTATTTAATGTTAATAAAAAATAATGCCAATAAAGAAATAATGATGATTAGATTTCAAAATTAAATTTTTGTGTGAAATAAGGCTGAAAATTATGTTAAGAAGGATCTAGAATAGCTCCAGATGTGTATATGCTTATTTTTATTCACTAGCATCCTGTTTTGATGTCTATATGAGGTTTTTGTCACTGTTGTTGTGTTTTATTTCTCTTTCACCATACCTAGCGGTGCTCAGGGACCACTTCTGACTCTGCTCAAAGAATTACTGTATATGTGGTGCCAGGGTTCAAATCAAGTTTATAGCAGCAGCCACATGCTAGGCAAATCTTTGTACTCTCTCCAACACCAGAGATTTGTAGTTTCATAGTATAGTTTGAAGTTTGGTTGGGCTCCAACTTCCTGAGCTACCTCCCTGGTTTAGAACTTAAATATTTTATGTAATTTATGTAATTGAAAATAAGACTTTTTGCCTCTTAGTTTGTTATTTATATAGAGATATCTGGCAGATATTTTTTGTATATTGATTTCTGTAGCCTGCCACTTTTAATAGATGATTATTTCTAATAGTCATTTTTGTGGAGTCTTTAGGTTTTTCTGTGTAGTCACGTCAGGTAATGAGAAAATTGTGAGAGTTTTACCTCTCCTTTTTCATAATAAAAATATATTAGAGCAAGGAATTTTTTCCAAACCTTACGCATGAAAGACATGAGTTTTATTGCTGAACACATCAATGGCCACACCTCTATTTACTTTTCTTGCCATAATAATTCAACATCATCATTGTTGAAAGTGGAATTCTGTCTCGTGCCTAATAGCACATAGTAGCTTTATGTTTTCACCATTATGTCAGCAGTAATTTTGCCCTGTACTATTACTGGATTTTAATTTATAATTTTTAATTTTATAAAATTAAAAGTCTTTACATTTCAAGAATGCCATGAACATCTTTCTATACCAGTAAATATACTCCTATTTTTATATTTTAATATTTACAATATTCTGTTTTATGAATTTATTTATTGAATCTATTGTTACTAACTTAACTATTCAATAGTTTAAAAATACTAGCAGAATACCCTTATAAAAGTTCTTTCACACATCTTTAAAAGTTATTTTCCTACATATTTAGTGTCATTAGTTTGACATCAAGGTGTTCTACTGTAAAGCTTATCCCCAACTGATGTTTTGTTGGGTTTTTTGGGGGGGCCACACCCATTTGATGCTCAGGGGTTACTCCTGGCTAAACGCTCAGAAATTGCCCCTGGCTTGGGGGGACCATATGGGACGCTGGGGGATGGAACCACGGTCCTACCTTGACTAGTGCTTGCAAGGCAGACACCTTACCTCTAGTGCCACCTCGCTGGCCCCCCAACTGATGTTTTTATCTTTGATACTCTAACTCAGAAATTAGAGGCTAGTAGGATTAAATGAAATGTATTTGTATTTTCTCTAATTTAGTGCCTAATACACAGAGGCTTGTTTAGTAAGTGAATGAATTTATTCTTTTCCATTTTTAGTGAACAATTCACATTTAGAAGAAATGTAGCAACAGCCAAGCTTTGAAAGTAAGATCTAGTATGAAAAGCCAAACATGAAATAATGTAAGCTCAGATTTATTTATTTTTGGTTTTGGGGCCACACTGGCAGTGCTCAGTGATTACTCCTGGCTCTGTGCTCAGAAATTGCTCCTGGCAGGCTCAGGGGATTATATGGGATTCTGGGGATTAACCTGGATTGGTCCCAGGTGGCCACACACAAGGCAACCTACTGTTGTGCTATCACTCTGGCACCCATAAACTTGGATTTTTTACTTTAACATTAATAATAAGAGCATTTATTGATATGTATGCTCAGCTAGCAAAAAAGAACACTTTATATTTATTGGCATGTGCATTTTAAGCTACCATTTATTGAATGCTTTATATTCATTATCTTATTTAAGTTTCCCAACCACCCTAAATATAGAGTATGCTATTATCTCCATTTGAAAAGCAAGATTTAGAGAGGTGAGGTAACATACTTAAGGTCACAGAACCAGCAGAAAACAGAATCAGAACTAAATTATACTGTTTAGAAAGAAGAGGATTTGAAGGGGCACACTCATCTATGTTATGGGAAGCTTTTTCTTCACTTGGTGCTCAGGGGAGCAGGCCATGACAGAAATTTAATCTGAAGTACATAGGCAAAATATGTACCCCACACTTTGAGCTATTGCTTTAGCTTGGCATTCTTATTCGTAATCACTATGTCTCCTAAGTAATTTGGTTTTCTGCTAGAAAACTAGAGCAGAATAATTTTTGATGTTGCAATTAAAAAATAACATTCCTATAGCACTAGTACATATATTGGGAAGTATTAGAAAATTACAATAACCAAAAAGGAATACAAAGTAGGGCTAAAGAGATAGTACAGGAGATAAGGTTCTTGCCATGCATGTGGCCAACCCTGATCTGAATCCCTGGTACTATCATCTATAGTCTCCTGAATACCATCAGGGGACATTCTTGAACACAAAGCCATTATAGCCCCACCAGGTGTGGACATCCTTCCTCCAAAAATTGAATAGATGTTATACATATTCTTTGGTGAAGTAGTACTTTTCTTTTTTTTTTAATCTAGCTGAAGGCAGTGCTTTATACCTATAAAATTATAATTCTCATCATTTATTTTTCCATTATAAATAATCTTACTTTGAGATTTGTACACTTGTTCTATATGGGAGCAGCAACACAACATACATGTTTTAACTGACCTGGATAAACTAACCCTAGTACCTATTAATAATACAATCATAAATACTTATTAAACTCCTTTTGTGTTCAGTATATTCTATTACCTTTTGAAAATATAGCAGTGATCAAAACCATATATGGTCCCTTCTCTCATAAGAGCTCTCAGTGGATTTGAAGAGTGCAATATGAATTTTTAAAAATTGACATAAATAAATGTAAGTCTTCTACTGTAAAAAGTCCTTGCAGGAAAGGAATATCTATTTGTAAGAGAATTTGTCCTAGTCAGTAAAGGCCTTCCTGATAAAATCAGTATTCTGATATTTGAAAGAAAGATAAAGTAGGAAAGGTGGAGCCTTCAAAGGAAAGGGAATAATATGAGTAAAGTCCTGTGACAAGAGAAACCTGGAGAATGAGGAAGTTAGGAAGCAAGCTGGCATTGCTAAGAGTAGAGTAGCTGGAGAATATCAAACATGATGGAGCTGTGGAGAAAGAGAGGGATCAAGTCAGACAAAGGCCCAATGGCAGGATCATACTTACATGGCAAGAATCCCAGCATGGGGGCCAGAGAGATAGCATGGAGGTAAGGCGTTTGCCTTTTATGCAGAAGGTCATTGGTTCGAATCCCGGCGTCCCATATGGTCCCCCAAGGGTGCCAGGAGCGATTTCTGAGTGTGGAGCCAGGAGTAATCCCTGAGCACTGACGGGTGTGACCCCCTCCAAAAAAAAAAGAATCCCAGCATGACTAGAGTAGCATAAGCAGGGACAGAGTAGTGGGAAATGAGGCTAGAGAAGCAACAAGGTGCCCAATAATCTTGAAGTGTGCTGTCCATCTAGTAGCATTTTCTTCAGTGATGAGCATGTTTGCTTACATACTTTCACTCTCATATCCGTTACTCATTTGAAATTGACCCCTTGAAATAAGACTAGTTCAATTGAGGAAATGAAAAATTAATTTTATTTAATTTTAATAGCCTCTAGGTCCTTTATTGTGACTACTGACTTCCTGAATGGTGGTAGATAGCTGACAAGCTCCATTTTAAATTGTAGTGAATTTTAATTAATTGAAATTGAAGTTTAAATAGCCATGTGTAGTTAGTGGTCACCATGCTGGACAGTACAACCATAACCTTGGGGCCTTTGGTTTTACTCTGGAGTAATTTGAATTACCTAAGGTCTACATAGCCAAATTGGTGACTTTGTTTTAATTTAAGCAAATCACTGTTTCTTTTTTTAATTAGAGAAACAATAATAAGATGGTATATAAAACCTAAAGGGTGCCTGAGATCTAGTAGGATCAGATAAGCCCTGAGCCTTGCCAGGTATGATCCCAAAACACTTAGAGAAATACATCATTTCCTTAACTCTTGTTTTTAATTGATACCTTTGGGAGAGGAGCAATTGGGCCACATCTAGCTGTGCTCAGGAATTACTCCTGGTTCTGTGCTCAGGGATTATTCCTGGTGGTCCTCGGGGAATTATATGGAGTTCCAGGAATTAAACCCCTGGTTAACTGTGTGCAAGGTAAACGCTCTGGCCCTTTAGTTAGTATCATGATATACATCTCAGAAAGAAAAGCATAGATTTTTCAAGCATCTTTGCTTTCTATGTCAATTTCATGTCTTTTCCTTAATAAAGTCACCTTTTACCTCACTCAGATAACATTCTCACTTGCTGTACTTTCTCTTCATATTTTTTGACAAATTTAACTATTCTTTTCCATATCTCTCAACCATATCTAGTTCAGACTATTATTTATATTGAATCCATAGCTCATGAAGTTGTGAGTTTTTTTAATTAATTGCTTTATTTAAGCACCATGGTTACAAAATTGTTCATTGTTGGGTTTCATTCATAGAATATATATCACCCTTCCCCAGTACACCTCTCCCTTCACCAATGTCTCCCTCCCACCTACCCCTGCTTGTTTCTAGGACAGGCAATTTGAGTCTCTCACTCTTCTTCTTGACACTGTGGTTTGCAGTGTTTGTTAATGGAGAGGTGCCATGCATGTTACTTTCTCCCCTTTCAGCGCCTAGTTCTTGTCCAAAATGACTAGTTCCAACTATCACTCATTGTCATAGTAGAACCTTCTCTATTCTACCTGCACTCACCACTCTTTTTGTTTGTTTGTTTGTTTTTTGTTTTGGGGCCAGATCCAGTGATGCTCAGGGATTACTCCTGGCTATGCACTCAGAAATTGCTCCTGGCGTGGGGGACTATGTGGGTCGCTGGGGAACAAACCGATGTCCGTCCTGAGTCAGCCGCATGCAAGGCAAACGTCCTATCACTGCGCTATCGCTCCGGCCCCAACACTCACCACTCTTTGTGGCAAGCTTCTTAGCCTGGGTTGGATCTCCTGATTCTTATCTCCATTGTCTATGATATTATTACCATGTTACCTTTTGTTTTTTTTATATCCCACAAATGAGTGAGATTATTCTATGTCTATCCCTTTCCCTCTGACTCATTTTATTCAGCATAATAATCTCCATATCAATCCATGTTTAAGCAAAAAATTGTGAGCTTTTAATGACTATTCAGCAACTGAAGAAATGGATTATGTAGTAGTCACTTCTTTCACTTTTTCATCCATCTTTTATTTTATCCATATTATTATCCACTGACTTCTGAACATGTATGATTACCTATTCTCTTAACCATCTATTCATCCCAATTTTAATAGATTATTTTATTTTCTTTTTTTGGGTGCTTGGAAACCATAACCTTTGCTCTTTCTCAGTGGCTATTTCTGACTCTGCTCAGGAGTGACCCCAGGTGGTTCCTGGGACCATATGTGGTCCTGCAGAGCATTAGGGGTTGGCTGCATGCAAGGCAGGTGCCTTATCTCCTTCACTATCTCTTGGTTCCATTACAATTTTTTTTTTTGGTATTTGGGCCACAGATGGTGGTGCTCAGGGGTTACTCCTGGCTGTCTGCTCAGAAATAGCTCCTGGCAGGCACGGGGGACCATATGGGACACCGGGATTCGAACCAACCACCTTAGGTCCTGGATCGGCTGCTTGCAAGGCAAACGCCGCTGTGCTATCTCTCCGGGCCCTCCATTCCAATTTTTAAAACAATTTTTTATAATCATAACTCTAATCCTAACTTTAATCCATAAACTCTCTATTGAGAGACTGTTCCCACCCAGTGGGAAAAAAGCTGTCTTAAAGAGATCCCAAAAATGAATAAAAAGGTGGTATGATGGCCACTGTAGTTTGAACTGGGTAATTTCACAATTACAAACCACTGTTTGTCCCTCAAGACTTCTCAGTACATATATCTCTGTGTGTGTATATCTATATGTATACACAATATGGTAAGAGTCTATAATATTTTAAACTAATTGCCCATTGGAAATAGTACTGATATTGTATATTAAATAGCAGTGTCTCTTAACTTTTCATTTAATAGCTTTATACAGTTAGTCATTGTAAGGTCATTTAGGATACATATGCTGTTGTGACAAATTTGCCTTTGGTATTCATTCTCTCCAAAAGCCCTCATTTGTGGTTCTACAGCACATGCCTGTGACTCAGTGACAATGATACTGCTTTCTTTGCTAAAATTTGTCAAATTTCCCTCAATGGAAAATGTATATTGATAAATTAGAACTGAAGTGAACATCTAGCCTGCATTCTGAAACTAGCCTTGACCAGGCCACATCTCACAGTGCTATTGTCAACATATTCAAACTCCCTATATTTGACTCTAGAATTTGAAAAAAGAATTTTCCTAATTCTTACTCTTTCAGTAATATTAGGAGTAATAAAATTATTAATCTTTGGAAGCATACTGAAATTCTTCTACCAAACAAAATTCTCAATAGAGATGATTGAGGATGGCTGAGGATGGTTGAGGATTGCTGGCATTTCAAACCACATAAAACAATAATTCCTATTCAAATTATCACCTCAGAGGAGAGGCTCTTAAAAATAGTTTGACTCAGCTATATGATGAGTTGGGCTTACATTTAGAATGAGGAATCAAGGAGTTATTTCATAGAAAATTAGTGCCACAGTAAATTGTATAACACCAATTTGTTCTTTAGAATCTCTAGCAAATGCTAGTCCTTCTTATTCTCCTAATGCTCTTGTTTTGTCATTCATAGTGGATGTAACAAAATCATAAAAAAGTAAGCTACAGGTTAATTTAAGGAAGAACTCCAAGATTTTCAGAGCAATGGTTGTCTTAGGTGGCGCTCTGACCATGGTGCTGAGAGCCACACAAGTCCAGCATAGTCCTTTTGAATCATAATGTGCTGTACATTTCTATTCCCATCACTACTCCTAGGATTTCTTATCTCCTACCCTAGCAAATCATAATACACCCCCCCATCTCTGTCCAGTGCACCCAGTAGGGGGGAGGGGGCAGAAAAGACAAAGTCATTTATATAATGTGTCTCCCCGCTGAGCCCCTAATGGCCGAAGCTTTTGTTCTGCATTCAGTGGCTGCATGTGATGGGCAGGAAGCCGCAGTCTTCCTTTGTTCCATGGCCTTATTCAGCAATTTAGATCCATCATAAAAATCAAATATGCATGTTGCAATCGCCTTGCCTACAACAGCTTCAATTTTCACCTTTCTTTAATTTGAACTCCACAGGGGAAGAAAGAGAATGAAGGGAGAAAGGGAGAATGGGGATAAGAAAAAAATTGCTTTGTATTTTTGCTTAGTGGACTGTGAAAATAGGCAGTAATGAAAAAATATATTTTTAATCTCATAGATGCATCCCGTTCAAAACAATACATACCACTAGTCCTGGCTAGTAGAATCCCATTCTGAAAATGCCCTCAAACCATTCTGGTTTAGTTCAGGCTCCAAAACTGGATGTGAATTGATGGAAAAAATGAGAGCATTACAAAAGGGAAAAAAGAAAACTCTTTTTTTGTGCTTGAGGAGTCATCCTGTTCATAAAAGTTACGTTTATGCCACTATTAATTATAGCCAAATAGAATGGTTTATGTTCAGCTGACTGTCATGAGTTTAATTTGTAAAAGATGATTTGGAGAAAGGATTCATAGGGGCAATGAGAGAGATATAATACTGTTAAAGATACATTTCCTTCTCGATAAAAGTGAACATACTAAAAAAAAAGTGAACATACTGACAGAGATATTTTTGTCTCCGTATTATTTTGCACACTATATTTAAAATTTGCCCAGAACTTCAAAGGATGTGTTCCCCAGGGTTCAAATAAATTTGCATCTGCTGCTTTGTTATTGATTATTCAGAAAAAATATAGAACCATTTACCTATTTCATTATTAAACTTGGGCAATAACTTTCCAAAGGGGTTCATGCCCTAATATAAACAATATGGCTAATATTTATTTGATTTATTTAAAAAAATAAAAGATCTGAAGGACTGTGCTTCTTTATGCCTGGTTTCACTTACTAATATAGATTTTGAAGGCTCCAAGCTAAGTTGAAGCCAACCAGTTTGAAGACCCTTTGCTTGCTCTCATAAGTGAAGCTCTTGCAGGATAATTCCAGGGAGATTTGCTGTAGGCAATATTAGACAGACACTGAACTAATGTAGGATGGATGCATTCGAAAGAGGGATGTTTGGAATCATTCAAGGTTGAAAAGCATTTTATTGTCTTCAGTAGATCTTCTTCTGGAAGATCCAAATCAGTCTAGGATCAAAACCAATTTCTCAAGTTTGATCCATTTATAATATGGAAATCCACTGGGTTCTACTATAACTAATTAGAGATGTGTGAGGAAGATATTTTTCCCCCAACATTATTGATTTTCCTCCTTTCAGTAGCCCCCCCAGCCCCCCTCTAGTTTCACTGAGAAAATCTCTGGCAATTAAAAGTGTTCAATTTAATACAGTTCAGTGATGCATGTAATCTTTGCTAACTGCATCCCATTTTCTCTGAACTTGGTTTTTCAGGCCCTCTTATGTTTTGGGCAAATTATTTACTTTATATTTTAAGTGAAACCAAAGATAATGTACCCAAGAGATAGTAGCACTAAGAGGATAAATTTAATATTTCAGGCTTTTCTCCCTTTGTTAGAAATATGGAAAAGTATCCATCCCCACAAAGAAGAAATAAAAAAAATTAAATATATTCTACATAATTTAAGCTTACATTTGAGAAGGAATTTGTTTATATCTTCAATCTCATCTTCCTGGAAGAGGCAAGAAAATTAAGATGGATAATAATATCTAGAAGTTTATTACAGGGAATAAAAATTTTAATTTATAGGCAAAATATGGCTTTATGCCACCTCAACTAATTTCTCCTCATGTCATCTCTTAACACTGTCTTGTATTTCTTAGGTTATTGTAGACAGATATACTTGGTAACTTCTTTTTTATAATATAAAATCTTTATTTAAGCACCATGATTACATGCATAATTGTAGTTGGGTTTCAGTCATAAACAGAACACCCCCCTTCACCAACAACATTCCCACCACCAATGCCCCCTTTCTTACACCTATATTCATCGCAGCACTATTTGCCATAGCAAGACTCTGTAAACAACCAAGATGCCTTTCAACAGACGAATGGCTAAAAAAACTGTGGTACATATACACAATGGAATATTATGCAGCTGACAGGAGAGATAAATTTTCCTATACGCGGATGTACAAGGAATTTATTATGCTGAGTGAAGTAAGTTAGAGGGAGAGAGATATACACAGAATAGTCTCACTAATCTATGGGTTTTAAGAAAAATTAAGGACATTATTGTAATAATGCCCAGAAACAATAGAGATGAGGGCCAGAAGGACCAGCTCACAATATGATGCTCACTACAAAGAGTGGTGAGTGCAGTTAGGGAAATAACTACACTAACAACTATCATGACAATGTTAATGAGAGAGAAGTAGAATGACTGTCTCCAAGATAAGCAGGGATTGGGAGGGAGGGGGGCATTGGTGGAATGCAGTATAATAAAATCTTGAGAAAACTTGTGTTACCATTTTCTTGTCTAGTCTTCTTTCTCTGGTCATCTGGTTCACATTTTATATCATTTCATACTGTCTTTAAAGCCACCTATAGTTAAATATAATTTTTTTATTTCCTTTCTCAAAAACGTAGTCCTCAGAGAGCCCATCTTTCCCTGATTATAAAGTACATGTTAATCTAATGATTTGTCTGAAATATTACTGCCTTCCTTTTTATACATAATCACTTAGAAGTTGAGTATGGCATACAGAAGTACACTATATCAGTTTAAATCCTATTTCTATTTTGGTTTTATTTTTTTTAGCCACCATGATTTACAATACTGCTATTTAATGATAAGGAAAACCTAAGACTTGCACTTACATATGACCCCACAATTCCACTTCTGGGCATCTATCTCCAAGAACCCCAAAACCCTATTTCTGTTCTGGCCAGTTCTAGGACCTTGGACAAGGTAAATCTTAGTATCTTTATTTATGAAATACATATGTGAGGATAATTTATAGGAGGGTAAGAGCTAAAGGGAATTATATAAAGTGTTATTTATCTGTTTGGGTTCTAAGATAGGTGGGATGGAAATTAATATTCAGTTTATTATTTATCAAGGAGCTTCTAGAATTAACATCAATAAGAAGTGAATTGTGTAGTGAATTCCCAACAAAAATCTCAGCAACCTAACAGGTAAGTATTTTTCAATGAGTAGCTGACAATTCAGACCTTCTGATAGAACTATCATTATTTGGTGAATAAAGTTCTTCATTTCTAAAGGGAGATCTTGGTGACACATCATTATATATTTAAATATATAATATATGCATAATCAATATTAGCTGTATTTATTTGCCCTTGAGACCATTCTTATTTTTCAGTATCCCAAACAAGTGCTCACTTTATATATTATAGTTTTTTTTTGTTTTGTTTTGGGGATACACTAGTGATGCTCAGTGCTTTCTCCTGGCTAAGGGATTACTCCTAACAATGCTCAGGAAACCATCTGGGGTGCTGGGAATTGAACCTATTTCAGCCATGTGTAAGACAAGCACTTTACCTGCTTTACTATCTCTTTAGTCTCTGAACTTCCTTTTTATTCCTATGGATGATAATACTGTTTCTTTGGTTATATGTTATCTTCAAGAATGGAAAGGTTCTTACTATAGAAAAAGCGATTACTATTTCTTCCCTATCCTGAGGTCAGAGAAGAGAAATAGATTTGAAAAAGCACACAAAATGAGCATGAGTGACCCAGGAGCATGACATAATCTTCAACTCTAAGAAAAGCCAAAAATAAAGAATATTTTAAATTTACTTTAAAAAAATATGTACCTGTATTCCAGGTCAAAGAAAAGATAATTCTAATGAATTGTAGACCCATGATTTTCTGGTTCTTTTCTCAAAATATTTTAACTATAAATATTATCTGCTGGTGACTTTGCTCATGCTGTGATTCTTTGTCATCATCTTACCTTTCTGGTTTCATAATAGCTAATGCCTTTTATAAATTCATAAGAAAAAGTATCTAGTTTGGCACAGCCACCTACTATTTATAACAATTTAGAAACTTTTTCTCCTTTGGGGTCAGAGTGATAGTTCCTACCTAGATTTCTCTATCCGAAATCAAAGAGCCAGGAGTAACCCTGAGCACAGTTAAGTGTGCTTACATAGAAAGAAAAAAAGAAGAAATAATTTTTTAAACTTTTTATTAGAGTTTGGGTAATTTGTTTACATTATTGTTTTTTTTTTGGTTTTGGGGTCACACCCGGCAATGCTCAGAGGTTACTCCTGGCTTCACGCTCAGAAATTGCTCCTGGCAGGCTCAGGGGACTATATGGGTTCCCAGGATTCAAACCAATGACCTTCTGCATGAAAGGCAAACACCTTACCTCCATGCTATCTCTCTAGCCCCTACATTAGTGTTAAAGTGTACATTGATGTACAATGTCACTGCTCCCCACCATCACAAAGTACTCATAACCCTTTACTGTTGTATTTATGTCATATCTTAGTCTGGCAACATTCCCCTATCTCCCACTGTTTGTTCATTAATAATTATGGTTTTGGTGTATACAGTTACTTCACTGCCCAGATCCTCCAGTATGCCTTCAGGTTACTTTCAGTCTACTTCATTGTTCTCTCCCATTAATTGCCCAATCCCCCAGCCTGGTATTCTCAGTTTGTTATCCAATGCCTGGAGTTTATTGTCAATTGATATCATACATACCCTTGATTTATTTCTCTGTATTCCACAGTTGAGTAAGATCATTTGCTATTTGTCCTTCTCTCTCTGGGTTATTTTGCTCTGCTTAATATTCTTCCATTTCATTCAAGTTGCTGCACAGGGCAAGATTTCAAGTTTTTCTTGCTGCTACATAGTGTTCCATTGTATGTTTGTATGTATATATGTATATAAATAAATATATATATCACAGCTTCTTTATTGTATGTATGTATGTATGTATGTATGTATAGATATGTATATATATCACAGCTTCTTTATTCTTTTTTTGCATCTTCATTATCTGAACATTTATAAATGGGCTTCACAAACTCAACTTCAATTGCTCACATATTTTACCTATTTTTTAAATTAATATCTTTACTTAAGCACCATTATTACAAATATGTTTGTAGTTGAGTTTTAGTTATTAGGTAGGTTGTTTTCATATAGTGGCTATTTTACTAAGTGCTGCAGTGAACAGTAGTGAACATATATCTTTTTGAATTAGTGTTTTTGTTTTGTTTTGTTTTGCTTTGGGATAGATGTCAAAAAGTGGGATAGCTCACATTATGAGTGCTGCATTTTTACTTTTTTGAGGAATCTCTATATTGTGTTTCTTAGAGACTAAACCAGATGACATTTCCACCAATGGTGAAGGAAGAGTTCATTTTTCTCCATATTTTCAACACTGGTTGAAAAACTATTTCTTTTTATGGTAGCATCAGAATAATAAATAATAAGGACAGCTAGCAGATTCATTTTCACTCCAGAGGAAATAAATAGTCTGGATGAATTTACCTTACTCATCATCACAGGATTAAAAAATAAAGTTTCAGTTTAAAATATTGTGAGCTGCTAACATTTTACACTAAATTGTTACTTGATATAGATTTGATATAATTATGACCTTAATAATCCATCATGTAGGAAAGCATGATAGTCAGACTGAAGGAAAAATAGTAATTTTATTGGGTTTATTTTATTGGAATAAGAGAAAGAGCAGCTCAAAATGGAGGTGTCATGGGAAAAAAGTCTGAAGTTCTTAAAAACTTAAACTTCTTTTATGAGGATATTATTATATAAAGACCTACAAAATAGGCCAGCCTCAAACATAACCCTTAATAGGCATATTAAAGCTGTATATTTTTATGGCAGGTAAAGCTATCATCTTTCTTCATGCTTTGAACTACAGAATCATTCACCCAGGAATCTCAAGTTTTTATAAATTCTATACATAGTAATCATTGCATTTAAAACATATAAAACATGAAACTTTTCTTTCTTTAAATTCCTGAGAGTGAATGTCATTGTTTTATAATATATTATACAATATGTCATTGTTTTTCTTTGGGTTTTTAACATCTTTACTGAAGGATGACTTTATTGGTATACCTTTTTCCAGAGACTTGTAGCACAAACAATTACTTATTATGTTTTCCAGTGAAGATAGTTTCCCTTAAGAATTTGAAGAGAAAAAGTATATGTTCCAAATACCTCAGATAAGTGCTATCATTCTGTATTTGTCCTTATTTTTCTGGATTACTCCCTTTAACATAATATTTTCTAGATACATTCATGTTGCTGCAAAATCCATGATTGTATCATTTCTAACTGCTATGTAGTATTCCATTGTGTATAAGTACCACATCTTCATGATCCACTTGTCTGTTGTTGGTCATCGAGGTTGGTTCCAAATCTTGACTATTGTGCTGAGTGCTGCGTTAAATAGTGAAGTACATACATACTTTGGGAGGAATGTCCTTCCTTCTTGAGGATAGATACCCAGGAATGTGATTGCTGGGTCATATGGCAGCTCAACTCTGAGTTTACTGAGCACCCTCCATACTATTTTCCATAGGGGTTGAATGAGGCAGCATTCCCACCATCTTCTTCTGCCTCATGAGTTGAGGAGGAAAATAAAAATGAATGGTACCGGGGCCGGGCGGTGGCGCTAAAGGTAAGGTGCGCCTGCCTTGCCTGCGGTAGCCTTGGACGGACCGCGGTTCGATCCCCCGGTGTCCAATATGGTCCCCCAAGCCAGGAGCAACTTCTGAGCGCATAGCCAGGAGTAACCCCTGAGCGTTACCGGGTGTGGCCCAAAAACCAAAAAAAAAAAAAAAAAAAAAAAGAATGGTACCAGGACCTAAGAGCTGTATGAACATTGAGTAGAAATGAAAAATGATTAGACAAACACAAACACAAACCCAAAACCAAACCCAAAGTCAACAACAACAGAATCAATACCCAATCTACAACAAGCTATACACAGAGGGAAACAGTTCGGGGCACTTCGGGGCAAAGAAGGGAGATATGGGACACATGTTGGGAAAAGGGGTAAAGGGAAGACAACCCTGCTGGTAGAAATGGTCCTGATTCATTGTCACTATGTACCTTAAGTATTACTGTGAAAGATTTGTTATTCATTTTTGGTCACAATAAAAATTATTTTAAAAATATTTGAAGGGAACTTAGACCCCAGATGATTAACACCATCCGTCCAGCCTTGAACCCTGGATCCCATACATAGAAATGACACAGTTTTTCACAACAGCTACAGGAAACAAATCCCATCCGGGACATCCTTAATACTGCTGGGCCACCAACAAGTGCCAGCTCTAAGATGATATCCTGACAAAGAAGAAAATGGGAACAACTTGACCTAAGAGCAGGTTATCCTACCTCACCAGCTAACGATAAGACAAAATCAAAAGACTTGTCACCCTTTGGTCGGTCCAAAAGCCAAGATCGTATTTACAGATGACTGGCTGCTAGAACCATGAGCAGACTGTATGTATCCTGGGACTAATAAAAAAGCCCTAGTCTAGGGTTTGAGCTATGACCTGCACAACAACCATGATCTCCACTTCCAAAGGTCTGGCTGAGACAATTGCAATAGAATGGGTCTTCTGGAAACACAATGAAAGACGCTATCCTAGGTTCCATCCTAGGATGAGCGCAAAGACCAAGACTACAAACCACAGAAGACGGATTAAACTGGCACTGAGGGAACAGAACTCTAGAACCACAAAGAAAGACTTCATCATAAGTTCCACTCCTAGACCTGTGCATATACTGAGATCTCTAGATACGGAGGTCTGATTTTATCACCCAGGACAGAGCAGAAGTCTTCCAAACACCACGAAAGCACAAGGGGAGAGTAAATGAACCTGAACGGAGTCTATAGTTAATCCCATGACAATATACTCCAAAGGTGGAGAAACCCTGTATCTCTTAGGCCAAGTGAATTCCTTTCCAAATAACCCCAATATTTATGTGCCTGTGCAGGAGGGAAAAATAAAAAAGGCAAAAAGCACAAAACAAATTTTATTTTTAATATATTTTTATTTAAGTAACATGCTCATATTTGGGTTACAGTCATAACCAGAACACCCCCCTTCACCAGTGTAACATTACCCCCTCCCCCTTCCCATCCCCTGTCTGTATTTGAGACAGGCATTCTACTACAGTTACTTGTTTTTAAGTTCAGTAAGTTGTATTTTTTTTCCTTAAAGGATAGGAGTAAAAAAATATAATAAAGTTGTGATAGTGGGAATCACCATTGTTTGCATAGGTCCAGAAAATTGTGAAAATGGAGAAAAACTCCTTGACCTGATTACAAAAAGGCCTCACCCTAGAAGTTTATTGGCATAAGACAGACTCTGGGTTCCAGGCATACCAGTTCGTCCAACTCCAGTCATTCTCAAGGTCCCGGTGGAACTTTTTAACACTTTAGCTATAAAACAAATTTTATTTTTATATATTATTTTTTAATTTTTATTACTTTTTATTTTTTTATTATTTACCTATCTACTTTTTGTCGATTTCTTTGTTTTGGTGTGGTTATTGAAGTTGTTGTCTCCATTTATATTTTTTTTTCTTTTCTTTTCTTCTTTTCTTTTCTTTCTTTATGTGCTCTGCCATGTTTTTTATCTCAAGACCAGGGCTTTTTTTGTGGTGCTTATCTTTACTGTTGGAGTGCTTACTAGATATTTTATTTGACACCTCTTTTTGTACTGTTGGGGTGTTTCACCTTTTTCCCCTTCGTCTCTCAAACTAATGATGAGAGCCTCTAGAAGGATTCCTCCCATTTTCGGCGTGTTTGATTTTTACCCCAGTTTATTACAATTCTCTTCTTAGAACAAAACCACATATCTATCTATGAACTATCTAGTCCTGCCTCCCAGTTAGAGGGGGAAATAAGGAAGGCACCAAGACCAAACAGGTGCAAGACTACTAAGTAGTAAGCTAGGTACAGAGGGGACCACATTTTCTAGCAGCCCCAGGGATGAAGGAGGAGGATTTGGGAGGTAGGAGGAGAACAAAGGTATAGGGAGGACAAATTGGTGATGGGAATCCCCCTGATTTTATGTAAATATGTACCTAAAATATTATTGTCAACAATATGTAAGCCACTATGATCAAAATAAAAATTATATTTAAAAAATTTGAAGAGAGAGGGCTGAAGTGATAGGACAGCAGGTAGGGCACTTGCTGTACATATAGCTAACCCAGATTCAATGCCCAGAATCTTATATAATCTGTGTAGTATCAGAAGTAACTCCTGAGTGTAGAGCCTTGATTAACTTCTGAGCACTGCCAGGTATTGCCCCAAGGCAGAAATAAATAAATAAGGCACCCAAAGCATAAACTAACAAAAATTTGAATAGAGACTGGAGAGATTGCATGTAGCCAGCCAGAATTAGAGTTCCCAACACTGTATGGGATTCCCTTAGCCACTGCTAGAAACACAGAGGCAGAAGCAAGTCCTGAGCACCACTGAATGTAACCCCAAAATAAATAACATATTTAAAGGGGTTAGGAGATGACACTGTAGACCAATGGTAGTGTATATGCTTTGCACTGTGAGGCCCTGGATTCAGTCACTGGTACCAAATTAAATATATGCATAAATAACATGAAAGGTCTATATAGATTTGCATATGTGAAATTTTATTTGATTAATTTTCATATCCCTTGAACATGACATGTGGTAGGTATTCAGAAAATAATATGTGCTTAAGAATCTATAAAAAATATTTTCAAAGATTTTCAAAGTGATTATTTGAGAATAAAAAGTAGGCACTTATTATAACAGTGATCAAAAACATTTTGGAATTGTGTTCAGAATTTTTGGTACTATCTTTTGAATAAATTCTTTTCATATAAATTAGCAAATATTGAATGCCTACTATATATCTTTAATGTTATAATTACAACCATCATTTATTTTATTTATTTACTCAGCTTTGGGGCCACAATTGGCTGTTGGTAGGGCTTGCTCCTGGCTCTGTGCTAAGGGATTACTTTTGGGGGTGCACAGGAGACTATATGTGGTGCTAGGGATTGAATCAGAGTCAGATGCATGCAAGGCAAGCAAGCATCTTAACCTCCATGTTAACTCTCTGACCCTTATTTATTTATTTGTCTGTTTGTTTATTTTGTAACCCTGGAGGGCTCAGGGGTTATTTCTGGCTCTACACTCAGAAAATCTCTCCTGGCAGGCTCAGAGGACCATATGGGATGCTGGGATTTGTCCTTCTGCATACAAGGTAAACGCCCTACCTCCATGCTCCCTATTTAATTTTAAATGATAGCAGTTGCTTGTTATTTTATGTCAATAACAACAAATGAATGCTGAGTGAGAACAATGAAATATAAAAAATGGTTCTCTTTCTGGCTTATTATTTAGTAATGTACTGTATTTTCCAGCGTATAAGATGACCGAGCTTATAAAATGACTGAGCGTATAAGACGACCTCCTAATTTTACAGTTAAAACGTAGATTTAGGCCTATATTTGCTGTATCAGACAGAATGTTCCTGTGCTGCAACTGTATCTTCCACAGTGAGCCAATCACAACAAGCAAAGGTTCAAAGGTTATACTGTAATAGATTTCCTCTCTGACTCTGGCCAATCTGAGCAGACTTTTTACAGTGTAGATTTGGGTACAGAATATTGTCTAATTTGCATGCATAAAAAGCCTGATTGGATTGGCCGAGTTAGAGAGGTGGTCTGAGCAGCCTTGCAGTGATTGGTGCAGGATCGAGTTGGAAAGTTCGTTTGTGGCAATATCCAGACGATTTTTGTTTAGTGGCATATCAAAACGTTTTTCGGGATATACTCAGCGTATAAGACGACCCCCGATTTTCGGTTGACTTTTTTTCATTTCAAAAGTCGTCTTATATGCCAGAAAATATGGTATATAAAAATTAACAGTAAAAATACAATGTTAGGGGGCTGGAGAGATAGCATGGAGGAAAGGAGAGATAGCATGGAGAGATAGTATGCAGGAGGTCATCGGTTCAAATCCCATCATCCCATATGGTCCCCCGTGCCTGCCAGGAGCTATTTCTGAGCCTGGAGCCAGGAATAACCCCTGAGCACTGCCGGGTGTGACCCAAAAACCACACACACACACACACACAAATACAATGTTAGATGTTTTCATTGTTGTTTTTTGGTTTGGGGCCACACCCAGCTTTACTTCGGACTTATACCTGGATCTGTGCTGAGAGATCCCTCCTGATAGTGTGCAGGGGACCATAGATATTGACAGGCAATTTAGCCAGGTTCAGCTACATGGAAGGCTAGGAACATTCCCCTTGTACCATCTGACCACAAAAGGAAAAGTGTATGTGCCATACAGTAGGGTAAGTGTTTGGGTGGGCTTTAGGAAAGAGATAATTTGGGTGGATCTTGTGGATAATGATATATGCAGGTAAGAAAACGAGAGAAAGATATAGCAAATAGAAAATTGTAAGCAAGGACCCAAAGCTCTAGAACCACTTCTGTCAGAAAGTGGGGAACATATCAAGGCACAAAAACCAATATCACTAATTACAGAAGACTAATTTTGACAACCACAACCAGGCAGAACTTTTCCTGGGTCCAATAAGAAAGTCCCTAGCCTACGCTTTGGCCTAGGATTTGAACAAAAACCAAGATCTCTAATTCCAGAGGTCTGACTTTGACAACCACAACTGAGCAGAACTTCTGAAACCATAAGGAAAGACTATATCCTAGGCTTCGTCCTAGGAACCAAGATCACTAATTACAGAAGACTGACTACACCAACAATGATGGAGCAGAACTTCTAAAACCATAAAGAAAGACTCTATCCTAGATTTTGTCCTATAATCTGTGCAAATACCAAGATTACTAATGACAGAGAATTAGTCAGCCACAAATGAGCAGAACATTTCCTGGCACCATAAAAAGACCTTGGGTTTCAATAATGAGAATGTCTGGAACTTGTAGTTGTTCATATGACAGTATGCTTCAAGGGTGGAGAGACCTTGTATCTCTCTTATTTTTATTTTTTTTTTGGTTTTTGGGTCACACCTGGCAGTGCTCAGGGGTTACTCCTGGCTCTATGCTCAGAAATTGCTCCTGGCAGGCTCAGGGGACCATATAGGATGCTGGGATTTGAACCACCGACCTTCTACATGCAAGGCAAATGCCTTACCTCCATGCTACCTCACTGGCCCCCTACCTTGTATCTCTTAGTCCAAGGGAATTTCTTTTCTAATTTCCCCAATACTTACTCTGTAGAAAGCCTGTCTCAAATAAGATAAGGAAAGAAATAGGGAGATGGAACTTCAGAGGCAGAGACTGGAAGTAATTCTAGTGACCAAGGTGCAAATTTTTGGCTATAAGACATAAATTTCCTCTTTATCCCTCTCTTCTTCCTTCCATTTCCCCTTCCCCTTTCTCCCCTCCCCTTCCCTGATCTATCCTCCTCTCCCCTTTCTTGCCCTGCTCCCTCCTTTCCTCCCCTCTCTCTCCCTCCCCTCCTTCATTTTTGGTCCACACCCAGCACTGCTCAGGGCTTACTCCTGACTCTATGCTCAGGATCACTCCTAGTGGTGTTCAGAGAACCATAATGCATGTTGAGGATTGAACTCAAGGCAAGTTCAAGGCAAGTATCTTACCCACTGAATTATGATTCCAACCTAGAACAAAGAGAAACTTTCAGAATAATGAGTTGAATTTTGTTCTGTGATTTCTTAAACTACTAAAAGCAATTCCAAAAGAAATTTAATGTCATTTTTTATTTAATGTTATTTTTTATAACATTTTCTTTTGGTTCCTACCATTATCCTTACTGAAGGAAGAGCATTATACACGGTATGATTTTCAGAGACTAATGATGCAGTATTCCCTATCATATTTTCTCATTAAGATAGCTTTCCTAAAAGTATGAAAGATTTATGTAAGGAAATATATTCCTTAGAATAAAAATATAATTTTCCAGGGTTTTATATTATTATTTTTTTTTTTTTTGGTTTTTGGGTCACACCTGGCAGTGCTCAGGGGTTATTCCTGGCTCCAGGCTCAGAAATTGCTCCTGGCAGGCACAGGGGACCATATGGGGCGCCGGGATTCGAACCGATGACCTCCTGCATGAAAGGCAAACGCCTTACCTCCATGCTATCTCTCCGGCCCCCAGGGTTTTATATTAAATGTATAATAGTATACTTATTTAGACATTAATAACAATTCATATACCTTCCTTTAATAAAAAAAAGTCTAGCAAAGCTTGAAAAATAATTAATGTATAATGATAACTCCTTATAAACATTCTCATAGTTTGGGGATAAAAAATGCTTGGGGGATAAGAATCAGATTTGACTGTTACCTTCTTTAGTTTACCGTTTTCTGCTGTTATATGTAACTCTTGAATATTATTTGTGTTTTGTTGATTTCCTTCCTGTAGCTAATTGTTTTATATTATATTTTAAACTAGTTTATTTATACATAAAAGGAGGGGGCATGGGTACACCAGCACTTATTAACTTTACTTACAAGTAAAGTTAGGAAGAGAATTTCTATTACATTGGAGTAATTGGAAAAGCTTCACATAACTTTTCAAAGATGCATTCTTATACTCTCATGATCTATGTTCTGTAGCCATGTCCTTATACATTCCATTATTGGTTTTATTAAGGGGATTTTCTTTCTATATTTTTCCTGCTGTAGTTTACTAATTACTGGTCTGTATGTTAATCTAGTCTTGCACCAGTCCAGAATGGTGATAAAGATCCAGAAGCTTCCTTAGAATTTTATATGAACTTTACTTAAAAGTAAATATTTTTGTTTTTTTTTAGGGGGGCACACCCAGTGACCCTCAGGCATTATTCTTGGCTATGCGTTCAGATCGCTCCTGGCTTAAGGAACCATATTGGAAACAGGGGATCCAGCTACGGTCTGTCCTAGGCTAGTGCAGACAAGGCAGAGGCCTTTTGCTTGTGCAACCGCTCCGGCCCCCACAGTGAAATATTTTTAAAGGTAAATTTGTTGGAAGTATTTCCAAGATAAGCATATTATTTATAAATATCTTAATAATTATCAACTAGTGATCATAAAATGTGATATGCACTTGCACAATAATATTAATGCCACTGAAAGCAAATGATAAGTAACATTACAGTTAGTTTGAATGAGATTTCATGACCCAAGACTACTCAAGAATGGTATTCTTTTCCACTAGACATGTCCAAGAAATGAAACATCTGTTTGCACTTCCTACAGTGAAAGTTTGAAACAATATGTGATGTCCTAAAAATGAACAGAACTCATTGATGAATTAAGAGCAGAAAGCTAGATGGAAGTCTTTGTGAAGTGAAATCTCTGCTTCTTGTTGAAAATAAAAGACTCAGTTGGGAAAGCTTTCAATCATTGGTTTAGAAAAAAAAATTCACTCCCATTGAGGATAGTGGAATGAACTTGAATCACTATTTCAACCTAGGATTTTTTTCCTTGATATTTCTTTATCTAAACTTCATCTTGATAATAACAACAAAATATTATTTGGCATTTATATTAACATTAATTCAATGCTTTTGAAAGTTATTTCATCAGAATTAACTACTTGTTATCTGCATCTTTTACCAAATTCAGATATGTTGATCCTTCCAAGCCCCTTAAAGGAAACTGGAGGCTAGTAATTAGTAATTAGGCCAGTGAAACTATAGATAGAATAGGATGAAATAATAAAGGACACTTTCTTATTCCTACATAAATTAGCCCCCAAAATGTAATGACATTCAAAATGTGAGATTTAGTTCTCAACCCTAGATTCCATTCTCTCTTCAAATACACCAAAAATTCCAAACTAATTGGATTATGAACAAAGCTACCTGCTCTGACCAGTTTTTTTTCAATTAACTATGGTGTCACAGTCTGTTCAGGCTTCTGCAACAAAATACCATTTACCAGGTCAATACTGACAATTGAAAAATCACTGCACTGACTTATAAACTACATAGATTCCTTGTAACTCTAGAGGCTGGAAAGATGAAGGCACCTCTAAATTTGAGGTTGTCTCCTGAGAGTTTATTCCCTGGCTCATAGATGGCCATCATTTTGTCTGTTTCACCTGGCAAGATGGGCAAGGAACCTCTAGAGTTTCTTTTCAAAGGATATTGATCACATTTGTGAGGGCTCTGCCCTTTTGACCTAATCACTTCTAAATTCCAAAACATTGGGGAAGTAGGTTGCAACATATGCATCTGTGAGGACACTTGATACTATCTTTTACCTGTTCAAAGCAGTATTGTACTGATCAGAAAAAAATTAAATAAGGAAATAAATGATTGAAATTTTGTTAATCTCCTGCATTATTGGTTCTTATTAGTGTTTTGAATGGAGTTTTGAAAAAGTAATAATTTAAAGGATGGAGAGACAGTACAGGAGTTAAGTCCCTGAGCACCACTAGGTGTGGCTCATCAACTCCATCACCCTCCCACCCATTAAAGCCTAGGAACTTGAAATGAGCAATAAACTTCCAAGCAAATAATAACCCTGATAGTGAATAGAATTACCTGGAGCTGGAGCTGGAGAGATAGTACAACTATCTCTGATGTGGCTAACCCACGTTCGATTCTCAGTAATCCATATGGGCCCCAGAGTAATCCTAAGTACAGATTCAGGAGTAAACTCTAAGCACTATCCAATAAGGTCACAAAAAAGGTAAAAATGAATAATAAGTGAAATTACCTGATTTTTAGGCATTTTGACATAATCTATGATAGAGAGATTAATCCCTGTGGGATGTTGTCTACATAAAGTATATATGTAAGCAGTATAACCAAATAATATATGTTTTTAATTTTGTTTTTGGACCACACTGGAAGTACGCAGGATATGCTCCTGATATACACAGATCACTCCAGACATGTGTAGGGAACTATATGGGGTTCCAGGTACTGAACTTGGGTCAGCTGCATGCAAGGGCGGTACCCTACCCACTTTATTATTACTCCAACCCAAATATAGTTTTCTTAGGATTTCTCTATTACCATTGACTTTTTTTTGTTTGTTTGTTTTGGGGCCACACCCGGTGACGCTCAGGGGTTACTCCTGGCAATCCACTCAGAAATCGCTCCTGGCTCAGGGAACCATATGGGACTCTAGGGATCAAACCCAGGTCCATCCTGGGTTAACCACATGCAAGGCAAACGCCCTACCACTAAGCTATTGCCCCTGCCCTTCCCATTGACTTTTATAGCCATCATTTACTCATTACTCAGGTGCCTCCTGTGTTCCAACTACTGGGAAAATTGTAATGAATAAAGTATAATATTATATGTAACAAATATATATAAAACAAAAATTATTAATAAGGAATTTCAGATAGTATTAAGTGCAATGAAGTAAAAATGTGAAGAGTGGGTTATGGACAGGGAAGAAGGCTAAAGACCATAAATAGTTTAATCAGAAAAGGTCAGTCTGACCTTTCAAAGGAAACTCTGCTTTGTTGTTGTTTTTTTTTTTTAGTTCAAACTCTGTCTTTGATATACTATATTCTAGTCATTATGTTCCATCAGGTATGTGCCAGTTACTATGTAAATTTGGGCAGATTACTTAACCTCGACTGAATCTCAGTTTCCTCATATAATATAGAGATTTATTACAGAAATAAATATATTTATCTCATAGTGTTGAGTGGATTAGCTCAGACCATGCAATTAAGTGTTTAACATAATGCCTGGCATATAGAATAGACCATGTTTATGGAGGCTTTCCTGTTATGAACATTATTATTCCTTCCAGTAAACCATTTCCTAGTAAGCTTTATCTGCTAACTTTTTTGAGAGGTCCCAATAAAATTTTATATTGACTTCCTCTAGCCTATACCACAGATCAAATATGTTTTTATCTTATGCCCAGCTGAAAAACTTATGAGATTATTTTTTGATAACAAAAATGCCAGAAGTCAGTGATCTCTTAAAATCCTAATATTCAGATTCCTGTCTACCTTCTAATAAAACCTCTCTACATATTGTGGAGCCATACCAAGTGTTCACAAAAATAGGTGAAAACATGTGAGTATATTGTCCTGATCTCCTGAGCTGCATTTGGCAAGTCTCCAATCATTTATCCCTCTCTAATTAATGACATTCCTGACATATGGGGTTCATATAACACATAATGTGTTCATACTCTGCCTGTATGATCTACTTTGTAAAGATCTACTTTGTTCTCCACCTAAAATTTTTTTATTTATTGCGTCTTTTTTTAATGTAATTATTCTTTCTTTCCCATCCACTTCCTTTCTCCCTCTTTTCTTCACTTCTTTCCCCTTCTCTACATACCTTCCTCTCCTCTCTCTCTAATAGTATTGGACCTTGTTTTCAGGCTTTCTCAAATGGTATTTTACATTTTTCAGAGCATTTGGTTTATTATATACATTTTTGTTTCTTTTTGTTTTGTTTTGAGGCCACAGCTAGTGATGCTCAGGTGTTACTCCTTGCACCATATCAGGAATCTAATACAGGTGTTGCTCAGGAATCGATTCTGGTGGGCTTGGAGGATCATATGAGATACCAGGGATTAAATATGGGTTGGCTGCATGCAAGGCAAGTGCCCTTCACTGTGCTATCACACTGGCCTCACATTTTTAGTTTCTTATGTTTTCATTTCTTCTTCATGATAATGACTTTTAAACACCTTTTTCCTCCTATAGGGAAAGAGCCCCTTAACAAAATTAAAGAACGTCTGAGCTAAATCAAAGACAACTGTATGTTATATAACATTAAAGATACTAAATGGAACATACTGTAGCTGTTATTATAAGAATTCTGTCTGCAACAATCAATCCAAGTTTAGTGTGAATGCCTGGGGACATATTTTCAAACTGTTTTATCCAAACTTCCAAATGAGGTTAGAGTATCCAAGTCTGAGCATCTAAATCAAATATAAGAAATACTAAGTTAGCCCTAAAATACAATATGGATCTTTGAAGAAAAAGTTTGCTTTTACTATTATATTCTTTCAATTCACTTAATTCCTATATATATATATATCACCCCAGAAGACAAAGCCTGAATATTATTTATTCACATTGAAATTTTACTGTTGTTGATAGCTTTAGAAATTTGGTTAGAAAAGTTAGAAAAAAGTTCAGATGAAGAGAAAATTTAGAGGCTGATTTTCATTTATCTACTTCATTTCATCAGTTAATGACAAATCATAAAAACAGATTAGCACATAAAGGGAAGATCAATCAATCACTCTGAAGCCTCAGAAAAAATAATACTTATTAGTTATATCTTAAAATATGAGAGATTTTGGGGCTGGCGAGGTGGCGCTAGAGGTAAGGTATCTGCCTTGCAAGCGCTAGCCAAGGAAGGACCGCGGTTCAATCCCCCCGCGTCCCATATGGTCCCCCCAAGCCAGGGGCAATTTCTGAGCACTTAGCCAGGAGTAACCCCTGAGCATCAAATGGGTGTGGTCTGTAAAACCAAAAAAAATATGAGATATTTTAAAAGAAAGAGAATGGTAGCTAGTGAGCTTTGTTGTGTAAACTGTGGACTATCATTGGAAATTCTATTGGAATAGGCTTCTAACAGAGGAGAATACCATACTAGGTTACTGTATCCTGCTATGTAAGTTTAAAATGGAAGAAGAGAAAACTGTGCTGAATGAGAAGCCACATGTACCTGGATGTGCTCTATTTAAAGGGGACTTGATTGCTCAGTAATTGCAGAGCTTGGTTCTTGGGGAGGCCTTTGTCATCTCTCCTTGGCTGACACCAGATGATAGTGTGTTTTTGTGATAAGAAACAGAGGACCAGTGTCTCCATGGTAACTAACTGAGCTCTATATATCATCTCTTTACAAATGTGGATAGATGTAAATATATTTATATATTATATATATATAACTCAGAGGAATTATATGTGTGTATGAGCATATATGTATCCTATTTTATATATGAGAATAATATAAAATTAAAATGTGATTGTATTAGGGGCCGAAGCGATAGCACAGCTGTAAGGCGTTCGCCTTGCACGCGGCCAATACAGGACAGATCTCAGTTCAAATCCTGGCATCCCATATGGTTAGCTGAGCCTGCCAGGAGAGACCTCTGAGCGCAGAGCCAGGAGTAGCCTCTGAGCGCCCCGGGTGTGACTCCCTCTCCAAAAATAAAGAATTAAATCTGGGCCCAGAGAGATAGCACAGCGGTGTTTGCCTTGCAAGCAGCCGATCCAGTACCAAAAAGGTGGTTGGTTCGAATCCCGGTGTCCCATATGGTCCCCCGTGCCTGCCAGGAGCTATTTCTGAGCAGACAGCCAGGAGTAACCCCTGAGCACCGCCGGGTGTGGCCCAAAAACCAAAAACCAAAAAAAAAAAAAAAAAAAAGAATTAAATCTGTGCTTCATTTAAAAAAATGTGATTGTATTAAAAGGCCAAGGTTCATAGGCCTTTTATGCCATAGAATAGATGCAGGCAAAGATCTCATTCTTCAATTCCTCTGATGGTTTGTTCTGACTTCACCTGTTGAGTTAACCAGGTTCCATCCTATTCAGGATATGCTTATTACTCATTGGTCAGAAGCACTTTTGGGTGGAAGCATCCTTTGGATTGGTGCCTTAAACCACCTGTTTTCCACCCCATGGTGTGGTCTGGTGCTTCCTAATAAAGGACCCGGTCTCAGGGAAAAATTACTAGCGGTTTCTGTTCTTCACTATTGAGCTATCTGCTTCTGAGGAGTGGAAGGCTAGCGTGTGGAAGTTCCTGAACTGTTAAGGAAACCCTTAACCGTGAGTGGATTATTTCCTGAGTTGGCTTTTGCTTCCAGATCCCCGTCTCTCCAATGCCCTGGGATTGGAGCATGAGACTTCCACTACACCTAAAGCCCAAACAGGGATTTGATCTGAAACTGGGGGATCCTGTTTAATTACACCAAATCCAAATTTCTTTTCTTAAAATTCTCTTTCTCTTTTTTTTGTTGTTTTGCTTTGTGGCCACACCCGGCAGTGCTCAGTGGTTACTCCTGGCAGGCATGGGGGACCACATGAGATGCCGGGTTCATCCTGGATTGGTTGCATGCAAGGCAAGAATGGGCCAGAGCGATAGCACAGTGGCAAGGCATTTACACAGTGGTAGGGCATTTGCCTGCAAGCAACTCCATCCCTCAGAAGCAGATAACTCAGCAGTGGAGAACTGAAACCGCCAGTAGTTTTTCCCTGAGAGCCGGGTTCTTTATTAGGAAGCGCCAGATCACCCTCTGGGTTGGAGAACAGGTGGTTTAAGGCACCAATCCAAAGGATGCTTCCATTCAAAGGTGCTTCTGACCAATGAGTAACAAGCATATCCAGAATAGGATGGAACCCAGTTAACCCAACACCCACCCAGCTGTAGCTTGGAAGATGTGACAGGCAATACCTGAAGCAACAATGAATGGAAACCAGTACCAGAGTAGAAAGACTATTGCCTGGTTTGAGGGACAAATAACTAAGAATTTACTGAATATAAATTTATAGAGGAAATATCCTATAGAGTAAAACCTGGAATCCATTAGAATGAAAATGTGGCGACTTTTATAGCATAACAATTTCTAGAGTTCCAAACTTATGCAGACTAGTGACGGGGGGGGGGGGGGGGGGAGAGAGAGAGAGAGAGAGAGAGAGAGAGAGAGAGAGAGAGAGAGAGAGAGAGAGAGAGAGAGAGAGAGAATATCAGTAGTTTCCTTTCTAATTTTCTCCTCTGTGGGTATTGATTTTACTTTAACACAACTAACTTTCCTGTGTCTCTCGTCACATAAGACTATTACACCTATGGGTAGATCTTTATAAGGTTAAACACATATACCGAAAACTCAGCCTGTCTGTGTCAAGCGTTTTAGAGAAAAAGATTAAATTAAAGAAGTCATCAGTGAGTAAACCATTAACGCTAGAAATTAAAAGCTTTGATTCAAGACACAGACTGCAAATATTTGCTCAGATAACAGAGACCCAGGAGCTTTTTGCAACTGTATATTAGCTTTGATGTATTAGCCCATCTACTCTTAGATGAGAGACTTGACCCTGCAAGAAGGACCCTTGGTAGCCTGATAGGGATTTTTTTTTTTTACTGATCCTTAAGATTGATTCCTTTCTTGCCCATTTCCTTCTCAGTCACATTTTTTTCTTTTTTTCTTTTTTTCTGGTTTTTGGGCCACACGCAGCAGCACTTGGGTTACTCCTGGCTCTGTGCTCAGAAATCATTTATGGCAGGCTTGAGAGACCATATGGAATGCTGGGATTGAACCCAGGTCAACTGTGTGCAAGGCAAAAAATTTATCCGCTGTGCTATCACTCTGGCCCCTCTCAGTTACAATTTCTGAACTAGCATTTAGGTCATTTCTAGATTGAGCATACAGGTATTTTAAAAACAAAATAGTTGTTTCAATAGTCTTAAATTGTTTCACTGATCTAAGTTGTTTTATTATCTAAGCACCAATTTTTGTCATCCTTCTCAATTTCTTATTTTTCTGTAAGATTTATTAAAACTCCTCATTAGAGTCTTCCAAGGTATTGCATAGAAACTAGACATGAACAACTAAAAGGGTATAGACTAAGAGGAATGAAAAAAGTAAGGTAACTTGTATGCAAATGTTCACAGTAAAATGGAAACAGCAAAATATCAATAATCTTAGATTGTTTCACTAACCTAAGTTGTTTTATAATCTAAACACCAATTTATTGTTGTCCATCTCGATTTCTATTTTTCTATAAGACTTATTAAAACTCCTCATTAGAGTCTTCCAAGGTATTGCATAGGTACTAAACATGAACAACTAAAAGGGTATATACTAAGAGGAATGAAAAAAGTAAGGTAACTTGTATGCAAATGTTCATGATAAAATGGAAACAGGCAA
The DNA here is from genome assembly GCF_024139225.1 of Suncus etruscus. Lineage (NCBI taxonomy): Eukaryota > Metazoa > Chordata > Mammalia > Eulipotyphla > Soricidae > Suncus > Suncus etruscus. Next base: position 65,702,013 of record NC_064861.1, on the reverse strand, counting down.
AATATCCATCAACCGATTAATTAGTGAACATAATGTAGTCTATCCATACCAGGAAAAATTACTTGGCAATAGAAAGGAATGATGTACAACACAGATTATCCTGATGACATTATGCCAACTGATATAAATAAGTTATGAGTCATGTTATATGATTCTAGATATTGGTCTTTCTAAACTTAGTAAGATCTATAGAGATTAAGCTTCATTCCTTGAGCTGTACAGACACCAAGATCTCTAGATACAGAGGTCTGATTTTACCATCCATGACGAAGCAGAAGTCTTCTATACACCACAAAAGCACTGAGGGGAGAGTAAATGATCATGCAAGGAGTTTATAGTTAATCCATTGACAGTATACTTCAGGGATGGAGAAACCCTGTATCTCCTAGGCCAAGAGAATTCCCTCTATAATATCCCCAATAGTTACTGTGCCTATGCAGGGGGAAAAAGAAAAAAAAGCACAAAATAATCATTTTTACACATATATATTTATTGATTGATCGATTTTTATTGATGTCTTTATTTTGGTGTAGATATTGAAGTTGATGTCTCAATTTTATTTTATTTTATTTTATCTTTCTCTTCCTTTTTGCACTCCAGCATGATTTGATTTCAGAACCGAGACTATTGTGTGGTGCTTATCTTTATTGCTGTAGTGCTCACTGGATATTTAATTTGATATTTCTTTCTGTATTGTTGTGGTGTTTCAATGACCTTTTTCATGTCCTCTCTCAAACTGAGGTTGAAAGCCTCTAGAAGGACTCCACCCATTTTCAGCTTATTTGATTTATTTATTTATTTATTTCCTTATTTTTTCTTATTTTTTACCCCATTTTATTGCTTTTTTCCCCTTCAAACAAAGCCATATAACTCGAATTATCTAGCTCCGCCTCTCAAATAGAGGGGAAACAAGGGAGGGTACCAGGAACAAACAGATATATGATCACTAATAGTAAGCTAGACACAGAGGGAGGGGACCACCTACTCCAGCAGCCCCGGGGGTGAGATGGAGATATGGGTTGCAGGAAGGGAATGGGGATGGGGGGAGGACAAATTTGGTGATGTGTATTCCCCTAATTCAATGTTAATATGTACCTAAAATACTACTGTGAAAGATATGATCAATATGATCAAAATAAAAATTAATATATATATATAAAGAATATTTTGTTTGCATGGAGTTTGGGAACAGTCATGGGGAGATGATGTAACAGATCAGAGTTACAGGATTCCTTTGGAGGATGATGAAAATATTTTAAAATTGTGATAGTTGTAAAACTTTTTGCATATACAAAAATGACTAAAATATTCATTACATTATATCTGTAAATTGTAGTTTCATGAAACTGTTAACAAAAGTAAATAAAAAGACCAAGACAGAAATGAAAATGATGATCTGTAATTAGGATGACTAATGACTATACATACTGCTTACCCAGAATTGTCCCAATTTTTCCCAGTTGGGTTGTTGTTGTTGTTGTTGTTATTGTTTTTGTTCTCCTCCTCTTCCTCCCCCTCCTTCCCCTCCTCCTCCTCCTTCTTTTCTTCCTTCTCCCCCTTCTCCTTCTTTCTTCATTATTATTATTATTATTATTATTATTATTATTATTTTGGTTTTCCAAAGGGACCAATAGTAGAAACAGAAGGGTTCTGAGATATCTCTGCCTACTACCATTATACCATGGGACCTAATAGCCATGACCTTTGTTTAGATGCTTCTGACTGCTTCTATCCTTTAACCCTTGTCTTGAAATTTTATTTTTAAAATGCCTCTTAACACTTAGACTCAAACTCTCAGGTGAAGTTTCAGAAACAAAGTGAAAAAACAAAAATCTTGAGCCTTTACACTTAAATTTTTTTAAATTTCTATAGACTGATGTTTGCTGACTTCCCCATATTCCTATGTTGAGCCAATAAGATAGCCCAAAGGACTAGAGAACATGCTGTGTATGAACATACTATGTAGGTGGTTCAGCTTTGTTTCCTGGTACTGTGGTATCTCCAGAACACCTCCAGGCATGGCCCAAAACTATATTCTTTTTTTTGAAACTTAATCCCCAGTATGATAGTATTCAGAGGTGGAACCTCTGGGAAGAGATCAGATCACTTTTCTCTCATACATGGGATTAATGTTCTTATCCAAGAAATCCTAGATGATCTTTTGCCACTTCTGTAAGTTAAACATACAATGGAAAGAACACCAGTTATTAATCAAGAATAAAGATTTGCCAAGACATTGAATTTTCCCATGTTTTATTCTTGGATGTTTTACATCCCAAATTTTCTATAAATAATTTCTGTTGCTTTTAAACCACCCAGTTGATAGTATTTTTTATTATAGCAGCCTGCACAAACTAAGATAGTTCAAAAATCCACAAAATGTTGGTCCATATTTTTAGACATATGAGCAATAGGGAAATATAGCAAAATAAAGACAAAATTTGATATAAATAAATATCAAAATATTCATAAAGATTTTAAATAAATAACTCACTTTTTTGAATACAGTATTAATTGCTATTTAAAATGCTTAGTCTTTTTGTTCATTTGGAAGAACTACTCACAGTTTCAAAGTATGAAATAAAATTTTTGCTGAAGAAACCTAGACATTCCCACATGTGCAGAACTGTCATAAAATAGCTGGGGGGGGTCATTATGAACCTGTACTCTCATTTGACCAGATTGCTTTAATTTTTAGCCTCTTATGCTTCTTTAATCAATCAAGAAGAAGCTCTCCTGCAGATTCAGAGCTCAGATGTACACTCCTGTCCATACCCAAGCTTCTTAATCTCAAGGGAAAAGGTTGACATATGGGGAGATTTCTTTGTTTCACTTTGTTCCAGAAAACTATTTAAAATAATCAAACTTCTAACTGAAACCTGAGAGCCTTTTAAGTACTGTCTTAGGTACTGTCTAACAATTTTTAGTGTGTTCTAAAAATGGAAACTAAAATGCGTTTAGGATTCCTAACTACTTTAGAATTCTCTAGAACACATATTACCTTTTTAGTAAATGATTTAACCCAAGTTAAACTTTTTTATTTTCTAAGGTGCTGCTTTTATTAGTGGAACATTCTATGAATGTTTTTTAGACTCGAATACAATTATTTGTTAGGCATGCTGATTCAGCAAATCAACATGGCAATATTAATTATAATGACAATATCTCAATGTCTAAACTTGATGCTTCTGTTTGTGTGACCACTCATGGACTCATAAGGAGAGCAGAAGTTTAACATTTTCCAATAGACAGAGTAGTAAAATGTTTTAGAAATTTTGACCATAGGATTACAAATTTGTCATCTAATGATGCAGATTTCCTAGACCCTGGTAAGCAATAGGAATGTGAAGCATTTTCTAGAAAGAAAAACTTGTAATGAATCAAGTAACTGATTTCAGATGAGACCTTTAAATAATAAATTTCAGCAAGTTTAGTCACATAGGACTCTTAAGATAATAGACATATGTGATAAGCAATAAAATATTAAGACCATGGCCTTACTTTTATTCTGATTTTTTTTTTTTGGTACTACCCAACTGGACACAAGGCTTACTCCCGGCTCTGTTCAGGGCTTACTTCTGTCCGGGCAGGGAAATCATATATGTGATGGTGATTGAAGGTGGCTTGGTTGCCTGCAAGCCTTCCCCACTATCCTATCTCTCCAGCCACCATGACTTTACATTTTTTATATAGGCAAGAGGTGAGGGCATGCGGGGTGAGTTTCAAACCAATTTGGCCTACCACCGCCTTTACTCCGTAATCCAGCTAGAAATCTACCTTCTCTAATCAGACAAATAGAAAGTGCCCCTTAGTTTTACCCCAGACAGTTACCACCCCCAGATTATTTCAGCTCTCCTAAGGGGACAATATGACCCACTTTGGAAAAATACAGGTTTTACAACCAGGAAAAAGAACAAGTTTAAAAATTAATTTTGAGTATACATGTGCTGCCTGGATACATGGTACCCAAGCACATGTACCCCACATCCCCCTTCTTGCAATGTGCACTTTCCTACTTTCATGTTGGATTCTGTATAAGGGCTCTCTCTTCACCATTAGAGAAGCCTGTGTTCTCTCTTGAGCATGTTACTCATTACTCTCTCTCTCTCCCCTTTATACTCTCCCTCCCCTTCCTCAGTACCTCCAAATAAAACCTGTTTAAAAAATAATTTTTAGGTATACTAGGAGGAACTCCATTGAACATGAAATCAGAAAATAACAACCTCTACATTTTTACTTACTCATTCTGATTCAATACTTCAGTTCTCACTTTCTATTAAGGTGCTTAGTAAACACTGAGAATCAATCAAAGGCCAGGCTATGATAAGAGTTTCCATTTTAAGCAAATTCATGTAATATTGAACCAGAAAAAAATTAAGTCCATTTAAGAAGACCTGGGCTAAGGTTAAAGAATAAAGTGGCAGTAAAAAGCAAAGACTCTGACAACTAAGTTTCTCCAGTTCATTCCTTTGTGACTTTAAAAAAAAAAGTTAATCATGGTTATGTTAGTTTATAAAACTATGTATGTTTTAGGGGTACTGTTTCACTCCTCTTCTAATTGTGGGGGGAGCTGAAGTGATAACACACTGTGAGAGGCATTTGCCTTGCACAAGGCTGACCTGGGTCAATCTCCATCATTCCATCTAGTTTCCAGAGCATCTATAGGAGGCTCACTTCCTGTTTGCAGAGGGGCTTGAGTCCTTGCTAACTAATTGAATGTTGTTGGGCTATAATTAGTGCCCTTAATAATTCAGTCATTAGAACAAAATGCCAAATTTAATTGACCTGAGCTTTATATATAATATATGTTAATAATATATTAAATATATACATACTATTTTCAGCCCCATAGTGGGAAGAAAATGATGCTTCCCTAATTTCTTTTGATGCTTAAGAGCATTTTCCTAAGGTGGTGATGATTCCTCTTATAATGCAGTCACAGTGCTCATCTCGAAGCTTGTAGCTGGAAATGTGTTGAAGGAATACTTGCTATACCTTCCTAATAAGGATGTTTCCTCTTTGAGGATTAGGGCCTTTAATTTACAATAGTCCAGAATTGTGGAGAAAGGAAACAAAATCTTCTAGCAGATCACTGGAAGTGCTAGTGGACCCCCTCCTTACTTTTCTTATTTTTCGGAGGCACTGTTTGGGCCACACCTAGGTGCTCAGGAGACTAACTCATATAGGAGTTCTATTTTAATTTGGAGGAGTCTTCATTCTGTATTCCATAGAGGCTGAACCAGTTGACATTTCCCCAATAGTCAATGAGGATTCCAATAATTGTTTCTGGTCTCTCTGATATATACTATTCTCACTGATGTGAGGTAATAAATAGTTCATTGTTTCAATTGCATTTTCCTGACAGTACATGTTCTGAAAATTTTTATAAGTCTACTAACCAATATTTATCTTCTTCAAGTAAGTGTCTATTTGATGGGGTTATTTGTTATTATTGTCTTTTGAGTTTTGTGAGAAGTTTAAATGTCTTGGATATTGGTCCTTTATCAGATGAGTGTTGTGCAAAATTTTCTCCCATTCAGTAGGATGGCTTTTTATTTTTAGTCCTAGTTTATTTCACCATAAGTTTTTTTTTATTTTAATGTAGCCCATTTGTTTAATGTTCTTTGTTTTATTTGCTGATGTGGTTGAATCATTGAAGATTGCTGTAAGGTTTCTGTCTTGTACAATTATGCTTAAATTTTTGTAGATTATGGGGTTTTGTCTGATATCAAGATCTTATACTTTGAATTAACTTTTGGGTGTAATGTGAAATAGACATCTGTTTTCATTTTGTTTGCATGTGGTTCTCCAACCACTTGTTTTTATTTTTGTTTGTTTGGGGGCAACTCCCTATGACACTCAGAGGTTACTCCTGGATCTGCACTCAGGAATTACTCCTGCTGGTGCTTGGGGACCGTATGAAATACCAGGAATGTAACCTGGTTCAGCTGCATGTAAGGCAAGTTCCTACCTGCAGTGCTATCACTCTGGCCCCCTAATATTATTTATTAAACAGGCTTTCATCCTCCACTTAATACATTTAGTTATTTTGTCATTTATTACCTATCCATAAAATCTGCGGGTACACTCCTAAGCTCTCTATTCTGTTCCATTGGCTTAAAAAGTTGCTTTTATTCTACAATTATACTGTTTACATTACTGTAAATTTAGAGTATAGTTTGAAGCTGAGGAATACAATATATTACATATTTATATCAGAATTTCTTTGACAATTTGGGGAGCTTTATGATTCTTTTAAATTTTAGCAGCATTTGTTATAATTCTTTTGAGAAGCCATTGAAATTTGATAGGATTTCATCAAATCTGTATACTGTTTTGGTCAGTATACTTGTAGACCATGAACATGGATTCTTCTTCCATTTCTCTAAATTCCCTTCTGTTTTAAAATTTTATTTAGGTGGTTGTAGGGACTATATCTGGCTCTGTGCTTGGAGGTCACTCCCAGTGATATTCAGGGAACCACAGCCCTGGGGATTGAACTCACAGCTTCTGAACAAAACTTATTGAGTCATAAGCTCCATCCTTCTATCTTTAGGTGGGTGGCTTTCCAAGTAATGCTTATGAGTTCCTTACAAGAACTGGCAGTTCAACTCAAGAGCCAAAGGATGCAATGTTGCTTAGGCCCTGAAATGCCTTACTGTCTCAACACTTGTATTGTGTCCCAACAGAGTCTGTCTTGGAAAATGTTATTTGTGCTAAAGGATGTATATTTAGTTTTTTGGGAGTGGAAGACCCTATACTATGAGCTCTACCTAGTTATTCTAATTCCTCATTCAGGAATCTTGTTTCTCTATTGATTTTTGGATCTGGTTCATCTGGCCAATGATTAGAGGGGAATGTCAAAATCCTGTACCACTATTGTATTGATATTGATATATCACCTCAATTCCGTGAGTAGTTGTTCTGAGAACTTTATTACTCCTTCATTTGGTACATATGTGTTGGTAGGAGTTGGTCCTCTGGGTCTTTTGATCCTTAATGTAATGTCCATCCATATACCTTATTACCTTATTTAGCTTGAATGATATTTGTTTTGACACAGCGTAGCCATCCCTGCTTATTTTAGTTTACTATCAGCTTATACGATTATTGTTTGATCTTTCTGCATTTATTGTGTAAACTCAATTGTGTCTCTTGTAAACAGTAGAAGGTTGAATTTTGCTTCTACTCAGCCACTTTGTGCCTTTTGATAGAGGAGGCCAATCCACTGCATTTAAATAAGTTATTAATATGAGGGAAATTATTTCTATTTTTATTTTGTGAGGATTTTGTATATTTTTTTTAAAGCTTGACATTGTTTTGGGCTTTCCTTTATTTGCTTGCATTCTGGCCTTTGATGTAGTGATTAGCCTCTATTTGCCTCCTCTTGCTACTTGCTTTTATAAATACTTGCTTTTTGAGGTTACCCTGTAATTTATAAATGAATTTCTGAGTTTATTTCCTCTTCTTTTGAAACACTTTCCTCTGCTTTTCATAGATCACTTAATATTTCTTGAAGAACTGACTTAAAGGCAATGCATGCCCTCAACTTTTATTTGCGTGCTCAAGTTTTTATCACTCCCTGAATCTAAATTATACCCTGGCAGGATAATATTCCTGGTTTACTAGTCTTTCAATTCATAACTTTATAAATATCTTGCAAGGGACTGGAGAGCTAACTCAGAAAACTGGAGGATACACCCATATACCCAAATTGTATCCTGACACAGATTGGTCCCCTGAGCATCATTGGGAATTACCATTAATCATCAAATTTGGAGAAGTTTTGAACACCACTGAGTATGACCCATAAACCATATGGAGTGTGGTGGAAGGGAAGAAAATGTTTTGCTATTCCCTTATTCTTGTAATTTCATTTAAGAAACATGCGACACTTATGGAGTTTCTACGAGTGTAGCTTTTCTCTTCCTGATTTTATTAACCTGTTTCTCTTTTTGGCTTGTGCCATTTTGATTACAGTATGTTTTGACATTCTTTTGTTCAGGTTTATTTTATTTAGGAACTCTTTGGGTTCCTGGTTATGTGCACATCTTTCTTCTCAGGTTGGGAAAGATCTCAGCTATAACTTCTTTAATATGTAATTCTTTTTGTTTACCTATTTTCTCTTTAGGTATTTCCTCATAACAATTCTGGCATTCCTATCATGTGAAAATTCTTCCTCTATGTTACCCCTTAAATCCCTTAGACTCTTCATTTATAAAAATATTAAAATATTTTTCGTTTTTATAATATATTTTATTTAAATACCATTGTATAAGGTTGTTCATAATACAGTTTTCTCACAGATTAAACTGTTCAAGATTGAGTTACAGTTACACAATGTATAACAACCTTCACCAAATGCACATTTCCTGCCATCAATGTCAACAGTTTCCCTCTTACCCTCCCTGATGTCCTCTTCCTTTCCACCTACTCTCTCCTCCACCTGCCTCTGGGGCAGGCATTTTACCCTACCTCTCTCTTTTCTTTCTTAACATTGTAGTGTATACTACTACAAATGAAGTATGAATGCCCCTTTTATATTTGACCCTTCTCTACTCTAACTGCAGTCTGCTCTTTGTGGCAAGCTTCCTCCATAGATTGGTCCTCCTAATCCTCATTTCTATCATCTCTGTCTTTTATTTTCCTTATATTCCACAGCTGAATAAGATTATTCTGTGTTTATCCCTATCCCTCTGATTCATTTTGCTTAGCATAAACTCTCCATTCCATCCAGCTATAAGCAAATTTCATAACTTCATTTTTCCTAATGGCGGCATAATATTCTATTATGTAGATATACCACAGTTTTTTTAGCTACTCATGTTGTTGAGCACCTGAATTGCTTCCAGATTTTAGCTATTGTGAATAGTGCTGCGATGAACATAGGAATGCAGAGGTCATTTTTGTATTGTGTTTTTGTGTTCCTAGGGTCTACTCCTAGGAGTGGTATTACCGTATCATAAGGAAACTCAATTTCAAGTGCTTTTTTAAAGGAATATCCATACTGTTTTCCAGAAAAATAAAAACCGTATGATCTTATTAATAGATGCAGAGAAAGAATTTGACAAGGTACAACACCCATTCATGATAAAAATAAAACTCTCAACAAGATGGGAATTGAAGGAACTTTTCTCAATATAGTCAAGGCCATTTACCACAAGCCCATAGCAAATATTATACTCAATGAGGAAAAACTAAAAGCCTTTCCCCTAAGATATGGCACAAGACAAGGTTGCCCCTTTCATCACTTCTATTCAACATAGTACTAGAAGTACTTGTCATAGCAATCAGGCAAGAAAAGAATATCAAGTGCATCCAGATAGGAAAGGAAGTTCAGCTCTCACTGTTTGCAGATGACATGATATTATATTAGAAAATCTTAAAGGTCACTTAGTGGGGTCGGGAATAAAAAAAAAGAATATCTTAAAGATTCCACCAAAAATCTTCTAGAAACAATAGATTTGTATAGTAAAGTGGCAGGTTACAAAATTAACACTCAAAAATCCATGGTGTTTTCATATACAAATAATGAAAGAGAAGAAAACATTCACACTTGTGCCTCAGAAAATAAAATACCTTGGAGTCAACTAAAGAGGTAAAAGACCTATACAAAGAAAACTATAAAACACTGCTTTAAGAAATAAGAGGACACAAGGAAATGGAAACATATACCCTGTTCATGGGTTGAGAGGATTCATATAATTAAAATGGCAATACTTCCCAAAGCATTAGACAGATTTAATTCAATCCCTCTTTGTATACCCATGACATTTTTCAAAGAAGAGAATCAAACACTCTTGAAATTCATTTGGAACAATAAATGCACATGAATAGCTAAAGCAATTCTTGGGGGAAAGAAGATGGAAGATATCATTTTCCCCAACTTTAAATTGTACTGTAAAGCAATAGTAATTAAAACATCATGGTATTGGAATAAAGACCCTCAGATCAATGGAATAGATTTGAGTATTCTGACACTGACCCCCAGATATATAATCAATTAATCTTTGATAAAGATTAAAGGGGCAATAAATACAAGATGAAGCAAGGAAAGTCTCTTCAACAAGTGGTGTTGGGAAAACGGGTCAATTACATTCAAAAAGGTGAACTCAGACCTCTCTTAAACACCATGCACAAAGGTCAAGTCAAAATGGAGTAACAATCTTGATATCATACCTGAAATCATAAAGTAATAGAGGAAAACATAAGCAAAACATTCATTGAGACTAACGGCATCTTCAAGGAGGAAACACCACTGTATAAGCAAGTGGAAGCAGAAATAAATGGGACAAAATTAAACTGAGAAGCTTCTGCACTTCAAAGGAAACAGTAACTAGGATACAAAGGCTACCCAGGGAATGGGAGAAACTATTCACCCCATACCCATATGACAAAGGGCTAATATCTAAGATATATTACAAGGTATTGGCAGAACTGAAAAAGAAAAAAAAAAACATCTAACCCCGTCAAAATATGGGGAGAAGAAATGAACAAAAAGAAATACAGATGGCCAAAAGGCACATAAAAGACTGCCTTTAATCTTATTAATGAAAATTGTGCCATGCTCTTTGCAAGTGCCAATGCCACTGATTTGCATTTCAGCCTTTTCTGCATTACTTTTGAGTTCTGATAATAATAGGTGTTTTTAATGCTTGAAATTTTACTTAATATCATGATTTGCAAAGTTGTTCATCATACAGTTATCTCAGGCATTCAATGTTCTAACAATCTCACCACCAGTGTGATCTCTCCATAGTGCTCCCAGTTTCCCACCAACTTCCAAACCTGCCCCCTTACCAGGCACAAAATAATTTACTTTAGATTGCTGTGGCAACAAGTGGAATTAAAAAAATAGTCCAATAAAAGAAAATCTGTAAAAAATTGTTATATCTCACAATAGTGTTCATAAAGACTTTGAGAATTTACTGAGCTGGTTGCTGCTAGCTGAGCCTTCTATGTTATTCTTTTCTCCTATTGAGCTTAATGGACTTTGACACAACTTACCTATCAAATTTTCTGTGCTCCTATTAGGCTGTCATTCTTTGAAATTTGGAGGTGCTATGTAGCTGCATATGTGGCCACTAATGACAAAGGTTTTTTTTTTTATTTAGGTCAACTACTTTCTTTTTATCTTCCATTTGTATTCATTTTTTGGATGAATTCTTGTTTTATTTTTTTTTTTGTTTGTGGGGGGCATTCCCTGCAATGCTCAAAGGTTATTTCTGACTTTTGCACTCAGAAAATACTCCTGGCAAGCTCGAGGGACCATATGGGATGCCAGGGATTGGACCTGGGTCAGCTGCATTCAAGGCAAACATCTTACCACTGTGCTATCACTCTGGCCCCTTGAATAAATTTTTTCATCAATTTTTCTTCAAGCTTGTTGATGGACTCTTTCACTTATTATTTCATTATATTAAACATGAAAGGACTATATAACTACTCCAGGCCCCCTTTTTCTGTTTCTCCAAAGAGTCATTACACTCTTTCCCTCATTCACATTCCACTCCCACTTGGGTGTCGAGATTAAGTGAATTCTCTTTAAAGATTCATTTTAGGGTCTGCATCTAGCTTTTCCCTCCATATAGATCTTCTAGGGGATGACTGCTTGTGGAGCCCTCTTTCATTCTTAGCCCTACCTCTCAGTCTTATTTCCCTTATTATATAATACTACTCTTCAGACAAATGCTTTCTGCCCAGAATACCTGTTTGTCAATATCTGTACCAACAAGGTATATAATTTTAACAAACTTGGAACTCTTTATTTTTATTCCCTTTTAATTGACATCAAGCCAAATTTATACATTTGAAAGTCATTGGTAAAATGTTGTTCTGTGAAATAGTTGTTCATATATTTAGGTATTTGTTTTCTTATATTGTTGTACTTAAGATTGGCCATGGAGATAGAGGAAGCATAATATATGAGGAAATTAGAACTTTGACATATGTATGGTTAATATTCTTCTCACTTTTCATTAATCTTTTAATTTTGTTAATGATTATCATGCTTTCATTATTTTCCATTGTCATGTAGTCAAATTGATCAAGTATATCTTTTATAGAGGAATCATACCCTTTAAAACAAAATCTATTTATGTTATTGACTACTAATTTATCTTTGGTATCTTGCTATTGCCTGTTACAGGATAAATTTGAATCTTCTTATCCTGACTTATAAGACTTTTTATTATTTCATTCCTATTTAGAATTTTGATTATCTCATTCCTTTCATCTTTGGAACTCTTTATTAGAATTTCACAGAATTTATGTACAAAGGCATGCTTGCTGAGTACTTTACATATATGCCTGTGGAAAATACATAAGGTATAGCTTATGTTGAAGGTGCTTTGGTAGGCTAGAGCCTTCTACAGCATGTGGCATGCTTACATTGTTGAATGAATAAATAAATGAACCATGTGATAATAGAACAGTAGTCAAAATAAATAAAACATAACCACCACGCTGTTACCTATTCTTTTTTCTAACTTTCCAAGGAAGACAACTCTATTGGCTTGGTTCATAACTGTATTACAATTTCACAGTCTCAACAGTGTCAAACAAAGTACTACATGAGCTTCCATGGCAAAGAGGGTCAACAACTAAAGAGTTCATGTCCATGAGACCAGAGTACAGGGGTTAAATAATTGCTTTCCATATGGTCAACACCAATTCAACCTCTGGCCTTGCATGTGGCTTCCCAAGTACTACTGGGAATGATTCCTAGCACAGAAATAGAAATTCCTGAGCTCTGCTAAGTGTCATCCAAATCTTCTCTGGCTACTACCCACAAATATTCATTTCTAACTCTTCCCTGGCAGCTAAGTGTGGTCAAAAATTAGGTTCTGAGCAATAGAACATGAGAAGTAGTACAGTTTGACACCTTTAAAATAGAAGGAGGATGTTTTCTCAATTTTCCTTTTTCCTGCACCAGGAAGGAGGGTTTAGGGAAAGGAGCTGGAGAAGCAATCCTGAACTGTCAGATGAAAGGTATATGTTGATTATAAGAAAGCAAAAGGAGTCAGGATACCTGGAATGATGGGACTACTTTTCCAGCCCTAAGTTGCTAATGCTTGAACTGTTAATTAAATAAGACAAGTATCAACTGCCATCTTTGTTTAATCCACAGTGCTTGGCCCTCTGTCACAGTCAAATCTTTAGCATACCTAGTAAAGTGCCCTTGGGGATCATCTCACATTCCTACCTGGAATCATCAAATGCTAACTCCTTATGAAAAGTCATTATCACTCAGGGAACTGGAAGTAATATAAGATTTAGATCAATAAAATAACAACATCATAAATTAAAAGAGGAAGAAGAGAGGGAGAGTGATGATTAATGGCTGCAGAAGCCACTTGTTCTGAGCCTTGCATGCTCTCCGTGGCCATGATGTAGAGTCAACCAGGAGCCAACCTATCTAGAATCAGCAGGTAGAATGGCAGATATACATCTTAGAAAAAGTAAACAAGAGGAGAATGGTGCAAGGTAATACAAGAAAACACACACTAAAAAAAAGCAGACTGGGCTCTGGTCCGTGGCAGTAATTTAATGAGGCCTACAGTCTGTGATTGTTAAAATAAAGCAGTCAGAAATACCACTGCAGGAGAAAAAGGGCAAAGATATGGTCCTGGCAAAATGGACCCTGGGCTCCTATTTCAGACACCTGGTTCCCATTAATCTCTCATCCCCACAGAATCTTACAGAGCCTCCTGTTTTCCCCTAACCTTGTCCTGAGCTGGTATGCAAATTAAACCAGCAACTGTAATCTTTATAATATTATAGCAGAAGGAATGAAGACAGTATAAATAGAGGATGAATCCAGAACCCATAGGATTGAAATATGTAGTAGCTGAATTTCCCAAGTAGGTAACAGGAGGACAAGAGAAGAGGAAAAAAATAACAACACTAATATAAAACAACTTTATTTCTTTCTTTGAACCTCCATCTTTCCCCCTTTCCCAAATATGCATACTTAGGTCGTGTTAAGAAAACCCTTTCCAGTTGGCCTTAGTCCAAGTCAAGGGTACAGCTGGGCCGAAGGGCCACATGTTGAAGTTATTAATATGCCTGTGCCCTTCTCCCCTACTGAGTTCACTGATCAAAGGCGCTGCCAGAGCAGCAATGGATAGCCTCGCATAATGGGAACTGAAATTCTACTTAAGAAACCAACTTTGCCAAAACACACTACCTTTTTAAGTGAAACATTCCATGCACATATTAACCTGATTACAGAAAGGAAGGGGGATCTTTTTTTCTTCTGTACCCTGCTAATAATTTTCTGTCAAGTTTGATTTGGCTTTAGCTGCACTCCAAGTCCTTGTGATGTGCCCTGATCACCAGTAAACTAAAAACAGAAGTTGCTGCACAAACTCTGAGATAGGAGACTCTGGCCATGAATACAGATGCTCAAGAATTCAGGTCTATGCCAGCAAGGAAGGCAACTGACTTTTCCAGTCATTGACAACCCACAGCCTACTTTGGATGCACATGGTCAGTGAAGGAAACACATGGGGAAAGTGGTGGAAATAATTAAGGGTTCTTAGAGTTAACAGAAGCATCAACTCATTACACAGAGCTGCTTCTTAAAAGGGAGTAAACCATTGTGCTTACTAAAAAAAAAAAAAGAACAAACGGTAACAAAGCATTTTAAATTCCCAATCAGTTCCAGCCCTGACTTGGATAGCCAGTCTGGGTAGGTAAGAAAAAGAGGAAATAGACCAGATTTATTTTGCTCTGCTTGGCAAATAGACATAAATTTTTAGGATTTATTTTGCCACAATCCAGGGTAACCTTATTTCTGCATAACCAACAACAAAATTTCCCCATTTTTGTTGTTTTTGGTCCATACCCAGCAATACATCGGGATTAGTCCTGAATGGCTCTCCTTCAGGATTTACTTCTGGCTATGCTCAAAAGACCATATAGAGTGCCAAAGATTGAACCCCAGTTGGCTGTGTACAAGGCAAGTGGTCTGCCTGCTGTACAATCACTCTGGCCCCCCAAAATTCCTCATTTTTTATTTGAGATACTGTGATTTTCAATAGTGTTAGGGCTGGAGAGTTAGTACAGTGCACTGGGCACTTGCCTTGTACGTGGCCAACCTAGGTTTGATCCCCAGCGCTCTGAATGTTCTCCTAAGCACTGCCAAAAGTTATCCCTAAGTATAAAGCCAGGAGTGAACCCTAAACACTGCTAGTGGCCCCCAAACAAACACTTTCCCCCAAAAAAGACAAAAACAACCAACTGTTAATGATAGTTTTGTGTCCCAATACCACACCAGCAGAATCCCAATGTCCCAGGAACCCTAGGGCAATGTTTTTCAACCACTGTGCTGCGGCACACTAGTGTACCGTGAGATATTGTGTGGTGTGCCGTGGGAAAAATTCCAATTTCATCCGTAACATGTGGCTTCGGCTCACAAATAGACTAATCATTAGATTATTTCATAATATAGTAATTATAAAATAATTTCTTTGTGTTTATTTGATTCCTATTCAAGAGAATTACTTTATATATAGTCAATATAGGCACAGAGTTAAATTTTTTTGTTAACATTTCTAATGGTGGTGTGCCTCGTGATATTTTTTTTATGAAAAAAGTGTGTCTTTGCACAAAAATGTTGGAAAACACTGCCCTAGGGGGAAAGCCCATCCCTTGGATAATTTCTCCAGTTCTGTTGCCTTTAGTCATTTATTGCTTCCTTACTACGCTCTGTAGTATGATTGATGATAGTTTGATCATTCTGTATCTGTGCCTCACCTCCTGACTTCATTCAGCATTATAGCCTCAAGTTTCATCCACATAGTTGATGAATGGCATGATTTCATCATTTTTAGCACTGAGTAGCATTCTATTTTGTATATATACAATTCTTTTTTGTTTGTTTTGGTTTCGGTTTTTGGGTCACACCTGGCAGTGCTCAGGAGTTACTCCTGGCTTTGCACTCAGAAGTCGCTCCTGGCAGGCTTAGGGGACCATATGGAAATGGCAGAATTCAAACGGGAGTCCGTCCTATGTTGGCCATGTGCAAGACAAATGCCTTACCAATGTTGTGCTATCACTCCGGCCCCTATGCTACAATTCTTTATTCAGTCATCTACTGCTCTGCATTTCAGTCATTTCCAGGTCTTGGTTACTGTGAATATAGGACACAAATATCATTTCTGAAATTAATTTTTAGGCCTATGAGGTAGATGTCCAGAGTGGAATTATTTAGCCAACAAAATTTTATACTCAGACAAGATATTAAAGATCTAGATCAGTGGCTTTCAACTTTTTTATACATGTGAAACAGAGAAAATAATGAAAATATCCTGTGGGCCATTAAAACAACTATAAAACCAATATTATTTCTAGTAGTATTTTACATATTAGTTTAAATATTATAAAAATTCTATTTAATGTTACCAGTAGCTGAGGGTATTGTTCAAAAGGATGAGAAAATGCTTTGCATGAGGGAGCTCCAGATTCAATCTCTGGCACCACACGATTCCCTGTGTGTTGCCAGATTTGACTGCAAAGTAAAATAACCAGGAACTGACCATTAAATAAAAAACTTTATTAGGAGTTAAGAGATAGTACAGCGATGTGAGGTGTTCTAGTCTTGCATGCTGCCTACTCTAATTTGATCCCAGGAACTGCATATGGCCCTCTAAGCATCATCAGTGGTTATTTCTGAGCATAGAGCCAGGAATAGCCCCTGAGCAATAGCAGGTGTGACCCCAAAACAAAACCACAAAAGTTCATATTAGACTGTCTTGAACTTTTGAGAAGTTTCTATTCAGTCCTTTTGAACAATTTTTTAAGTCAAATTTTTGCATTTATGTTGTTGTGTGAGTTTTAAAAATAATTTTTAGGGGGCAGAGAGATTGTATAGCAGATAGAGCCCTGGCCTTGCACGCAGCTAATCTGGGTTCATTCCCAGCATCCCGTATGTTCCCCTGAGCACCGCCAAGAGTGATTCCTGTACACAGAATAACTCCTGAGCATTTCTGTGTATGGGCACTGAAAAAAATTTTTTTATAGCTATTATATATTTTGTAAGTAAAATATAATTTGTTAGGTATTAATATATTTATAATATATTGATCTCTATATTAACATTATATAATATAAAATGTAGCTTATATTTTATAGATATTAATCTCTCAATGATTAATCTTTCATTGAATATAGATGTGCAGACATCTCCCAACTAGCATTTTCTTTTTTTCTCTTTAATTTAGGGGAGGAGAAATTTGGACCACACTTAGCAGGACTTATTACTGCATTTGCGCTCAGGCATCACTCCTGGCAGGAATAAGAAGACCATATGGGCTGTTTGAGATTAAACTTGGAGAAGCCACATGCAAGGCAAGTATCTTAATTCTTGTACTATTTTTTCAACCCCAGCATTTCTTTATCACACAATGATTTTTTTAAAAATAAATTCTCCTAGCTCAAGTGATAGAGCAGAAACGTTATATGTGCAAGGCACTGAGTTCAGAACTTGAAAACAAATGGTCCCTCAAGCACCACCATGTGTAGCCCTGATCATCCAAAGTATGGATATGGCTCTTTTTTCCTCTTTGTTTTTGGGCCACACCCAGCAGCACTCAGGGGTTACTCCTGGTTTTGTGCTCAGAAATCATTCCTTGCAGGCTCAGGGGACCATATGGGATGCCAGGGTTTGAACCTGGGTCCATCCCAGGTAGGCCATTTGCAAAGTAAACACCCTACCCACTGTGCTATTGCTCTGGCCCTGGATATGGCACTTATAAAAAGAAAAGAAATTGAGGCTGGAGAGATAGTGCAGCAGATAGAATGTTTACCTTGTATGCCACTGACCCAGTTTTGATCCCCATCACATATGGTCTCCTTAAG
This sequence comes from Suncus etruscus, assembly GCF_024139225.1. Classification (NCBI taxonomy): domain Eukaryota; kingdom Metazoa; phylum Chordata; class Mammalia; order Eulipotyphla; family Soricidae; genus Suncus; species Suncus etruscus. The sequence goes on along the minus strand of NC_064861.1, from coordinate 65,684,151 downwards.
CCTCACCAGGTGTGATCATAGAGTGCAGAGCCAGGAGTAAACATTGAATACTGTTGGGTGTGGCCCCCAAATCAAATAAATAAAATAAAATTCCATTTACTAAGTCCACTAAGTGAGTATTCTTATTATCTTCTTCTTTTTTTTTTTTTTTTTTTTTTGGTTTTTGGGCCACACCCGGCGTTACTCAGGGGTTACTCCTGGCTGTCTGCTCAGAAATAGCTCCTGGCAGGCACGAGGGACCATGTGGGACATCGGGATTCAATCCAACCACCTTTGGTCCTGAATCGGCTGCTTGCAAGGCAAACGCCGCTGTGCTATCTCTCCGGGCCCTATTTCTGGCTTTCTTTTCTGCCTATTTTGGGAAGTGGGATCCCATACCTGCAACACCCAGGGTCACTCTCAGCACAGTGCTGGGGACCACTCCTAGCAGCTGTGATTGCAGAACCATATAGTTCTGGGGACCAAATACAAATTCCCCACCCACAAAGCATGTGATCTCTTTCTTTGAGCCATTTTTCGACAAACAAAAAACTATATAGAAAACACAAGGTGGAGCACCCCACACTACTATTTACCAAGATTTGTCAAAGAGCTATGGCCATTAAAACCAGGTGAACAGGAATAGTGAAGCATTTCCAAGTACAACTGAATCACTTGAATTTTTCATGTATTCTTTCTGGGAAAGTAAAATGGCATATTATTTTAGAAAATAATCCATGTATTAGTTATTAATTACTGAATGAAATTATACATATACAAAACTGAAAACAATGCCCATTTGTGAGCTCACTTTTTGAGTTTGAATTCTAGGTGGCATAGCTTTATTGACTTCTCTGTTTAGGGTCTCTAACAAGTACAATAAAGATATCACCCATGCTCAGGGGCTCAAAATATGGGTGACTAGAAGAATTCCTTTCCTTGAAGGTTGTCACATAGAAGAACACCAATTCAATGCTGGCTGTTGATTGTTCTTAGTTCCTTACCAATGACTATTTTTTTTTTTTTTTTTTTTGGTTTTTGGGCCACACCCGTTTGACGCTCAGGGTTTACTCCTGGCTATGTGCTCAGAAATCGCCCCTGGCTTGGGGTGACCATATGGGACGCCGGGGGATCGAACCGCGGTCCTTCCTTGGCTAGCGCTTGCAAGGCAGACACCTTACCTCCAGCGCCACCTACCCGGCCCCACCAATGACTATTTTATATAAATAATGTATATTTTTATTTGCAAATATTTTTTCAGCTTACTTCCCTAGGACCCAAAAGAAAGAGAGTATTTAAAGATCTGCAAGTAAGACAGAATTATAGTTTTCTGTGTCACAGTCATGGATGCAATACCATATTATCTAGTGCTGTATTGTATTTTTGAAAAGCAGAGCCCCTCTCCCACAACATAAGAGCATAAATGTGGTAAATTTGAAGTCATCTTAGGGATTGTCCAACAAGAGGCCTGTCTTATAAAGGCAGTACATTTACCATATTGACCCAGTGAACCTATGTCAAGATAGTTACTCAAAAGAAAATATATGTTCCTAAAAAGATTTGTATATGACTATTTATAGCAGCTGTAAAAAGTGCATAGAATTGGCAGCAGGCCAAATATCTATCAACTGGTGAAGGGATAACTAAATCATAGGATAACTACATAATGGAACACTATTCCATAATAAAAAGGAATTGGTGATTCAAGTAAGACCATGGATGAATATCCAAAGTCTTATGCTTTGCAAAAGAAGCCAGACACAAAAGCTTACCATTATATAATTCTGTTTATATTATATTATGTAAAATTCAAAGATATAGGTAAGAAAACAGATCATTGGTGCCTGGGCTGAGGATTTGGAGAGAATTGACAACTAAGAACAGAGCTTTAGGGATATAGAGATATTTGATATGCTAATTTTGGTAATGGTTATACAACAAATGCTTTAGTCAGAATTCACAGAACCGGGGCCAGAGAGCAAGGTAGGGCACTTGCCTTGCATGTGGCCAATGGGTTCAGTTTCCAGTACCCCATAAGATCCCCTTAACAACCACAGGTGTGATCATGGAATCCAGAGCAGGAGTAAACCCTGAAGAAAGAAAGAAAAGAAAGAAAGAAAGAAAGAAAGAAAGAAAGAAAGAAAGAAAGAAAGAAAGAAAGAAAGAGAAGGAAAGGAAAGAAAGAAAGAAGAGGAAAGAAAGAAAGAAAGAAGAAAGGAAAGGAAGGAAGGAAGGAGGAAAGGAAGGATGGAAGAAAGGAAGGAAAGGAAGGAAAGGAAGGAAAGGAAGGAAAGGGAAGGAAAGGAAGGAAAGGAAGGGAAAGGAAGGAAAGGAAGGAAAGGAAGGAAAGGAAGGAAAGGAAGGAAAGGAAGGAAAGAAGGAAAGGAAGGAAAGGAAGGAAAGGAAGGAAAGGAAGGAAAGGAAGGAAGGAAAGGAAGGAAAGGAAGGAAAGGAAGGAAAGGAAGGAAAGGAAGGAAAGGAAGGAAAGGAAGGAAAGGAAGGAAAGGAAGGAAAGGAAGGAAAGGAAGGAAAGGAAGGAAAGGAAGGAAAGGAAGGAAAGGAAGGAAAGGAAGGAAAGGAAGGAAAGGAAGGAAAGGAAGGAAAGGAAGGAAAGGAAGGAAAGGAAGGAAAGGAAGGAAAGGAAGGAAAGGAAGGAAAGGAAGGAAAGGAAGGAAAGGAAGGAAAGGAAGGAAAGGAAGGAAAGGAAGGAAAGAAAGGAAAGGAAAGGAAAGGAAAAGGAAAAGGAAAAGGAAAAGGAAAAGGAAAAGGAAAAGGAAAAGGAAAAGGAAAAAGACAAGAGAGAGAAAGAGAGAGAGAGAAAGAGAGAGAGAGAAAGAGAGAGAGAGAAAGAGAGAGAGAGAAAGAGAGAGAGAGAAAGAGAGAGAAAGAGAGAGAGAAAGAGAGAGAGAGAGAGAGAGAGAGAGAGAGAAAGAGAGAGAGAGAAAGAGAGAGAGAGAAAGAGGGAGAGAGAAAGAGGGAGGGAGGGAGGGAGGGAGGGAGGGAGAGAGGAAAGGAGGGAAGGGAAGGCAGGAAAGGCAGGAAGGGAGGGAAGAGAGGGAAAGAGGGAGAGAAAGGAAGGGATGGGGGAGAGAAAGGAAGGGAGAGAGGAAGGAAGAAATAGGGGAGAGAGGAAAGGACAGAGGGAGAGAGGAAGAAAAGAGGAAGGAATGTTGGTTTCTCCTCCTTAACAAATGCATCTTTAGGACCAAGGAGCTAGCAGCTGGGTCTTGCTGGGAGAATAAGGAGGCACCTATTTTTAAAAACCTGCCCCAGGCCAGAGCAGTGGCACAAGTAGTAGGGCGTTTGCCTTGTACACGCTAACCTAGGATGGACTGAAGTTCGATCCCCCCAGCATACCATATGCTTCCCCAAGCAGGAACGAATTCTGAGTGCATAGCCAGGAGTAACCCCTGAGTGTCACCGGGTGGTGGCCCCAAAACTAACAAAAAGCCTCAATTTATAGATTATTTATTGAACTAGATAGATATTTGGCTCATTTATTCTTTTGCCTTCTATATTTGAGTACTGAATACAAATGCATAAAACTTTTAAAAATGAGAACAATAATTCTTAACAAATAAAAGCCTTCTTAGGTAACAAGAATTTTTAAAAGGGGCCCGGAGATATAGCACAGCGGCATTTGCCTTGCAAGCAGCCGATCCAGGACCAAAGGTGGTTGGTTCAAATCCCGGTGTCCCATATGGTCCCCCGTGCCTGCCAGGAGCTATTTCTGAGCAGACAGCCAGGAGTAACCCCTGAGCACTGCTGGGTGTGGCCCAAAAACCAAAAAAAAAAAAAAAAGACTTTTTAAAAGATTTGGACTCCATTTACTCTCTCCTAATCTAAATGCTAGTTTATATATTTTAAATATAATTATATACACATGTATATAAAATTATTATTTTATATGATGAGTATTGTTTATATTGCCTTTTTTGTTCCACACCAACAGAGCTTGGAATTTGGGGGGAACATTCAGTGCTAGGTATTGAGCCTGGACTCCTGCATTTAAAGGTACATTCCAGGGCCGGAGAGATAGCATGGAGGTAGTGTGTTTGCCTTGCATGCAGAAGGATGGTGGTTCGAATCCTCGCATCTCATATGGTCTCCTGAGCCTGCCAGAAACAATTTCTGAGAGTAGAGCCAGGAGTAACCCCTGAGTGCTGCCGGGTGTGATCCAAAAAAACAAAACAAAAAAAAGGTGCATTCCAGCCCTTGGAGTCATCTCTCCAGTACATCACTCAAATATTTCATCATTGGCATATAATGAACATATAACACTTTTGGTATACAATATAATTATTGGATATATGTATATATGTGAAATAATAATCTAAGTTTTAATATGTATTTCATGTATGTAATAATACCTATCTATTAATACCTATCTAATAATAGATATGTTTAGTTAATATCCTTAGTCACATAGTTATAATCCCGTGTTAATTTTGTGACTTCTTTTTTGATGAATTTTATTATTGTTTTGGGATTACACAAAGAAATGCCAGTGACTACTCCTCTGCTCAAAAGTGACACACGATGCAGCGGACACTATTGCATAGGGTAGCCTCCTACATAGGTAGGCCTCATTAACACATTGTTTAGTACTCAAGATGCGAAACCTATTGTATCTTAAACTGCTCCAGCCATTGTCTAACCCTGAAATCTTCATTTAGCAAGGTCCAACTCTATCACTGATAAAATGCCTAAAAACTGGGAAAACCTCCCAATTCTGACACACCAACCCAATCTCTTTTATTTATTAAATTTTTAAAAATTTAATTTTTACTATATTTACCTATTTTTCTGTTCTCCTCTCTCTTACCTTCTGCTCTCCCTTTCTCTCTTTCTTAAGCTACAGCTAAGCTAATTATTTATCTTAATTCAACCAGTCCTTAAGAGCTCAAACCCATCCTCTTAGGATCAGACCTCTAACAACACCTTAAGAATAGATCACTAATAGGTCAAGACTGACCTCCTGCCCCCATAAGCCATCACCCACCTCCCAGGCGAAGGGACAACCACTCAGCCCCACATCTTGTCCCTTGGCAAGAAACTACAACCAACACTCCTGCTGACTCATGCTCTGTGGCGCTCCTTCTCATCCCTCTCCAAATGTGGACGGTTGCTTGATTTCAGATTCAGCTCCAGAAGGATCCCCAGTGCAAGAACTCTACCCAAGCCCTTTCTGCCACAAATCATTTCTGAAACTCAACATGACCAGGTTGTATGATGAAAATGTGCCCTGGATTTCATCCCCCACAAGAATATCTCAAAAGACAATGGGGAAGCCTATATTTCCTTTATAAGTTTAAGACCTATGTAATACTACCTCTTAACCTGTTATCTCCAAATGTAAGATAGTCTCCTGCATCAATCACTTTGTTCTCTTAATTACTTTTTTAAAGCTAATTTTTATTTATTTTTTCATTTATATATATATATTGCCTTGTTTTTCTTTTCTTCTCCTCCTTAACTTCTTCTGTTTTGGTTCTGCTTGGTACAAAAAAACTACAAGAAAAAAAAAGTCTTGCCTGGAATTAAAACTCAGGTCAAAATCAGAGCACAGAGATGATTGAGCCTGACACTCTCACCCCTAAATGCACCAGCAATATAATATAGCACTATTTCTTTTTGCACAAGCATACTAAAAAGGGGGGAATTTTACATATAGAAACAAGCTCTAATCTTCTAGGGAAATCATACATTTTACGATATAGGGGAACCTCCCACCTGGAACATATGTCATGTGGTCCCAACTTGGACTCCATGTGATTAGACAGCAACCGTCCAGCCCTGAACCCTAGATCTCAGACAACCAACCAACACAGTTCTCCGAAACATCTCCAGGAACCAAACTCCCTCTGAGACATTCTTAATACTTCTCTGACACCAACAAGTGCCAGTTTTGATATGACATCCTGACAATGGGGAAATGGCAACAACTTGGTCTAAGAGCAGGTTGTCTTACCTCACCATCTAACAATAAGATGAAATCAGAAGAAACTTCATCCTTGGATCTGTTTAAAAGCCAAGATCACTAACTTCAGAAGACTGACTGTGACAACCATGACTGGACAGAACCTATCCCAGGACCAATAATAAAGACCCAAGTCTAGGCTTTGGCCTATGACCTGTACACCAAAAACTCTAATTCCAGAGGTCTGACTGAGTTAACTGCAATTGAGCAGAATGTCTGGAAACATAAAGAAAGATTCTATCCTAGGCTTCATCCTAGGATCAGTGCAAGACCACCAACTACAGAAGACTGATTAAAACAACAGTGATGGAAAAGAACTTCTAGAACCATAAAAAATGACTCTATCCTAGGCTCCATACCATGACCTGTGCAAATACCAAGATCTCTAGTTAAAGAGGCCTAATTTTATCATCCACAACTGAGCGGAAAGTTTCCAGATATCACAAAAGGACCTAGGGGAGAGAATAAGAGCATGTACGGAGCCTGTAGTTATTCCCATGACAGTATACTTCAAGGAAGGAGAAACTCTGTATCTTTTAGGCAAAGGGAATTTCCTTTTTAATCTCCCCAATATTTACTGCACCCATGCAAAAAGAAAAGCACACATATTTTGTTATTGTTGTTGCTTGGGTTTTTTGTTTGTTTTTGTGCTGTTTTGTTTTTATCTTGGGATTGTGGTTATTGTTTGGTTGTTGTCTTTATTGCTGTGGTGCTTTTAGGGGATTTTTGTTTGATTTTTCTTTTGGTATTGTTATGTTTTTCTTCCCTTTTCCCTTTCTTCTCTTAAATTGATATTTATTGCCTCTAGAACAGGGGTCTCAAACTCGCGGCCCGCAGGCCGTTTGCGGCCCTCTGTACAACATTTTGTGGCCCTACCCTAGAGGAATCTTTTTTTGTTTTGTTTTGTTTTAGTTGTTTGGGTCACACCCCCCAATGTTCAAGGCTTACTATTGACTTTGCACTCAAGACTCACCCTGACTTTGCCTCCTGCGGCCCCCAGGTAAATTGAGTTTGAGATCCCTGCTCTAGAAGAACTCCTCCCGTTTTTTTGCTTGTTTGATTTTTGTCCCCTTTTTTTTATTTTACTTTCCTTCTAACACAACCATATAACTTGAACCATCTTGTTCTGCCTCACAAATTGAGGAAGAAATAAAGGAGGATACCAAGACCAAACAGTTGTATGAACATTGAGTAGAAATGAAAAATGATCAGACTTAAACAAATCCAAAGCCAATGACAGCAGAATTGATACCCATTGTACAAGAAGCTAGACACAGAGGAGACCACTTACACTAGCAGCCTGGGGGGCAAAGGGGAGATATGGGATGCATGCTGGGAACAGGGGTGGAGGGAGGACAACATTGGTGGTGGGAATGCCCCTGATTCAATGTCACTATGTATCTAAAATATTACTGCGAAATATTTGTAATACACTGTGGTCAAAATAAAAATAATTTTAAAAAAAGTGAAATTGAGGGAGATTCCTGTTTTTTTTTTTGTTTGGATGTGTGTGTGTGTGTGAGATAGAGAGAGAGAGAGAGAGAGAGAGAGAGAGAGAGAGAGAGAGAGAGAGAGAGAAAGAGAGAGAGAGAGAGAGAGAGAGAGAGAGAGAGAGAGAGACCCATACTCAGTGGTACATAGGGCTTACTCCTGGCTCAGTATTCAGGGCTCATTTTTGGTGGGAATTGGGGAACTAAAAGGTGTGTCAGGGATTGAGCCCAGATTGGCTCAGTGTAAGGAAAGCAGCCTACCTGCATTAATATCTCTCCAACCCTAAGAGTTCTGCAGGGGTGTAAATTTTGCAGGACCTCCATACTGTTTCTCATAGCGATTATACCTACTTACTAAGTAAATATACTTATTTGTTGGGATTTTTTGTTTCTTTTTGTGTTTGTTCTGACTACACACAGCAGTCCTCTGGGATACCTTCTATCAACTTTTGGGAATTGAACCCAGGCCTTATTCATACAAAGAAACATTCTCTCAACTTGTTGAACTATCTCTTTTACTCTAACTTTGTTTAGTAATGCTAAAGGATTTCTAAAGATCAGACTTTATTTAGATTTATCTACTGGCAGTTCATTACTGAAACTTTTTAATGTCTTTATTGCATCATCTTCTCTCATTGTGAATACAATGTATTTTTAGTCAGTCTAAAGGTAAACTGGTTTTGTTCATCTAAAAATGTCTTTATTTTGTCTACATTCTAAAATTATACTTTTCCTGAGTATAGGATTGTATTCTAGCATTCATTCTCTTTCAGTAGAGTGAAACTCATTCCATTGCCTGCTGGCTTCCTTTGTTTTTACATACTCAACTTATCAAAGATTCTTTTAAAATAACAAGTCTGCATTCTATAATTTCGTTTCTGTTTTCTGCACTTTCATTATAATATTATTAAGATCTTTCTTATTTTCCATTTGAAGTTAACTTCAACTCTTTGGGTTTCTTTTATTGTTTCTAGAAATTTTTTAGTTATCATCATTTCAATTCTTTTTTTTTTATATATTCTCTTCTTTCTTATCATCCTGAAATACCAAATAATGACCACGGATGGGGTTCAATAGTAAAACACTTGCCCTGCATATATGAGGCTGTGTTCTCTATCTAGCACTACATGGTTCCCTAGGCACCACAGGGACTGACTTCTAAGAACCAGTGTAGGCCCCAACCATAGTAAAAATTTTTTTAAAAGGCAGGTTTTTCACTATATAATTTATATCTTTTGCTATTTCACCTATATTTTTCTTTATATCTCCATTCTACATTTTAACAAATTCATCTGCTTTGTGTCTGATTCACAAATTACTCAGCAGTGTCTAATCTGCTGTTAAATTCATCAGTTGAGTCCCAATTTCACATTGCATTATTGTCACTTTTGTCATTTGCCTGCAAAATGAAGATGCCCTAAAGTTTTTAATTTTTTATATAATTAACATTTTATGTTCTATATTTTCATACTATAGACATTAGACTATATATATTGTCTCTTAGTAATGTAATCTATTTTGTTTGTTTGTTTTGGGGCCACTCCCAGTGGTGCTGAAGGCTTACTTCTAGTCTGACTTAAGGGATCACTCCATGTGGACTCAGGGGACTTTATGGTGTGATACAGATGAAACTCACGTTGGCTACATGCAAGCAAGCACCCTACTCACTGTACTTTGGCTTAAGTCCCAATGTTTTCTAATTTCTTTGATTTCTTGATTATGTTTGTTAGGAAATTATATGTAAAGGTAGTTTTAAATATATGACAAATGTCCTCTGAGAAGCTTTACATTTGTTGTGCCAGGTAACTATTATTTTTCACTTTCAGTATTTTACATTTATTTATTTTCATCATGTCTTCTAGAATTTGTTTTGTGAATAGCCAGTTGTCAGTAGATTATAGGCTATTCAATTTAAGTAACTCTTTCTTGTTTATTAAAGTATTAGTTATCTTGGTAATTTTTGTATGTGTATGATTAGGAATTTTACTTTGACAAAAATGGAGTCACTTTATTATTAATGTGATTATTGGGCTTGGGGCCACATCCAGCCATACTCAGGGTTAACTACTGGCTCTGTGTTCAGAAATCATTTCTGATGATGTTCAAAGGGGAACATATATGGTACCAGTGATTGTGCACAAAAAAGCACCTTACCAGCTCCCTCATATCTCTTTTTATATTCACCAACTCCTCTTTAGTGACTTTACACTAGACTTAAAGGCCTATTAAAAAATAGCCACCAAAATATTCTGTCATGAATCTTTACTTGAAAAAAACAGTAATGCTTACTTATATTGTTTTATATAGCAGTACTTAAAAAGTTGTAAGTGCATTGCATAGGTCTTACCTATGTAAGTAAAATATCCTGTAGGCCAGATCTAATAAAGGATGCTCCAGGAGTCTGCACTTCTTTTTGTTCTGTTTTGAATTTATTCTGCATTTAAAATTGCAGATGGATATATTTATATTTATATTATTCAGCTTCATAATTCCCTCACTCTTTAGGTAGTATTAGACAGTATTTAGGTAGTACTCTTTAGTGTAGTATTTTAGTATCCTTTGCAAGGTTGGGGTGGGGCAAACAACTACAAGGAATTTTAGCTAAATTTTCAGATTACTGGGTTTTATTTTTTTATTTTTATTTTTTTTTGTCACACCTGGCAGCACTCAGGGGTTACTCCTGGCTCTATGCTCAGAAATCGCTCCTGGTAGGCACAGGGGACCATATGGGATACTGGGATTCGAAGCACTGTCATTCTGCATGCAAAGCAAACGCCTTACCTCCATGCTATCTCTCCAGCCCCAGATTACTGGGTTTTTAAAAATTGTAGTTATTGGAACTCTGCTGGAACTCTGATGCCAGCACCCCTATCTGCCTGTCTTCTTTGCTGTGCTGCATTCTCGCCTGATTTCATTCTGTGTGTGGTTCATCTGCAGACGGCTAGCCTTCCCTGGAGGTGAGTTTACACACCCAGAAAGGGAGGAGCCAGAGGAGTTCAGCAGCTCCGCTTTGCTATGCGGCTGCACACATCATTTAGCCAATGAATACAACCACAACACGTAGGAAAACCCAAAAGTGTGACAATGGGGAAACAACACAGGCCAGCGCCAGACATAGAGAATGAAGATGACAACTCAGATGACCAGAACATGGCCAACCAACTAGTCAGTCTCTCAGATAAGGAGTTTAAAGTTGCAATATGGAAGATATTCACAGAAGTCAAAAAAAGTATAGAAGAGAACACTAATAAGAATCAAGAGAATATGAAGATAGAAATCAGAAAACTCCAAACTGAAATTTCAGGTCAAATAACAGGTCTGAAAAACTCAGTAGATGAATTGAAGAAAAAAAATGGATGAGTTTTCCCACAAATTAACAGCAGCTGAGGATAGAATTAGTACACTGGAAGATGAGATGAATAACAACTCCATACAGCAGAAGAGATTGGAAAAAAGCCTTAAAGCAAATGATCAAACAATGGGAAAATTAGTCAAAGAATGGGAACAGATAAAATAGAAGTCTATGATAAGCTCAACAGAAACAGCTTAAGAATCATTGGAGTCACAGAGACCCAGGAAGGAAATCTCCAGGAAGAATCAACAGTCAAGAACATCATTAAAGGGAAACTACCAAACTAATCATTCAGCCTCATAAATTGAGGGGGGAAAAGAATGATACTAGGACCAGTCATATGAACATGTAGTGTAAATAAAAAAAAGACCAGACTGGAATACCAAGCAGAATAGATACCCAACCTATAACAAGCTGTAAGGCAGAGACCATTTGCAGTAGAATTCTGGGGGGGGGGTAAAGGAGAGAGATGTGGAAGAAATGCTCGGAATAAGAGTGGAGGGAGGATAACATTGGTAGTGGGAATGCCCGTCATTCATTGTCACTATGTATCATAAATAATTCTGTGTAAATGAACTTCAGTCACAATAAAAAAAAAGAATACATGTGATCAAATCCTGCATGCCCAAAGAGTACCAACTAAAAGAGACCCCAGAAAAAACACCCCAAGACACATCCTAGTCACAATGACAAACCCCACAGATAGAGACAGGATTCTGAATGCAGCAAGATCAAAAAAAAAGAAATTACATTCAAGGGAACATCCTTGAGATTTACCGCAGAACTGTCACAAGAAACACTCAAGGCCAGAAGGCAGTGGTGGGACATAGTGACAAAACTCAATGAAATATATGCTTCGCCTAGAATACTGCACCAAGCAAAACTCACTTTCAGGTTTGAAGGAACAATACATGGTTTCACAAACAAACAACAGCTCAGAAACTTTACAAAATCAAAACCAGTCTTAAAAGAAAAACTGAAAGACCTACTTTAAGACAAGACTGACCAACAGAGACACCAAATTTTGATAGAAAAATGACACTAAATCCCAGGACAATTCTTTCTCTCAATGTCAATGGACTAAATGTACCAGTTAAAAGACACAGAGTGGCTAAATGGATCAAAAACTCAATCCAACCTTCTGCTGCCTACAAGAAATGCACCTGAATAGTCAGAACAAGCATAGACTCAAAATAAAAGGCTGGAGGAAAATCATCCAAGCAAACAACACCCAGAAAAAAGCTGGAGTGGCCATACTAATATCAGATGATGCAAACTTTATACTCAGGAAAGTTATAAAGGACAAAGATGAACATTTTATATTAATCAAGGTATTTGTACAGCAGGAAGAAATCACTCTCCTAAACATATATGCACCAAATGATGGGCCAGCAAAATATTTAATACAATTGTTGACAAATTTGAAAAATAGTATCAATAACAACACAATAATTGTGGGAGACCTCAACACAGCATTGTCAACATTTGATAGGTCAACCAGACTGAAACCCAACAAGAATGTACTAGACCTGAAAAGAGAAATGGAAGAAAGAGGCCTACTAGATATATATAAGACACTCCACGCCCAGAAACCAGAAAACACATTCTTCTCTAATGTACATGGGACATTCTCCAGGATAGACTACATGCTAGCATATAAAACATACGTCCATATTATCAAGAGGATAGAAATTTTGCAGGCTACCTTCACTGACCACAAGGCCCTGAGATTATATGTGAACTACAAAGGGACACAGAAGAAAAACTTTAATACTTGGAAGTTAAACAGCCTAATACTGAATAACCAGTGGGTCCAAGATGAAATCAAAGAGGAAATCAAAACCTTCCTGGAAACAAATGACAATAGAGACACAAACTATCAGAACTTATGGGACACAGCAAAAGCAGTACTGAGAGAAAAATTTATAGCTTTGCAAGCACACATCAAAAAAGAAGAAGGGGCATACCTGAATAGCTTAAGGACACAACTCATAGAATTAGAAAGTGATCAACAGGGCCCGGAGAGATAGCATAGCGGCGTTTGCCTTGCAAGCAGCCGATCCAGGACCTAAGGTGGTTGGTTCGAATCCTGGTGTTCCATATGGTCCTCCGTGCCTGCCAGGAGCTATTTCTGAGCAGACAGCCAGGAGTAACCCCTGAGCACTGCTGGGTGTGGCCCAAAAACCAAAAACCAAAAAAAAAAAAAAAAAAAAAGAAAGTGCTCAACAAAAAGAACCAAAAATAGGGAGACAGAAGGAAATAACAAAGCTGAGAGCAGAAATCAATGAAGTGGAAATCCAAAAAACAATCTGAAAGATCAACGAAAGCAGAAGTTGGTTCTTTGAAAAAATAAACAAGATTGATAGACCACTGGTAAAACTAACAGAGAGAGAGAGAGAGAGAGAAAGAGAGAGAGAGAAAGAGAAACTTGATAACTTGTATCAGGAATGAAAAAGGAGAGATCACTACTGATATGGCAGATATTCAAAGGTAATCAGAAACTACTGTGAGAAACTCTATGCCACTAAAAATGAAAACCTGGAAAAAATGGATAAATACTTGGACTCTTTTAATCTTCCACGGTTGAATGAAGAGGATGTAGCATATCTAAACAACCCCATTAATACTTAAGACAGTAATCAAAAGAAATTAAGACAGGAAATGAAGACAGTAATCAAATGTCTGCCCAAAAACAAAAGCCCAGGTCCAGATGGATTCACTAATGAATTCTTTCAAACCTTTCAAGAAGAACTACTACCAATCCTGGCAAGACTCTTTCATGAAATCGAAGAAACAGGAACACTTCCAAATAGCTTATTTTGGGGGGGGTTTGGGCCACTCCCGGGGGTGCTCAGGGGTCACTCCTGGCTATCTGCTCAGAAATCGCTCCTGGCAGGCACGGGGGACCATATGGGACACCAGGATTCGAACCAACCACCTTAGGTTCTGGATCGGCTGTTTGCAAGGCAAATGCCGCTGTGCTATCTCTCTGGGCCTTCCAAATAGCTTTTACGAAGCCAACATCACCTTGATACCTAAACCAGACAGAGTTGCTACCAAAAAAAGAAAATTACAGACCAATATCAGTGATGGACACAGATGCAAAGATCCTCAATAAAATCCTGGCAAATAGGATTCAATACCTCATTAAGAAGATCATCCACTACGATCAAGTAGGTTTCATCCCAGGAATGCAAGTGTGGTTTAACATCCGTAAATCTATCAACATAATATACAACATCAACAACAAGAAAAATAAAAAACACATGATTATATCAATAGATGCAGAGAAAGCATTTGATAAGGTCCAACACCCATTCTTGATCAAAACTCTCAGCAAGATGGGAATGGAAGGAACCTTTCTGAATATAGTTAAGATCATCTACGACAAGCCAGTGGCAAATATCATCCTCAATGGAGAAAAACTAAAAGCTTTCCCTCTAAATTCTGGCACAAGACAAAGCTGTTCTCTCTCACCACTCCTATTCAACATAGCACTGGAAGTCCTTGCTATAGCGATTAGGCAAGAAAAAGATATCAAGGGAATCCAGATAGGAAAGGAAGAAGTCAAGCTCCCGCTGTTTGCATATGACCTGATACTCTACTTAGAAAACCCTAAAGACTACCAAAAAGCTTCTAGAAATAGACTCATATAGCAAGGTGGCAGGCTACAAAATTAACACACAAAAATCAATGGCCTTCCTGTACACCAATAGTAATAAGGAAGAAATAAACATTAAGAAAACAACCCCATTCACACAAGTGCCACACAAACTCAAATATCTTGGAATCAACTTGACTAAAAATGTGAAGGACCTATACAAAGAAAACCATAAAACTATGCTCCAAGAAATAAGAGAGGACATGCAGAAATGGAAGCACATACCCTGCTCATGGATTGGCAGGATTAACATCATTAAAATTGCAATACTCCCCCAAAGCATTGTACAGATTTAATGCGATCCCTCTAAAGATACCCATGACATTCTTCAAAGAAGTGGATCAGGCACTTTTGAAATTCATATGGAACAATAAACACCCTAGAATAGCTAAAGCAATCATTGGAAAAAAGAATATGGGAGAAATTATTTTCCCAACTTTAAACTGTACTACAAAGCAATATTTATCAAAACAGCATGGTATTGGAATAAGGACAGGACCTCAGATCAGTGGAATATGCTTGAATACTCTGAGAATGATCCATAGACATACAATCACCTAATTTTTGATAAAGAAGCAAGAAATCCTAAATGGAGCAAAGAAAGCCTCTTCAACAAGTGGTGTTGGCACAACTGGCTAGCCACTTGCAAAAAATTGAACTTAGACCCCCAGATAACATCGTGCACGAAGGTTAAATTCAAATGGATGAAAGACCTCGATATCAGCCCCAAAACCATAAGATACATAGAACAACACGTAGGTAAAACACTCCAGGACATTGAGACTAAAGGCATCTTCAAAGAGGAAACTGCACTCTCCAAGCAAGTGAAAGCAGAGATTAACAGATGGGAATATATTAAACTGAGAAGCTTATGCACCTCAAAAGAAATAGCACCCAGAATACAAGAGCCCCCCACTGAGTGGGAGAAACTAATCACCCAATACCCATCAGATAAGGGGCTAATCTCCAAAATATACAGGGCACTGACAGAAATTTACAAGGAAAAAACATCTAATCCCATCAAAAAATGGGGAGAAAAAATGGATGGACACTTTGACAAAGAAGAAATACAAATGGCCAAAAGACACATGAAAAAATGCTCCCCATCATTAATCATCAGGGAGATGCAAATCAAAACAGCGATGAGGTACCACCTCACACCACAGAGATTGGCATACATCACAAAGAATGAGAACAAGCAGTGTTGGTGGGGATGTGGAGAGAAAGGAACTCTTATCCACTGCTGGTGGGAATGCCGTCTAGTTCAACCTTTATGGAAAGCAATATGGAGATTCCTCCAAAACCTGGAAATCGAGTTCCCATACGACCCAGCTATACCACTCCTAGGAATATACCCTAGGAACACAAAACTACAATACAAAAATCCCTTCCTTACACCTATATTCATTGCAGCGCTATTTACCATAGCAAGACTCTGGAAACAGCCAAGATATCCTTCAACAGATGAATGGCTAAAGAAACTGTGGTACATATACACAATGGAATATTATACAGCTGTCAGGAGAGATGAAGTCATGAAATTTTCCTATGTACATGGATGTACATGGAATCTATTATGCTGAGTGAAATAAGTCAGAGAGAAAAATGCAGAATGGTCTCACTCATCTATGGGTTTTAAGAAAAATGAAAGACATTCTTGCAATAACAACTTTCAGACACGAAAGGAAAAGAGCTGGAAATAACAGCTCACCTCATGAAGCTCACCACAAAGAGGGATGAGTTTAGTTAGAGAAATAACTACGTTTTGAACTATCCTAATAATGAGAATGTACAAGGGAAATAGAAAGCCTGTCTAGAGTACAGGCGGGGGTTGGGTGGGGAGGAGGGAAGATTTGGGACTTTGGTGATGGGAAT
This sequence comes from Suncus etruscus, assembly GCF_024139225.1. Lineage (NCBI taxonomy): Eukaryota > Metazoa > Chordata > Mammalia > Eulipotyphla > Soricidae > Suncus > Suncus etruscus. The sequence goes on along the minus strand of NC_064861.1, from coordinate 65,667,814 downwards.
GTTGGACTGGTGATGGGTGGTGTTCTTTACATGACTGAAACCCAAACACAATCATGTATGTAATAAAGTTGTTTAAATAAAAAAAATAAAGACAAGTTTATGGAAGAATTTCAAAAAAAAATTTCAATGTGATCTTGCCAGATCTTAAGAAAATTATACCTTAGAAGGGCAGACATGTCTTTGTGTCTGAACAATTATTATACTTATCTTCACATGGGTTGGCTGAACAATCATAGACATAACTATGTGGCAAGAAAATATACTGAGATAGAAGGCACCTATTTCACCAGAAACACCCAACGGAAAGGCAAAGATCTTTACTGGGCAAAGATCAGGGTTTCATTGGGGACAGTGACTCTTATTTGGCACAAAGGGTCCAGCAGCAGTTCAAGAAGCAACTTTTCATTTCTTAGTAATGTCTGCACCAATTGTAGATTCTTTTGAAATTTCGAGTTAATAAGGTCTTCTTCTCAGAGAACTATGACAGAAACTAAGGAAAAATAAATGTGGTCGACAATGGCTGACTGAAATAAGAGATGAGGGCTTCAGAGCTCAGCTCCTGGGGTAGGAAATAAACCTTTTGGCTGAGGCTGGGCTAGCAGATGACACAGACCTTGCAAGGTCATAACTTATCTGTAAGATGGGGTAAACCTATGGGCTAGAGCTCTGTACACTAGATGTGCCTATAAAATAGAGGAGAGTGGGAAGGTTTTGGGGCCTGGTGTTGTGTGTATTCTTTTTTATGAATAATTTAAGGCATTTTCTAAAATAAGTGAAGGTTTTTGATGAGAACTGATATCCTCTCATACATAACAGTTATACGTACTGCATGTTTTCTTGTGCTGAGAAAGATTCATTTAATTCAATATACCTTCTACATTTTGTCATGGATCCAATCCCCATGTCAGAGGAGATAGAATTTATTGTCTCTCCTTCCACAAACTCTTTACTTATGATTGTACCAAATGTTTTACATGCTTGCAACTGTTTCCGTAAAACTAGATTCTATTAGCTCTCTGGTTCCATATAACTCTAGATTTGGCTTACTGCCCCCTTTTTAAGAAAAAAAAAATGGGGGCCAGACAATGTTTGTTTTACCCTGGTTCAATCCCCAGCACCACATATAATCTCCTAAGCATCAGAGAATGATTTCTGAGCACAGAGCCAGAAGTGAGCCTCAAGTACAACTGGTGTGCAAAAACAAATAAATAAATCATCTGTGCCCTCTCCCCATCTCCCAAATCAGTTACTTTGGGAGACATAGATTGTCAGGCTTTATCTGCAGGAGGAGTAAAACCTGGGGCAGCTCATGTACCAGGAAATGGAAAAGACAGGATATTCAAAAACACCAAAGAATTGCTTGAAGTAAGTGTCCTCAAGATGCTGTAGCCATTAACCTCATCTCTCTCTCCCTCTCCCTACACACCCCCCACCCCCCGGCCTCACACACACACATTCTGGTGACAGAAGACAGGAACTTTTGCTCATATTTTTTTAATGTATCACAATGAGCAGGAAACATACTTGATGAAATATTTTCAAAGGAGTATATTCAATTACCATCTACAATCAACTTAACTATGACAACAAAGTTTTTGTGACAATTTTTTTTTTTCAGTTTGAAAGTTCCATGTGGTTCTGTTTGTTAGTCTCCATGTATTTTGGTACAGTTCGAGATCAGCATTGTTACAGTAACAAAAAAGCTAACAAGACTACATTATAGAAAAACACCAAGAACATCATTTTTGGTTTCACTTGCTCTATTTTTTTGTTGTTTTTTTTTTGTTTGTTTTTTAAATTTTTTTTTTTTTGTACATTGCAAAGGCTGTTCATATACCTCTTCACCTCAGGGTCACGTTCATTTATGCTTTCTTTCCTACCCAAACTTGCCCCCCTCCCCCCCGAAGAAAGTAAACAAACCAAAAAATTCTAGTCAAAGCTTTGTTTCACAGTGGGCAGTATCAGCGCCAACAATCAACCAACTCATGTTTCTATTTAAAATGTTTAATTTAATTTATTATTTAAAAAAAATATATGTCCATGAATATCAAGTGCACTGGCTTGGGTCACTGTCTCTCTCTCCTGCAACTTCCTGTCATGCCTGATAAACTCAGGTTTAAACACATGCCGTCTGTTTTACTTTATTTTCAATTGTGTAAAACTTTGGCCACATTCATCTCTTTAAATAGCTTTTAATTTAAAAAAATCCTCCTAGATTTATTATTTATTATACTTTTCCATGTGTGTTTCCTTCTTAAGTGTCTTTTTGGAAGGATGAAAGGATGGATGACATAACTCCCATTTGGGTCATTTGGTCCTATGACTAAATGGTGTCTAGCACTAACCCACAATGTGGAGTATTTGGGAAGGAGGGGAAGAAACCAACCAAAGTGAAGAACTAATTTTAAAAGTGAGTTGAGATATTCTACTCAGCTACCTACTATGCAGCAAACGGGAGTAAATTCTCCAAGAGACCAATCCAAACAATTGTGAATTATAGTGGATTCATGCTTTGTGAATGATATACTAGTCATAGCCATGGTGGAGGTCAGCCCACAAACTTCCATCCTGTTCATGTTTGACCTCTAATTTTCACCATCACCAAGTGCTTTGCTACTTCTGGGTCAATGCTGGGACTGACTTTTCCTTACTTTGCATTTAGATGTGGGTGGTACAGTTGTAGAGGAAAGCATTAAGTATACAACCCACTCCAGGTTAAAACGATCACATAACTCACTGAGGAACACTGGTGGGTGGGAGTAGATTTTGCCAATCTACCTAACCACCTTGCTGTTGCCAAATACACCCACAGGTCAAGGCATGGCATAATGAAACAAACACTGACAGTCACTCTGCCTCGCAGAGGAAGGATGGCATAGTAGCTAAAAAAAAAAAAAAAAAAAAAAAGGAAGGAAGGAAGGAAAAGAATTCATTGCAAAAAGGATAGCAGAATTACAAGTGAACTTAAAGTTGAGAGGGAAGGGAAAGGGATAGAAATTGCACTATTACCAAGCAATATCATTTGTAGAAACAAAGTTTTCAGAAAAGACCTAGCAGAATTTGACAGGTAAAGCTAGTGTTAAATTGTTAATTGGTATCACATAGAACCAAAAACAAAAACAATTCTTTTTTATATGAGACAGACAGGGTAACATACAACAGTTAAATGGCAAAAAATATATATATATATTTCATAGAGTTACAAACAAGATAAAATAATGGAAAACAAAAACTGTACAACTTTAAAATTTAAAAATGTTCATCTCAAACACAGGGAGAAATACAATTTTTATTAAAAGAATAGCTTGTTAAAACAGCAAATGTTTTGCGTATTTATTTTGACACCTTATGCTACAACTGGATACTGGTATGAATAGTTAGATGGTATTCTTTAGTATTTCTACTTAAAAAAAAATTTTTTTAAAGAATTTGCACTGTGCATCAGCCTAGTTAGAAATATGTACAACAGTTCAGGATCTACTCTTTCATTAAACTAAAAAACAAATTCATAAAAATAAAATAGTCCCGGCTAAAAAAGAAAAAAGGAAAAAAAAATCCATTTTCAGATCTTGGAATGCTCCAGTCTTTTGCAAAGTTGATGAGTGGCTTCAGCACTGGGGAAGGAAGCCTAAAAGGTGGCCAATGGAATCTGCATTCACAGTCTTGAAAGTTCCCTTTTGAAACATAAGGAAGAGAATAAAGGGGAGAAGGATTTCACACTTTGGGGGGCAAAGGGAGATTTTTTTTTCTGTTGACGTTTGGATATGAAAGTGAAACAGCAAAGCATATATTTGACTCCAAAAATCTACGTTAGCAGCACAAAATTTTCCTTTCAAAGTTCAAACCGTTGGTTTAAGATGAGAAAGGGGGAGTGTTGCATTGTGTTATGTGTTACAGGAATATGAATATTAATGTAAACACAAGTGCCTCACATACGGTTCCTTTTTTGCTTTCTGTACATTGCTATCTGCTTCTTCGTTGGCTGCGCTCTGGATCACTCGCCGCTCAGACTGCCTAACACAAGGACAAAACTTTGAAGTAAAAAAATGTGTCTTTTGGTATATGGAATCATTATTAATAGTTGCCTCTCTGCTTGCAGAAGAAGCACATAACAACCTGGGAATCTTTTGTTTTACTCTTTCCTTAAACTAAGTCTTGTTTGTTTAAATTAGAAACAAATTCTCAAGTAACAAGAACCCTTTCCCTTTTTTCTGCATCAGCAGTGAAAGGGTGTGTCTTTGGATTTTATTTAAAGCATGAAATTTCTTTTTCTGAGAGAGGAAACAAAACAATAAAACCAAACCCCTAACCAAAATCTTTTTTTTTTTTTTAAGAAAAGAAAAGCACGCAGCCCAATTACACAAACCGAAACAAATGCTTTCATTTAGGAAAAGAATATTTGAAGCATCTACCAAAACAAGGAGGAAAAGCGTGAAAAAAAAAAAAAAAACCACTAACAGGAGGGTAAATAAAAACTAAATGCACAAGACTAACAGACATAGGTAACTAGAATTATATGCCTTTAAAAAGTTTCAACTCCCCAACCAAAAATAATCCATAAGGATCCTAATGACCCCTAGAACCCTTTGAAATTCTTTAGTTTTATAAAATAATTCTGCAGCTACCCTCTAAGAAATGAAGGTGGCTACCTTAAGTGGGAGATTATAGGATGGGAAGGGGGAGGAATTAAAGGACATAGGGGAGAAAAGCTTAGGCGAATCAACGGATTTTGCAATCTATCTGCTAGGAATGAACAAGACAACATCGAATGAGGAGCTGTCAGCTGGACCATACAAAAAGCTAAATGTACACAAAAGGTTTTTTTTTTTCCTTTTAAATCTACCATACTGCTTCAGTTCATTTCCAATGCAACAATCTACTCAACACCAAAAATGGTCATATCTATCATAAATACAGAAAGTCAGTTTTTAAAACTTATTTTTTTAAGCTACAAGTCCTCAACACTCTTTGTGTGTGTGGGTTTTTTTTTTTCTCTCTGAAAGTGGGAGTGCTTAACTTTTCCCCTTGAAATTGGCTTCAGCAGAAAAGCTATCCTTAAAATCCCCAGAAAGCTAAAGCAGTTCACATTGTTTTTTGTGTTTTGTTTTTTTTTTCAAATACTTTCTGCCCATTTGTTTAAGTTAACAAAACATAACCAAAAAAAAAAAAATCTTTTCTGGAACAAAACAAAACCAAAAAATAAAAAGCCCGAAATTGAAAAAAATAATATATATATATAAATGATTCTGAAAAACAGAACGAAGTGTGAGCGATTGACCTGAGAATAAAAAGACATTACATTTCTTTTTTTCTTTTAGCAAGCCATTGGTATCTGAATGCTAAGATAGCAAGAAATTGAAAACTGTAATGAGGTGGAATGCTTTCCCATAGAGTGCATGCCGGGCTCCTCTGTGCTATCAATGTGGGGGCAGTTATACAAGGGGGGTTAAGCTCCAAGGACTTTGGGGGAGGCCCTGCGGACTTCGATTTCCCAGACCGATAGTACCTTCAAAAGGACACATGTAACAGGGTTAATTAAGGGTGTTGTTTCTTTTTTTTTAATATTAAAAAAAAAAAAAGACAAGAATGTAAAATCACCGGCATAGATAGGTATATGGGAAAACAACCCACGCTTTTTCTTTTTTTTTTCCTTTTTTTTGTTTTTTGTTTTTTTGTGTGTTTTTTTTTGTTTGTTTTGTTGTTTTTTTTTTTTTTTTGGTTAGAAGCTTTGGAATTGCAGTTAGTCTATTTTTGAAATTGGTTTGTTATTTTAATTTAAATTCATTTTTTTTTGTATTGTTCATCTTCAAAGCTTACAATCTGAAGGTGTCCGTTCCTACACTGGTCAGACCACTGTCCTTGGGGCAGCTGGGGTCTTTGGGACCCTCCACCGGGCTCGCCGGTCCGTCGGACTTTTGGCTGAGATCCGTGTCAGACTCCTCCGAATAGTCGTCTGTTGGCATCGAGGGCTGAACCCCTGAGGTGCTGCATGAACTTGAGGTAACCGTTGAAGATGAGGAGAGAGGAGGAAAAGAAGGGGGCTTCGAGGCCGAAGCCCGGGGGACCACTGGCGGCCAAGACTTCCTGGAGGTGGCGGCATGGGGGGCAGCGGAGGTCGAAGAAGAAGAGGAGGAGGAGGACGAGGAGGAGCAGGAGGAGGACGAGGAGGAGCAGGGGGCGGCGGCCGGCGGGGGTGGGGGGGTGTCGTTTGAGTGAGCGGCAGACTGCGAGGTAGATGCGGTGCTAGGATCGGGGAAGCAGGCAGAGTGAGGTAATAAACTAGGGTGCTCTTTGGCGTTTCTTGCTGCTCTCGTGATTGTTCTGTGTTTGTGCAAGGCCGACTCCAGATGTTGACTCAGAGCTTCCTCCCCACACAGCGCGCTCTCGCACGCCAGGCAGTGGTACGAGCTGCCGCCGCCACCGCTCCCGCCGCTGCCACCGCTGCCGCCACCGCTGCCACCGCCGCCCCCGCCGCCGCCACCACCGACGCCGCTGCTGCCCGTGGGGACGTGAAGCACCATCTCGCGCAGGTTCGCCGCAGGCTGGCCGAAGAAGCAGAGGGCCTTCAGGTGGCTCCTGGCCGCCTCCTCGTCGCCGAAGCCCGCCTGGCACTTGCGGCAGACCAACTTGTACTGCACCTTTGGAACAATGAAGGGGTCGTAGAGGGAGTCCGCACACTTGCTCTCCGCTTCTGGCTCTTCGGGGGGTTTCGGCAGGAGGGGGGACACCTCACGGGGTGCGCTTTTCTGCTCTTCTGGTTTGGGGGATTCTTTGGCAGGGTCTTTGTCTGGGGAAGCAGCCCCCGGGGGGACTGGGGTTTGGCTTGCTTTGGGCTGCTGCTGCTGCTGCTGCTGCGGTGGCGGCGGCGGCGGCTGCTGCACTTTTTGCTGCTGCTGCTGCTGCTGTTGCTGCTGTTGCAGCTGCCGCTGCTGCTGCTGCTGGATGGCCTCCTGCAGGCTCTGCTGGTATTGCTGGTACTGCTGCAGTAGGGAGCCCGGGGACAGGCCCATGAGGGCCTGCGACAGGGCAGGACTGTAAGGGAACAGGCCTTCCATGCCGTACATGGGCTGCAGGTACCCGCTCTGCAGGGCGCCGGGGATCTGGGGGGCGTAATAAGGAGAGAAGCCTGGTACAAAGTAAGGGAGGAACTGGCTCGTCAGCAACGCTGTGGGGTCCGAAGTCAAGGCTGCCTGCAGGGCCTGTAGCTGCGCGGGGTCTACCGCATACTCCATGGCAGGCAGTGGGGTGGAAATGGTGGCTGCAGCAGCTGGGGGAGCCTCTCCTTTCTCCTTCTTGGGGACAGGCAGGGGTTCCCCTTTCCCTTTATGTGCCTTTTCCTTTACCTTCTCGCCGTCTTTGTCCTTCCGTGGCTGCTGTTGCTGCTGTTGCTGCTGCTGCGGCGGGAGCTGAGGTGTGGGTGGCAGCTGGGCTGCAGGTGCCAGGGCAGGTTGCACCTGGGGCTGCTGCTGCTGCGGTGCGGGGGGCTGCTGAGGGGCCATTGCCATGGTGGCTTGTGCTGGGGTCGGGGAGCTCAGCGATGCTGAGGACGGTTTATTTGGTAATCCAGATGTGGGGAGGCCAGGGGAAGGAACTGTTGTGCTGGGTAGACCCATCAAGTTCGGTTTGGGAGAAGTTAAAGCTGAAAGGAAAACAGACACAGAGATCAGGAATGAGGTTGGGGTGCTGAGGCGGAATTCCAAGAGGCTTTTTTTTAAACCAGTGTCACTGCTGTGTGGTCTTAACTCTCAGGGCTCACAAGGGCTGGATCCGCTCAAAGTCAGTGCCTTCTGCATAGATATCCCTCCAGCCTCATATTCTAACCAGGATCCTGGCGTAGGTCAGCTCCTACACTGCCTCTTTCAGCTATAGAATTGCTCACATCTGCCTGCCAATTCCTGTTTTCTTTGCTTGCTCACAGCCATTCCGGGATCAGTCTCTTAGAAATTCTGTTCCCAGCTTGGACCCATGTGAACCAACAGCCTTCATCAAAGTGCTAGAAAAACAGTACAGACAAGGGGCAGCACCTGAAGTTGTCCAGGAGAGAGGGGACAAGAAATGAAAACCAAGGCAAGAAACCTGGCCAGACACCAAGGCCACATGAACAATCATAACAGGTCCTGCCTGTGCTCATTTGAGCCACTGCTCTGGCCGACTGTGTGCCTTGAGAAGGCAAGGAAAAGAGAAGGAATGGAAGAAAGACAACAACCCAGCCAAAGAAAACACTCCACTACCTCTGGCTTGGGTGATCTGTTTTAATGAATCTATGGAAATGTGACCTGCTGATGAACATGAGAGCTAAAACTGTAGGCACATGTACAGGAAGAAGAACCAGGCCCAGAAATGGCACCAACAATTCCTAAGACCTCAGCAGTTCTCACACTTGGGCTTTAGTGGGCACCGCACTTCTCACACCTGATCATGGATGGCAAACTACTTTGAAAAGACACTACCGTATTTTCCGGCATATAAGACGATTTTTGAAACAAAAAAAAAGTCAACCAAAAATCGGGGGTTGTCTTATACGCCGAGTCTATCCCGAAAAATGTTTCAATATGCCGCTAAACGAAAATTGTCTGAATATTGCCACAAAACAAATTTTCCAACTCGATCCTGCACCAATCACTGCAAGGCTACTCGGACCGCCTCTCTAACTCAGCCAATCCAAGCAGGCTTTTTATGCATGCAAATTAGACAATGTTCTGGACCCGAATCTACACTGTAAAAAGTCTGCTCAGATTGGTCAGAGTCAGAGAGGAAGTCTATTACAGTATAACCTTTGGACCTTCGCTTGTTGTGATTGGCTCACTGTGGTACATGAGCACAGGAACACATGCAGCACATGAATGTTCGGTCTGATACAACGAATATAGGCCTAAACCTATGTTTTAACTGCAAAATTAGGGGGTCGTCTTATACGCCTAGTCGTTTTATATGCCGGCAAATATGGTAAGTCCATGTGGAGTAGAGCCCTCCCCCTCAGTCTCAAGCTTGGGCCCTAATCTGCCATGTAGGATGAAACCACAGTACATGATTCTCAGCCATCTGTACTCATACCCTCCCTGGCCCACACCCATCTCCTGATTTGAGTCTTTTGTTCCAGGGTGACAAAAAACAATGCTGCCACTGGTAATCTCATCAAAGCATTAGGGAAGAGAACACTGTCAGGGGTGAGGAACAGAGTATCCTGGATGATGAAATGCTGAGAACAGACAGGGAGATGAGGACAGAATGCAGACAATAGCTTTATTCACCACACCTGAGAAATGGGCGGTACATGACCATTCACTTCAGCAGATGCCAAAAATATATAAAATCAGAAATCCTGTGCTCGCTTTGGCAGCACATATACTAAAATTGGAATGATACAGAGAAGATTAGCATGGCCCCTGCGCAAGGATGACATGCAAATTCGTGAAGCGTTCCATATTTAAAAAAAAAAAAAGAAATCCTGCAGCCTCACAATATTTTATTTGCCCCACTTTCTGCTCGAAAGATGGGGCATGGGTTTTCATAAAGTGACACAGTTCTTGGGAGAAAAGACATGGAAAATAATGTTGATTTCTAGTAAAACAGTACCATAACGAGTCTATCAAACTGCATTTACAAACTCCCAAATTCCAGATGGAAAAAATAAAGTTGCTTCTAATTGCCCATTCCAGAGAAACAACATGGGCACTCAGATACCCGAGGAGAATGCTTCTCTCAGCATCATACTGCATCAGGAATTCATTCTTCCAAAGCATTAGAAGGAGCCCACTGAGTCATCCAATTTCCATAAGGGATGTGTTTGATTCTGAAAAACTCTGTTATGGCTCATTGGTTAAGTTGGCACAAACAAGGTGGAGACAGAGTTAGGAATTCTAAACTTGGGCCTTGTTCTTGCTGTCTGCTTCTAGGAACAGGTCTATTCCTTATTTCAGTTTTGAGTTAAAAGCAAAAGATTAACATGGCTAGGAAGGAAAGTCTGGAGATTTCTCCCCACCCTCCAACACCCTCATACTCTTTACTCCTCATTCTAGTGGCTTTAGCTATTCAGAAAGAAGATACAGATTAGAAAGCCTTAAACTGATTTTCTGTATCTAGAACTGACCATCACAGGAGAGTTCAATTTTAGGAAACATATACTGGCCTAGCCCCTACTGGCCCAATGTAACACAACTGCTGGCTTCATCTCTACAACTATTCTACGACCTCAGTTTTCTCACCTACAAGATTAGAACTCCCTTGAGAGCAGTTCATGTACCTCTGGAGTCAGACTGAGTTGGTACAGACTATGGCTGGAACACAGACACCATGTCACCTTGGGACAACATCTAACTTCTCAAAACCTTAGCTTTCCACAGGGAGTATATGAAAGTTCATATGGAAAGAGCTTCTCATGGGACCTGGGGCTCAATCAACACAAGTCCTTTCCCTCCCATTTCAGATCCAGCCAGTACTTCTATGACCTATTGTATAGTCCAGCGGTCATTTCTGGGGTACCCCTAACTGCCTTCAATAATTAAAAGTACATCTTCCTATCTTGAGTCCACTTTAAGTGGTCAGAACCTGAGCAGCACTAAACATATACCTGTTGACTGACTGGCTCATATTGGGTGATGTGGAAGGAGTAAATTAGCACTGGGAGCCCGGAGGCCTGCTGGGGGCTCTGGCTCCACCCTAGCTTGCTGAATGGTCTTGACCTCTCTGGGCCTCAGTTTTCTCATCTGTAAAACAAGGGGAATAGATCAGACATTCTGATTCTAATTTATTCACATTATTATGTAATGTCGGGCCTTCCCCAGCCCCTTTCTCAAGGTCGTAGGCTCCAAGGGAAGTTCAAGATCTGGCTATTTTGCACAGCTTCTTTCCTCGCTTATTCAAAGATATATGTACACACATATGCTCATATGTACATATATTTATATATATTTGGTCGTGGGGGAAGGTGGTTGGGCCACACCTGGCAGTGCTCCTACTCCTAGCTCTGTTCTCAGGAGTGTGCCTGGTGGAACTCGAGAAACAATATATATAGTACCAGGGTGTTCAAACCCAGGTTGGTGGGATGTGAGGCAAATGCCTTAAGCCCTGTACTAGCACTCCAGCACCCCAGCCCCTCCTAGCTTGTAATAGGTTTGGCATCATTCTGTGATGCTACTTGCCAATACATATAATGACTTTTGCGACTCAATATTTCCTTTTTCACTCTTCTCTTCCAATAAGAAACTAGGTCCAGAAATGCAATAGTTGAGGTTAGTCTCTTATAAAAAAACACCGCCAGAACCATAAATCCTAAAATTCATTCATCCAGAAATCAGACTATTCTGGGTAGAAACTGAACTGCACCCAAGCCCTGGGATTAGAGACACAGTCTGAATTCCAGGAGACATTCTGGGGAGCTCTCTTCTGGGAAGTGTACACCACTCAATGTAGCTTGTCAGGGAGAGGGAGGCAGGCTGTCAGGAGGTTAGGTCTCATGGTATCTGGAAGGTGAAGGTTAATTTAGAAAGATGAGGTCAGAGGAAGAGAAGGAAAAGGAACAAAAGGTACACAGTAAGAAGTGAAGATGGGAAATGAAGAGGTGAATCAGAGATCCCTAAAACCAACCATTAACATTTCTATCTGGAGGACTAGCACACACTTCATGCCAAAATTCAGGACTACATTGCCCAGTAAAAGATCCATTGTCTATGCGACTGTCACTGGAAATTCAAATAGCTGCTGCTGTTTAGGCAAGAGAATCCCATGTATGTATCTACCATATAAACTCTTTCTTCCTAACATGAGTTCTCTCGCCAGAGAAGCTCTTTAAAAAGGGAGACAAGAATCATAAGTGAGGGCCAACACTTGATTTAAATGCTCTTGACCAGCATTTGGAATGACTAGGAAATTCAAATATCTTTCACACTTCTCTATATGCGATTGGTATTTCACAAACATTAATGGCAGAAGCTATGGTAGAAAGCTTTCTATTGACAACATCCCAGGATATCTTGTATGCCAAGACCCTCAAAATTCTCCCCTTGGGCACATGCTCTATTTGGGCATGAGAATGGTTGCAGAGGAAAACATTCTACTTGTCCTAACTCTCAGAAAGAATGGGCCATATATACCCCAGCACCAGGAAGACTCCATGAAAGGGACCAGTCATGTTGTTTGTTGTTAAAGAACTAGAATGGGAAAGCATATTATCAGTCTGGCACCAGAGTGGGCAGCTGCATAATCCTCAAAGGAGCATCTAGAATAGTGATGGCTATCCTTTTTGAGCCCAAGTGCCCAAACTGCTGCACAATGCCCGGTCCTCCCAATGGCCAGTCCAGTCCTGCTGCCAGGTGAGCTGCAAAGCAGACACTGGCACACTAGCCTCCTGCTGCGCCGCATATCTTAATTGTGGACTCCTTCCTATGTGCCAGTTGCAAGGCCTTTGCATGAGACCGCTGGCACGCGTACCATAGGTTCGCCATAGAGGATCTAGAATAAAACCCACCTGTGTTGGATGGAGTAAAACCCGGCAATGAGGGGCTGTTGAGGCCAGGGAGCAACACGGGAGGGATGCCCTGGAGCGCTGGGTAGGCGGTAGGAAGGTTAAGAGCTTGTAGGGGGGCATTGTCAAACATCCCTTGCTGCTGAGCTGCCAGTCCGAGGACCTCATTGGCCTTTTTAATCCGGTCCAACTCTTGTTGAGCCATCAACTGCCGTACAGTGGCTGGGTCAAAGTATTCTTTTTCCTTGTCCAACTGGCTTCCAATGGTGTCTTTAACTTTGGAGATATGCTGTTGGGAAAAGATATGGTCACGTACAGACAGCCGCGCGCTGTACTTGATGCCACACAAAGTGCACTCTGTTTTGGGTCCCTCGTAACTTGTTTGGTTTATACCAAAATGTTTGGCCATGCTTAGCTTGGACTTCTTTTCCTTCGCTCGGGCATTCTGGAACCAGACCTGAACAACTCTCTTTGGCAGTCCAATGTCATTGCCCAGGACCTCACACTCTAGCATGGTGGGTGTCCTGTAGTCATTAAAGCATGACTTGAGGACCTTTAGCTGCAGATTGGTCATTTGAGTGCGAAAACGTTTCTGCCCAGGCCGATCCCCACTGTCTCCAGATTTACCTGCGGACCCACTTGCACCAGGACTTGGGGAGCAGGGGTCTGCAAGGCTTGAGGTTTCACTGTAGTCCACGGTACCTTCATTGTCATATTCCTTGCTGTAGAAGCTCGGGGCTGGGCTGACCAGACCGGAAGACAACCGATCTTCATACTCAGACATTGCCATCATGGCCGCTTTGGTCAGCCCTTCATTGGGCCCAGAAGAGGATTTGGTTTCAGTTGCTATTCCCGTCGCACTGTCATTATCTGCATTGCCCTCGTCTCCTGTGGTGGTGTCCGTGATTGCCGTGTTGACAGAGGAACAGTCGTCATTGTCCAGCTTAGTTTGGTCAAAGTTGAGATTAACCGAGGACATGGAGGGGCTTTCAAAGTCTTCGATTCCTTCCACTTTGATAGAAGAAGGACTTAGAAGAGTTCGGGGAGACAACTCCATGGTCTTACTTACAGGCGACAGGGGGACCCCTTGACCATCACTACTGCTTGGGGGAAGGTGGGAAAAGCTCGTTCCATCAAAAATATCTCCTTTCATCTGGAGTCCTCCGTCACAGTCCAAGAGCATTGCAGACAGAGTGAGGTTATAGCCAGCTCTCTTGGCTTCATGCCAATGGCGGGACCGGATATGAGCCTCCAAGGCCGTCTTGGCTTTGAAGAGCGCTCGGCAGAAAGGGCATCTCCTATGGGCCTGGGCAGGGCCCACTGCCCGGAATTGCCCTTTCCTCTCCCGGGCCCGAGTGTTTTGAAACCAGACCTGCACCACACGTTTCTTCAGGCCTACCTCATGCGCAATGTGATCCAACATCTTGCGAGTGGGGTTGGAGTCCAGCAGGTACTTTTGGTAGAGAATTTCTAGCTGCTCAGGTGTGATCGTGGTCCTCAAGCGTTTGTCTCTCTGAGGCTCCTCTCCTCCTGTGCCGCTGTCATTCTCGCCAGGGCTTGCGCTGGCCTTTTCCTCCAGCTTCCTCTTGAGTGTGTTCATCGTGGAGGTGGGCGTGGATGGGGAAGTGGCTGAGCTGGCCGGGATCTGAGGGATGGCCCCAGAGAGCAGCTGGCTTGCCAGGAGCGGGTTACTAGGGTCAAAGAGCATGAAAGGCATATCCAGTGACCTGTCCAAAAACTGGGGGTGGATGAACTGGTTCTGTGCGCTCAGGAAGTGGAGCTGCTGGTGCTCCTGCCAGTGCTCGAATGATGGGAAAGCCAGCTTGCACTGGTCACACTGGTAGGGGATGAGCTGAGGAGGTAGGTTGGCCAACTGCTGAGGCGTTGACGTGTGGAGGGGCTTGAGAGGGAGGTGGGAGAGCTGGGATGGGCTGGGGCTCGACTGGGGCAGGGGACACTGTGGAGGAGGTGCTTGTGGAGGAGGCTGTGGCAGCGACGGGGCCGATGCCAGCGGTGGGAGCTTCTGCTGGGCTGTGTTCGCCTTGGGCTCAGCCTGGTCCTGCTGGGGCAGTTCTGCCTTTGGTTGACCTTGCTTTTCTTGGGTTTGCACTGCCTGTGCGCTGGGAGGTTCAGCCTGCTTTGGTTTCTCGTCACTTGCCTCGGTTTTGGAGCTGAACACAGCCAGTTCCTCAGCTTCTGCCGTGAGTTGCAAGAAGGCAGAAGATGTGGTGTTGGCTGAGGGTGCTGGGGCGCTATATGCCTGTGAGGGCATTGGGGTGCTACAGGAGGAGCTGGTGGGAGTCAGCATCTCCAGGGCGTCCATGGAATCCTCGTTTTGACTGTCCTCCTGCCCTTCCTCATCCTCATCCTTGTAGCACAGCTTCTTCTGGTGCTTGATGAGATCGAAGATGCGCTGAAACACCAGGCTACATTTTTTACACTGGTAGTTGAGATTGCTCGTTCGAATGTACCGGTCATTCGTTAGCTCTCGCCGCTCCCCGTCTTTGCCCTCTCCCTGATTCTCATAGTTCTTCCTGGCCTTCTGGCGGGCATTCTGGAACCACACCACTATGACGCGGGTTGGCAGGTTCAGCAAGTTCGAGAGTTGTTCGAACTCATCATCCTTTGGGTACGCGTTGGCATCGAAGAAGTCCTGAAGAACCCGCAGCTGGTAATCGGTGAACCTGGTTCTCGACGACCTCTTGCTTCCCCAGTACTCCTGCTTCTGGGGCTCTGGCGAGGGGGGACGGGAGTCGATCTTGAGCTCCTCCAAGCTGGTGATGGGAGGGTTGCTGAAGTTGTAGGGGGAGTCCTTGTTGCGCTGCCGCTCTTTGAAGAGTGTGTTCCGGAACCAGTGTTTGATGACTTTCTGGGGCAGGCCGGACTTGTCTGCCATCTCTTTAATCTGTTCTTCGCTGGGGGAGTTGTTAATGTCAAAATACTGCCGCAGGACTCGGAGCTGGTCGTCCGTGATCCTGGTGCGAGGCCTCTTGTTCTGCTGCTGGAGCAGGCTGGGGTTGAGCTGGTGCTGATATAACTGAGCCAGGTCTGCGGGCAGAGGCTCCACGGGTCCTAGCTGAGGGGGCAGCTGAGCTGGCAATGTCTGCAGCGGCATCGTCTGCATCATCAGTGGCGAGAAGATGGGCAGCTCCATGGGCATGGAGAGCTGGGTGAGTGGGACGGAGGGCTGGGTGGGCGCGATAGTGGGTGAAGCAATGGGGGGAGCCGAGGCAGGCACGGCCGGCGCAGTGGCAGGCTGTGGGGGTGCTGCAGGCAGTGGTGGTGGTGGAGGGGGCGGCGGCGGCGGCGGTGGTGGAGGCTCCGGAGTCTGCGGCCTCAGGGGGTACAGTTTATCGTAGTGCTCCCGGTACTGTTTGGCAAACCTCTCCAGCTGCTTGAAGGGAAAGTAATTCTGGTGAACGTGCTCCTGGTGACTCTTGAGAATCAGGATGTTGGAAAACAATTTGCCGCACGAGTCACATTCAAGCTTTTCCAGGTTCTCACCCTGCTCCGTCTTCCCATTCTTCTTCTGCACCTTCTGCTTATTCTCATTGTACTGAATGACCAGCTCGAAGCCAAAGTTCTCCAGCAAGGCCTTGGTGGCGTTTCCCCTGGCATCAGAGGCAATACGTGGTGGGAGCATGGAGGCCTCAGACCCAGGCCCCGGGGTCAGCTCCTTTTTCTCTTTGCCCTTCAAAGCATCTGGCAGTGACTCTTTTGGTCCCGTGTTGGCGTCACTGCTGTCGGCACCGTCCCTCTCTCTCTGGTTCTCCTTCTCCTTGTCTTTGACAACCAGTTTGTTTTTCTTCTCAGGGTGCAGGCCAGGTTGTAGGAGGGTGGCGTGGCTCTGGGACAGTGGCAGCTGGCTTTGCTGCTGAGGTGGTGGTGGCTGCTGCAGGATCTGAGGGTGGCTCTGTGGCGGGAGCTGAACCTGAGCCTTCAGGTCATCCAGCAGCCCTGGGCCCGTCCCCGTCAGCGTCAGGGCCCCGCTGGTCACGGGCAGGCTCACCTCAGGGTTTAGCTGGAACTCGGCGCTGGGGATGTAGAAGGGGAAGAGGAGGTGCTGCTGCTGCTGCAGCTGCAACAGAGTCTCAGTGGTCATGGGGAAGTGAGGGAGCAGAGTGGGGTTGAAGAGCTGGGACTGGATCAGGGCAGCCTGTTGCTGCAGCTCCTGCTGCAGGTGAGCCTGGACTTGCGCTTGTGCCTGAGCCAGTGTCTGTGCTTGTTGCTGCTGTTGTTGTTGCTGCTGCTGCTGCTGCTGTTGCTGCTGCTGCTGCCGGGATGCAATCATATCTGCCAGCTTCTTCCTATTGGCCTCCTTGGGCTCCGAAGGGGAGGAAATGTTGGCACCCATGGGATTCCCCAAGGCTGGCATCCCTCCACTCTCTGTGGGTGCCTGGCTCAGTAAGCCAGAGCTGGCAGCCAGCCCTGCACTGCTGGGGTTGTTAGTGGTAAAGGTGTTGCTGCCACTGGTGCTTACAGGGCTGGGTGTGGAGGAGCTCAAGGAGGAGACACCGCAGCCACCACCGTTCCCAGTTCCATTGCTGCTGCCACTGGCAGCCTCCAGCTTGGCCGCTCGGGCTTTGGTTTGATGCAGCACAGATCTCATGTGGATCTCCAGAGTGGAGCTCTGGCTATAGGCCACGTTGCAAGTGTTACACTTAAAAGGCTTGTTGTCTGGGCTGCTGGTGGGTTCCGGCTGACCAGTTGCCGACTCCTGAAGGGCTCTCTTCAACTTATGCAAGTGGGACACGGAATTGTAGTGCACAAGAAGGATGTTCTTCTGAGTGAAAGACTCTTTGCAGACAGTACACTTGTAAGGGCGAGAAGGGTCTAAGAATTTCTCCATGGTGAAGTTGGGGCCCTTCCTGAAAGGTAAAGCTCTCTTTGGCTCTGAGCCTGAGTCCTCTTGTACTGACCCAGAGTCACTACCCGTAGGGCTCTGCTTGTCTTCCAAGTCACTCTCTTCCTCCTTGTCTTCCTCAACGATGATGGTATGGTCCTCTGCCAGGGTGGGGTCCCCCATAGCCAGGAGATCCCCATTGGCCAGCAGGCCGCCATAAAGTTGCTGGATGTCGGCCTCGCTCAGCTCCAGGTGGCTGGTCTCCAGGTGTTTTTTCAAAGCCTGGAAAGTTCGGAAACTGCGCTGACAAAGACAACACATGGTGGCCGCCCTGATCACGTGGTACTGAGAATGGAGCTGTAGCTTCTCGATGGTCTTGAAGGCCAGGCTGCATTGGTTACAGCGGTACTTGTACACGTGGCGGTCCGACACAGGCAGCTGTGGCCTCTTGGCATGCACCTCGTTGAAGTGCGTTTGAAGAGCAGCAGACGTTTTGAAGACCTGGTTGCACCCCTTCTTCCAGCACAGGAAGCCCGATTCTTCTCTCATGGCACCTGGCTCGGCAGGAGAAGATTTCAGGTCCCCACCATGCTCTGTACTTGCTGATGGTAAGATGTTCTTCCCCAGGTCCTCTGAGGTCTCTGCAAACACACAGAAGACAAATCAAGAAGGCTTGAGGGAGGGTAAAGATGGCTCATGTAGAGGCTGTAATGATAGCACAGTGGGGAGGGCATTTGCTTTGCAAGCAGCTGACCTGGGTTTGATCCCTGGCATCCCAAGATCTCTGAGCCTGCCAAGTATAATTCCTGAGCACAAAACTAGGAGTAACCCCTGAGTACTAATGGGTGTGCCCCCAACATAAAAAAATAAAATGACGGCTTCATGTCAAGGTGCCACCAAAGGTAGCACTTACCTAGAATCTCCATATAGCCACCAGCTGCTCACTCCACCTAAGTACACATTAGCAAACAGATATACCCAGACACGAAAAGAAAAAGTTTCCATTTATAATATGCCTGTATCATGTCACATAGATCTCCTAAAAAATATATCATTGCTTTATTTAGAATGATCAATTTCTCCAGCACTAGTGTGAAGTTGACTGACCTGACACTGCATTTCTCTTTGACGAGTCCTTTATTTTTTGAATTTTGGTTTGGGGGCCATGCCCAGCAGTGCTCAAAGCTTACTCCTGGCTCTATGTTCAAGGATTATTCCTAGTAGGGTTCAGGGGAATATATATGTAGTACCAAGGATCAAACCTGGGTTGGCTGTGTGCAAAGCAATTGCTGTATTATCACTCTGTCCCTGAGTTTTTTTTTTATTTTTATTTTGATCATAGTGGCTTACATATCTTTCACTTTAGTATTTTAGGTACATATTAACACTGAATCAGGGGAATACCCACCACCAAATTTGTCTTCCCCCCTTCCCCGTTCCCTTTCTGCAACCCATATCCCCCACCGTCACCCCCTGGGCTGCTAGAGTAGGTGGTCCCCTCTTTGTCTAGCTTACTATCATAAGCTAGATCATAAACAGATCCTACATCTGTTTGGTCCTGGTGCCCTCCCTTGTTTCTCCCTCTATTTGAGAGGCTAAGCTAATAAATCGAGTTATGTGGTTTTGTTTGAGGGAGAGAAAAGCAATAGAATGGGGTAAAGA
Organism: Suncus etruscus; assembly: GCF_024139225.1. Taxonomy (NCBI): domain Eukaryota; kingdom Metazoa; phylum Chordata; class Mammalia; order Eulipotyphla; family Soricidae; genus Suncus; species Suncus etruscus. The sequence continues at coordinate 65,648,846 of NC_064861.1, read as the reverse complement.
TTAAGCAAAAAAAATTAAAAAGAAAATAATAAAAATATGCTGAAAATGGGCGGAGTCCTTCTAGTGGCTATCAGCCTCAATTTGAGAGAGGACTTGAAAAAGGTAATTGAAACACCATAACAATACAAAAATAAATGTCAAAATAAATATCCTGTGAGCCCTACAGCAATAAAGAGAAGCACCACACAATAGTCTCGGTTCTGAATTCAAATCATGCCGGAGTGCAAAAAGAAAGAGAAAGATAAAATAATATAAAATATAAAGGAGACATCAACTTCAATATCTAAACCAAAATAAGGATGTCAAAAAAAAACAAAACAAAAAACCAACAACAATCAATCAATCAATATATATGTGGAAAAATGATTATTTTGTGCTTTTTTTTTTCCTTTTCCCCCTGCACAGGCACAGTAACTATTGGGGATATTATAGAGGGAATTCTCTTGGCCTAGGAGATACAGGGTTTCTCCATCCCTCAAGTATACTGTCATGGGATTAACTATAGACTCCTTGCATGATCATTTACTCTCCCCTTGGTGCTTTTGTGGTGTATGGAAGACTTCTGCTTCATCATGGATGGTAAAATCAGTCCTCTGTATCTAGAGATCTTGGTGACTGTGCAGCTCAAGGAATGGAGCTAATGATGAAGGCTTTCTTTGTGGTTCTAGTAGTTCTGCTTCTTCAGTGTCGTTTTAATTCATCTTCTGTAGTTGGTGTTCTTGGTCAATATGTTGCTACTAGGATGGAGCCTGTGTCCCTGAGTTTTATATAAGAATTTAGCATAATGGATCTGAATTGTGGAACATGTGAGTACTGTCCTAGTGATATGGGGAAATTAATGAGCGTTGCTACACATTATTCATAAAAGGTTCATTATTTGTAAAAAGTTTGGGGATATATATACATATTAATATATACATATATATTTTATGTATTCATAAAATTTCTTGTAATTATATCTGTCACCTGCATTCAAGAAGCAATAAACACTGAAGTGTACAATGAAAATGTATTTCACTTTTTCCTATGATGAGATCATCATCCCCAGTAAGAACTCTAATTTTCTGATCAGTTGTCCACTGCCTCATATATAAAAGCAAACAAAAACCATTAAGGGAAGAAAAAAATGGGGTGAGGGCATTATGGCTGAACTTCAGTCAGGCGTTTATAAAGGCTGAAAGCTGGAGGGGTATCTCATAAATGAGGGTCTACTAATACCAGAGCATTATGTCCACTGCAATGGCATTCCAACTATACCACTAAGTTGTTTTCTAAAAGTCTAAAAGTCAATTCCAGGAAACTTAGATAATTTTGTGGTGAAGCAGTTCTAGAAATCCAGTTCTCTTCTAGAGAAGACAACCCATGGACTCCATGAACTCTTAATAATGAAGTTAAGTATTTTAACAACTTGGGATGGTAGATCTGGGGTTTACTGGCTGAATCTGAGTAGTCACTCTCTAAATTTATATAATCCAAGGGACATGTGCTCATCCCAATTCCACTGGTTTTCACCCGACTCTCACTTTAAACTAGTATTTTTCAGCCACTGATACCAATCAGCTTGTATACAAGGCTGCATATCACTGCCTGAAGCCATATTATAGGTCCATAGAAGCCGAGTATAAAGTAGCTGACAATAGTGACCTGCCTCTCTCAACTAGATGCATTAAGCTTGGGACTGTGGTGAAAGTCCCTTAGCATACCCTGGTCCTGTGAAAATCGTGGCCCCAGATTTCATTATTTCATTCAAGAATGGAGATGAGACTAACCAGGCTGCTTTCCTGCCTCCTCCAAACTGGAGTTCCCGTCTCGATCCGGAACAGCTACTGGGAGGAACATGCTGCTGGGCATCACCATTTCAGGGGTGGTCACCTGAGGAGTAAGCAGCAGAGAAACGGAAGGGTCACACAGTGAGGCAGGAGCCACAGAACAGGGAAACGCGTGAAAATCACTTCATAAGCAAAATTAGCCTTCACCAGTGTAAAGCTGAAGGTGTCACTTTCCATAGCTCAGTGAAGATTTGTGTTTATTAGACAAAGCTCACATCAGTCAAAAGTGTTTCTACGGTTACATTCTGGACATAATTAGCAGTGCACACTTGAAGAATAATCTTATTATTAATATTTTTCCTTTATGCAGAATTTTGACTTTGATCACTGACAATGTTTTGTCATGGGCTGTGAAACTTCTTGTGCAACCAATTAGGTAGATAAGTTGAAAGGCCCACCTTAAGCTGCTGAAAACATAATAAGGGCCCTAATTAAATCATACCTAGTAAAGTACACTGTAATCTTGAAGCAGGGAGCATTGTAGTACTGTTTTCAAATGTATTCAGGCAAGGAGAGGAGGGGAGTAAGAGCAAAGGAAAGGGGAAGAAGAAGAGAAGAGAACAAAGGGAAAGGCTAAGGACATGCAGACACGTTGTGGATTTTTCTAGGAAACATTGTGTAACCCTTTACAAGCTGAGATCAGGTGCCAATGAGTATTTCTTGTGACTCAGTTAAGCCAGGAGTCTTTTCCCGAGGTATCCGACATGAGAAGGATCAGAGGTTGCCCCATACAGCCTTTTCCAAAAGGGCAGCCCCACCTCATCTGCAGACACAGCTTCTAAATGTGGCAATTTCAGAATTAGCAGGGATCAAAACCATTACGATTTTAGGTCAGCTCCTCAGACACCTCTCCAGGCCTCCCTGCCATCTGGCCAGGGGCTTGTCCTAACAAGTTATCATTCGCCCTCTGTTAATGTGATGCAGTCTTGTTTTCAATAGTCAACAGAAGGGGAAAAGAAGATTGGGGAGGGGTGAGGGAGAGAGGCAACACTGAATCCAAGTTCTAGTACACAGAGTAGGATGCTTGCTTTGTATGCTTTTGATCTGGGTTCGATTCTCACGAGCACCACCAGGAGTACTTCCTGAACCAGGAATAATCCCTGTTTAGAATAAATATAAAATAAATAAATAAATATGAAAAGAAGTGACCTCCCTTTGTCTAGGGTGGGAAGAGATGACAGTCAGCAATGACATTCCAAACAAGTCAGGAATCATTTCCAGACCGAGAAAAAAACAGAGCCTCATGGAACAAGAACAAAAATTCCAGCCACCACAAGCTTTTCTGCAGGGGGCCCAGCCCCTCCTCCCATCCGGGACAACTGTGACACAGGGTCACGTGCCACAATCCTAGGCTTGTCGCAAACCCAGAACACCTAGATGGCTATTGGAAATAAAGTCAAACTTTATGTAAACTGTCATTATATTGTTGTGTAGGAGTCATACCAGCAGTGTGGCCAGTGAGGGATGCTATGGGAGGATGAGCTATGTGATATCTAAGCCCAAGCCTTTCACATACCCAGCTATGAGTCCTATGAAAATATGAAAATACCCAGCTATGAGTCCTATGAAAATCCTAGTCTTGCTCAAAAATTCCCAACAGAATCCTGGATGATAGGCCTGACTTCTAGAGGAGACCAAGCACCTGCCTCCAGAGAAGAAAAGAACTTCCTAACTGATATGTCTGGGGATACAGAATCATTCCCACAATTCAGACACCAGTAGGTGCAAGAATTAAGCAACAGGCACCATGAAACAAGGGTCTGAGAAATCCTGTGATTACGAAGAGCAGGTGCAGCCCCCCCCCTCCCCCGCACTCCCAAGACATCTGCATCTTCACACAAGCAAGCAGCTCACCGGCAGCTGGTTATGGCTGTGGGTGAATCGTTAGGAAGGGAGCGGAGATGGCCAAACTCATTCCATCTATTTTCCTTTTAATAGAAAGCATTTCTGACCAGTGTGGTTGGGGAGTCCAGCGGGAATCCAAGAAGTGAAAGGTCACCGATTAATTTATAGTCCTCAACCAAGGGGGAACAGGAGATTGGGGGGAAGAGGGAGAGAAAAGGAAGAGAAAAAAGCCTCCCCCCTCCCTCCATTCTCTGTTCTAGCTGCAGGATTCATCTTTTCCTGGGATCTTTAGGAATTATGGAAAATGAATCATGAGAAATAAAAAAAAAAGCCCTACAGAGTAAAAAAGAATAAAATTATCTAACACCTCAGCTGCACATCATTATAGGAAACTGTGGGCTTTTTATACACATTACAGTAAGGCAGACATCCCCTCTAACAGACTCAGTACGACGGATCAGTAATTGTTTTCATACACTTTAATTAGAAAAACTCAGATGGCTATGAATAATAATGGAAAAGAGAGACTTTTGCACTTGAAAGGTTGAAGTCAATCAAGTGTGAATGACGGCAAAAAAGAAAAAAAAAAGACACCAATTCATCAGGCCTCTGTTGTCTCGCTGCGACTTTAATCATAATTCCTGATTGGGATTCAAGAAGGCAGTAAGCAGCGGTTCTTTGTCTGCCTTCACCTTCCATCAATTAACTCTCCCGAAATATAATCATCAGCCTCACATGCTCCTCTGCATCTTAATCTGGGTCTCCAAACCTGTAAGTCTTGCCCCATATGTGTTTAAGTAATTACTTTTATCTACCTGCTTCTTCTCGTCCCTAGTCCACCCAATCTCTCCAACAGGGTGAGGAAAAAAAGGTTTGGTATATGAAATCTTAAAAGGCAAGAAATTCCCAGGAGGGATGGAAGGCCCATCCTCAAGAGAAATCCAGAAGGTGTAGACATTCTTGTAGGGGTCTATGAGCACAGGAACCCAGAGTGTGTGCAGCCATCTTGCTGCCCAGGCTCCCAGACCCCACATGGGTGCTTACACTAACACCCTTAGGCCCACGTCCCATTCCATGTCCAACCAGCTTCAAAAGCTTTTCATGAGAATGCTTTTTGCCACATAGCCTGAAATACTACTTGAGAAAGGGGAAAGAGAGGTAGAGGTGGCCAAAAGCAGAATTCCTGAAACCAAGTGGGTGTTCCCCTCGATTCCCCATTGTGGAAAATGTGAAACATTCTGGCCTGTCTCTGATGAACAGATGTCCCCTGCTCCATTTGCTGGGCAGATTATCACAAATAGACCTAGGAAAGGGCCAAACCTGGAGACAGCATGACTAGAGAGATCTTGAATATGCCCAAATCTCAGAAGACTTCAACTTAACCAGTCAGCTGTCCTTAAGACTAGGAAGTTAGCTCTTTCTAACCTCTCCCTTCCAACACACACTCTCTCTCAGTCCTCTTCTTCAAAAAATGTGTACATCCCCATAAATATTGGCTATATTAACTTTATGTTCTCAGGGGAGGCATGAAACTATTAAAATCACGTTTTAACAAAAAGTTAAAAAATAAAAACAACAAACTTCTAGTAAAAAAAAGTTAAAAAATTAGAGCCATTGCTTCACTGAACCATTGGGAATTTGGTTCTCTCAAGATTGGCCTCAGCCATGCAAAGGGCAGTTCCATGTTGGTCTTGGACCCAATCTTGGCTGCGTTGACTCCATCCCTCTGGAGAACAGAGAATTGATGGGAACAAGGGAGATCCATCCATCGTCACAGACGTGGGCACTAGGCATTTGAAAACAGTGGCTCTGGTACTGGGAAACAGTTCTCACATAGCACAGCAAGAGAAAAATAGAAGATTTCAGCTATAATGTCAGACATTTTTAAATTGAAACTGTTCCAAAATAACTCCATGTTTAGAAACAATGTTCCTCAACCACCAGTCTGGGGGTGTGGGAAGCTTGAAAATCAATGGTGCCCTTTTTGGTTTTAAGGGTCAAGCCATGGAATAGAATAAAGACAGTGCCAGTTTGAGGATACAATGGGGCTGAAGGATGCTGGCTTAGACAGAAGGGTTTCTGGGGTCTGGAGAGAGTTTAGTGGGTAGAACACTTGCTTTGCATGTGGCTGATCCCTGACACCCATATAGTCCCCCCACTTCCCATTAGGAGTAAAATCTGAGCATTGCTGAGTGTGAACCCACCAAAAAAAAAAAAAAAAAAAAAAGGATAAAAAGTGGGGAGGGAAAGGCCTTCTATTAATCTGCTCATCCATAGAGAAGAACAGGACAAGGTCCCACCTGCCCCCAATAAGCTCAGTCTGGAGTAGTTCTATTACAGATGCCATCAACTACTTAAGAGTGTCCCTGTGGACACTGTAGCCACCTAGGAATATGTTTTCTCTCACAGATTATTACAGACGATTCGAGGAAGCCACAGACTTCCCACTGGGAAATCCCTGGCTGCATGTTAACTGCCCTTGAGATATTAGGGAGAGGCAACATAGGTCCATAAATACCTAGTTCCTATCCCCTCTTAGCTTGGTTCACTATTGTGTGGGCCTGTGACTTAAGGCTTTCCACACTCTGTGAGGTGGACAGGAGGTGGCTGAGGCCAGATTCTCAATGTGGAGCTGTTCTCATTGCCAGCATCTGGGAGAAGCCACTGTTGCTTCTTTCTTTTTTTTTTTTTTTTTTTGTTTGTTTTTGGGTCACACTCGGCAGTGCTCAGGGGTTACTCCTGGCTGTCTGCTCAGAAATAGCTCCTGGCAGGCACGGGGGACCATATGGGACACCGGGATTTAAACCAACCACCTTTGGTCCTGGATTGGCTGCTTGCAAGGCAAACGCCGCTGTGCTATCTCTCCGGGCCCTGTTGCTTCTTTCTTAAGAGAAGAAATGTGTTCTAAAAGACCCCATCGGCTTCTCTGATTCTCTCTGGGCTATGGATTTGGAAAGAACTACCACAACCTGTCTAGTCCCAGAGTCAACTCCGCTAAATTTTTCTGGGACGCCCCAGGAAAATCCATGTCTCAGAGACCCTTGGCCAGAGCTATAGATACATGTGACTTACAAGTTCCAGGGGCTGGAAGGAAAAGCTATTTTCTCAGGAAAGGTGTGGAGTCATAGCTATCTGACACGGAGCTTCTAAAGGGTTCACTGCTCCCATGAGTTGAAACTTGTCAAAACTCAGACTCCCCAGGATGCTTCCGACTCCTTCCCTGTTCTGAGTAAAAGGCCCTGAAGAAAACAGCTGTGAGAAAGGGAAGGAAGTGGGGAAGCTTCGGGCCCACACACCCTGGTACAGCACTGGCTGCTGGCCACCGTCCGAGGAGTGAGTTTTGGTCTGTTCAAAACAAGGGCTGCATGAGGCTAAAACCCAGTTGTTTTCAGAACCAGGCTTGCTGGTCAACGGAGCTGTCCCAGCCTGGCTGCTTCCTTTCCATAGCTGACCTATGCCTGCAGCTAGCAACCAGGGCAGCTTCAGAGATCAGGGATGCCCCCTCTGTCCTGGCTCACCTTCCACCCATGCCAGTTCCTCACCAGGGATTGGGGAGGTGAATTTCTCTCTTTGTCACCTCTCCCATTTCCAAAAACAAACACCAAATCCAGGAGAATAAAGTAACTATAGAGACAGATGAGTCCTAAAGAGTATTAAAAGTGAGTGATAAATACTGAAACAGGAGCTGGATGGAAGGAAACATGCAGAACAGTGTACACACATACACACACTGTGTGTGAGAGCAAAGCTTCATTAGACTCAGAGAGGCAAGCAGTGGCAGTATACCAAGGTCACTTCTAATTTAGACCATCTAATTGGCAAACAGGCTCCAAATGGCTATCATCTCACAGGGTTTGGAATTAATGAAGCCCGATTATTTTCATTACCTTCCTCTGAGATGGAGACAAAGTGAGAGAACTGGTACCAGGCGAATGCAACAGCCCCAGGGCCCGTGGCCACCAGAGAGTCCCAGATTGGGGGTTGGTGGGGGGAAGGGGATGGCAGTGACTAAGGAGATGAGAGAGACAGAGAGAGAATGACAGGACGGGGCTGGGCTGTGAGGCGCCAGCAGAAGAGAAGAATCTGTGCATGAACCAAAAATTGTGAATAAGAACTAGCCAAGAAAAAAAAGATGAAAGGTCAGGAGGTCAGGAGCCCACATATCCATCTCTGGTCATCAGGTTCCTGCTATTAAGTGATTAAAGAACAAAGACAATTTCCCCATATGGATGCTATTGGTTCCCAGGGATGGGGGTCCTGTCAGTTAGACCAGGGATCAGTTAGGGATCAGCGTAAGAGATGATCAGGGTATCTCCGATTTCACAGAGCAGCTAGAAACAAGACCCCATTCGCCCCAAACCTCCCTCCCCCAGAGATCAGGACCATGAACCCTTAAGAGTTGCTAGAGACCAATGTGCTATCTCCACGTTTAATGCCAAAGGGCAAGCGTTCCCAGTGTTAGCGGGAAGGCTGTTGGGTCAGACCCGGTGGGGCCCCAGGCTCTAGGCTCTGCAGTTTCTTCCTCCTCCTCCCATATGATGTGTCTAAGAACCCTGTTTGCAGCTCAGCCTCCCATAGGCCAAGCAGGATGAAGGGCGGTGGGTACAGCCTCCACTGTGGAGGGCTAGAGCTGGGACTATTCCCCAGGAGAGTATTTTTCAAGCCCCTTCAGTGGAAGAAAAGGGGCCCATGGAAGACACAGATATGAGATGCGGAGCATAAGCAAGCAGCAGTTACCATGGCAACAGCCGCAGTAGACTCTGCAGGTCCCTGAAAGCTGTCTGATAAGGTATTATTAAATGAAGCCTCCTCAAAACACTCTCCATTTACAACCCAGCCCAGAGATGCTGTGTAGAAAGTAATCTAGTTCATTTATCAGGGTGGGATTGACTTTAGAGGGACAGAAACCCCATTTGAGCCAGAGCCTAAGACCTTTTGACCAATTGGTAGCAAATATATATGTATATATATATATTCATATATTTATCAGAATTTATAGGGTTTGAGATCCCTCTGCCTCCCCCGCACCATGCTGAACCCATCCAAGGAAGTGTAGCCCCAGGGCCAAGGGTGCTTGCTGTTTGTTCTCTTAAAGGTAGATTTGGGGGGGGGGGGGGGCTCAGTTAAGTTTTCTGGAAGATAAAAAGGGACCATAGGTCAGACAAGTTCAGGCACCTCTGTCCTAGATACACCCCAGGTCTGCCGGGGACGAGGGATCTTAGTAGAACTACTTGGTAAGAAGTATCTCCTCTCTCCTGGACTCAGTTCATGCCTGGCATTGAGGGACAAAGCATACATGATCTTCTTTCTCTCTGGAAGGAGGAAGGATACAGACAGACCACTCCTTTATGATGGGGTGTAGGAAACAGCTCTATGGAGCAGGGATGTCCCTGGATCTCTCCTCCTTATGCTGTTTGCAGAGTTGCCCGCTCGAGTTGGCCAGGAACAAACAGATGTACAGTCAAAGCGCTCAGCCAATATTTTCCCCATGGCCAATTTTCGTAATAAAATTATTGTAGAAAAGCCTCCGGGGGCATGATTTTAACCACAGGTTCATTATAATCACTTAGTTGTAAAACAATTGCAAATTATGCTTTAACACCAAACTTTTCAGAGTCAGAACATGGGCATCTGCTTTAATTCAGCAAAGATAGATGGAGAGCCGAAGACAGTCCTTAGATAGGATTCTGGGTCCCCTGTTCCCCCAAGATTAGGCCAAAAATTCCCCCAAATCCTACTTCTATCTTTTCTTGTTGAATTCAATGATCAGCATGGAAATACTTTGGCTCAATGCAAACCATTCTCATGATTTGAAAAATGTATTCAGCACTGAGAGCCATAGAGTCAAACTGCATTTCCACACACACACACACACACACACACACACACACACACACACACACACACACACACACACACACACACACACACACAACCCACAGAGAGAACACAAAACCATGCTTAGACACTTAGCTAATCCTCACATGGTTATATTTTCCTTCACTTTCATTTCTTAGTTGTTTATTTTTAATTTGTTTTATGGCCACACACAGCTATGCTTAGGGCTTTCTCTTGACTCAGTACCTTGGAATCACTCCTTGGGGCTCAGGGAACCAAACTGGGTGTTGGGGATTGAAGTTGGGTCTGCCAAGTTGAACCTTGAACTGCTGTACTATTATCACTCCAGTCCCACACTTTATTTCTGAAGATAATGACTTTCTTTTATGGCAAACCATCTCCCTATATTTCCCATAATTTGTACACCTTTCAGAAATGTCTAGAAAACAACCCCATTCATTGTCTGTTGTCGAAGATGAAGTGTAGTTTCGACACATGGGAACAAGTTAGATTAGGTTATGGGCAGTGTTTGCCTGATATGCTTATGCTGCAGTGAGTCTTTTTAGCACAAAATTTATGAATGTGATACTGTGGGTGAATTTTAGGGCAATCTTATGCCCCCCTGGCTTTGTGCACTCACACACACATGCATGTGTGTATGTGTAAAGACAAATTTATTGATGAAGATAGTGAACTCCGCCTAGTCTCCACCCTCTTATGCCCCAAGAACAGGTCCCAACAACAAAACAATAATCAGCTTTTATCGGGCAACATTTATCCTTTCTCTGCTCCATTTTTCTGTGACCTGCACAATGCAATGTAGATTTTGAATGATTTTTATCCAGAGTTGCCTTCATTGGGGGCACAAATACACCAGCAGGCTTGGGTGAGGATAGACATTCAGGGGACCTCTGACTTGTAAGAGCTATGCACAATTATGAAACACATAATTCTGTATCTACAGAATACTTGATCCATGGACATCTTCATAGCTGTCATTAAATTTTATTATGTATGGGAAAAAACCAAGATAGGCTAGCATATCATCTCCCATCTTCAAAGCATCTTCAAAGCAGCCAAGAATTGTTACTTGAGAAGGTGTGAGTTGGTGGGTAATGTGAAGGAATCTTAGGGACAGGGACCCAAGCCAGTCCAGAAGCCATGTCCAGCCCTTTGAGGATTGTTGATAAATGGAGAAGATTCCTAACAAATACCAGATCACCTGTGGAAAGTTCCTTCCTGCTGCTGTGATGAAACAGCATAACATGCTGCTGTTACGGCAAACAATGGACACTTGCTACAATTCCCACTCTCAGCCCTATGTAGACATAAAGGAAGCTTTCTATCAGACCAATTATAAGAGGCCCATAATTTCCAGGTCAGATTGATATTAAACAAGAAAAACCAACCACCTGACCAAAGAAACATACAGTTAAGGTGTAAAAATATCCCCATATCTCCTTTTATATCCTGCCCCCATCTCTCCCTATATCCCCACCCCTCATTTCTTTCAATATTTTTCAGGAATTCTCATGGTTCCAGGCATCCCTGAGAAATGGGATGCAACCTGAGACATTCCCTCTTGTTATTTCAAGGCTTTGAAATTCCCAAGGGGACCTGGAACACAGCCGTCCATTCGCCCACCAGTCTTCACTGGTCTCTTTGAAAATGCCCACTGAACATGACTGTGTTTGAAGGAGCTCAGGCATGGAGCGCCTACTAGGTCACCTTTGAATTTTCCATTGGCTGCCAAAGTTCTCTTGGTGCATCATCAATTATATGTTCCTTGGGACTAAACATCACTTACAACATGATTAATTTTGCATAAGCAAATGGAATAGGAAATGTCTAGAGGTTGGTCTGTCTGTGACCTGCATATTGCAATGTGGAATTCTGAACAGATTCTTCTGTCTCTTTCTCTCTCTCACACATACATACACATAAAGAGGCATTCAGGCTGATGTTTTAGGACCCCACTGTAGAAATATCACTGTGTTTAAAGTGAGAATAACTCTCTTGGTAATATTTCCTCAAGTCATAGCAGCACCAGCACAGATCAAAAAACAGGGCACAAGTCTCCCCTGTAGGACTTGGAGAAGGACTTGGAGAAGTTTTCATGTGACAATTAGATTAAGATACTTTACCCAACCTCTGGGTCATGTTTATAGAGACCACTTACAACCATATTTTAAGAACCTGCAAACAGAGGGGTTAGGAAGACAGTACAGCAGGGAGGGGGCTTACCAGACACAGGCTGACCTGGGTTCAATCCCCTAAGCACCACCAAGAGTGATTCCTGTGTGCAGAGCCAGGAGTAACCCCTGAGTATAACCCCCAAAACAAAAATAAAATCTGCAGGTATTGAAACAATATGTTCAAAATGTAAAGCCCTAGACTGGGAAATGTCCCCCCCCCCCCACCCCAAGTACACAGAGAAAAATATTAAGCTGATGAATCAATTCCCCATTTTCCTGCTCTGGAAATAAATGCCCTCATCTGATAGGTAGGCTGGGAGCATGCGCATGCGTGTGTGTGTGTGTGTGTGTGTGTGTGTGTGTGTGTGTGTGTGCGTGTGTTAGAGAGCTCTACCACTGACAACTGGTCTCGGATTACTGAGTTTCCTCAACTTTATGTGTGAACGCATCAGACTTTCTCTGGGTTCGAAAGATGTAATGAGGTACCGTGATGACAAAAGCAACCCAGACCATGGCCAGCTCAGCCAAGGCTTGGAGAGACTGTCACAGTGTCTTCAGATAAAGGAGGAGCTAACCTAGGCTTGCATCCCCAGGGACAGAGGATGATGAGGAGATGGAAAAAGCAATTTCCGGAATTAGCCCTTCGGACCAGGCATGCCTTGGCCAGGCTGAGTCTGAGCAATGCAGGTCCAGGAGAAGAGAACGGGCGCTCGGTCCCCCTCTCCACCTCTCACTGGCGCTCACATCCGACCGATAGTCTCTTGTCCAAGTCACTGCATCATCCGTGACTCCTGCGGGGGAGGAAAGCCGCGGGGTTCCTGCTCCTGGCTGCCTTACCGTCATAATGAGCTTCTCCACGCAGTCGGGGGCCACACTGTGGAGGTGGGTGAGGTGCAGCTGGAGGTGGATCTTGTTGTTGAGCATGTCCTGGCACAGGGGGCAACGGAGGGTGGGCTGCACCGAGTGCTGGGTCATGGCATGCACCCGGAGCCGGTTGACGTCGGCGTTGCTGTACTTGCAGTAGGGACACTGGTACATCTGTGGGGAACACACCCAGCCCTCGGGCTGAATCTTCAGTTCCCACTTGCAACTACATCTGCCCCAAACCCACCCAAGCCCAAGAATGTCCACAGCACAGCCCCCCCTCCAGCATTCAGTGCCCCAGCCAGCCTCACCTGCTCTGCTTTCGTCTCCTCGGATGGTTTTGGCCGCTTCGAAGACAGGGGAGGCTCAGAGCTGCTTGGGAAAGAGACACGTTTGGAGGCGGCGGGAGAATCTGGCAGCTCCTTCTCGGCCTGGCTGGATGAGGCTGGAAGAGAGAGAGAGAGAGAGAGAGAGATAGAAGAGGCGCTAGAGTGTCCTGACCAGACCAGGTGAGCTTCTTGAGAGTCTGAGCTGTGGGGGGAAGTGATGGCATTTCTAGCACAGGTGCTCTGAGGAAACCCCCAAGCCCAGAAAGATGCACCTCCAGACTGACTTAACAAGAGTGTTGGGAAAGAAGCAAGAGTTTTTCTTTTTTTGCATCCATGATTTCCTGTCACTTTTTTTGTTTTGGTTTGGTTTTCACACCACACACAGTAGTACTTAAAAGTTATTTCTGGCTATGCACTCAGAAATCACTCCTGGCAAGCTTGAGGGACCATATGGGATACTGGGGGCAGAAACCAGATCAGCTACTTCCAAGGCAAACACCCTCGCCACTGAACTCTTGCTCAGGCCCTACCTGCCACTACTTTAAAACATACAATCACAAGAAAAGAAGGAAATGGAATGGATGGAAAGGCCCTCAGCTGAATGAAACTAAACTCAGGCCATTCTGATTTCAACCAAGACATACAGTGTGGATGTGGAGAGGGCAAGGAGGTGTGAGGATGGGTAGAACAGTTATCTGAGTACAGACACTGTTTCCTGAGATGTGATAAACTGTGTTGTCAGAGACACCATCTCAGCTCACAGAACCACATCACAGGGAACATGAGCATTGTGTCCCGACAAAGGGCAGCACTGACCCCTGAATGTTGGTATTGGGGTGGGGGATTGAGCCCAGCAGTCAGCTTGATGGCAAAGAAGAAACTGCAGAGTGATGGGAACCCAAGTTATAATCTAGCAGATGCTGCACAAACCAGTCTGTTCTGTGTGGGTGGAGAGAGGGAATGTTTACTCTCTTGTGTCCATATTCTTTACGTCCTGCTCCTCTCACCCCAACAAGAAAACAGAAGCACTGATGAGAATCCCAGAAGATTTAAGATGTAAAGAGTGGATGCATCCATGCACAGATGCATGAATGTGCTGCTGAGCATTCTCTAAAGCAGGGCAAGAAATCTGGATGATTCCAATGAGAACAGCGGCTCTCCATTGTCAACATGGTTGGATTTGGTCATTCCCCAACCTGGTAAACATCTGGGGACTGATCTCTTCTGATTTGGGAGATTCCAGAAAATCTAAAAAGAATGCAAAATAAAACAAAACCTCCCAAAACAAAAAAACCTCCAAGACCAACGACAAAATGTGTATTCGGTGCCTTCATTAAAAATTAATCTGATTCAGTGCTGAGGTCACTGGTTTAGAAAATGTCATTTCTATCCCTTGATATAACTACTTTCTCCTTCACCCAGTCTCCTTACATGCCAGGCATTTTTTCACTTCATACACTGCTTTGAAATATATTCTGATGCGGATACCATCACAGGCGTGTGCTTTAATAAACAGTTTCAGAAAATCAATTTTATTCATTAAAATCTTAAGGCCACTAAATAATTTTGGCAAAAAAATATACATATTATAAATATCACTAAATGCAGGAAATATTCCAGGAAGTTGACGCTCTTCCCAGAATGCACATCTCGCGACCTCTGACCCCAGCATCTTGGTAACTTGGTCTATGTAAGTTTGTAGGACATCTATTATTTAAAAAGTACAAGGACAAGCATAATACACAGGCCCCTCCTCCTCTCAACACACACATTCATAACAGTACTTTAATCTGTCTCGAATCGACTTCAAACCCATTTTGCTCTTAATGGGAGTTATTCATTTTCACTTGAAAGGTAATACATGACGGCTGGATATTTAATGTGATGGGCCGGCTGCCGATTAACTAGGTGCTGCATCGTTCTAGGCCTGTCCCCCATGGCCCACTTCCCATCTCCCGGCCCCCTGCAGACCTGACCCTGCACAGCCCAGCGATGTATGCTCCAGACCCTGCAGAGTGGAGGCCCAGCCCCAATGGCCCTCCATCTTAGGAGTCTTTAATTACTATTCTGGGGCCCTGGTCCCCTCCCCCCTAGCTCCTAGATATACCCCACCACCATTTCTCATTTTTGCTGCCTGGTTGGTTTCTTCTATATATTCACTTTTCTAATGCATTTTGAAGATGGGGTAGGTGGAGCCATCAGGTGATTATTCTATCCAACCCCTTCACCCCTCGCTAGCTCTGCCTCCAACCCGCAGTTACTATTAGGTCATGCTCAGGGCTTAGCGTTAGGTGAGAGCCTCTATCTGCTTTCCCTTCTGAGAAGCAAAGCAACAGAGCTTCTTCTCCCAACACCCATCCTTTATTAGCCCGAAACACTTGCTTGCCTGGGCCTGTGACACTGCCGTTTATTCTTAGGATGACTATCATGTGTTCAGCTGCTCGACAGCATGAATGAACCAGTCCTGGGGCTGCCACCACTCAGTTCATCTCACTCACTCCAAGTTGAGGAACAGACAGGGGCACCCAGGGTGGCACTAGGTGCCACCTGGGCTCAAAAAGCCCATTATTTCCATCAGGGCTGAGCATGTGATGAATTGTGCTGAGATGGCCGGGATGAGAATTCTGGTTTCAGAGGCCACTATTCTTTCCCCTGCATGGAGAGGGGAGATTTTTATTATACCTTCTTCTGCCCTCCAAACTCCTAAACTGTACCAGAATTCTAAAGCTTTCTTTAGGACTCAGAGAAGGCTAAGCTTTTTGAGCCCGAGTGCCCAAACTGCTGCACAATGCCCGGTCCTCCCAATAGCCAGTCCGGTCCTGTTGCCAGGTAAACTGCAAAGCAGACACCGGCACACTCGCTTCCCACTGTGCACTGCGTATCTTAATTGCGGACCTTCCCACGTGCCAGCTGCAAGGCCTTCGCGTGCCAAATGTGTGCCAGAGGTTCACCATCGAGGCTTTAGGTACTTATCCTAAAGAGTCCTTGTTTAACAAAAATATAACTTACTTGTAAAAAAATAATTTGTAAAAAAAAATATTGCTTACTCATTTCTTCCTTCTCCCCAGTAAGGAAAAAAGCCCTGTTGGAAATGAAGCCTGGGACATAAAAACCACTCCAGGTTCATCCTCATCTATCCCAGACCATTGTCATTGTCATCTGACCAACATTGTCCAGAGAGGGCCATTGCTAGTGGTAGTTCAGGGGTTCTGTCTCTGATGAACAAATTTCATCCCCAATTCTGTCTAACTTTATGGTTTAGGTTAATTAACAGGGTTATAATATCCTTCAGATTTATGGTACCGATGAATAAAGTTAATGCATATCCCCTACCATCCAAATGTCCATCACCCTCCCTCCTTCTCACCCACTGTGGGCCCAACCTTTCTTTCTCAAGCACACAGTATCTGTTGGTTTGGAAACAGCAACCTGTTAACTTCCTTAGCAATACCCAAGGTTGGAGCCTCCACTTATGTGCCCATTACTTCCAATCTATCTGTCTCCTCCCCAGATCCAGCCCTCTCAGGTTTGGATTTTGGTAACCAAGATTTATGATTGGTTGATATTAGTTGATATTGTCCAGATCTTGCTATTCTGGGAGATAGGGGAGGCACACTTAATCCACAGATAAAGGCTTACTCCTGGCTCTGAACTTAGAAATCACTCCTATTAGTCTTGGGGGACCATGTGGGATGTGAGTATTAAATGTACAAGGCAAATGCCCTCCCTGCTGTGCTATCACTCTGGCCTCCAAGACCTGGACTTACTTTTCTCTATATCAGAGGAATGAGGTCAGCCTGGATTTGTTTTCCTGCCGCTGGCTGCTTTAGCGCAGCACCATTCCCTCACATTCCATCCACATCATTGTGAACTGCATGGCTTTTCCATGTATCTGCATAGTAACCTATTATGTATCAATGGCACAACTTCTTTCTTCTGTCATCTGAACAGTGGAAACTCCACATTTGTCAGGAGTGACAGTGGCCCGGCCCCATTGGGTTAAGACACACAGGGTGGGACTGGTATGGTGTTAGAGGGGGCCAGAAGAGGAAGAGCCAGTTTCCAGTGGTAGATGGTAATGGAGACGGACAAATGCCAAGGAAGGCTTCATCCGACTGAGACCCTTTGCTTTATTCTGAAGTTTCCAAGGAAAGGCATTTCTTTCCACAGGAAAACAGATATGTGGTCTCTTGCAGGGAGTGGGGAGGGAAGAATCATTTGCACATGGAGATAATCTCCAGATAGCCTTTGTTTTTTAACTTATTTGTTTGGGAAGTATTTAACCTCTATAAAGATAATGATTTTAAAAAGCCACCCTCTCGTCACACTAATTAGAGGGGGTAGAGAAGAGAACAGAGCCCCTGTGAATGCATGCAAATTTTGTCTGCTGTTTGCAAGAAACGTTTTTTATGATCTAAACATGTGGAGTAATTAAAACAAGGCAGACAAAGCTTAAGGATGTAAGGGACTTGCTTTAAGGACTAGCTAGAGAACAGTATTACTGACGGGCTTATCCAGGGGTCGAGGAGCACAAAAACAGACTCTTTCTAGCAGGCGTTTTCACCCTCTACCCTCACCCATGAATTAAAATTGGAGTTGATAGGGGCTGGAGAAATAGCATGGAGGTAGGGTGTTTGCCTTGCATACAGAAGGATGGTGGTTGGAATCGCACATCCCATGTGGTCCCCCGTGCCTGCCAGGGGCGATTTCTGAGCGCAGAGCCATTAGTAACCCCTGAGCACTGCTGGGTGTGACCCCCTTCCAAAAAAAAATTGGAGTTGTTAAAGTGATGGCCATGGAAACCGTGTGTCCTGTGCTTGCAATGCCATGGAAGTGCTTACGCCCTTTGGCCATGACTCCTCTTTGTCCAGTGTTGTGGTTTGTGCCACCCTGAAGCCAGCTGAGACTGAGTTGCTGTCTCAGGAGAAAAAATAAAATAAACGAGGTTGAACAGAATTTTCAAATGACACGCTTTGTTGCTTCCTCTTGTCTCTGAGCAAAGGCATCTACTTGCCCTCCGAGAAAACCAAGGGGGCAGGATTCATTTCTGTGCATTGCAGCTAAGTGGCAGCTTCTCTTCCTCCAGCTCAACTGCGGGACTCAGGGCATGTCACCTCGAGAGCATGTCACCATCTTCTTATACAGGGACCAGCCTGGTGGGGATCAATAATGTAGCTGCAAGTTTCTCATCTTTGTGGTCAAATGACACAGTGGAGGGTGATATGCTTCCAAATAATCATCCCCTTTCATTTGGGGACCTGGAGGTGAGCCCACTGTGGACCTGGGAAGCTGCTGCCTTGCAGAGAGGCCCTAAGCAGCTGCCGCCCCCACTTCCCCACTGTTAGACTCTTAGCTAAAGTACCCTGACAGCCCCTCCATCGAAACTTCCATCTCCCAAACCAGCAACCTAATGGAGGAGCCAATTAAATGATTATTAATTCATGCTGCTTTCCGTAAGCCAGAGGTTCGCACCGCCTTGCATTCCGTAAACCAGCCTGCCACCTGCCCCAGGAATTTACAGCAATCTCTCATCCCTCTTCACTGACCACGGGGGGAAGAGTCCACATGGCTCCACACTCTCTTCAGGCTGGAAGCCCCCAACACAACAGGCACAGAAGCTCTGCTTAGCCTGCATGTGCTCATTTTGCTCATAAAAGGAGATATATCTGGGTGCTTGCTCCAGTGCCCTGTTTTCTTCAGCCTCTGACGGGCCATGCAAACCCGCACCATAGTGAGAGGAAAAATGGCTTTAGACTTTGTGGTCTTCACACTATTCTTGTCATAGGAGCCATTTTTGGGGTATGCCCATGATTCTTCCCCTGGAGATCTGTGAAGATTCTGTCCCCGAATCTCTTGGGCAGTTCTAGCCCTCCACGAGGGCCCAGTGTTCTGACTCAGATCCCTTCCTGCCCCCCAAACACAAAACAATTGCTCTGTTAAAGGTTGGCTCTGCTACCAGCTCAGTCTTTAAACATGTACTATCTCTCCCAGCTTCCAACCAAGCACTTAATGAAACTTCACAGGAGTGGGGGATTTGGGGGACACCAAAACAGCACCTGGAACCTAACAAAGGTGGTCCTTACCCTTCCCTGCTCACAGGTGAGGGATCCTACTCCAACTCCAGTCCTCTGAGGTCAAGAACTTTCTGGAAGTTCAATACACAGTCCCCTGCAGGTCTCCAAAGAGCTCCAGAGATGTTTAAGCACCTATTCAAAAGCCAGGAACTGTGTGGGTTCGGGCAGAGCTGGACACGAAGGGCTCGGCCACATACTTGGCCTCCAGCTTCAAACTAGATCCCCAAGAGCACAGGAGGATGGCAGATGGTTTGACTGGCACTTGGGAAAGGGCCCATTATTTTACTTCCCCAACCAAAGAAAGCAGCAAACAAGCCGGAGGTCTGCAAACCCTGAAGAACTAGGTGGCAATAGTTTCTGCTCAGCACTGGGCAGTGCCTAGAGAGCAACGGAAGCCTTGGGAACAGCTTTGCCCTGCTGACCCCTCATGCAGTGTTCCAAGAATGGCCACTGGGCTCAAAGTGCTCCTGTCTCTGCTAGACATGGCCTCCCACCACCAGTGTTGACCTACCTTGCCCTTTTCACCCATGGTGAGATCCACTGGCACTACTAGATCTTTGAGTACATCCACCTGGTTCTATAACTCCCAGAAATTAAAGTTGCCACCATCTTGGGTCAGGAGTTGGAGAGCAAAGGGGTCTCAATTCCATTCCTGATTTGTGTCACCCTGCCTCGGCAGTTCCTGGAGGGTCCTACCTTCCCCTGGCATAGCCCTGTATGGCACACCAATGGCTGCCACCTGCAAAGATGGCAGGATCCTGTGCTGATGCAGGCATCTATCACTCTGCTCTG
This sequence comes from Suncus etruscus, assembly GCF_024139225.1. Lineage (NCBI taxonomy): Eukaryota > Metazoa > Chordata > Mammalia > Eulipotyphla > Soricidae > Suncus > Suncus etruscus. Next base: position 65,629,080 of record NC_064861.1, on the reverse strand, counting down.
TAGCTCACTTAATGGCTTGAGATGATCAAACATGGACTTAGGACAAAACCAGAGGGAAGGGCGTTTGCTTTGCATTTTGCATGTGGCTGACTCAGGTTTGATCCTCAGTATCCCATATGGTCCCTGCACCTGCCAGGAGTAATTTCTGAGAACAGAGCCAGGAATAACCCCTGAGTGCCTCCGGATATTGCTCTAAAACCAAACAAAGAAACAAACACATAATAACAAGAAAATTACCAGATGGAAGAAACTTAGAGCCTGTCATCTGACGGAAAAAGATCTAAAGGCCATGTAAGAAACAGGCCAAAACAAGGACAAGAGTCTCTGGCACTCTGGAGACCAGGCAGATGGCAATGAGTGGAATTCAATCCAGTGTCCACTGGAACAAACATGAATTAGGTGAACATGGACGTCTGGGGACTCTTCTGTGCTCCTCCACTCCTCCTCTGCCTTTCCCAGACACAGCAGAATTTTTCTTTTTAATTTGTTTGGGGGGGTTACACCCAAAAGTGTTCAGGGATCCCTCCTGGCTCTATGCTCAGGGATCACTCCAGGCAGTAGTGCCTGGCAGGCTCAAGTTCCAGAGTAATGGAACTTTGTAAGAATAAATTAGCGTGATCCAGTTCAGGCAGGCTGAAAGGCCCCCAAGTGCACGCCTCAGGGCTTTAAACCACCCCCTTTCCCATAATCCACCAGCTTGTTCTTGCTAGTCCTGCTTCCATGGGCCAGGGTGACATAGGGAAGAAAGACATCACTAAGGATCTCTGGGCTTGGAAGCAGGGACAGCTCTCTAGGGAAACACCGACATGCACTGCAAAGGTTCCCGCTGTAGCAGATCTCTGAGAAATAACATGATTCTATGTTGAGACAGAGAACTCTAGGATTGAAGCTGATGTCTGGATTTTAGGGAAAGCGCAGACATTCTGAATTTGCCTTTTAGGCTTATCAGCCTGAAACAATCCAACCAAGCCAGGGTTTAGATGTCTAAACAACAGAGTGGACAGATTTTCGACTTTTCCGTGTATCTGAGGTCAGGCTACTTCACCAACTGACTTAAGGAACAAGCATCCTTAGGTAATGGGGTGACAAAAGTGAGTGCACGTGGCATGGGAGGAAGATGAAGAAATGGGATGCTGGATGTTTAAAGAAAAGAAACTATTCATGCTGCTATCAGGATGATGGATATATGTGGTTATACCTTTTGTTCAAACTTTGGAATGTGCAACTAATCTAGAAGTGAGCTCAAGGGGGAACTGGGATCTGGGTGATTCTGATAAGATGACTTAGGTTTATAGGTGCTGGAAACAACCCATGCTGGGGAGGGAGGTGCTAATGGAAGGGTTATGCTACCCTGTGTGGGGAAAAAGATGATATGGGAACAATCTGCATCCCAAAATCCTGTTGGGAACCTGCCCTCCACAAAAGCAGCTGAAAAAGTGAAGTCCTCTAAAAATGATATGGAAATCAAAATCTAAATGCTACATAGGCTTGACCATAAAGAGCTAACGATTACATTGGAAACTGAAGAAACAAGGATTCTTATGTCTCCTTCAACTTTTAGAAGTTAAAGTCATGAACTTCTTTTCTTTTGGTTCCTAAGCCGTCACCTCTGGCGATACTCAGGATTTACTCCTGGTTCAGTGCTCAGGGATCAGCCCTGGCAGGGCTCAATATTGAACCGAGGCCAACTACAGCAAGGCAAGTGCCTCAGCCTCTGTATGATCTCTATAGCCCTGGAAGGAAGCAAGAAGTTTCTAAAGCTTCCTAATCAGGGGGCCTCATCCCTGACCTAGAAGGAACAATGTGAGGTTTAGTCACAAAGTGAGTACTTGAGAATTCCCTCTCTACAAGTTGAAGTTCTTCAACCTCCAAAGCATATGAGGGCATGACTAAGGTGCCCCAAAAAGGTACTGTATGGTCTCTGTGTTGTAAATCACCACCACGAATCAATAATCCAGGTGACTTACCTACTGGCAGAAAATCTAAAACTGAAACAGAGCAAAGAACATGTGTATATACTCTTTGTAAGAATGATATACACAGACTAGAAGGTATATTCTATTGTGCTTTAAAAAAAAATTAAAAAAAAAAACCCTGCCCTTTCCTTAGGCCTTGGTAATTCCCACTACATAGATCCATAGCTACAGGGTCGTGAAAGGGCATTTTGTTTCCTAGTTTGTTTTGCATATTGTACATCTGCCTTAGCTATTAGCTCTCTCTCTACTTCTCTCTCTCCCTCTCTCCCCCCACCCCTCTCAAAGTTGCTTTCTGAAGAACTACTCTAAATTCTCAAAGTTAGGGCCTATGAGTTACTGGAATTCAGGCAAGCCCAAATATCCACCACACCCTACATCTATTTTTGCTTTCCAACACAAAATTAGTTCAAATGGGTTGTTTTCACTTGGCAGACAAAATTCTGCCTCCAGTGACTTTAGGCTAGACAAGTTATACTGAAAGTAGCCTAGGGGAGGGGGGAAGACAAGAGTGGAAGAGGGAGTGGGGGAAGGAGGGAGGGGTGTGCCCACTCAGGGAAGGCTGGCAGAACTTCAGAATGCCCATCCGCAGGGAGACAAAGCCAGCGGCGGCATCTGTCAGCAAGATTGAGAGCCACAAAGGGCCTGGCAGGCCAGCATCCTTCTCAGTATCACCCTACACTGTGCTGCGGGGCTGGACAGGAAGATGGACAAGCAGGGAACTGAGCAGAAGCCGTAGGAAGGAGGACTAGCCTGGGGGGGCTGGGCTGGGAGAGGGGACGCCATGCAGAGGCACCTACACAAGTGCTATTGATTCAACAAAAGTTTCTCTTTATCTACCAGGGTCCTCAACACTCTGAGCAGGGCCTGGGTTGGATCCCAAGGACCAAAGAGCAGTGAAGGTCACTCAGAAGTGGAGAGGGGAGCAGCCTGGATGAGGAATCCAGGCGGCTGGCTGAACATGTCCTTCACATGACTGCTTCATAGCATCTCTACAGGCTACATCAGGTACTGCCCATCACTATGACCCACATTTCCACCTGAGTCTTTGCACACACTAAGAACTAATAATACCAAACAACTGTCTATCCTCCAACTCTCCTTAAGGGGCTGCAGCACCACTACACCTCATTGAGTCACACACTTCCTGCATTCTGAAGGGGAGACCTGGAGCTCCCAAGGTCACTCGCAAATCTCAATGGTAGAATCCACTCTGAACCCTGGGCCTCATTCCAAGCCCGTGTCCTAACTCACCATCTGCTTCTTCTCTGTACAACACATTTTTGGTCCACACAAAGATCTTTCAAATTCTTTTTAGAGTAGAGAGACAATAACAGGCGTTAAGGCACTTGCTTCGCACTAGCTGACCCGAGTTCAAGCCCCAGCACTTCATATGGTCCCCTGAGCACCGCTGAATATGGCCCCTAAAAATGAAAACAAAATATCTTTTCTCCTCTTTCCATTTCCGGTCACCGATTCCATTTCAGGCACAAGGTTATCCCATCCAGATATGCCTGTTTATACACAACTGTAAATATCAGGGGAAAGAGGGGAGGCTTGCTAATAGATTTCAACCAGAATGTGCCTGACCTGCTTCTTTTTTTCAGCCTCAATAATTAGAAAGGCAGTAGGTCTGCGGGAATCATTCGGACGCAGCAGAGCAGTGTGCTATACATTTATGTTAAACACGTCAAATCTGATTGAAATCATGCCTGCCAGCACCGCTCCCCATAAACACACTTTCCCTTCTGCTCTCACAGACCCCGCCAGCCCATTAACACCACCTCTAATGGCAGCCTCCAAAGATGGGAATCAGGGACGCTCCAACGCACTAATTGCTCTGTGTTAGGTGAGCATCATGGAGCTTAAAAAAAAAATTCGTAAAATAAAAGCCCTTTAGGCCATTCCCTGAGTAAAATAACACACAAAGGACAAAAATCAGACTTAAAAAAAATATGGTATACAAATACCAGTAGGGAACTCAGTAAGGAATCTCAGAATTAATATCTTGTCTTTTTTTTTTAAGTTGGGCCATTGTCCTGCTTTTTGACTGGTCCGGTTTGCTGTTGTTTTGTTTTGTTTTTAAGCCCCCCCCCCCAATTCCCCTGGTCATATTATGTTGAATTAGCGGAACTCGGCCCGGCTTAGTGCTCTGAGGCTAAAAACCATGGTGGCCACAGGAATTAAATCATCGTCTTGCTGGGGTTCTCTGCCAAGAGCTCAATATTCCCCCCTCCTAACTATTGGTGATAAAGGCACCGCATTAATTGTCTATCACTTAATTTCTAGCAATTAATGATCGATGAGATAATCACAGCATTAATTACTGTTCAGTTGCCGACACTGGGGGCTGCTTCTGTCTAGAACTTGCTCTTTCAAATTCACACTGATTCGAGAGAACAGGGTCCCTTCCACATTTCAAGAGAGACAAAGTCACAAGACTGGGTGGTAGAAGTGACTATTCACAGGGGATGATGCAGCTTTGCACAGGCACAAATGTGACCCACCCACCCTGCACCTCCGTGGGGTATCTCAAGGGCTTGGACGTGTGGTGTGTACCCACTCACCACCACCATCGAGTTTGTGCTGGAGCTAGTGGTGAGCCTAAACTCAGAGGAAGCCCAAAGTTCCAAAAGGAAAAGACCCTATTAATGGTGGGTGGCATGAGTCAGAATCAAGAATATTCTAATCTTTTCATCAACCTTCTCTTGGGCTAAGTGTAAGTATGGCTTGTTCCGGGTCACAAATGCCACTGGCAAATTTTACTCAACTGGAACATCTGGGTGGCCAACACCATTCTGGCTTCACCCCCATCTCTAAGAACACAGATAAGAATTAGGTCAAATGCCTGCACAAGAAAAGTCCATACTGGGGGAGGTGCAGCAGTGTCCCTGGGAAGAGTATGGCAGGATATCCTGATCCCCGGTTCGAGCTCTCTAGGACTCGGTTTGCCTACATAAATGCAAGATGCTGGGGGAGGACAAGTGTCACTTTCAGAACTTATTTCGGGGGAGGGGGGGTGAGGAGCCTCAGATGAAAAAAAGAAAAACAAAAACACAACAAAGCAGTGAGCCAAGATACAGTTGTAGCAAGTAGGGCACTCACTCATGTAGCCAGGTTTGATCTCAGCACCATATGTGATCCCCTGAGCTGAGCCAGAGATAAGCCCTGAGCACTGCTGAGTCTGGCCCCCAAACCTAAACATTTCTAAAAGTAAAAATCAAGTTCCAAGCAAGTTCACATGGGTGCACACGGTGGATCCAGTGATGAAAGTACAGCTGATCCTCCCTCACCAACACACCATGACCCTGCGATAGTACCTGGTGCAGGTCCTGAACCTCTCACTGTCTCTTACTGGCAGAGTTCATCTACCTGCAGCAGATTCTGCTCAGGTTCACTTGGCTCCTTGTCGAAGTGTCAGTCTGTACTTTGTCCAGCAAATGGCAGCCATTAGTCACATGTGGTTATTTAAGTTTAAAGTTATTCGATTTAAGTAACATTTAAAATGTGGTTTCTGGGTGGTATCATGGGCAATGGGTGGCTGTACTGCATATACTGGCATCTATAAAACATGCTCACTAGCACCAAAAGGTACTCAGGACAGTACTGAGCTACAGAAATACAGCTGTTCTCACAACTGAGGTGCCCCTGAAAAACTGAGGGTTCTGTTCCCTCAAGGCAAGGCCTATTGCAGAAGTAATGACTAGACGCCCTACCTGGAATTAAGCAAGCACTATGGGGCCAGTCTTGACCAGAATTCGAATCACTCTCTTGCTTGTCTGGTGGCCCAAGTAAAACAACAACCACCACCACCCACCACCAAATCTTATATGTAAGTTAAAAAAAAAAAAAAGAAAGAAAAGAAAAGAAAAGAAAAGAAAAGGAAACCCAGAGAGAATCAAGGACAGATTCTGAGATGAAAAAGTAAGGAATCCCAATTCAATACTAAATTTGAAAAGGCTTGATCAAGGACCATCCATCCCTGCACAAACCTCCCAACTCTGTGTTCAGTCCCTGAGAAGGTGCTAGTCATTCAGGCCCATTGGAAATGCTGGTCAATCTGCATCATGAACTTATCAACACCAAAGATTGTGCCATCATCATCTATCTGCCAGGCGGAAGCACATGCTCCATCATATCCAATCCCATGGGGATGGTGCAATTCACAGAGGACAAAGAACGAATGCAAGGGTTTACTTTTTTCCTTCTTTTTTTCCAAAAAACTTCTAATTCAAAAGAAAGCTCCAAAGAGGTTGCTGGCACCTCTATAGACTCTAAGATCAAACTGGTTAAGACTGGCAGGGGCTGGTGAGGTGGCGCTAGAGATAAGGTGTCTGCCTTGCAAGCGCTAGCCAAGGAAAGACCTCGGTTTGATCCCCCGGCATCCCATATGGTCCCCTCAAGCCAGGGGCAATTTCTGAGCGCTTAGCCAGGAGTAACCCCTGAGCATCAAATGGGTGTGGCCTGAAAAAAAAAAATAGACTGGTCCCATTACATACTTAGACAATATGGTCAAAGTAGTTCTGGGCCCAAAGAGGGTCATTTGCAAGAGTGAAGAAATAACATTTCCCTCCTTTTTCCTACTATGCAATTGGCAAGGTGCAGCCAAGTTGTCATTCATTCATTCACTCATTCATTCAATCTTCCTCTGCCTGCCCACCCCTTTCTCTTTCTCACTCTCTACTATGAACTAGAACCACTTGATGCTTGAGTGAATGGGAAAGGGGAATCTTGCCCAGACCCTGCTGGAATGACACTCATTTTCCCAGAATTTAGCCAGCTTCCACCAGCACAGTCATCAGCAGCCAGAAGACGCACTTCTGCTGAATTATGAACACTCAGGAGGAGGTTGCCTAACCACGGTGCTTGCCCTAACCCGACTGGAAGGATTAGGGTGCCTGGCACATGGTCAGTGCTTGGTAAACAGTGGTGGCTGCTGTGTTGTTTTCTGGTGCCATGAGCTCATGGTGCAAGAGATCGTGCCTGACGCCCTCAGCACTGGAGGTTCACGGGCTGTTCCCTTTGGTTGCTCCATTAGGAGCTGCCAGACTGGTGCTGGAAGGAAAGAAGTTGGACAAAGGCCACAGGCTTCCTTTACCTTACAAAACCCAAAACTCTGCCAAGGAACCTGCCATCGGGGAAAGCCAGGTGCAGAGAGATCAAGGCAAGAATCAGAGCTGGGAAGCAGGTGCCCAGATAGTGCTGACCCAGGGTGGACAGTCCAGAAGGCTACTCCATTTATACCTCCCTCCAGGCCAGCCCCACCATCAGACATGGAGAACAAGACAAAACTAGGTTCCTAATTCTTGGGGCGGAGGGACAACACATGGGGTTGTTCTCTAAGTCAAGATATTCATCCTGATCCTACCATCCTGCTCAAGGATGTCTTGGCACAGGCTCAGGGCTACAACCTTGAGTGATATTCTACTGTCCAGGTCCAAGAATCTGGTTCCTTAAATCTCTCCTCAGAGGCAGTAATTCTTGGCCTCAATCGTTTTCATTGCTCTCCCTTGGCTGTGCTCCAGGATTCTGTATATCTTGTTGAAATAGTGAAAGCCAGGATTGAGCATGATTTAAACAACAGCCATGCCTGGGAAAGTAACAAAGGCCCAACCCACACAGGTGCTAGGAGGTAAATACTTTCTCCAAAAGAAAAAGAATTCCATTAATAATGGAAGGTAGTAAGGATTAGGTGGACCAAATGCCCAATGCAGTCATTTGCCACTTGTCACATCACTGAGTCCAAGTCTTATGATGATTTCTGGAAGATGTAAAAAGTCTTCACAGAAATGAGTTTGCCCTTTCTCAAAACCTGGATTCAAACCCCAACATCCCATATGGTCCTGAGCCCACCAAGAGCAATCCCTGAGTGCTAAGCCAAGAATAAACTCTGAGCTCCACCAGGTGTGGCCCCAAAACAAAACAAAGAAACAATAAACAAAACAGCCACAAAAAATCCTGACTTTCTTGGTCTTAGATGTCACTTTCCTCTCTTCCCAGTACCCACATTTCTGGAACCTGCCTGTTTTTCAGGCTTTTTCCATTATTTCCCCTTTGGGGGAGAAATTCCAACCTTCCTGCCTGGCTGTACTGCCAACCTCCCTTTTTGAAGGATGTTGGTATCATGAGTCCTTGCATGGTGTCAGGGTAGGGCACGAAGGCTTGGCAGGCTCAGAGGTACTTGTCTGGGCTTCCAAATGCAGGGCCTAGTCCATCCTTCACTTCTGGCTCCTTAGCGATGCAAGGGTGACCCCAGCCCAGCTCTGGAGGACAGTGCCCTCTGTTGGGCATGGGAGCAGGTGGGATAATAGAGGAAAAGCTTCAGTGGGAAAGTCAGATAGAAAGAGGAGAACCTTGCCCCCAGAGTCTTGTGCTCAGGGTCAGAGTTGGTCACTCAACTAACAAACTGCTTTGGGGCTACTTGGTCCAGAACTCAAACAATTCTCTCGTGTGTGGATGAAGACAGAGGAGAATGAAGGCATCAATTCCACAAGCCAGGTTTCCCACCTGTCAGATCCAGGAGGGCTGTCCTACAAGGGTTTGAATGCTCTATCCTCCCATTAGGAAGTCTCACCCTTTTGGGGGAGATGGCATGGGTGAGGCCTCTGCAGCATACCTGTCCACTTGGTCTGGTCTTTCTCACTCCCACTCTCTTGGTCTTTTGCAAGCTCCTCCGGATCAGCAGCCGTTTCACTGGGCCCTTCAACATCTTCAATGGCTTCTTCTGCAACAGAAAAGGATGAAAGGTCAAAGATTAAGTCAAGTTTGAAGACTGGATTTGGCTTCTACAGTAGGAATCACCAACCATAAAACAGAATGCAAACAACAGACTGCCTCTTCCGCTTGTATTTATTGAGGAAAGGGGTGTTGAGGGGTCCTCAAGGAACCATTTCAGTATCAGATGTTGAACCTAGGGCTCCCACATGTGCTGTAGCCCTTTGGGTTATCTCCCTGGTCAGTCCTGCCTTTCCCTAAAGCCCCCCTCCAAAGGCTTGGTGCATGATGAATCTGCCTGGGCAAGCATGAGTGGTGGGGACTTGGATACTCCCCTTGGCTGGTGCGTGGTTGGGACTTGCGCTGAATTGGCAATGAGCCACCAATGAGCATCGGACATTCCACTGGGTTGTCTAACTCCATTAGCATCATTGAAGTAATATGTATGAGTTTAACACAGGTAAATATCTCAGCTCACTCCAGCTCTGCATGTGCTAGCATAGAATGAGACTCAGATACAGTCACTGGTCCCTTCTAGGGCCTCAGTGTTGCTAAGGACATGCCAGACTGAGCCAGGCAATGCAGCCATTCATACTGAGAAGAGTTCCAGAATATCAGCGACATGGTGTCATCTCTAGGAGGGTTCCAGAACCTAAACATCACTAATGGGCATCCCAGGTATCAGTGACAAGAAGCTCAATGTACAGAGAAGGGGGAAAACTCTATAACTGAATTAGACACTTTCCTTCTGAAGTTATCCCATGCTGTACCCATCACTGGCTCGAAACTCACTAAAACTATCTCTTCGGCTCAGCACACAATGGTTTAGTGAGCGTAGAATAGCCACTTCCCACAATGTGACAATGACAGGAAAAAAAATGCCTCCTGCCCAAGCGAAGGTGAGAGGAATGAGAAACTTATGATGAATTCCCCACACCCCATATAGGGTTCCTCAAAGTCTACCAGGAGTGATCCCTTAGCGCAGAGCCAAGAGTAAGCCCTGAGCACCAAAATGTGTAGCCCAAACACAAAACAAGACATTACAGGTGAAGGAATGAAAGGAAGCAAAATCTCTTTTTGCTTCCCAAGTCTTTCGGGTAAGGGACTTTGCATGGCTCATACTGGGACCTCCGGATACCCCCAGGATTTTCCAAAGAGGCTACAAGTAAAAATGACACTAATGGAGGCCACAGCACAAGGAGGCAAACCCTAGTGGGACAGGGGTGAACCCATAGGAAGGAGGCAACATCAGAAGGGGCCACGGCTGAGAAATATTGCTTTTTAAAGTCTGTTTTCAGGTCATACCCTATAGTGCTCAGGGCTTACTCCTGAATCTATACTCAGGTACCATCACTTTGAAGACATATGGGGTGTCCAGGATCAAAACCCAGTTGGCCACATGCTAAGTAAACAACCTACCATTGCTCTAGCCCCGGGAAATGCTGCTTTAGTGTTTATTCAAAACATGAGGGATGAAGCATGTGGATGAGAAAGATGGGAAAACCAGGTGGATTCCTCATGAAATTGTAGAAAGAGTGAAGAACACCCTTTCCTGGGCATGGCAACAAGAGGGCCCCACAGTTCACAGCAACCACCCAACACTTGATTCCCAGGGAACAGGTGTGTGGGTCCCATTCAGGACTACCACTATGGGGTTTTGTCCAGTAAGTTTTCCTCAGCCATGTCAGCTTTTATTCAACGTCTTAATATTTCAGAATTTACACCCTCTCCCAATTCTCAAAACTAGCTTGTAAGTAGCATCTTAGGAAGTAAGAGCAATTCAAATAAACTGACCTCAAAAAGTTTATAAAACAGGCTGAGGAAGAAAGTGTCTATTTAGAGTCAGACTTTCTTATTTCCAAAGCTTTCCCAAAACAAGCAAACAAAAAAACCAATGGCAA